>NW_026782484.1:1233672-2467345 GCF_031769215.1 Ylistrum balloti
CATCTAAAATATATGTTGACCTAGTGCCGGTCTCAGACAAAATAATTCCTTTGAGTGGTATATGTTAAACTGTTCTATTACATGAGTGGATTGGTTTCTGGATATTGTAAGTAATAAAAAAAAGTTCAATGGTTAATTAATACCTAATCTGATGAGATTAAATGTGACTTTCCCTTTTTAATTAATTTATTTATTTATTTTAACAGGTTTTACGTCCACTATTACGACCTTTTG
Organism: Ylistrum balloti; assembly: GCF_031769215.1. NCBI lineage: Eukaryota > Metazoa > Mollusca > Bivalvia > Pectinida > Pectinidae > Ylistrum > Ylistrum balloti. The sequence continues at coordinate 1,233,907 of NW_026782484.1, forward strand.
GTCTTTCAGCACACAAGTCCCTCTTTAATGTAGGGAGGCTTAACATATACATATACATATAATGAGAGAGGCCCAATTAGAGGCGTGCACAGCTGCCTAATAAGAAACAGAAGTCAAGGTAATGGTGAGTTATGACCTCCAGTAGTCATGGTCAGTCATTATATTCCAGCTTACATTCTTAACTATTGGTAAAGAAAAGGGCAATGCACATGTATGATTTCACTTGGAGATTTTTAAATTGAAAAATGTCAATTAAAGAAAACTGACATTTTGGAAATAAAATCATGTTCTTCTGGTCACATTTGAGAGAATTATGAGGAATTGATAAAACTTTCGTACAGCTTTCAGGAAATCTGTTATACTGCGAATGACAATGGGAACTGAAGCACTGTTAAGATTAGAGATCATACAAAATCTTAACTTCATCTACAAGTGGACTGAATTTTATGTCAGTGGGTAGAAAATTCATTTCTAACCAAATGAAGCAAAAGTAATAATTTCAGAACAATTGAAATGTGAGAAAAGTTTCGTCAAATTCTTCCCTTACAATAGTGACAGTCTTTAATTGTCAATTGATGTCATCATCTCGCTTCCTAGACAGTCCACAACAAAAAATAGAAGGAGTACAGACAATAAGTAGAAACAGTAATTACCCTCTGACTGTCTCCAAAAAACACTGATGACAATGTTCATTTTATTCTTTCAATCAATCTCAAAAATGAATCTTTAACAACTTGGAAACTAAGGAAAATCATTCAGTATACAGTTAAACTGTTTTGCAAAATAATAACAAAATTTCAAAATCTAAAATTGTTGTAATATAGCAATTGATGTGAGTATTACATTGGTGAAAATTTTATTTAGGATCTTAAACTCATTTCTGAAGTGTCAACTGAAATTTAGATCAAGACAATGTTAATTCTTCTCTATATACCTTTCCCATTGTAATGAAAGATGCAATACCAATATTTCAAAAGTGGAACTATGCTAGCTTTCCTGAATGTCATAACTATGAAACATTGCCTTATTTACTTATGGTGGATTGTGTCATCCTCCAGTCCAGAGTATCCATGACAACAATTGTTAATTGACAAATTAATACACCATATGTAAGCTCTTCTCACCTTTGACCAGAAGAGCTAAAACCTTTCAAAAAAAAACCTCATTGTATCTATACTTACACTAGTGATGCCTTTCCCTGATAACAGCTTCACGTTGATATCACAGGCTTCTGCAAATTTGCTGGCAACATCCTAGTAAAAATCAGAGTGAACCATAAAAAGAACTTTCTTCTTTTATATCTTAGTTTTACCTCAAGAGAAAAGCAACATATATATTTTTCCATGGCAACCATATTTGTTTGATTGGTGTTTGTTATAATGATACTGTGTACTGTATCATATTGTCTGAGATTTCGATGGATTGGTACTGATATCAATAGTATTGGGATAATTAAATGCCTTATTGATTAAATGATTGATAATAACAAAATCATAGACTAAATAGCAATTTGTTTATGTGTTGATTTTAATGAGCTATACATTATACTGTTTAATAACAATTACATGTAATTACATGTACTTGCATTGTAACTCTACAAATTGTGGGACATGTTAAGAATCCTCGATTTCAAAGATGTTGAAGTTTTTATCACAGAAAATGAGAAGTAAAGGAGAAAATTTTATGAAATTCTGCACTATTCTGTAATGATTTTTAAGTTATGATTATTTTATACAGCCATTTCTCAAAATATGATGTTTTAACCCAAATATATACAACGAAAGAAATCAAATTCAAATTATCTGTTCGACTGTAAGAGATTGTATCTCTCCTGTAATCATAATGTATGCATTCTTGTACTCTCTGAAAAACAAGCTATTTATACTCAATGCAAAATCTTACATATTCTTTTCTCAGCATTCCTAATTTTCTGAGATCTTGTAAAATATGGACAATATTCAACATAGGATGGGTTTACAGACCTTTCCTCTCTGCAATCCAACTATTTATTAAATTAATCTAGCTTTGAAATACAGTTAAAACTTTCTGAGCAATGGATCTAAGCACAATACTTTACTGGGTGAAATGTTGGTACCACTACAGAAGAAGCTTTTTCACAGTCTTTCTTGTTCACACTATTTTGTAACAGGTGAGGCAAAAACTTCTGCTCAGATAGAAACTTACCATGACTTGGGTGGCCAGTTCAAGGGAGGGTAAAACAACAATAGCTCTGGGTGAGTTGGGCAGAGTACCCTTGTCAGACTCAAAGGACTGCATGCGGAACACCAACTCCATGACTGGAAGCAGGTAGGCTAGTGTTTTACCACTGCCTACAACAGTATAGTACATAGTTCAAACATTTAAAAACATTACCAGATACAGGCAGGCTAACATTATACCAATTAAACTAAAGGAAACTTTCCTCTGGACAATCAGGAACAACCTATTATAAACACTTTGTCCTCATGTGCCCCCTGATAGGAAGTGAACTAAGGGGTACAGACTACCATCTCAATATTCTACAGATAAATTCTCTGAATGATTGCATCAGAAATAAGAAAAAGCTTCTATTGATCAATATAGTTCTATATGTACTAATTCTTTAGATTAAATAAATATACCTGTTTCTGCAGCACAGATTACATTCTGTCCTTGTAACACAGCATTGAATGTATATCTCTGGGGAAAACAAGCCAGTGATCATTAAATATCCATAGAGAAATGCCTGTACACAGAACAAGGGATTTTTACTTAGGCCGGAAATATGGCTGTTTATCATTTTCAAATTTTAAATTTAAACATGCATATTTTTGCGGTAATCTTATTTTAGTGGAAATCTGACAATCTCTCCCAGAATGCATTGCGGCACCCCAACAACACCTCTGTAAACGGCTCATACCATTTCAAGATTTTTGAAAAACATATTCGTGTCAAATATTAAAGTAGCACATTATTTTTCGGTTTTGTTATTTGTATTATTTTCTTGTAAACAGAGATTTTTTAAAATATAAAATTACTACATTAGTTTTATGGTTATAAAACTGTGTGGATTACATCATGAAAGATTATTTTTGAGTAAGCAGTCACCATCCATCATGTTCACATTTTGTACTTTCGTTTTTCAGCTACAAAATTTTACTCCAGTGACATGTTCATATACTGTGACATCGGTGATAACTGATGGTATTCTGGCTAAAATATTGGCTCATAACCTCACAAAAAACTCAGATGTTGTTTTCCTTCTATCGATAGCATATAAAACAGTTTACAAAAAAGTGCTTCGTTGGTGTTGTCGGGGATGACCCTGACTGGAGGTCAACTACGGGTAGTCTGGGAGCTGTTTACAGAGTAGTATTGTGACTATTAAGGAACAACAACTCTGGTAGAAATTGGCAATCTGATTTTAGTGGTAAACTTATTTTAGGACTTTCTGCACTGAAGGGACAGTACTAAAATATGATAAAGCTAATTACAATAAAACAGGTTTACAAAATAAATATGAAACAATTACTTGCCAGGAGGGATTTTGTTGCTGACAGCTAAATTGTTTGATATCTTAAATTTACATGTACAGTGAGGTTGAAGTATGGACAAGAACATCAACAAACATTAAAAAATGTATTGTATAATGGGTACATTATCGTTTAATGTGGAGGTGTTTGTATAACGTACAGCTATCATTCATCAAGTGCATACCTGTATTTTGGTTGGATATTCAAAGTCTAATTTTTCAACCTGCTCTAATAAGTGTTCATTCAGGTCGTAATCTTCAAATCTCTGAACTGTTTCATCAACAATTTGCAAGGCTGGATTCTGTAAATAAGTAATGAATATTTTGTACAGCACTAGAAAAAAATCCCAATGTCTGGTAATGGATATCAAAACATAAAAGTCAAAACACAAAAGTCAAAACACATCATTATTAGTGTAAACAATTAAATCAGGCAATTGCCTAGAGAAATAATTACATAAAATTTAGTGTAAACAATAGAAAGTGGGTTGAGGTCATTCATTTGAACAAATATCTGCCCAATATCAGTCGGTATTAGTGTAAACAATCATATCACACCATTATCAGTTGAAATAATCATATCATGAAGTCCATTATTAGTGTAAACAATCACATTGGGCAAACATTGTTAGTGTAAACAATCATATCTGGTCGGTATTAGTGTAAACAATCATATCACACCATTATCAGTTGAAATAATCATATCAGGTCATTATTAGTGTAAACAATCACATTGGGCCATTGTTAGTGTAAACAATCATATCTGGTCGGTATTAGTGTAAACAATCATATCATGCCATTATCAGTTGAAATAATCATATCAGGTCATTATTAGTGTAAACAATTAAATCAGGCAATTGTCAGTGTAAATCTAGAGAAATAATCTGTACCAGCAGCAGGACATAAGATTTTACAAAGCGACCATAGTTCACATTCCATCATAAGCAAAAAAGTATTTTACCTTTTGCTGAATTGTGTTTTTGGAACATTGTCATGAAATGCTCAAAAACATCGTAATTTTATTTATATTACAATTAGCTGCCTGTATGTCTCGATTCTGAATATACAGGTTTATCTGGCTGTGTGTCCTAATATTGAACAGTACTGATTTAACTGGCTGTGCATCCTAATACTGAACAACGCTGATTTACTTGGCTGTGTGTCCTAATACTGAACAATGCATGTTTACCTAACGTGTGTCCAAATACTGAACAATGCTGATTTGCTTGTTAATATGCCTTAAAAATGAACAAAGCTGCCTTACCTGGCTGTGTGTCCTAATGAACAAAGCTAGTTTATCTCAGTGTGTCCTAATTCTGAATAATATTACCTGGCCATGTGCTTTGATGGTGAAATGATCCCCTATAGACTTATAGTTGTTCCAGCCATGGGAGGCTAACATCTTTGGGTTAAATTCACTGTAGGTCTGCCCTCTGTGATGGTTATATTGTGGACGTTTACAGTTGATTAGAAGTGAAGATTTCCTGTTTGACATGTTCACTTTTGCCTGTATGGCTTTCTTCCTCAAAATTTTTTTCTCCTTCTTTTCAAATTGAACTTTAACCTTATGAGGAGTTGTTATTCTTGGTATTTCTCTGTCTACCCTTGTCTGAAATACATAGTATGTACATTTTAGCCGCAGTAGAAATAAAATGAATTTTGAATAATCCATGATTATGTCCAGTTTTCATTAAAGAATTAAAGTTAGAATACACTGCTTCAATGACCTATAAATATCCAGTTTTCAGTGTATCCTAGGAAATAAATAGTGTTTAAATTACCTTGTATACTACTCATTTCCAACTTTCCCTATTCTGATATTTCCTTTGCTCTCCTACTGTTAGGTGGTAAGACCTTCTAACATACACACATAAAAAATGATTGAAGGAATACTTACCACAAGCTGTCTGTACAGGACAGACACCAGTTGGGACTGGATAGTCCTATTCAGCATAACCAGGGAACACATTTGCATCCTTTGTCTTCAGAAACAGGTATGCTTTAATCTTTTATAGTAAACAAATGTATCCATTAGCAAAAGAAGTACATTTAAAAACATGATTATTTAAAATCACTAGAAACATCGCATTCTTCCATGGTGGAATATTTTGTTTTCTAAAAGTAACTTACTGAATGACTGTTAATGTAAAATGACACTTGTGACATCATCATTAAACAATAGTATGATCACATGTCAGAAACACATACCGACAACTTTCCAACAAGTTGGACACAACCCTGTATATGAGAAATACTAGTTTTGCATCTGAAGGATAGTTATTGCTTTTAGTAATCAATCAGTGATTCAAATTCAGGATCATTTGAGATAGGAACACAAAGTTGTTTTTCAACATTTGACACAAAATTTGGCACTATCTTTTCAACAAGACCCAATAGTCATTGAGACATGGTATCCATCTGCATAAGAAATATTCCTTTTTGTTATCTAACTGTGCTAAACTGACAATTTATATCACTGATTTTGATTTGTTGACTTGCACATTGTATATAGCCATAGGGAAAATGCCAAAGGTAAACATGAATTTACTAGAGTTCTACTTCAAGCCACACTATAACCAGTGGAGGTGATAAAGTGTGTGATTTTTACAAAAAAGCGAGATAACTGAATAACTCATTTTTTGTGTAAAAATGTATAATGTTGCATTTGTTATTAGGCCATGTTTAAAAGATGACATCCTATTTGTCGCAAATATGTATCGGCTTTATGCGTTTCGTTTCCTAATGACCATGCATTTTACTACTCAAAGAAGTAACTTTCCTTCAACTGCAGGACTACTTCCCATATCTGTATACGTAGGGTTGAGTCCAACATGTTCAATAGGCGAGATCTTAAGACAATGTAAGAAAAAATAATGATGTCTGTTGAATGGTTCGTTGAAAAAAAATATACAGAAAGGGCATATTTCAAAACAGTAAGACATTTATTTTTTAAAATTTGACGACGCAACACCACAATCCAGAACCAAATACATTGTTTATAATGAGGTCCGAAACAGACTGACGTGAGAGCTATGGGGAAGCGTGCTTTTAAGTCTGGGTTGCTTGAGCCTTAACGACTATTGTCTGTTCGTTCAAATACTGTTAAAAACATATTTTCAGGAAGGAATATACCTGTTTTCAACTCACACAACCATGGCATATCTTATACTGCCCTGTCGTCAGTCATGTGCTGGTATTTAGTTGGATCATGGAGGCTGACATGACACCGGAAGTTGGTTAATCTTGGTCAAACGGAGGCTTCTCCATCAAACACGGAAAGATGGGAACCGAATACATAGGAAAAATTGCCCCATGCTTTACACATTTGATAGATACGGTCATCAGGAATGGGAAGATTGGAATATGTGGAGCACATGTGCGCATATCAGACATCAGAACTGGGTATAATGCAGCTTACTACTTAATTAGCTAATCGCCTATCAGCTTTTCTGCAAGCGTATCGTTTGCACACTGAATGTTATTATTAACTGAATAACAAATATGTAATAGTACTTAATTAAGATATCAATCGTTGTAAGAGAGTGATGTTTTTTCAGACGACGTTCTTAAAAACTGTTAAGATGTGACACCACTGAACACGGGAGGCAACTCTAACAAAACCGTGACTCATTTTGGTATCTCAATCTTTTCAGTATAATATTAATATTCACTTTCTTCCTAAAAATAAGAATGAAGATTTTCGTTCGAAATGCATGCCAAAACAAGGAAAACATGGAAAGAGCCGCACTGATTGACTCCTTGTGTATGTTCATCCCAGAATCTCAAACATGTATCATATAACTAAATGTGATTTAGCTTTGTGTCTTGCATTTAAAATTTAATCACATTTAGTTACTTTATTTTTAAGAAAATCAAATCCTTTGAAACACACCATATTATATTTTCAACAATTTTATACATGTTAACAATATATAGATATTGTATGATGTATTGATAATGCTATGATAATACTCTTATGATTAATCATTTCCTGCATTGTCTATTATGATGAATGTGCTGTGATCCATAAAAGCCAGACTGAACATAGAACTTTATTGACATTAACTTGCAGGTCACTTAGTACTTCAAAGAAGCCTAACGGTGACAGATTTCAGGTGCTACTACCTTTTGCAGGACAGACACTACAGTGTAAGTTTTGCATTTTTGTCAACATATTTCTTGAAAACTTGGAAAGAGATACAGAAATTTAAATTAATGTTGCTTGTTCACGCAGGTTTGCATCCTCCATAGTTGGGAAACTATTAGTGCGACAGTGTGAAACTATCATTAGTGTAGTTTGAATAAGGATGCTCTGCTGATCAGCACACATTGGATACATTTCTCATATCAGTGACGGTATAAGAAGTAATCATTTACTGGGCAGGTGTTCGATGTTCACAGCTCTAAATAACATCCTGATTGACAAATTTCTAGTAAGCTGCAATATGTACCAAAAGTATCTCATCTAACTCAAGTTTCCTCTGGACCATAAAACAGACTTAAGCATTTTTAGAGACAAATGTTTGACAAGGAAGTCTACATCATATCATGACCACTTTTAATTTTTTGGGTGCTGTTTGGGGATATAAGAGACACCATTGTGCTGTTATAACTGTATACTGGTACATTGTATGTGTTAGATGTAGCTATATTACATATTTGTCTTTACTAAAAACTTCAGGACTGCATTTCAAATTATACCCTATCATTGATCTACTTTATACCTACTGTGGTATGTGTTTTCTGTTTAATAGGGGATGTGATTTTTGACTGTAACTACCCTCAGGACCCACCAGATTTCATCTTTTCCGCAGATGACAGTGATTTTTGTCCACATGAGGAAGATGTCAAGGTTTGTTTCTTATCTAAGATGAAGTTCTTAATACAAGGACTTGCACACTATATCAGCAATTTGTTGATGAAATTCATATGTTTTATACTGCTTATATTTGTTTCAACCGGTGATGAAGTGTTGATTCTGTTAAGTGGTTCCTGATATGTGTACAGGTTTCATTATTCATTGAAAAAAAAATCATTTTCGTAGAATTATTTTCATTTCATTGGTAGGTATTCTATATATCCACATGATGATATAAATAGATAAAAGTTAACATGGATTACAGTACTTGTAGATTTCTAGAGCAAGATTTAATCACAAAATCCGGTTTAAAAAGGTGTAATTTTTTTTTGAAAACCACTGAATTTGAACCCCACAAAATAAATTTGACAGTATAATCACCTGAGTTTAATGACGTGGAATTACAGTGATTTTTATCGTCACCAGGGTTTAGTGAATTGGGATTACAATGATCCCAATAGTCTACTTAACGTACTCAATGAGTTGCTGATATTGTACCGCGAACACCATCAGCGCCGGATTGAGGCCCACTCCCGTCTCCAGTTTGAGTACTCCTCCCTCATAGACCAGGCCAATCTATCACCAGAAGACATTGAGATATTCGTACACAGATCTGAGGTGGGTGTTTTCTTTCACCTACTGGTGAGGATGATGAAATGAAGAGATGAGTATGTGGTATGAAACATCCTCTTTAGTTCTCATCATCCTCCATCAGTTTAATCATATTCAGTTTTCCAGTTTTGTTCATCATTCATACAACTTTGTTTTGGACTTATCACCTAAACCATTGATTAAACTTGAGCATGAAAGTATGTTAATCCGACATTGACAAAATGGGAAAGATTAACTCAGTACAGTATGTATTTTGTACATTTGATAAAAGAATGGACATGAATATTGAAATACTTTGAGGTCATATATTGACCAGTTGTATATACTTTTATCTTGTGATGTCATTAAATGTAGATTTTCTGTCTTAATATTGATAAAGAAAAGGACCTCAAACTGACTAGCTGGATACATTCTTGGGATTGCTGTGTAATCTGATAACATTTTGTTCTGTATTTTCAGTCCAAGGTTGGTCCAGTTGTGTTTCTGGTCAAAATGGCAGTAGATTTTACAAAGATACCAGCTTACCTGACCAAGGTGAGTCCTCAGTTTAATGTGGGAATCAAAAGTATAACATATTGTTATAATGTTGTAGTTGGTTTTTTGTTTTAATAAAGTAAAATAATGAACTTTGATTTTTAGGAAAACATATGGCATATTTGCTGTGAACATTTATGTCAAAACCATATCCTGACAAGTTGATGTTAGATATAAGTTTCTTGTCAGTATCTCAAAACTATCAAAAAAAACAACAACAAAGCTTTCTGGTGACACTGATCATTGTTGATCATGTGATCAGTGAATTATGTTGATCATGTGAAAATTGAAAAATTGAAATATGTTCATCACTTTAGACTGTTAACTTAATGGAATAGTCCGTTATGCTATGTAACTCAAATCCTGATGTCACTACTTGTAAGTATGACACTCAAGTTGATGCCAAGTACCAGTGGTCATGGAAAGGTGCTCATTTATTTTAGGACAATCCTGGAGAGGACTCAGCAGTGCTTCTGGTCAATTTCCCCTCCCCAAATACCTCACGGATTAGCCCGCAACTGTACCTTTCACCCAGAGTAGAAAAGTAAGTAATTTTTTCACTGACAAGCACTTACACCATTAGCAGATAAATTGATTAATGATAAGTAGCACATTAAATCTCCTCATCTCTGATTTATCTTGAAAATTGTGAAGAATAATCAATTATACTTCTACATGTTGTACCACAACTTATTATATGAGAAAGGGATATTAATTCAAGATAAAGATTGGATGCTGCATTTCTGTACATCCTTCGGACGTCTGTTGTCTGTCAACTTTTTCCTATAAATCGCAACGAGTCATGAATAATTGAGTGCAATTGAATCAGATTTGGTCTGAAGCATGCTTAGGAAAATGGAAACCAATTTTGTATAAACGGTGGGTCTGACTCCCTTATGGCCTGATTTTTCCCATATTTGGTCTGAAGCATCCTTTGATGAAGAGGAATCATTTCAGAATTTCTGAACTTTCTACTTCTGCCCTTTGGGCCTTTGGGGTGGGAGGGGCAGGGCTCAATGGGTGAATTAGAGCAAATTCCATTAAATCCTTCATCTGTAGGAATACCTGGATGTTGTCCCAATTTGTCCTGAAGCATGCTTGGGTGAAGAGGATCCATTTTGTAAAAACAGTGGATCACTTTTGTATGAACATTGAGTTCCTGTCTACTAAGGTTGGAGGGGCGTGGCGAGACAGTAGAAATAGAGCTAATTCTTTAAAAATCTTCCCTATGTTAGAATTGAATACAAACTGGGTGAAGATAACTTAGATTTTACAGTGCATCCCCTTTTTAAGAAGGGAAGAGTCTATTACAGGGATATAGATACAAGTGTTTAAATGTTTTTCCCTGTGTTATAATGAATCAGTTTCAGCAAACTAAACCAGGTGAGCAATACAGGCCATATGGGCCTCTTGTATTTATGATTGCTTAGGTGGAGTATTCCCTTCTGACATTGTGGGATTTAATAACTACCAGGGTATGTTGCAGTTTATATTTCTATCTCGTATTTAGTACTGAAGGTAATATATAAATGATCCCATTTTTTATTTTGCTATCTGCCATTGTGTGGTTTTATAATTATCAGTGCTTTGGGAGGATCGGCTAACCTGAGGATACCTCCTTATCCCAGTGGTGGCTGTTTGCTGGATTATGTTCCAAATGTCTGCGAACTCTTACAAAATAAGGTAAAATGACCCAAGTCAACTTGATTTTTAGTAAAACAAGGTAGGGTTCTGATTAATGACAAACAGGAATTAGGAACAAAATTATTTAAATTGTCAGAGTTGCATTATATTGATACAAATTTAGATATTTCATAAAATTCCAATCTTCTTTCAGATTGATTGATACTGAAACAATCATTTTTGTAGAGGATTTATTTTCGTTAGATTATTATGTAGTCAATCAGAGAAATTATTTGTCCTATAAGTGGAATTTGTGAGCATGGTTTATCCATGAACTTAATTTGTAACAAAAATGTATGTTTTTGAAAACCACAAAATTTGAGCTCCTAAAAATATAGGATCTTACAGTAGATGATAATCAGAATTTAGAAATATGAAATTAAACATGACAATGAAACTAATTATTGCATTTATTTTTAAAAAGAAACTATCAATTTATTGTTAACTATTATTTGTTATCATACCTTACAGCTAATACATCATCTACTTGTACTCATTGTCATGTATACACACATAAAGCATGTATTATGTGTTTAGGTGGACCAGATATCAAATGTTCATGAAAAGAAGAAAGAATATATTGCTGCTTTTCTCAGTAATTTTGGCAGGTGAGCATCATTGGTTTCTTATCAATATTATAATGTTAAACATAAAAAAAATTGGATTTTTAGGTCATCTGACCCAAAGGGTCAAGATGACCTATAGCCTTCGTGCTTCGTCCGTCGTCCGACGTGCGTAAACTTTTCATTCAAACAACTTCTTCTCAAATACTAGAAGGTCTAGGGGGCTAATACTTGGCACAGAGGATACTGGCATGGAGCTCTACCAGTTTGTTCAAATGAATGACCTTGACCCACTTTAAAGGTCACAGGGGTCAAATATGTTAAAATCTTTAAACAACTTCTTCTCATTAACCAAAAGGCTCAGAGTGTAGATATTGGGCCTGTGACATGCTGGGATGAAGTGCTACTAAGTTTGTTCAAATGAATGACCTCATCCCACTTTCTAGGTTTGGCTTGCTTTTTGTCAGATGACCGTTAAGGCCCATGGGCCTCTTGTTATTGTATTTGAACATCTTCAAACATCCTCAATATTCCAGGGGTTATGATCATTTTGTTCCCTGCACCCTTGGATCATGTCATAGCCAAATTGAAGGCACAAGTGAACTAATTTGATTGGCTCCAGGAAAAAACCCTGACCAATCACAGCCTGATATGTTCCTTTTGAAGATTACAAAGGAGCAACCCCCAGATTCAGAGCATTACCATATACGGTTATACAACCACAAGATTTGGTCTTAAAAGGATCAAAGTGTCGCAGACAGAACCTTCAATTTTGCCATGACATGTTCCAGGGGTGCAGAGAGAAAGTGATTATTTGATTTATAGCTGAAGCTTTTATGGCATTTATGATCAACATTAATGCAAGAGCTTTGGAAACAAACTTCTTATAACACACAATAGTGAAATATGGTATGTTTACTAACCAATCTCTCTCCGTAAATGTAACAAGACAGTTCAATTTCCAAGCACATTACACTCTTAAACATATTTTAACTCATTGTGAACGAAAGTAATTCATTATCAGCGGTAACCCTTCAAATGGAATAGTACATACTATGTAGTTGTAAAAGTGTATTGATAGGTGTCACTGTCATCAAAAATGATATATATTTCTTAATAGATTCCTTATGACTCATCTTTCTGGTTTAAACAGTAAAATTGCCTTCAAAATATTAACATTTTTGGAGAGATATCAGTATGGTTATATTTGCAGATATAAAACTTGTATTGATTGATATGTATGTTGCTGTTTTTTTTTCAGATCGGTGTTAGAATATGATGCAGAATTGTTTAGTAGGATTTCATTTCTGTTTGAATGGAATGATTTCTTCTTTATCCTTTATGGTAAGATAAAAAAATTCTATTTGAAAAAAAATCCAATTGTACATTCAAAATTATTGATGTTGAATCAGATTAAGCTTACGAGAATGTAAGAAATAGCCAAAGACAAGATTAGTATGGAATATTTTAAAGCTGTGAAATAAATTTGAAATTTGCATAAGATTAGAATTTCTATCTTTGAAAGATAATCTTGTTTGGAAAACTTTGTAAACCTGTTGATTTATTTATATGTAAGTACATTGATATTCCAGCAGAGTTATGTTGGATCAGATTTCATCCAGTAGTCGTCCTGTGATCATCATCACAGCACAACTGTAAATGTGTACATATACAACAACTGATCTTCAGATCACTGTCTTTTACTATTGCAGTGGAGCTGCCTTCATTTTTCCCCCAGGAGCCTCCCATCTTTACTTTCCAGTCCATCTATCATGAATCCAAGGGCAAACCTTACACAGAGACAGTCAACGACTACCCATACAGTCCTCGCTGGAGTGCACTCAAAATGGCAGAGAAAGCAAGGCAAGCAATTATCACCAAAACCTTGATTTTTATTTCTTATTTCTGCTATGATTGAAGAATTCACTATAGTTAAGTAAGAAAAAAACATTACCTACCTTTGAAAAATCTCTTGAGTATAGAGATTAGTATAGATGGTTGAACTTTATTTTTTCTTCTCTACAACAGAAGTGATAAGATTTAAATGAAAACTTTATGAAATCTTTTTCATTATTAGTGTGTGAACCACCCTTTTGGTATTTCAAGATGTGATTTAGTGTAATGACAATTTAGTAATAAATTTTTCACTAAAATTAAGCTTACCTTTCAAATACAATTCATAAACATTATATCAAAGTTAACAGTGCATTCTTTTAAAAACAAGTGTTTTATTTGTTTTGTAGGGAGTACATCCTAAGCAATATTGGAACATTCCAGAAAGCTTCAGTCCACAGTGGTTCTCTGTAGACTTTCATATCAACTACTGAAAAATCAGTTTTCTTTTGTTACCATAGCATTATACGATACCACTTTTATATGACAATTTTATATGCCTTTGATTCCTCAAATATAAAAATCAAAGTCATTTTAAAATATTATTTATTGTATTATATAATTGAGATTCTCCTAAATGGACAATAAAGTTAACCTACCAAGTACATTGTAATAATAAATGTGTATTTCATTGTTTTAGTCTACTTTTGAGATGAGCTTTAATACTCTACCTTCAGTCAGTGAACATATATGGTTTAAAGATTTGTCATCTAGAATCATTAAATTCTGATTTTATCACTTGACAAATTGTTAATTATTTTTATCATTATCTGTAGATTTGTATCACAGCAATCACTTTCAGGAAAAATCTTGAAAAACCAATAGTTGTTATTAAAGATTTGGTAAAATGTTTGTCACCCATTGTGAAACATTTTCTTTTGATTGTTAAGTACATATATATATAAAATAGAAGTTAATTTGCCTTCTTGTGTATTCTTCAACACTGATTATGATAAAGGGACATCTATTCTAGGTATGCTACCCACATGTTTTGTAGTTTCTGGAGGAATTGTTAACCTGTTATACTAGTGATCCCACTTCAGAATCCCTAATTTCAGTTTAGAGCTTTGTGTTGGCTCTCAGAGCTTTCTGCATTATGAATATTTTAAGACCAAAGATAGCCATGGACATTGAATATTGAATACTGAATACAACATGAATTGGCATTATCATTTATCCTTTAGACCAATTGTGCAATATTTCTCTTTTTCCTTGAGTGATAATTTTTAAATAAAACTCCCATGATTCAGTGTTAAAAGCCAAAATGGCCACAGGATTCATCTCAGAACTGGCCAAACAAACATTAACTAGTAATAGCAGTTATAGGGCCATGCTAAAACAAGAATCTAACAAGAAATTATGGATACTTGTTATTTTTTCAAATGTGAGAGATTAACCATCTACGTGCTGTGAGCATGCTTTTGAATGAGATTCATCTTTTTTGTTGACACGTATATATTTAGTGAATAATATAATGTACATAAAGATGATAAGAATGAACTCTTCTTGGTGCAATACGCACTGTTTTTACAAATAAAAGACCAAATTTAGTTTTCAAAAACCTTTTATTAAGAATAGCACAAAAATAAATTTGCAAATAAATGTACACTTAGTGTAAATAGATACTTTAACCAAACTTAAATTCCAGAATAAACAAGACATCCCAGAGGGATCTTGGCGCCCACCATTTGAGGATCTGTTTTCAGTTCTTGAAGATTTTTTTTTTTTTTTTTTTGTTACAGGTTTTGTAAATGTTCATGAACTGGTCTTCATTGAATGTACTCAGTGATGGCACAAGATATTTTTATCAAGCACCTATTAGCAAATATCATTTGAAAAAGATCCCAAAGTATTATTAGATAGCAGTCAGTTACAGGTGGATAATGGACAATATGCTTGTGCTGTATTACTGTCGACATCCAAGATGGCTGCCTGTGGGCCACCTTGATTTCAGATCAGTCCAAAAAAGGTACAATGCACAACTAGGGACCAAGGGAAATCAATATCTATGAAATATCAGAAGGATCGATCCAGTACTTCCTCAGATATAGCAGTAACAGGATTTTACTCTCAAAACAGGCAGCCATCTTGATTTCGGATCAGTCTAAAAAGGTATAATGCACAACTTGGAACCAAAGGGAACTTGCATATGAAATTTGAGAAAGATCCATCCAGTACTTTCCAAGAAATAGCAGTAACAAACTTTTACTTCCAAAATCCAAGATGGCCACCTGTCGGCCATCTTGAAAGCGAATCAGTTCAAAAAAGGTACAATGCACAACTAGGGACCAAGGGGAACCTGCATATGAAATTTGAGAAAGATCCATCCAGCACTTTCCCAGAAATAGCGGTAACAAGAATTGTTTACGGACGGACGGACCACGGACGCAGGGACGATTTGAATAACCCACCATCTATTAGATGGTGGGCTAAAAATATACCCTTACAATATTATATTACATTGACATTTCATTGGTAATTCTGTGAAGCAGCAAAAATAATTTCTGCTACTACAAAGTGAAGAAATATATAATATCAGATAAAATTCTCAAAGGTGGTAAAATCTGGGCTTTAGTTGCTACCAACACAAACTGTATCATCAAAATGCTACAGACACATTGTGTAACTACTGTTACCTCTCCCTTTATCACAGTATTAGTCTAACTTCAATGTCCCAACATTTAAATGGTCCCCCAAGATGATCTTTTGTGCAATTCAAAGTTCATCTTTGTATCAAAATTATTTTTTTCATTCTTTATTGCCACTAGAGCTCTCAATCTTTAAAAATATTGAAAGACTTATCAATTTCACACACTCTCCCCCTCTTTAGGAGAACTTTGGCCAACAAGTCAACAATCACATAAGAGACCATTAAAGACAATTCATTTGGTGTCCCAACTGGCATGTAATACTGATGTGCCAAAATTGTATTATAAACTGTACCTTCACACTTGCACATTACAGGTAAATGACTCCCAAAACTTTTTTGTAATTCAGATGGTGCTCATTCACTTTTTAAAACATATTTGACCCCCGTGGCCCTGAAAGTAAGTCAAGGACATTTATTCAAATATAATGGCTCTAGGCCTCTTGATTATTTGGAAGATTGATTATGGCATAAGCTCAATGGTTACTGTTCTTACAGGTGAGCTTGACATATTCCAACATCTACATGTAATTGGACTGATGGAAAATTGTATTACAGTTTTACTGTATGTCATATTCATTACTAGGCTTAATTTGAGCTGCGTATTAAATTTGCACTCATGAGGTCGTTGCCAAATGTACCTTTGATGTGAGAGTATTACATACAACAATCAAGCAGCTATGTAACATGTAAACAGAAATGGCTAAAGAAATTGCACATTTAAATAAATTTATCAAAAAAGGAGCATGGCAGTCTATTACACTGAACTGTCATTATTTCCAATCAATTATAAGTCATTTTAGCACAATTCAATCCATGTCAAAATCATACAGGGAAATCTTAGAAGTTTGATCATTTCTCATCTTTTCTCTTCTCTCCTCTGTATTCGCTCTTAATGATACAAAATTTGAACACATCTTTGCAGAAATAGCAATAATAATCATTAATTGCCAAATCCAAGATGGTCACCTTTAAATCATTTTGGTTTTCTGATCAGTCCCAAAATCAAATGGGCATAACTAGGGCGAAGGTGATTTTTAACATGAAATTTGAGAAAGATCCATCCAGTACATCTGAAGAAATAGTTTACGGACAGATGGACAATGGACTACGGACATTGGAAGATTTGAATTGCCCACCATCTGATGATGGTGGGTTTAAAAACATTGAATTGTACAAGCACACCTGGTCAACTGTATCACCATTAAATAGCCTATCATAAAGAAAACACTGTCTGTGATAAAATTGCATAGTAATTAAAAGTGAAAATTGAATACTTGTAATACAGTAAAAAACATTAAATAGATATAATTGTTATTATGCATCCAAATTAAAAAATATAAAACCGATATTGACAAAGGTCTTCAATGGTTTATAAATGATATATTATCAATTTTTTTGTTTTAAAACAATTGTGAAACAAGGTTTAAGCTTATATCAATCACTCTTGTTGGCCTGGGTGGAAGAGCACAAGGAGTATTTTGGGAGGAAA
The DNA here is from genome assembly GCF_031769215.1 of Ylistrum balloti. Taxonomy (NCBI): domain Eukaryota; kingdom Metazoa; phylum Mollusca; class Bivalvia; order Pectinida; family Pectinidae; genus Ylistrum; species Ylistrum balloti. The sequence goes on from NW_026782484.1 coordinate 1,251,700, forward strand.
CCAGATTACCCGGGGAAAACCCATGTGGACAGGTAGGTAACCCATACGTTTTCACGTCTGTGCCTGGAATTGAACCCCTGATGCCTAGGTGATGGGCAGGTGTGTTACCATTGCACCACCTGACCACTCAATGGTCTTCAATGGTTTTCTCCCAAACCTGAGATAATGGACATTGTACCACTGCTGCCTGTGTCAACACTCTTCATTTATCCATTGCTAAATCACCATAGTCCAGGCAAGCTCCATACAAAATAAACCAGACATCCCCTTACCAACTGTGGATCCCTGTCTTTGCATGTACAATATTTAGTTCCCACCTAACCTACATTCCTCTCTGCCATTCCCAATATCAGTATTGCTTTAAAATTGATGTTTTATTCACAAGCACTTTTCATTTAAACATTTAAAATTGTTTTCAGTGTACAATATTGCAACTGCTGCAATGATCAATAAGGAATAACACCACGATTAAACACCATTCAAATTGGTCCCCATACCTATCTAAAGGAATGGAATGTGCTCTAATCCTTCTTATTTATTTATTTATTTTTTTAATTTCCTTAAGATGAACTAGGTGTTTGTTGCTTTCACATCATTGCTCATTTCAAAGTAGATATAATAAATAAACACACAAATACTGATATTCAAAAGCATTAATACTGTATGATAGAAATTCCTGACTGCAACGTATATCAAAAAATGAAACAGTAATGCTGAACAAAAATTGATGTATTATGCAAACTGTAAAATAACTTGTGCTCCAACGATCTGTTTCCTTTTATTGATCTGCCGATGTGTTTGATAAATTCAAACTTTGAGTGAAACAAGAATGAGAGAGTTCAAACTATCACCTGACAGAAAGTTATTGTTGGTATTGAACTTTTTCTATCGAACTGACCAGAGGTTAAGTATATGTTAAGACAATTTATGAGCAGAAATTGAAAAACTATCAAGACAGTATACAGTACACAAAGTAATGAAGTATTTAAAAAAAATGTCTCTATGTCAAAGATTAGAAATATCTAGTTTGACAAAACTTTGCCAGGAAAAGACTTTAAACAGGTCAGCAGGGCATGACTTAGAGTGAAGAAGCAACTTTTACTCTGAGACGTTAAACCCGAGTGGTGTAAAAATGACATAATTAAAATGTTGTAGATTACTTTACATTTTATAAACAAAAAATATTTTAATTTGAGATTCATGAAATGAATGTCAGTCTTTATTACAATGACAGGTTCTATGAAATAGGTTGTACAATAGATACGAAAGTGAATATCGCTTTTTAATGGAAATTTTGAGTTAGATACAGTAGAGCCAATTAATGAATTAAGCTGCATCATCTGACTGTTCCGTCCTTCTAGGACTCGTCAGTGATACTAAAGACTTAAGTTTTGAAGCCTTTGAGGCAACTAAGGAAAATGCTAAGTGATTGAACAAAAAGGCAAAATCTAGACGGGGAGGAGCTATCCCATAATTCAAGAAATTTGGTACTTTTCATATACACGTATTAGAAAATTTGAGAAACGCAAAGTACAATTGTATATTCTGAAATGTGCCACTATTTGATTGAATTTAAATGTAGCATGCAGGTTATGGTTTTTGCAATGACTTCACAAATATATAAATAAAATCGAATATCATTTACATCATAATAGCAGTAATGTACACATTAAGTAAGATTATGTTTATCCACCTTGTCATCATTATCAGGTCATGTCAAGTCTCTTGAACCTGACATCTAAAAAGGCTACTAATAATACATTAACAAGCAGGCCATGGCCCTTGCAGTCATCTGACAGACCACAGAATTTCCTGATGGTGCTCTAACCAGTCTGATGAATTCAAATTTTGAACATTCTTGGAAAGTGTTTGAAACTTATAAATGGTAGGCTCTGTGAATGAAAAACAGTTGCACAATCATGTTTAAAAAATGGTTACTGTGGCAACCATATTAAAGTTTTGACCAGACTGAAAAATAACAACATATCTGTTTCTTTTCCTTGACAAATTAAACTCAAAAATATTAAGTAGTTCAGACTATTTGTTCAAGATGAGTTACATTGGATATTTGACCAAACCTAAAAACAAGATTTGTTCAAGACAATCTCTTGAGCACTTCATGCATGTCTGATATTGGAGGAAATCCACCCACTAAGGAATTAAGAAGGAGTAGCATTTTGTAGCAAAATATTGCTTTACTTCCCATTTTGGGGTTCTGTCCCAAGTCCCAAGGGGTCCCTGGGGATTGAATCAACTTTCTGACTTTAAGAAATAATTACCCACCCGTAATGATGTTTCAGACCAAAGCTGATTCAAATCTACCCAGACATTGAGAAGGAGTAGCATTTTATTAAAAGCAACATGTAGTTTAACTTCCCATTTCTGGGACTGCCCCTAAACCCATAGGGAATAAATTTTCTGAATTCAAGAATTGTTTCAGACAAAATTTTAATAGCATCCAATCAAGCATTATTGAAGGGTAGCTTATTGGAGCAAAGTATCGTCTGACTTCCCTTTTGGGGTTTCAATCCCCAGCTCTCTAGGAGTCGAAGCAACTTTCTGAATTTAAGAAATTATTTTCCACCCCCAATGACATTTCAAGGTAAATTTGGTTGAAAGCTTTGCTGGCCTTAAGTAGGAGTAGTGTTTTAAATGAAAAGTTTATGTAAAGCAAATGGTGAATGGCAACGGATGACACATGATAGCAATACCCTAAGGGTTAAGATGACCTTAAAACAATCAGTAAGGACTGACACAATGTATAAACACAAACATACCAACAGATTCCAGCATTTTCTCCAAAAGTTATTCATTACATTAAAGTCATACAAGACACTATTAAAATGTGAAATGCTAAATATTGGCCATCATTAACTGGAGCTGTTTGCTGGAGTGTACAACTTCATAACATTGTCCTTTATGGTTTGGTACTCTGCTTCATCCAGCTGTGCTTCCCGGATGGTATCGTTGATAGACTCTTCTGTAAGTCCTCCATACAACTCAGATACTGAAATAGTAAATAGAATGATATATCCAGGTTACACTGACCTCTGGAAGATTTTAAAGGGGTATTTCAAACAAATCAATGTTGTGTAAAACATTTTTTTTTACTAATGACTTGCCACAACCTTTGTTCAGAAACCCTATTTATTTTTTGTTTTTTTATTTCTCATACCTGAAATTTCCTGAATGAATAAAAAGTTCTTTTGACTAATCTAAGGAAACTGCCTAATGTATTTGCCAGTGATGCTATAATCCATCCTAAATTGAAGCAACAAAACATCCTGTGATTCTAATATATAAAGGAAAAAAGGGCAGAAAATATCATTTTATTGAACAACATAAACTTGTTTCCATTGGCAGTGTGATACAATGTGCACATATTTAGGTACCAACAATGCTTCCTGTTACATGTACACATATTAGGGTGACTGACTACAGGTGTTTCCTGTTACATTTAGGGTGACTGTCCACGACTGTTTTCTGTTACATGTATATATGAGTATATATAGATACTGTTTCCTGTTACATGTACACATGTTAGGGAGACTGACTACGACTGTTTCCTGTTACATGTACACATATTAGGGTGACTAACTACAGGTGTTTCCTGTTACATGTACACATGTTAGGGTGACTTGCTACAGGTGTTTCCTGTTACCTGTACACATATTAGGGTGACTGACTACAGGTGTTTCCTGTTACATGTACACATATTAGGGTGACTGACTACAGGTGTTTCCTGTTACATGTACACATATTAGGGTGACTGTCCACGACTGTTTTCTGTTACATGTATATATGAGTATATATAGAGTGACTGACCACGACTGTTTCCTGTTACATGTACACATATTACGGTGACTGACTACAGGTGTTTCCTGTTACATGTACACATATTAGGGTGACTGACTACGACTGTTTCCTGTTACATGTACACATATTAGGGTGACTGACTACAGGTGTTTCCTGCTACATGTACACATATTAGGGTGACTGACTACAGGTGTTTCCTGTTACATGTACACATATTAGGGTGACTGACTACAGGTGTTTCCTGTTACATGTACACATGTTAGGGTGACTGACTACAGGTGTTTCCTGTTACATGTACACATATTAGGGTGACTGACTACAGGTGTTTCCTGTTACATGTACACATATTAGGGTGACTGTCCACGACTGTTTTCTGTTACATGTATATATGAGTATATATAGAGTGACTGACCACGACTGTTTCCTGTTACATGTACACATGTTAGGGTGACTGACTACAGGTGTTTCCTGTTACATGTACACATGTTAGGGTGACTGACTACATGTGTTTCCTGATACATGTACACATGTTAGGGTGACTTGCTACAGGTGTTTCCTGTTACATGTACACATGTTAGGGTGACTGACTACAGGTGTTTCCTGTTACATGTACACATGTTAGGGTGACTGACTACAGGTGTTTCCTGTTACATGTACACATGTTAGGGTGACTGACTACAGGTGTTTCCTGTTACATGTACACATGTTAGGGTGACTGACTACAGGTGTTTCCTGTTACATGTACACATATTAGGGTGACTGACTACAGGTGTTTCCTGTTACATTTAGGGTGACTGTCCACGACTGTTTTCTGTTACATGTATATATGAGTATATATAGAGTGACTGACCACGACTGTTTCCTGTTACATGTACACATGTTAGGGTGACTAACTACAGGTGTTTCCTGTTACATGTACACATATTAGGGTGACTGACTACGACTGTTTCCTGTTACATGTACACATATTAGGGTGACTAACTACAGGTGTTTCCTGTTACATGTACACATGTTAGGGTGACTTGCTACAGGTGTTTCCTGTTACCTGTACACATATTAGGGTGACTGACTACAGGTGTTTCCTGTTACATGTACACATATTAGGGTGACTGTCCACGACTGTTTTCTGTTACATGTATATATGAGTATATATACTACAGGTGTTTCCTGTTACATGTACACATATTAGGGTGACTCACTACAGGTGTTTCCTGTTACATGTACACATATTAGGGTGACTGACTATTTTACATGTACACATATTAGGGTGACTGACTACAGGTGTTTTCTGTTACATGTTACATGTACACATATTAGGTTTCCTGTGAGTGACTGACTACAGGTGTTTCCTGTTACATGTACACATATTAGGGTGAGTGACTACAGGTATTTCCTGTTACATGTACACATGTTAGGGAGACTGACTACGACTGTTTCCTGTTACATGTACACATATTAGGGTGACTGACTACGACTGTTTTCTGTTACATGTACACATATTAGGGTGACTGACTACGACTGTTTTCTGTTACATGTACACATATTAGGGTGACTGACTACGACTGTTTTCTGTTACATGTACACATATTAAAGTGACTGACTACGACTGTTTCCTGTTACATGTACACATATTAGGATGACTGACTACAGGTGTTTCCTGTTACATGTACACATATTAGGGTGACTGTCCACGACTGTTTTCTGTTACATGTATATATGAGTATATATAGAGTGACTGACTACAGTTTACCACTGTTTTGGAGAAGAGTTTCTGACATACCTTTAATTGGTAGGTGTCCTGCTAGCTCTACCACGGCCACATTAAAACATGCCTCTTCCTTTACACCTGGCAAAGGACAGCAGCAGATTGAAACCAGGTAAATTAGGTCAATTCTCTAAAGCAATTCATAATGACATGATTCATATTTGAAGATTTCTTGATCACACCTAATTTCATTTAAAATAGATGGATCTTAATTCAATATATATTACAGTAAGTTAGATGAAAATGACGGAAGATGTTTTTGATTAAACAAGAAAACTTTTAAACCCATCAAAAATATCACTTTGTGTACCTATAAACTTTTTCCTTGGCCACAGAAATAACCTGACAGTCCTATTGCGACTGGTTTTGTCTTCCCCAAACACAGTGCCTCGGGTTATAAACAGGTTGTGGGCTACCTCAGACCTCTGCATGTAATCTGCCACTAGATAAATCACCCTGAAGTAAAGATGATAAGGCTAGCAATATAACCAGTATCAATTTATGTGCGAGAGAAATAAAAAAGCAACTCTACCACTTATCTGTGTATATCAGTGACAGTACTAACCTAGAGACTTCTTCTATTGTTGATCCATGTAACTGGAACACAAATCCCTTTGTTGGCATCACCTCCAATTCATATAAGATTCCCTTCAGGTGTTTCACAGGCTGTCAAAACAATAATTCAATTAGAGCATTTCTAATAATGTTTACAGCAACTCAATGAAATATATAACAGCTTTTTTTTTTCTCCCCAAAAACCTATCATCCAAAGAAGTCATGCAATGAACTATGAATTTTATTATTTATGTCATTTTCAATGTTCTAATTGTTTCATGCATTTAAGCCATCTATGAAAATAAGAACCTTACAGTAAACAGATTTCATCATATAAATTTTAAGGATTCCATTTATATTTTCACAGCATTTCACCATAATACATATGATAAAAGTGACACCCCAAAGCTGTTTACTCATATCATAAACTGTACGTCAAGACAATTACTTACACAGGATTCAACAAACAATTCCTGTTCCAGGTAGTAGGCATGGAGATGTTGATGATTGACGGATGCAAATGCACAAAGACTGTTGAACCCCAAACGGAAGCCACTATGGAAATCAAACAGACAATACAAACTAGTTTGAAAAAAAAAACAAAATAGACAAAAAAACAATACTAAGATATCCTTTTTCAAAAAAACTATTTAAATTGTATTAAAATGGTTAAACCATATTCAAATTAAAGCATATTTATTGTATAAACACTATATACTATATGAACAGTATATATGTATATACTGGCAACACACTAGACTTGTACTGATATCTACTGACAACACACAAGACTTGTACTGATGTCTACTGACAACACACAAGACTGACAACACACTAGACATGTACTGATATCTACTGACAACACACTAGACTTGTACTGATGTCTACTGACTACACAATAGAGTTGTACTGATATCTACTGACAACACACTACACTTGTACTGATATCAACTGACAACACACAAGACTTGCTCTGATATCTACTGACAACACACAAGACTTGCTCTGATGTCTACTGCCAACACACTAGACCCATACTTACTGATGTCCACTTAACAGAAGAGTCTCCATAGCTAATTGTATTGCACTCTCTGTCAACATCTGAAGAAAACAAAGATCCAAATGAATAGAAACATTTCCTAGATGTAACAATCTTTCAGGCCGTTGAATGTTTTACTGATCCAATCCATACATTCTTTAATCACAATTAATATAGGAAATATATTTTTATTAATATTCATCATATTGGGACGAAGTATTTATTTGTAGTTATATGAAAGCAATTTAGCAATATATGAAAAATGTATTAAAAATTCTGGTTATTTCATAATTTTCTTTTCATCCAAATCGTTACTGAGTTAACAGAGAAAATCAGTGTCATGCCATCGGATAATTTATTGTTTTTCAATAAGTTTGTGGCCAGCATTGTTATTTGATTATCTCGTCCATCAGATGGATGTGCTATAAAAACTCACCTGTGGTTTGAAGGAGTAAACGTCTGGTACTAGGAGGACATGGCCATACTCTAAAGGGCTAATGTTTATTATAACCAGATTCTGTGGCTGAAATGGCAACAGACAAAAGAAAACATTAACAAGTTCATAATGCATGAAATAGTCCAATATAGATTTATCTTTACTTTGGTCATCTGAGACAGTTTCAGGCGACCAAAGGTTAATGTCTTTTGTCACTGTCATTGTGCGTTGTCCTGCATCAACTGTGCATTTGTAAACAATTTATATTTTCAACTTCTGAATACCCTTTAACCAAGTTTAATGAAGTTTTGCAGAAATCTTCCATGGCAAGGGATGAACCAAATTTGTGAAATATATTGTCCCCACTCTCAAGGGACCTTAAGGATGGGACTAAATGGGGTCAAATTGACTCAAATGTCAAAAATCTCCTCTAAAGAAATCACATCCTTTGTACAGAAGGATGGGTCTTCAGGTGCTGTAATAAAACTGTGAATTTCATGACCCCAGGATCTCATATTTCCTCCTGAAGAGGGATTAAAGTTTACTTTAGATCATATTAGGAAATGACATTTCTGAGCAGACTTTGTTCAATTTCCAATGGAAATAATTCAAACTTGATTAGAATAACTAATGACATATTGACATATTATTTGTGGTTTACCTTTACCCTATGTAACTCATTATTTAATCTGTGTGTATCAAGAGTTCTTTACCCTGTGTGACACTAAAGTTTGTCCAGTACCTAATTTTATGCTGTGACACACTGATTGTTCTGTACCTAACTTTATCCTGTATGACACACTGTTTACCCTGTATGACACAATGTTTACCCTGTATGACACAGTTTACCCTGTATGACACACTGTTTACCCTGTATGACACACTGTTTACCCTGTATGACACACTGCTTACCCTGTATGACACACTGATCATCTTGTACCTAATTTTACCCTGTGTAACACACTGATCATCTTGTACCTAATTTTAACCTGTGTAACACACTGATTATCTTGTACCTAATTTTACCCTGTGTAACACACTGATCATCTTGTACCTAATTTTACCCTGTGTAACACACTGATCATCTTGTACCTAATTTTACCCTGTGTAACACACTGATTATCTTGTACCTAATTTAACTCAGTGTAACACACTAATTATCTTGTACCTAATTTAACTCAGTGCAACACACTAGTAATTATCTTGTACCTAATTTTACCTTGTGTAACACACTAATTATCTTGCACTTAATTTAACTCAGTGCAACACACTGATTAGCTTGTACCTTAATCTTCCTAGGTGTCTACACACTATCCTGTACTTACAGCATCATCCTCTGTATCATCACACATTTCCCCCTCCACACTTGTTGTATCAGGAGGACTTTCAGTCTTTCTATCCAACAAGAACAACACCTCATCAGGCTTTATACGGGAAAAATTGAAGAGGTTAAGGTTAAATGGCTGATTTACGATGGTGATCTCTTGGGGTTTCCTTCGCTCTGTGGCCCTTTTGACATTAAGCTAAAAATGATCAGAACAGGAAACATTACTGTATGTTATCAGAGTACAACAAACGTCAGCATAACTCTTCAAGTAAGTATATTTAGTATACCATAAAAGGCAGATAACAATGTTCTGATGAACGTCAAATTTACCTGTTTGATTGTTAGTTTACATAATGATCATTAGCATAACAAAGTTTTTCTTTGTGATATAATTGTGTAACATCTCTTCAAACACCTCTGATATACATCAAATGTAGAACTCTATGGGTGACCTACAATATTACATCACTTCCTCTCTATTTTTTCCAATGTACAATGGATATGATGAGATTGTGAGTTTTTAGTGGAGAATACATCATTATAGCTCAATGGCTCTATGCAGAACATTAAAAGTTACAAAAAGATTACATCACATTCATTTTCTCAATAAATTTATTGAAACCTAACATGTTTATATAAATCATACCAGATGTTAACTGTTCTTTCTGAGCATTGTATTGATAAGACAAAATCTTTCCCTACAGCAATGATTTGTAAAATAAATGGCAACTTTAATTTTCTGTAAAAGACTTTTTGAAACTTTGATTGCTGACTTGAAACAATCCTCCAGACAGACGATCAAAAAGTTAGATTTCTCTGTCATATATTGGAACTGGAAGGAATTTTTATTGGTTATTCAAAGTAACATTATTGACCCAGATAATTATCTTGTAGTAATCAAGTAATCATCACCTGAGCTACATATCTTTTCTCCCCTGGAATGATTTTAGTTTCCACCTTGTCCAGGTGATACCTAAAGTGTCCATTCTTCATACATTCATCCCACTTTCCTCTCAGCAGTTTGTCAAACTGGAAAAAATAGGAGATCAGACAAGTTGTACAGAGGCCAAATAAAATTTAATAGAATATTAACATATACTGTTAATTACATCATGATGGATATACATGCTGTTGTACTTGCCTCACTGAGATGATACTCCTTGTCATCCCAATGTTTAGTGTCTGTAGTCAAATCTTTATCATCGTAATGGAAAGAATCCAGATCCTAATAACAAAAGAAAAACATTTCAATTCATAATCACAAAAAGTCATATATTGGTGTAGTATTGTATTGTGAAGCTCAGAGTGTGGTTCTTCTAGTTACAAATTTTCTTTACCTGATCCAACCAGAGACTATAAGATATTGTTCCAATATCAGATTTGCACACTACCAAAATGAATGGCTGTAGTAGAAGTATGTGTACTTGTGAATGGAGAGACACAATAACTGGAAGTGTCACATGGTTGTCATGCCAGTATTTATCTAACACAAGACCACTTTTTCTGCCTTTACAATCAGAGAACATTGTCAACAAAGCAAATTTTGGTATTCCTTTGTCAAGTACATTACCATGCAGAACTTGAAACAACAGTCAGAAAAACTACAGTACTACAAATTGTCAGAGGCCACACATTCAAACTCAGGACCTCATTATGCATAATTATAGACGTTTTAGGAAAGATCATTTGTTGCTTTCCTGAAGTACAGATTTTACTACATGTACAATATATTTAACTCTCATTTGCGCTGATTGAATAAAATGTACATTTTGTTGTTAGGGCGCTAATTTAGTTATCCTGTGGTGATTACTAGGGTCATTAAGTACACAAGACGTCAGGCTGATAAATCTTCATTTATAAATGTACCAACACAAATCTCTTTATCCATGTCAATAATTTTTTAGATACGAGATTTAAACACATATTGAACAATGATCACAAACAGGAACGTTTATCCAACATGAAGCTGTTTTTTATGAAACGACAACAATTAAAAAATATCACAATCAACAGTGCGTTAGCCGGTTAGCTGCCACTCCCTGACTTGAAATAGAAAGGCCAGAACCATCACAAAATCTTGTAATTAACATTCATTATTCTAATTAAATAAATTGCTATCACACCTTAAATCCGTTTGTTGTTTGCATAGCTATAACTGATTGAAAGTGAAGCACACGTGTACAGAGATGTCGCTGTCAAGTCAAAACAAACACAAACAAGTCTGATCTCAGTCCGTGTTGCGTTTGAAATGTACATCTAAATCACTAAATTGAATAATTATAATATCCGGAATCCACTCATCTTTTCACAAAATAACACACTTGCTACAAATATTTAAGTTTCTTTAAAACTTATGTGTATTTGTCTTTTGTTTGTTTTTGTTTTTTTATTCATGTAGTTAGTTCATCGCATACGACATTTTTATTAAAGCATAGCATATGATTTTAAACGCAGCTGTATCAGCAGAATACTTTTCTGAAGGAACGATAAATGATTTTTCGAACATTTAATATAAACACGATTTAATATGATATCCAATGGACGCAGGATCTCTGTCCATATCAGTCAAATGACTTTAATTCAAATAGTTTAATAGCAACTTCAAGAGTCGAAGTATCATAATCTTCAATAGAAACTAGAAAGTTATTTTTCATAAGTGCATTGTTCATCCAATCTTATTTTAAACTGTTAAAAAACATATGATGAGTCTACACATAATATTGCGGAGTTGTTCCATATACATTTTTTTATCAATATTTGCGTTGACAAAATTTCCCTCCGAAATTCGGTGTTACAACATTTAAAAGATATTTTGTGAGTGTGTCCTCTTGCCCTGTCGTTACTATCCACGACCGATGTAATTGATTTTATTCGGATCCATAAGCTCGACATGTCTCTAGGTTATATGGCACGAGTGTTTCATTATTTGACCATCTAACTACTAGGTAGCTATAGGTAGCGCTAGAGAAAGAATCTTCGAGCGAGTCCGTTAATACTGCTTGCTTTGTTTCCGATAAGTTGAAAGTGTGTTGTGAAGTTGAAATCTCCATCCACTGTTAGTCTGATGTACTTACTGGTATACATGGGGCTTGCGCACCTCCCAATGTAAACTTTAACATTTTTTTTCGATCACTGTGGATGTTCTTCAGTCGCCTCCTAGGTTTCACATTTTGCAACTTAGCATCACTGACGAGTCCTAGAAGAATGAAACAGCTTTATGGTGCAGTTTAATGTTTCGCTCTACTGTAACTGTATATTGTCTGTGTTTTAACTTGTGTTATTCACTTATATGTCTTTCGTAAATTCTTAATTTCCGGATGCAATCATTTCTCTTAATCTTCGATATAACTGATGAAACTTCAAACTTCTAATGGTGGATTTCAGGAATCACTCATCTGACCAGGCTTGAAGTAAAACCTTTCGTAAAACGTTCTCGATATTCCTTTTATATATATATATATATAACTTCTGGAATTCCTAGTTGTCTCGTATCTCGTTTATACAAACAATAAAAGGTTATCGGACCTAGTGCAGTCTCTTGCGTAACGATGTCACTAATGGATATGTATCACACGTATCTCCTTTTGTATTCAGTTCGTACATGCATGCATCGTTTAATACTTTTACGATATTATATGAAAAATGACGAGTTAAAACAAAGGCGATATTGGTTCTGTTTTTGACAAAGCATACTTAATTTAACTTGTCAAAATCTCCAGTAGAAACTAACTCTCGGTTGTCAAAAACAACATATTTTTCTACCTAATAATCGTGTCATAACATTAACTCCATATGAAAGACAGTTCGTTGCGAGGCAGAGCCAGAGATATCTGATTTGTACAGAACGTTCGCACGTGTACTATGCAGCTAGTGCGGGCTGATATCCATGTTGTAATTTAAATGTCTACACCACCTTTTATTTCTTTCCAAGAAATACCTTTTAATTTGTATACGAGATTCTTATATGCGGGCACTATACGTAACATTATCATTTATGTTTTGATTTTTAGGTTGAAATTGGTTAATTGAAATCCTTCAAATTCTGAAAGTCTGTCGAGTAAACAAACATGGTGTTATCTTTGGAAGCTTATTATGACGTCATAGTCAGCAATTGATTAATGCAACTTATGACGTCATAAGTGTAGTCAATGGGTAATAGGCCTAGTATAATCCCGCAACCATGCTGCATATGACCCAACAACAAGCTATGGAAGTAACGATGGTGGCGAAACAGATGCTCAATGAGCATTCCTACACATGCAAACAGTCCCCTGAATCGGCAGGATGCAAGGTGTCTTCACCAAACATGCATTTGTCCTTTCCCATAGTAATACACGTGAATGAGCGAGAGGGCGTTGATCCTAGCACGGGTTTCCCCCGTCGGACTTACTACGTGCCTTGCCACCGAGGAGATCTGCTGTATCCACACTGGTTACACAGTTTGTTGGATCGCGAACTTAAGTTCTACACCTCGTTAGATAATGAGGCGACACATGCGGCTAGTATGTTCCGAGAGGGACAGTTGTTGATGCAGAAACTGAGGTCTATATCTGCGAAGTTTTCGTGGGATCCAAAGAACCCAGTTGGACTGAAACTGTCATTGGCTGAAAACCATGGAAATTGTCGCCTGCCACAGCGAAGACGACAGAAGGGTCTATTGGCTGATTGTGTGTTCTTAGACAATAAAAGTGATTGTGTCGCCATCCAAGGTATGTTTGAAAACAATAGTGCCGATTGCTATAGTTGGCGTACTCATGTGTGTAATAATGCGGAAATCCAATAAACGAAATGCTTCATCTTCTGGAACAAGTATACATAATTAAAAAAATAACCAAGGAAGGACGAAAGGAGGAGAGAGCAGACTATAGAAATACGAATACATAATAAAAGAAAGCAACTGGGATGCTTTAACTATGGAAATCTCAACAAATCATTTAACTGTCGGAAATCACATGTTGTATACCATGTCCGGCACAGACAGCTCCAGAATACCAACTTATGTGTATCGGGATGATAAGAGAAGTATATGTGCATGCACAGACAATACGAATACTTGTTTGGCAATCTTTAATTAGTCGGAAGGGGAACTCGCGGACAGATAGTCAGAACATTTGGACTGTTATTTGGGATGAAAAGTAGATACCGAGGAAGTCATTTACATAGTACTCAGCGGGGACGAACCGTAACGAGTGGTATTTTGAAATTAGGCTTGCTGTAAACTTATATATATGGAAGCTGGAACGAATGCTAGATGCTTTGTGCGAATTGCGTTATTACAAATGCTAAATGTGAAATTCTGAGTGCGAAACGCTTTGTGTGAATTGCTGTATCATATTAATATGTGAAATGTTGTATACTAAATGTTTTATGTGAAATAGGTCGTAGTACTTTAGATGCTGAATGCTCTGCTCTTGGTCGTCTTCACACAACCGTGGACACTTTGTGTATCTTTTCCAGTGCGATCTTCTCCAATCAAACATTAAGCATTTAAAATTTGGCATAAAGCGATCTGCAAAAAACATTAAGCATGTCCTGTTTGCGTTCCATAGCTATCTGAATAAGTTTCCTTTTTATAAAGCATAATCGATCTAACTTGAAGCTGGAAGGACAGTGTTTAGGGGCAACATATTTGCGTAAAAAACACTTCACGAACATCACTATTATGATTTACAAATGGCTATATACACATGTATATGTACAATTAAGGAAATGTACACCAGTGAAATAACTAAAAATATAGAAAAAAGGAATATATGTAATATTACATACTTAAATACAAGCACGTGTCTACCTGACAAAGGTTCCAGTTAACATCAATAAAATCTTCGAACATAATACGTTTTCTTATTGATCGACGCATGTTTGATCCGTACACTTTGAACAGGATCACAGAGACAATTTATCGATGAACATTATTAAGGAAATGTGTCGTCATCGGAAAGTCGTCTGAATCCATGGTAACAGTATACATACCAATATACACATACAAACCATTTGGGTACACATGTACTCGACAGGAAACAACGGTATGATTTGGAAAAAGGAAAGACAAAGAAGTGAAAATTGAAAATGAAAGACCTGTTGTTAACAAAATAAATTGTATATCGACAATCACCAGGTCGTGTGTAGTTCACAGTTGTGACCAGTTTCATTAACGATCACCAGCTGGTCTTGTGTAGTTAACATTTTGACCAATCTCATTAACGATCACCAGCTGGTCTTGTGTGGTTAACATTTTGACCAATCTCATTAACGATCACCGGGTCTTGTGTAATTAACAGTTGTGACCAGTTTAATTAACGATCTCCAGGTATTGTGTAGTTAACAGTTGTGACCAGTATGTTTGACGATCACCAGGTCTTATTTTAATCGACACTCGTTCATATTAAATTCATAGTTTGACCTTACATTGTTTATTATTTACAGTTGTTAAGAGGACATATATGTAAATAATTTGGTTGGAATATAGTTCTCAGAAATCTGTGTACAGTGTACTTGTTGACATGTGTACATACCTATAAACCGTTTGTAAATTTTTTTTTTTTTTTTTTTATTCTAAATTCGGTATTCTTAATCTAAGAAATTATAACGGTATTTGTATATCCCACCCCTATTACATTATTGGCGTCGAATAACATGTACATAGAAGCAACATGTCGCTGAAGGTAGTTTTTTTTGTTTTTGTTTTCTAAAGGTAAGCTATTTTCGATGATAATTGGGATGCCATTCCCCGGAGACGTGATGCGTGACGTAGAAGACCCAGGGACGAAAATTGATGTCGGGATGTTTTTCCGTACACTGGAATGTGCACCCAACATCCGTGCTAAATGGACCATATCACTAACACGAAAAGACATCCCAAAACATGAGCTAGACGTTATTAGCGAAAGGGAACGTGAATTGGAGGATTTCGATGACGACGATGAGACCTTGGATGGTGACGAGTCGGATATGGAAGATGATGAATTTTAACTAAAACAACTCAAAAGAAAAAATACAAAACGAGAAGAACATTTCATGCCGCAAAATGAATTGAGTTTCTTTGACCAGGGATGGTGTGCATCTCTGGTGAGGTCTTTTATTAAAATCTTATATATTTGTCTGTATGTAATTACAAGGTTGAGTTTTGTTTTTCTAAATATTTATAGATATTGAAAGGTGTCTTGCGCAAACACTAACACATAGCATCATCAATGTACGTTTCTGGAAATGTTAGATTAATATGTTCTATTCCAATTTATACTTAACCATGGATTTCCATGTAGTGATGTAAAACCTATACACACACACACACACACACACACATATATATATCATTGGTTTGCAAGGGTCGATATGCTTGTTCAAATAACGTCAGGTTGATAATGTAGGTAAGATCTACTTTGTAGGATATTGTCTTATCAAAACAGGGGATAAGGCAAACATCATTATGTAACAATGATGTACATGTCCAATTGAAACAAACAGTCCAATGAGATTGATACAAAACCTTGGGTAGGGATGATGTCATTATAGAAACTGGTGTAAGAAAGTAGGACAAAGAATATACATTTGTACATCATTATAAGGTAACTTTGAAAGGCTGGTGTAACAGTGGGTAAGGAAGTACACAAAGCAAATACATTATTATGATGTAATTTAGGGAGGCTGGTGCCACAGTGGGTACGGAAATAGGACAAAGCATATACATTATTATGATGTAATTTAGGGAGGCTGGTGCCACAGTGGGTACGGAAATAGGACAAAGCATATACATTATTATGATGTAATCTAGGGAGGCTGGTGCCACAGTGGGTAAGGAAATAGGACAAAGCATATACATTATTATGATGTAATTTAGGGAGGCTGGTGCCACAGTGGGTAAGGAAATAGACAAAACATATACGGTACATCATTATGATGTAATTTAGGGAGGCTGGTATCACAGTGGGTAAGGAAATAGACAAAACATATACATTATTATGATGTAATTTAGAGAGGCTGGTGCCACAGTGGGTAAGGAAATAGACAAAACATATACATTATTAGGATGTAATTTAGGGAGGCTGGTGCCACAGTTGGTAAGGAAATAGACAAAACATATACATTATTATGATGTAATTTAGGGAGGCTGGTGCCACAGTAAGGAAATAGGACAAAACAAATACATTATTATGATGTAATTTAGGGAGGCTGGTGCCACAGTGGGTAAGGAAATAGGACAAAGCATATACATTATTATGATGTAATTTAGGGAGGCTGGTGCCACAGTGGGTAAAGAAATAGGACAAAACATATACATTATTATGATGTAATTTAGGGAGGCTGGTGCCACAGTGGGTAAGGAAATAGGACAAAGCATATACATTATTATGATGTAATCTAGGGAGGCTGGTGCCACAGTGGGTAAGGAAATAGGACAAAGCATATACATTATTATGATGTAATTTAGGGAGGCTGGTGCCACAGTGGGTACGGAAATAGGACAAAGCATATACATTATTATGATGTAATCTAGGGAGGCTGGTGCCACAGTGGGTAAGGAAATAGGACAAAGCATATACATTATTATGATGTAATTTAGGGAGGCTGGTGCCACAGTGGGTAAGGAAATAGACAAAACATATAGGTACATCATTATGATGTAGGGAGGCCACAGAAATGACAAAACATATACATTATTATGATGTAAAGAGAGGCTGGTGCCACATAAGGAAATAGACAAAACATATAAAGGCTGGTGCCACATATACATTATTATGATGTAATTTAGGGAGGCTGGTGCCACATAAGGAAATAGGACAAAACAAATACATTATTATGATGTAATTTAGGGAGGCTGGTGCCACAGTGGGTAAGGAAATAGGACAAAGCATATACATTATTATGATGTAATTTAGGGAGGCTGGTGCCACAGTGGGTAAAGAAATAGGACAAAACATATACATTATTATGATGTAATTTAGGGAGGCTGGTGCCACAGTGGGTAAGGAAATAGGACAAAGCATATACATTATTATGATGTAATTTAGGGAGGCTGGTGCCACAGTGGGTAAGGAAATAGGACAAAGCATATACATTATTATGATGTAATTTAGGGAGGCTGGTGCCACATTATTATGATGTAATTTAGGGAGGCTGGTGCCACAGTGGGTAAGGAAATAGGACAAAACATATACATTATTATGATGTAATTTAGGGAGGCTGGTGCCACAGTGGGTAAGGAAATAGGACAAAACATATATATGATTATGATGTAATTTGGGGAGGCTGGTGCCACAGTGGGTAAGGAAATAGGACAAAACATATATATGATTATGATGTAATTTGGGGAGGCTGGTGCCACAGTGGGTAAGGAAATAGGACAAAACATACATTATTATGATGTAATTTAGGGAGGCTGGTGCCACAGTGGGTAAGGAAATAGGACAAAACATATATATGATTATGATGTAATTTGGGGAGGCTGGTGCAACATATCGGGTGCTGATATACATGTGTAAGCATTAGGTATATATATCAGGCCTGAGATATAGATGAATATCTAAATGTGCATTTGTTTTATAAAGATGCTGCCCTACCAAATCCTCAAGTAAACAGTAATTTAATATGACTGGTAAATTGTATTACCATGGAATGTATTTAGATTAGAAAAGTAGTACACATCATGGAAAAGACTCATTTTTGTCTATTACTATTATTCTAATCATGACTCAGGGTGAGCCAGTCCCATGCTAGGATTAAGTGCTATCAAGTTTTCAAATGGATGACCTTGACCTAGTTTAAAGGTCATTGTGCCAAAGGTGTTAAAAAATCTTCATACAACTTCTCAATAACAGAAAGGCTCAGGGTATTATGAAATCACGCCAGTAGCATGAGTTGGTAATTGGTTATCAAAGTTTAATAAAATGGATGATCATGCCCCAGTTTCAAGGTTAAAGTGGCCCAAGTCTTAATTGTATAATCTTAAATCACATCTTGTAAAGAACATGAAGACCACTGTATTGAGCCATAGTACAAGTGACATAAGACTCCCCATGTTTGATCAAATTAATAACCTTGACATTCTTCCAAAGTATCCCAGTATTTTTTTCTGAATAAGAAGAGACCCTTTGTCATTTGGTTTTACTTGCAATATAACAGAAAGAAACGGTATGTTGCATTGTTTGGGATAAACTTTAAAACAGCCAGAATGTATTTTTAAAACAAAGTCTCTGTAGAGACTGTAGAACAGAGGAGTGATACAAAACTGTTGGACCACTTGTTATCAAAAAATCGTCTTTACCCATCACAAGTAACTACATGATGTACATTACACAAAATAGGATGTCATATAGCATTATGGAATGTGGGTCATGGATAATACACATTTTAGATTAACAAGAAACAGAAATGAACAATTTTCAAGTAATTTTATTTGACTAGTTGAAATACATCTCAATGGTGTTCCAAAAATGCTTCACAAAGGATACACAAAGTATTTAAATTCAACTTTTCATGTGAATAAATAATTACTCATTAAAAAAAAAATCATAAAAATTTCACAAGCCATACGTAAGCTTAATGTTATTTTGGGGAGAACTTCCTTATTGTGAAATCAAAATATCTAAAGAAAAAATCCTCACTGTTAGATCAACAGCATGATTTTTCCTGGTTTAAAGCAATGGGCATGTGATACTGTTACAACATTATGTAGCTAACAAGGTGTCTTTATATAATCAAGCTGTATTTATTCACAGCTACAATGACCTTTAAATTTTAATCATCAGAAATGGAATAACACCAGATTTTCAGTCTCATTCAGTCAAACTTGAAGTGATAGAATTGTTACTAAACATTTTCATTTTGCCTGATAAGGATTATACAAAAAGATTATGCAAAGCATTAGTGTAACAACTTCTCATCTCCTCAAACTTGCCCTCTCTGTTAAATGAAAAGGTATATAAATTTAACATATTTTCACCTCTTCTTAGATTTGCCCTCCCTGTTAATGCCCCCAAAAAGTAGAAGTTAAATGAAGGCAAACATCTGATACAAAAAGCAAATTTCAGATACATAAAACGGATATCATATACACAAATAACACCACCTCACTTCTAGTGTTTCTCTTCATATGTTAAGCTGGTTTAAAATATTGCACATAACAGCAAAACCCTGTCCATATAGCATACAACCTTTGGTTTTATGTCTAGATTTACCCTGTTCTATTTGAAATAGGTATTAAATCTAGCCAATTTACCATTAGCCAACTTAACTCAGAATGAAATTAGCCTGACTAACAACATTTGAAACAATTAAAGTATGAATTAGTCCAGCACAATGACTTACTTAAATACTTTCTGAAATGATGTGTAACAATAGAATAATATTTTAATTTCAAATTTTGACAAGGTAGGAGTCACTGACAGTCATAGATCTGACCCAGCGATGAGGAGTGTTGGTAGGGTCCTGTACAGGAATGTGTAGGAATCTAACTCGCAGCCCAGAACATGTATACTTTGATATCTCAAACTCCACAACCATTGGCCCTAATTCTTGTTTGTTCAATTTGCCATTGCCTTGATTGATCACCTGAAAAAGAAAAAAAAAGTGTATCAACCCCATGTATTTCAACCAATGAAAACACTTTGCCAATTCAGAGAAACAAATTAAACCTGATTCATTTAAATTTAATTTGAATTTCTAAAATATCAGCACTGGTAAATCAATTAAATACTGCTCATATATTTCACTAAAATAAATTCTGCTATAGACCAAGTGCTGTCATACCCTAAATCGAGCCGTTACTTCAGTCTGCCCTGGAAGTTTCTTTATTTTCCATACAATTTTCTTGTCATCTTCCTTTTGTCTCAACTCTGCCATCTGTCCTGGGCCATCTAGGTGTTGTGAAACACTGCATTTATATCAAAAGATAATGTTACAAATCATATCAAACATTTGCCAAATAAATGTTAATGGTCAATCTGTATATATAACACTTACAATAAAAATAAATAAAAATATAGAAAGCAGAGTCATGAAACTTGAATTATTGGTAAAGATAAACTAAGAATTCATTCATATGTTGGTAGAAAATTTTATTTACTACATAGCTAGACAGACTTTTCTACAATCTTGTTAGTATCCAAACTCTATCAACTTAAAATGTTCTAGGAAGATTTGTATCCAACTAAAATCAAGGGTAACAGTAAAAGTGCACAAAATTAAACAAATGTTTTTTCTAAAGTTCTGATACTCCACCAGTTCTTCCAATGATCTTGATGATAGCATATCACAACATGGGGCCAGAGTTACAGATGTAGCATGTCACAACATGGGGCCAGAGTAACAGATGTAGCATGTGTCCCAACATGGGGTCAGAGTAACAGATGTATCATGTCACAACATGGGGCCAGAGTAACAGATGTATCATGTCACAACATGGGGCCAGAGTAACAGATGTAGCATGTCACAACATGGGGCCAGAGTAACAGATGTAGCATGTCACAACATGGGGCCAAAGTAACTGATGTAGCATGTCACAACATGGGGTCAGAGTAACAGATGTAGTATGTGTCCCAACATAGGGGCCAGAGTAACAGATGTAGTATGTGTCCCAACATTGGGCCAGAGTAACAGATGTAGTATGTGTCCCAACATTGGGGCCAGTGTAACAGATGTAGTATGTGTCCCAACATTGGGGTCAATGTAACAGATGTGGTATGTTAAGAGTAACAGCATATTTAGCATGCACCTATCTATCATTTTTAAGGGGTGTTACGTACACTATTACAGCTTTTTTGCAGACAAGTGACCCCAGGATGTACCTAGAACCAATTTTTCATTACCTTCCCTAGTGACAACTACAAAGCCAACACTTTTGAATGAGCTGAAGAAAACATGCTTCTTACCAAATCAGTCAACAGAGTCTAGCACTTAACCAAGTCAACATCTAAAATACTAGTAGTACACATACATGGTCATACATTGTCTAGGGAAATGATAATTACAAAACAAGTAATAACAGGCAGACTGACCTGGTAGTGTTGTGAGGTACTGGGATCCGCACACAAATGTTCACTGCCTGTGTATTTACTGGAGATTCACTCTTCAATCGCAGAGTCAAGGACATGTCTCTGAAGGTTTAGACAATATAATTCAAGGTCATTTATTTTCATAAACTTTGTTGGACTTCATCATAGGAACATACCAGACAAATATCATGCCTCTAGGCTTTTTAGTTCATGAGAAGTTGTTTATATGTTTCAACAAATTTGACCCCTGTGACCTTGAAAATCAGTCAAGGTAATTTGTTTTCACAAACTTTATTGAGCTTTATCATAGGAACATACCAGCCAAATATCATGGGTCTAGGTCTTTTACTTCATAAGGCCTAGAGGGCCTTATGAACTAAGGGCCCTTCAAGCCAGGTGAGCTAATAAATGCTTATTTCAAAAACATGCTAGTAAAAAAAACTGATTATTAGAAAATAAAATTGTTTAAATGATGTTACTCAGGTGTTGAATTCAATAGCTTCAACTGCTATACACCCGTTTGTGAAATTGAAAAAAAAGAGTGGTCAGATGAACAATTCTTGTTTCATTGTGTTTTTAAAACTGTAACAAATGATGTTGGTGCCTTTTCCTGCTGAAACTGTATTTAATTCTAATATCAGGTACCAAGTTTTAATAAAATTACTATTAAGTAACCCCTACATACCGGCTGTTTTCTGTGTGGTCCACAAATGGAAGAATTCTGAACGGTGGACTGAGAGCACCTTCCCCAGACACACTGTAGGTCATCAAGGAAAGCTGAAACAGATCTTATCTCTGTAACATCAATTCGTCAAAAACATCTAAAACAAGTCTGGTGTACATTGAAATAACCTGCAACTTTTTATGAATATGCAATGAGTATACAAACAGCTTTATTATTTCTATGACACCAGAAGTAAGCCTTTTTGTCATTGTTTTTATTACTCATTGGCATTATGTAGCAATGTACATATCTACAAATTCTTGTGTGGATGGCTTATCTTATCTTATTTACAAAGTATTTGCAAATATTTACCACTTACATCTTATCTAATTTTGCTGATGGTAACTTACACCTTCACACCATTCCATCAAAGTTCATTAACATTTTCAGCAGATATAATGGTGAAACCAATTCCTACTAAAGAATTTAAAAAGCTCCTATGACATTATAAGAGGTTACACGAGTGTTTGTTGTATACAAGAATACTTATTATGTACCAATGTGAGTTTAATTTTTGACATCAGTTGAGGAGAACTGATATGACCTATTGTGAAATGCAGCTAAGTTAATTACTTATTACAAATATATGGAAATAAAATGATCCATTACAATCCATTTATCTAACCTTCATCACTTAATCTCAATGGTCTGAAAGTTGGATAACACAATGTATTGTGGTAGAACATTTTCTATCAAATTAAATGATGTATCTTCTCCTTAAATAGTTCTTATATACCTCCCCAACAGATGGTTGTATCTTCAACACCCTAGATTTCTCAAACTCGTCAAGTTTGACTTTCTGGTGAAAAGAACAGTGGTCCAGTTGTACTTGGTCACCATAGGCTGGAAGACACAAGAAAAATGAAAATGGTCAAATACTTGTGACATGTCATAAAAACTTTGTACTAGATGTATTGTCAATAAATCAAATACAGTATTGATGGGAATACATGTCTTTCTGACAAATAAATGAACTCTGTTGTAAAGTCAGAGAACAGCATTAAACAAATATTCTAGCAATAGTATCTAAAAGATTTCTGCTCTCTGTAATTGTGATTATTTGTATTAAATAGTGACATATACAACCTTAAAATAACCAAGACAGACAATTTCAGTAAAACAGAATCTGATCCTGATGTTTTATAACAACTAAGACAACTTCAGTAGAGCTGAATCTGATCCTGATGTTTTATAACAACTAAGACAACTTCAATTAAACAGAATCTGATCCTGATGTTTTATAACAACAAGACAATTTCAGTAAAATAGAATCTGATCCTGATGTTTTATAACAACTAAGACAACTTCAATTAAACAGAATCTGATCCTGATGTTTTATACCAACAAGACAATTTCAGTAAAATAGAATCTGATCCTGATGTTTTATACCAACAAGACAATTTCAGTAAAATAGAATCTGATCCTGATGTTTTATACCAACAAGACAATTTCAGTAAAATAGAATCTGATCCTGATGTTTTATAACAACTAAGACAACTTCAATTAAACAGAATCTGATCCTGATGTTTTATAACAACAAGACAATTTCAGTAAAATAGAATCTGATCCTGATGTTTTATACCAACTAAGACAATTTCAGTAAAACAGAATCTGATCCTGATGTTTTATACCAACAAGACAATTTCAGTAAAATAGAATCTGATCCTGATGTTTTATACCAACTAAGACAATTTCAGTAAAATAGAATCTGATCCTGATGTTTTATAACAACAAGACAATTTCAGTAAAACAGAATCTGATCCTGATGTTTTATAACAACAAGACAATTTCAGTAAAATAGAATCTGATCCTGATGTTTTATACCAACAAGACAATTTCAGTAAAATAGAATCTGATCCTGATGTTTTATACCAACAAGACAATTTCAGTAAAACAGAATCTGATCCTGATGTTTTATACCAACAAGACAATTTCAGTAAAACAGAATCTGATCTTGATGTTTTATACCAACAAGACAACTTCAGTAAAACAGAATCTGATCCTGATGTTTTATAACAACAAGACAATTTCAGTAAAATAGAATCTGATCCTGATGTTTTATACCAACTAAGACAATTTCAGTAAAATTGAATCTGATCCTGATGTTTTATAACAACAAGACAATTTCAGTAAAACAGAATCTGATCCTGATGTTTTATAACAACAAGACAATTTCAGTAAAATAGAATCTGATCCTGATGTTTTATACCAACAAGACAATTTCAGTAAAATAGAATCTGATCCTGATGTTTTATACCAACAAGACAACTTCAGTAAAACAGAATCTGATCCTGATGTTTTATACCAACAAGACAATTTCAGTAAAATAGAATCTGATCCTGATGTTTTATACCAACAAGACAATTTCAGTAAAATAGAATCTGATCCTGATGTTTTATACCAACAAGACAATTTCAGTAAAATAGAATCTGATCCTGATGTTTTATACCAACAAGACAATTTCAGTAAAATAGAATCTGATCCTGATGTTTTATACCAACAAGACAATTTCAGTAAAACAGAATCTGATCCTGATGTTTTATACCAACAAGACAACTTCAGTAAAACAGAATCTGATCCTGATGTTTTATACCAACAAGACAATTTCAGTAAAATAGAATCTGATCCTGATGTTTTATACCAACAAGACAATTTCAGTAAAATAGAATCTGATCCTGATGTTTTATACCAACAAGACAATTTCAGTAAAACAGAATCTGATCCTGATGTTTTATACCAACTAAGACAATTTCAGTAAAATAGAATCTGATCCTGATGTTTTATACCAACAAGACAATTTCAGTAAAATAGAATCTGATTCTAATTTATAACATTAGCACTAATCTAATTTCTAGGAAAATGTAAATACCTGTAAAAACTGACCTTTCTCACACAGAAATTACAACATCTTAACGTTAAACAATATAAACTGGTAGACAATTTTTTTGTGGAAAATTGGATCATGTTATAATGCATATATTACCTTTGAGAGCCCCTGCCTTAATGGCAAGGTCCTCATTCAGGCCGATTTTTATTTCTGGGCTGTCAGAAAGGAAATTCTTCATGTTTATGCTACCGTTGGCCTCAAGACGAGAAACTGTGCCCTGTAGAATGCAAATAAATCAGACCTTAACATAGTGAAGGTGCAACTGAACTTTCTAATATGCTAAAGCCACCTGCTTTTACCAGAGTGCAACATGTAACTGAATCTTTTACCACAGTACAGCAAATAATACTCATTCCAGACTTTCATTTTTTGCAAAGCCAGTCACATGATTTCCAACTTTAAAGAGTGCAAAGCCATATCTTCATTATGCTGATTTCTTTTTTTGCTTTTTTGTTTTTGAGATCAAAAAAATCAAACTGCTGATTAGAAATTATTACTATGACTAGACAGATGGATGGACATAAGCAAAACAGCGCAACAAATTGTTCTCCTCACGACGGAAATATTTACATTACACAGATATGTAAACATATACAGAAGATCTTACATGAGTGTCAATGTAACATGAAATTTATCATTATTATTATTATTATTATCATTGGAGTTTCATTATTTAATTTGTCATGGGCCATTAGCTGAGTAACATTCTAAATTATTCAACACTTTTAATAAACTGAATAATACATTGACACTCGTGTAAGATTCTACTTATCAGTATGATTTAACCTATGTTTCTGAAAACTAAGCTAAAACTCTTGAATAAATTTCCCTATAAGACAGGCTTATTTCAACCTTGATAGTACATTTTTGAATATCGTGAATTTGCAGGTATAGTACTGAAACAATCATGTGGCGTCATTAAGATGTGACTTATTCATAACATCAAAATGGTATTATCACACCTGTATCAACTCATAATATTTATGACATGGCACAACATTTTGTGAGAAAAGAACTTACATCACTGTTGATTACAGCTATTAATCTCTCAATCACATCAACAAAGATTTCATTCTTCTTGTGTTCCTAGAGAAAAAATATAAGTAAACTTGCATGTAAACCTTAGCAGTGAAACTTAGCAAAGCACACTTATATTTACATACACATGTAAACAAACATTGATAATTCATTTCCATGACACTCAGTCATTTAAGTAATTATGTTAAGTAATAAACTTTCTCTTCCATCTTAAGTAATGAGTATACATTTTAGCTTAATGATACAGATTTTTATTCTGATAATTGTTACATTTTTAGTTTTTATCTTACCCTTTTTTCATCTTCATATATGGATAACTTACAGTATGTTGTACATGTGTTTCCCTGACTCACATTGACACTGTGTTTACTCATGTCGCTTGGTTTTGCCTGATAAGCTTATGATTGATCAGTACATGTATATAGTAGAAAGTGTATTCTGAATTCAGTATACTCTGGTCAGGTAGGTTTTATTACACATTCTTCACAATATGCCTTGGGTTTGATTCTCTAGAACCAGCTAATGTCTAAGAGTTAATATATCACACACCACTAAAGAATTTTCATTTGAAATATTTAAAAGGTTTGCAATATCTAAAAGAAAAACTCACCTGGTCAACAGAGGAAGATACCAATGGTTTGCTGGATGCCGATCCTGATGCTACTTTTGTCTCTATACCAAACTACAACCACGAAGTCAAGATAAAATCTAACAATATACTTAAAATTTGAAATAAAGTTGGGATCAAAATTCAATGAAGGATCTGACAGTGATCTCTTTGCCAAGAACAAAAGCAAATTTATTTTAGTAAACGCATGGACCTCCTTCCAAATAGCCTTTACTTTTGATGCTATGAACGACTTGCCTTTAAGAGAACAATGAGGATCCATTTTTTTTATTTCAAGCAGCAGATATCATTACAAACAGAGATTCAATAAAGTTATGGCTGTATACATACACTCACAAACACTAAATTGGTAACTAGCTTAGTACAAACTTCATATACTAACCATTCGTGACCCAAGATCACTGGTTGGTTCTCTAGTAGATTTGATGATAACTGGGTCAGACTGAATGTAAGGTCGTAACTTTTCTGTTGTAGCCAATTGAACATAGCCATAATCCTGCAAAAAAGGAAAAAAGTCATTGGAAAGAAACATCTTACAGGCTTGAAGTAATAACATTAAGCCAATGTAATTAGTAACAATAAGCTCTCTTTTTCACAATAAAGATTAAGTTTACTTGTAAAGCCAATTAACACAAACATTTAATTCTTCAGTGAAATAAACCTTTTTTCTCAAAAAATTTAATTTGCAATTTTATTTCTTTTATATCATTTGCTTTGAATACTTGTAGTTGTCAATTTATTTCTCTCCTATACCAAATCTTAAACCTAGAAACAGCGATCAGTAATCAACATGCAAAACATTAAATAATATTTGTCAAGGTCATTCATTTAAACAGTTTACTGGTCAATGACCCTGGGCCTTATGGTTATTGAAGAAAATTCTTTGAAAATTTCATAACCAGTATATTTGACACTTCTGACATTCTAACTGGGTCAATGTCATTAATTTGAAAACACTTGATATCCCTTCACCCATGCATGCTAGTGGCCCTATGATGAATAGAAGTTAGAAATCTGAATGTCTTACTAATATTTCATCCAGTACTTCAAAAACAAGGAGACTATTCATCCGTACAGATTCTTCATTGACAACGCCACAAAAGTCTTTGCAAGTCTGATAAATTCTGTAAAAGAATTAAAAGAAAATGGAACATGTTACTTGGAATCATGGCAATTAGTACAATACTTACAGTATGATACAAATTTTGTTAGCTTACTACAAATGATTACAACATAAACTATAACATCTCAATCAACATAGAATCATTAGAAACAGAATGAGAAACATGATCCAATTGCAGGTAGAAAAAAAAGACTGAGTTATATAATAATCGTATGTAAGTATATTTAAGCTATGTATCTGTTTCTTTAAATGTTCTGAAATGTAATAAATGGAATTCATGATCCTTAATGTAGTTTTCATAAGGAAAGTTCTTACACAATGAACTTTGACCTCTTCCCGATAACTA
The DNA here is from genome assembly GCF_031769215.1 of Ylistrum balloti. Classification (NCBI taxonomy): domain Eukaryota; kingdom Metazoa; phylum Mollusca; class Bivalvia; order Pectinida; family Pectinidae; genus Ylistrum; species Ylistrum balloti. Next base: position 1,280,376 of record NW_026782484.1, read on the forward strand.
AACAAGAGATCGCAGAGATTTTGGCATCCACCAAGGAATGATATCATTAGTTTTAAGAAAAATCTTAATCAATTCTTCTTGTTCTTTTTTTTACTATCCTGTTCTCTGTATCAACAGATGTGCAATATTGTTAACAAGGGAAAACTGCATATAAAATGTGAGAAATAGCTATCTAGTACTTTCTCTCTGAAGTTGATAACAATCTTGAATGTCAAAATTAAAGATGGCTACCGAGGGCAATTTTTTCCTATAATCAGTCCTAATATGGACCAGGTACAGCATATGGGACCAAGACATCCTTTATATGAAGTCAGATAAATATTTGTCCACATTTGTCAAGAAAAAATGATAACAATATTGATCTCGCAAAATCTGCCTTTTTCTACTTATTGTCAATGTTTCAAAACTGCACAACTAGGAATCATGGGTAATCTACATGCTGAGATTCATCCAGTGCTAAGAAAAAGTGTTAATAAAAATGGTTAAATAACAAGACAATGGACAAACAAACAAGTAACAAAAGAAGACCATTTAACAGCCATTCAGTCATCAGATGATGTGCCAATACATATGTATATTATACCTGTATATAACAATTTAAAATCAGATATTTCTGTCCTAACACTGATTATATATACAACATAACACTCTAATAGAAAATCTCATTAAGCAGTGAAAATCTATCAAATATTTTCTAATTTTTATTAAAGAAATAATTTTTTACACCTACCTGGTTAGGATCTCAATGACAAAGACTGGAGAAACATCTGCCTGAGAAGTGGCTACGAAGTACACACCATTTCGCTTCACATAATAATATGTAGTCCCGTTCTCTCTCTGAAATATGAACAGAAAATTAGACTTAATACAATGTATTAAGAAATTTAATTCAAATAAGTAAAAATCTAAAAGGTAATGGCCAAAGACATAATTGTTACAGTACTATGTACAATGTTCATTGACTCTCAGTACAAATGCCTACCAGTAAATGTACATAAAGTGGACAGCTAATCGATAAGTTAATGTCTAGACATTCCTTTATATCAAAAAGAATTGTTCAAGCTGAATTTGTACAAAATCACCGAAGGATGTCTATTATTACAGTTTGATAACAAATTTTGATAAAATAAAACATTAAAAGACCAATATAATATGGTTATAATACAAACTCACAATCTAATTAACAAGCATTTTAAATACTTAATTGATAGCTTTTGCATACATTGTAAATATATCATACTCACAAAGTGAGGAGGAAGCTGACTGGATTTAACGTCACGCAGTTTCTGAATGAACACATCTTTTGATGTTCCTTCACAATCAAATCTATCTTAATGTTCTTAAGGAAATTTAATGTTTTGTGGATATATGGTAATGATAAATTGTACAACACACAAATATTGACAAAAAAAAAATTAAATACAAATCGAGACATTGATTTCTGCTGTCTCTTCCCAAACAGTGAAACTCTTCTACATTTCACAGAACATTGTTGTGAACCAAGACATCTACGGGATTAAATTTTAAATTTCGTAAAATTTCTAAGACACAACATCTTTTCTGAGACAACTATTCACCATTGCTAAATGCATATTTCCCCATTTTTTTCAAAATTTCCATTTAGGAGATTCTGCATACAAGACTTCAAAATTCAGAAAAAAAATCAAGTTTGATGAATTAATACAGCACTGAAGTACAAGATCATATTTCAACATGTTTTTTTTTCAAAATCATTAACAAATAAGATGACTTAATGACAATAGAAGTCCAAAAACTCATTAAATGGACAAAATATCTTGCCTGAAAAATATCTTTTCAGGCTCTCTTGTGGAAATAAAAACTGTTTAGAATTTTTAGTAATTAAATGAATTGATCAAACCTATAAATACAGTAACAGATTGCAAAAAACTTTATGCTTAAAATAATTGTCAAAACTCGTTAACAAATACAACTGAACCAGTTAAAGTATGAGCACATCTCATTTTCTATTTACCTGAAATCTGGTTTAAGGCTCAGGAACCTATATCACTTTCTGTATATGAAAAATGCATCGTCTCTTACATGAGAGATGTCAAAAGGTCCCGATTTGGCATGGAACTTTAAACTGCATTATTTAGATGTACTAGATATATCTAACATATTGCTTGCATATAATAAAGCATGAATATTTTAATTCAATTCTTCACTTTATTTGAATGTTTATGAATTTTCCTTTAGATGCTGTATAAACACTTGGAGTGAAGCCAGGAAACAGACAGTTCAAAATAATATATATGTAGCAGGTCTGTACTGAGACAATCATTGGCCCATATATAGCTTAACTGGTTGAGTGTTTGTCTAGACTTTTGAGGGTCCCATGTTCAAACCCCTGTATGGCCATGTGTTTTTCCACTCCTTGGTGCAAATGACCTATCCTTGTTCAGGGACATATTTTAATGGACATATTTTGATACTGAGGGATGAGAAACAAGACCCAGCACAGACTTTTCTATTATCAACATAGGTATTTGTTCCTTGAACCCTTAAGTAAAAAAAGTCCCACTTTCTCAAAGATTTTATCTAATTTCATCCACCTATTCCTCATCCACTTCTATACTGTAAACATAAGAAGTGTGAAATTTGCAGCAACTGGCCTGATCAGAGGCATGTTGTATCCAGTGAGAAGTTAATCTCAATTTTAATAACACAAATAAATTAAAATGACATATATTTTATACAGAATTTTGTTGAATGTGGTTTATAATATAGGGTGGTATTTCCTTGATCACTGAGCTTTCTTCAACTATTTATCGTGAAAGCACTTTTTATATATTTTTGGAGAAATCTGATATATAAACACAGCTAGGCTATAGTTAACTTGAATTTCTTCAATGTAGCTTTTCAAAGAGATATAGACAGTTTTGTTACCCTCAATCAAATGTCCCCCACCTTGTTTTCAATGTACAAAGGATACCCCAACCTGGATTATATCTTCGGGGGCAAAGATTTATTAAAAGGAGGGAGGAATGTAGCAGAACAGGACTAGGGTGATTAATTGCAACAGGTAGCTTAATTGGTATAGTCTTTGGGGTTCAGAGGGCCCTGTATTCAAAGCGCAGTCTGGCAGGGCATTTTTTCAAACCTTACATTATATATCTATATAAATGTACTTCTTCTTGATTGTGCTTGTGTTCATATTTAGGACTTTGGTAAAATACAAGCCACAACTTATCATCACTGAGATAGATTAAACTTCTATTCAGCTTCATTGGTTCAGCATCAGACTAGTAAACCAGCTGTCTCCAGTTCAAATCCTAGTAGCGGCATGAGATATATCATGACCTCTGTTGCACATTAATGTATGGAGTACCTATTTCAGATTACTACTAAAAGAGCAGAAAATACTGAATACAAGTACGTGTATTTCTCTTTTTCTGATGTATAAATAGCTTATTTCACAACATCAAAATTCCGTGTTTTGATCACAGGTACCTGTATCTGGAACGTAAACAACACAAGCAAAAATCCAGTCCACTATGATCATACATGTGTAGTTTACGTTACAGATATAGGTGTCTGTATTTTGATCAACATTTTACCCGCATCTTAATACCATAACATAAAGAAAACATCCTAAACTGAAACCTCTTGTAGGAACCAACTTACAGTAATGAATGTGCACCTACTTCCGGATTCTTGTACCTTTTATGTTTTGCAAGAAGAAGATAAAGCGAAAGTAAGATTAATTCGCTCTGAAAAGGATACATGATTTGGCTGCAAGAACAGTGGTGTGATTGGACAGAAGAAAAATTTCAGAAAGCATGCTTGAGAAATATTTGAAACGTCACTTCCATATCAATTACAAAACCACAAGCTGTAACAAAATCGAAGCGCATAACTGGGCTTTTTCCATCGACTGCTCCATTAGCCAGCCAACCGTGGAGGTTTTTGCTTTGCATCCGGGGATATCCCATTTTCAAATCACGTCGCAAGCGAGACTTGAACGGTGTTTGGAAAATGCAATCAACAGTGCCACTATTACGGCTGGCAATGGGAACACAACAGAATATAGAGCTTTGACTTATTGATCAACGTTCATAAGCAGGTAACGTGATTTTTATTTGTTTGTTGAAATATATAAAAGGTCAAATACCCCACTTCCCGGCTTGATTTCTGTACAGCATTATACTAGTGTACACATTCTTCCTGTCAGACAGATGCAGATCTAGTTCACGAATTCATTCACAAAATGTGTCCTTATTTTTAGGTCACAGATGATAAACTTTAATGTTTGATATCTACAGTCCACGTTGTAAGCAAAGATAATATTCACACTGTTAAAATAAAGTCGATGTAGAACTTATACGTCGAACAATGAGAACAAGTAACAATATGTTATATGGTTCGAAAATGCCGGTCCAAATGTTGACCTCATAAAAGTTGACAGTGGTGGAGAATTTGTGGTATTTTAATCCTTTTATTGCTCATTCTGTTAGAAGTCAAGACAATGGGGTCGCCAATAGGGTGTTAATGTTGTTGATAATTTATTGCCACATGCCATGACCTGTATTATTGTTCAATAGGGTAAGTTATTTTAAGTTCTGCAAATATGCCTTGTTGAACAAAATTAAGTAAGAGAAATATATATTCCTTACGAGATTTCAGCTGAGCAATACAGTAAAATTTAAATCAGAATCTAGGCCTATCTTTATGTCCATTTTCTATCAAGGTAACAAAAACAAATCAACCTAGATGATTCAGACACTGTATTTGTGAAATTGTGAAACTGAGGTTTTATTTCATACTCCACCTATTTTGAATTTCTGGACTTGATCAGGACTTATTGTTTCAGTCTTGGCGATATATAATTACTGTTATAAAAATACCTAGTTGAATTCATCATATTGCATAATCATACAGGAAACATTATGTTGGAGTTTGTGCAGAGCGTACATTGAAAATCTAAAGATCAATGAACTAGCAAAAATATGATAAAACCTGTTTATGTATAAATGTTTACATGCAGTGTAATCTTGCTGTATGATTTTAGGATAATGTCTTGTTAACTACTACATTTACAAAAACATGATATACACTGTAATTATTGTTTAGTATTGTGATAGAATGAGGAAGGACACCCTATATATATATCTACTTAGATCACTTTGGTCTATATTTAGTCCAAAGTAGAAGTGGTAACCCTTTTAAATATGATCTTATCCTTGACATCCCTATAATTGAGAAGATGAAGTAACATATGAGAAGCAACTCAATGAATTCCTGTTTATATTTTGATGGTCTATGAAACTGATACTAATTTTTAGTGGTTCACAATTTCACATGCAGCAATACATTAATGTATGATGCAAAAGGGGAAAAAATCTCATATTAAAAATCTTCTAAAATGAAAGAGGAATTTCCAGTTCTGTTACTGATTTGACATGTTTTTGCATTGGTAAAGATTTAATCAGTGTTTTGTTTGTATTCAAAAATAGTATTTATAAATATCTTTACAGCAAAAGCTTTGACACCAATGGTAAATTGTCACCATAATACTTATATGGAAATATTGAACGTGGGTTGTTGTTGTCTTTGGGATCCAAGACTTTATAAAGGAGGGAGTAGTGTAGAAGTTTAGATTGAAGGTTGCCGTACTATTATTGACTAGTGGGAATTTCCTTCTAGTCAAGCAGTAGAGTGTCACTTGAGACCAAAGGGTCACTAGTCACAACCCCAGAGGTAGTACAGAGTTTTTCATTTCTTCTTTCTATTACAATACTGTCAATTTGACTTAATTATGATAAGGGAAGTTTAAAAAGTTCAATGTTAATTTAAAGGTGAGAGAGAAGCTAGTGTACGCATAGTACAAACAGAACTCATGGTTTATTTACATATTTGTACATACTTAAAGTTATATGTTCACTATTGCATGCGATTATGGTCATTATATGCATATACTACATAATGGTAAGGTCTCACTTATGAACAGTGTATAGAATTAATTACCTAGCATATAATACAGAGTACATATCATTTCAACAAGCAACCTTTATTTTATAGAGGGATTCTATCTTTAAAGCTAACAGTAATCTGATAAAACAATATAACTGATATAAATATACACATGTACACAGGGTCAAAATTTTATACCATTGTTTATACGAGTAGTGTTTCTTTATGAAAATGTATATGACTTTTAAGATATTAATATGAATTCTTTTGTACACAGTTTGAGTGTTCAGCTAATCAGAAATTTAGCAGAAATAAATACTGTGACAGGTGCTTTAAATTTGGGTTAACAAAATGAAGAAAAAGAAACACACCAGAAATTTAATTAATTTGATAAGAAGTAACAAGCATTGAACAACGTATCATACATAGAAATCATTTCATCAGGAAATGGTGTGTTTTGTGAGAATTTTTTTTTTGTTAATTTAAGAAAACAATATTTTCACAATGTTATTTTCACTTTTTCATGATGGATTGGACATTTCAAAAATGGGGATTGACTTATTCATTACTGTTGGCATATGTGCTGAAAATATGAAAAATAAGGGGATTGACCAATGGACCAATACCTGGTAAAAGATAATGTATACTAAGCTAGGATGTATTTTCTGATGTTGGAACTATACTGAAAATGGGTAGAACCAGCTGATATATCTCATTTGATCACTGAAATTTTTCACAAATTACAATAAATTGATTATCATGATTTAATCAAAATATTCAATGTATTACTGTCGTCTAAAATTACCTTCATTTCAGGAGAGTTCTGTTTTTAGAAAATCATTGTCAGAGCTCTAATCAATTCATTTCTTGAGGGATTGTCATCAAATTTCAGATACTTTAAAGCACTTTAATTTCTTGAACAGGTTTTCAGGGTTGTAGGGACAAGGTCTAGGTCACAATTATTACTTTTTGGAAAAAGAGTTTAACGAAGCCTCACACACTTACAATGGCCATTATCGCACTCTGGTGATCGAACTGTGTTGTATGCTTTTCATACATATTTTTTTTTTTCACAAATTAACACTAAACAGCACTATCTTTAGAAATTGTTGCAGTGTGATAGCTTATAGGAGCTGGTAGAGGACATGTATGATTGTTTAAACAATACTCAGTATGCTTTTAGATTTTAAATGATTTTATGTGATTAAGTGAAATCACATGTAAATGGAAATTCTAGAATTACTGTACTTGTATCTAACATCCACAAAATTTAGTTAGTTGATATCCCTGACTCATCAATCTTCTTTCATTAACTCACCATCATCAGATGGTGGGCTAATAAAAGTGCCCTACATCCGAGGTCCGTTGTCCATCTACCCATCCGTAAACAATTTTTGTTATTGCTATTTCTTGTGATGTCATGAATGAATCTTTTTCAAATTCCATAAGTCGGTTTCCATTGGTCCCTAGTTGTGCTAGTTTGATTTTGGGTCTGATCAGAAAAACAAAATGACTGACAGAAGATGATCTTGGATTTTGAGATTGTTATCACTATTTCTAGAGAACTACAGCAGAGATCTTTCTCAAATTTCATGTGTATGTTTCCCTTGATCCCTAGTTGTGCCTGTTTGATTTTGGTACTGATCAGAAAAAGGAAATGGCCACAGTTGGCCATCTTGTATTTTGAGTTGAAAGTTTGGTATTGCTATTTTTAGATTCCTCTTGATCCCTAGTTGTGCCTGTTTGAGTTAAGGACTGACCATGGAAAGAAAATGGCTGACAGGCAGCCATCTTGGATTTTGCCTAGTAAAAATTGTTATCCCTACTTCTTAAGAAGTATTTAATGGATCTCTCTGAAGTTTCATATGTGTGTTCCCTTTGGTCTCTACTTGTGTCTGTTTCATTTTGGGACGGACTGATTAGAAGAAATAAAATTGTTTCCAGGCAACCATTTTGGATTTGGCAGGTAAAGATTATCATCACTCTTTCTGCAAAGGAATGTCCATACTTCCTATCATTAAGAGCAAAAACAGAGAGGAGAAGAGAAAAGAAGGGTAAAGATCCAACTTTCAGAAAGCAAATAAAGATCAAGCAATGGAGGGTGCCATTATCCCTCTGGGATCTCTTGTTTTTCTAATATGTTTATGAAACAAGGATACCAACTAGTTCATTGTAAATATCATTGATCCTGAATTGATTGAATGCAATCAAAATTCATTGGCAACCTTGACATTGACCTGTTCTGTGTCCGAATATGAAAAACATTGCAGAAATACTAGTGTTTGCTTCACTCACTCAGTGTTATAGGCCTCCATCAAATATGATGGAGATCATGTAACTAGATGTTGTCTGTCCATCCATTCATCATAGACTTTCGTTTGGAGGTTCTCTTATTTTTCTCATCACACACATCTCTTAAAATTGAAACTTTGTAGACTTCAATTTGCTGCTTTGGCATGAATTCAAATTGTCAGGTGTGGTCTATTCAGTTATGTCTAGTGTCTTAAATTTATACCAAACAGTCTCATAGAGACTTTGTAAGCTTCATCTGACCATAACAAGATATTCAGGTGTGTTTTCCTGATTGGCAAATGCATCTCCGTGAACAGTTTTGAATAGAAAACTTGGTATATATAGCCAAGGTCTACATTGCTATAGTTCAGTGGAGTCTGGTCTGTAAGACGGATGAAGTGCTCATGCACTGGTGGCTTGGCTGTTGTTAGATGGTAACTGCTACATGGTATTGATTTAGTATACTGTCATGTATGTAGGGTAATCTCACCACCCACACATCATGTAACGATTATCTTTTGAAATATATTTGGATTAAAAAGTCAACACCACATAATGTAAAGATGATTATAATTATTTTAACTACTCTTTTTGCTGTTTTCATTTACATTGAGTTGTTACAGTCTGCATGATCTTTGGATAGAATAATTGTGCTGATGTTCTGCTGACTTGTCTTACGGCTGTAGGATAATGATGTCATGATGCTCACACAATTAATGGTATTTAGTTACAGTTTTGACAATCCAATTATTCATTTCCTGTTTAGTCATGAAAATATGTGAGTTTAAGAAATATGTTGCTATTGTCTGTCCATAAAGATTGATTGAAATACAAAAAGTATGTCTTCCTGTCTTACAGTCAGGATTGTACAAAAAAAGGTATCTCCCTGTCTCACAGTCTGGGTTACATATTATTGCTACATTGATTTAACTTGCACCAAAGCAATGATGCAGCAAGCTTACTAGAGTTAAACCAGGACTGCATGTTGTGGATGCTCAATTCAATCAACAAATCATACTTCAGTGATCATCAGCTTTGGTTTTCGATCATCATCCTTCTTTCTTAATAAAACTTGCGTCTATGATGCAGCATTGAATTTTATCTCCTGTGCTTTTAAATTTCATGTTTTCATTAAAAAAATAGTAAAAGCAATATGTGGATATAGCTGTAAGTTGATAGAGATGCTGACATGAGCTTATGTGAATATGTATACATATTCATATTCTAGATATATGTAGCTCCAATTGCCTGAAATAATTAAACTTCACATATGAAGATTTTGATGTTTAACACTTTTATATAACATACATGACATGTTAATTCATATTTTGTATGTTTTTTTTCCATTCTTGTGTGTATTGAAATTTTATATGATTTTGGTTTAAAGAACATCAATAAAAAAGAAAGGTATTGGCTTATGCTGTGGTAGAGAGTCAGTCTGTCATCAATTTTTCACTTCAGGCAACTTCTTCTAAATAATGGAAAGGCCCAGGGTGCTGATATTGGGCCTGTAACATTTGGAGATGGAATGATACCAAGTTTATTTAAATGAATGACCTTGACTCAGTTTCAAGGTCACAGGGGTCAAATATATGAAAATCTTCTAATAACTTTTTCTCATGAACTGAAAGGCCCAGAGTCATGATATTTGGCTGGAATGTTCATAGGATGAAGCCCCAAAAAAGTTTGCAGTTTCATCCCTAAACATTTCCTTTAAAACACTACTTCTGTTCAACACCTTGACAGATTTTAACCAAATTTGATCGGAAACATATTAGGGCATGGGATCATTTCTTAAGTTCAGAAAATTGATTTTCCATTCAATTTTGTCTGTAACATCAGTAGGGGTTGGCAAATAATTCTTTAAATTCAGAAATTTGATTCGACCTCTAAGGACTTGGGAGTGCGTCCCCAAAGGGGGAAATTATATTTTGCTTCAAAATGCTACTGTTTTTTAATGCTTCAATGGATTTCAACCATAGTTGTTCTGAAATAAATTTGGATTTGGAAATCAGTTCTTAAATTTAAAAATGTGATTCAGCCCATATGGACTTGGGGGCAGAACCACAAAAGGGGAAATAAGACAATATTTTGCTTCAAAATGCTACTTTTTCTTATTGCCTGGGTAGATTTTAACCATATTTTGTGTGAAACATTTTTGTACATTGGTTCTCATTTCTTAATTCAGAAGGTTGATTTGATCCCTAGGGACTTGAGGGTGAGGCCCAAATGGGGGCAGGACCCCAAAAGGGGAAATAAGACAATATTTCATTTCAATATGTTACTCTTAATGCTTGAATGGAATTCAACCAAATTTGGTAAGAAACATCATTGAGAGTGGGAAATCATTTCTTAAATTCAGGAAGTTCATTCGATCAAAAGCAGAAGTTAGACAATATTATGCTCCAAACACTACTGCTTTTAATACCTAGGTAGATTTCAACCATATTTGGCATGAAGTATTATCAGAAAGTGGCAATGACATGAAACATGCATGAAGTGAATCATGAGATTGTCCTGACCAAATCTTAATTTTTTACCCTTTGGTCCAAAATCCAGCATAACTCATCTAGAACGAATAGTCTGAATTTCTTTACATGTTTCAGTCACACCAATGAGAAAAATATTTTGGAGTTTGATTTTTTTTAAAGAAAAGAAAGAGATGATTTGTTGTTATTTTGTAACATGATTGTGCAATTGTTTTTGATGCACAAAACCTACCATTTATGAGTTTCTGATACTTCCCAAGAATGTTCAAAATTTGAATTCATCATATTTTGCAGAACACCATCAGCAAATTCTGTGGTTGGTCCATCCGTTCGTTGAATGTCAGATGACCATTAAGGGCCATGACCCTTTTGTTTTAGTTTGAGCCTTTCTTAGGTACAAAAGGAGTATATCACCCAACAGCAATTGGAATTCAATTTAACAGTATTCAAATCATTCATGTTTAATCTGCTAAGAAAAAACATTGATGTATATGATTCAAGAATGTTAGACATCAGTGAGTTTTATTGCTCAACTGCTGGGTAAAAAAAGTCTCATTTGTAACATGATATGAACATACACAAATGCTCTATATTTACAACATTGATAAATTAACTGGGTCAACAAAAAGCAAAGTCAGTTAGAATGTTGGTTTAAGTACATAGCCACAGGGGAAGATCGGAGGTGCATGGTTTGGTGTTCCCTATCTGTGGCAGTTCGTGCTTTTCTGGAAGCTGAGAAAGGGACCAGTCTGAGCTTTCATAGTTGTGTCCTTGGGCAAGACACTTAACTCAAATTGCTCTGGCATGCTCGGGCCTCCAGTATGTTGTTCAGAAAGGTAGCTACTATTAACTACAATTTGACCCTGCTGCAAAATTACCTTGGCTATTCACAGGGTGAAAACCTGAAAAACAAACAGACTAGTAAAGTAACTATCTTGTTTAGTCACTATAAAGCACTCATTGTGTCAGCTAAAATATTCATTATAAATCACGGTTTTAATTGATTTCTTTTTAACACAGTATTAATCATATATTGAAATGTTATAGCATTATCTTTCAAGGTTTTTAATTAGCATCTGATATATATATATATATAGCAGGAGGACTGAATTACAATTTTTGTGTCAATTTCATAAATAAGTGTTTAGAATATAGTTAGTACTTGTATATTGGTAAAGTATGTACTTGTACTTTGGGTTGAGTAATCAGTGCGTATTTATATAGAGCTTAATAATTAACTAATACATGTCAGGTGATGATTAAGATTTATAAATATATCAGTGATACAACTGGTTATAATGAGGGCAAGCTTTCATACACTAAACCATCAACACAATATTGTAACAGGGATTAATCTTCAGTATCAAAATAATTGTTACGCATCCTGAAGCATACGGTATATGCAGGCAATAATATAAGAGACAGCTAAACTAATTCAGTATTTTCATCTTTGGCTTATCAGCTTTCACCAAAACTAAAGTGTCATTTTCATATAATCAAATTATCACATATCATCATGAGTCAAAATGCATGTATATCTCTATTTTTAGGTCATCTGATCCGATAGGTCAGATGACCTAAAGGGTCCACCATGAGTTGTGCATAAACTTTGTCTTTAAAACCCTATTCCTCTTTCATACTTATATGGATTTCAACCAAAATTTGGTCTGAAACATCATTGATAGTGGGGAATCATTTCTTAAATTCAAAACTTGATTTGATTCCTAGGGACCTTGGGGGCGGATGGGGCCCCAAATGAGAAAGTTAGTCAATGTTTTGCTTCAAAATGCTCCTCTTTCTTAATGCTTGAATAAATTTTAACAAAAATTAGTCTAAGGCATCATTGAGAGTGGAGAATCTCTTCTTAAAATCAGATCATATATGTTAAATTCTTTAAATGACTTCTTCTCAATAACCAAAAGGCGAAGGATGTAGAGCTTCAAACTTTGTTGATATGAATGACATTGTCCCACTTTCAAGGTCACAGGTATCTAATATCTTAAAAGGTTTAAGTAACATATTCTCATTAACTAAAAGGACTAGGGTGCTGATGTTGGACCACCTTCAAGGTCTGAGGAGTCAGATGTGTTGAAATGCTTAAGCAATGGAAAGGCCAAGGGTCTTGGTATTGGGCCTGTGGCTTGCTTTTTCAGCAAGTAATACATCTGGAGTAATGGCAATTGTGTAGTACATGTATAAAGAATATGATTTCAAGTTTGCAGAATATGTCTTGATGAACCAACAATGTCTTCTATGTAAGCTGTAGAATAGTTGAGCATACATTTTAGGCCTATTGTGCCTCTTTCATATATAAAGGTCTTCATAGTCAAATGACTGTTAAGGCCCAGGGTCTTCTGCTTCATTATTCACTATTGTACTGCCAGTTAAATTTTGTAAGTTAAGGATGTACTTCTTTGAGTGATGAAAAAAATTGAGGTTTAATCTTTTGTGTTAGTGATGATTTTTTGAAAGTCTAGATTTTAGAAAATAAATTAAAAGCAAAAAATCAATATGTTGCAGTACTTTTTTAGGTTACCTAGGACCTGCGGTCTCATGGTGACCTATATCGATCATCTCTGGAGGCGTGCTTATGCATCCATCAAAATTTTTAACATTTTCGACTTCTTTTCAAAAACCCCTTAAACAATTTCATTAAAATTTTGCAGAAACTTTCCCTGGCCTAAGATAAACCAAAAGAGTGAATAATATGTTCCCCACCCTACAGGGGCCTAAGTGGTGGGGCCAAAAGGGGTCAAATTAAATCTGATTTCAAAAATCTTCTTCAGAACAACCAGATTTATGGTAGAATAAAAAAGGATGGAAAGTTTACTGTAGTTTATATGGTGAAAATAGATTTTTGAGCATAATTTGTTTGATTTCTATTGGAAATATTTGAAATTTGGTTAGAATTATTAGTGAAGGATGATGGCTAGATGGTGTGCATATATTGACCCTGACTGACCCCCAGGGGCTGATGAGCAGGGCCAAAAGGGGTCAAATTGACTCAGATTTAATGAAATTTTATCAACACCCAGATATGGTAGAATCAAGAGTTCTTCGTGGATGGAAGTGTCTTAAGGTGCTATAATTACCAAAATGGGTCTCACATTTCTTCCTGGGGAGGAGGTTAACTTTTTCTGTGTTTTTTAATAGAAAAATTGTTTGTATTAGTATAGGATGAGGGTTTCCATGGCATGCATGTATAGATACTGGCTTACTATCACCATTGTCACAATTTCTTTTTCATGACACTTGAAAGCTACTTACCCTTTAACTTTTATAATCAATATTGCGTATCACACTTGACTGTCAAGGCCACTAGGCCTATTGTTTCTGACACAAGTATCAGAATATGTGTGCAGGAAATTATTCATTTTCACATGTTGTTCAGAATTTTTTCCTGAGGAACAGATGTTCATTGTTATTTTCAGGGCAACCATTTGTAAGATAAAGTTTAGATTTGAATGAATGAGTTCTTAACTGCATAGCATTCTTTAAAAATATCTAAAATCCTTTATTTGACCGTCTTCTTACATGTAACTTTTTTTTAAAGATTTCATGCTTGAATAAAAGAGAGGAGGTGGCTGTGATTTTTTTTTTTTTTTTCGCAATTTCCATCAAAATAGCAAAGTTGTTCACCAAGTCTGAATTTATGAATTTGAAATCTGTGATTTGGTGATAATTTGTATAAAATTTAGGTGAAATCTACACTAGGCTGAATTATAGTCAAGAGAAGTACCTTAGTAATGAAAAAACATTGAAATTGTAGACATGTTTAACCTAATAACCATGCCATCAAAAAGTCTAGTCCATAGGCAAAATATCTTCAGTACATCATGTAAGGTGCCCTTTCTCATTTTGTGTAGATAACAAAAGTCTATAAAAAAAAGTAAGTCCAAAATATGATGCAATTAATTTTACATTGAACTAGGTCCTACTCCAGTCAAGCATCACAGGAGTATATCCTTAATCAAACTACAGTAAACATGAAGGAAATTAACACTTGATGCATATTGTACTCAAATCATTTGTCTGCATAAATTTCCCCCACAGGTTTGGTTTTGTGGCATACAGGTTGATGGTACATGGTCTGTCAAATCAGGTATCTAAAATGAATTTAGTAATTGATTACAGGCTGAGAAATTGATCACAGACAGAGTAATTAATCAGCACCATGTAATTAAAATGCCATAAAAACATTTGGTCATATAAATTAAAAAGAACTGTATATTTATTAACAACTGAAAGATGTAAGACCATGTTGCACATTGAAGCTGAAAAAACTGAGACAAGGTCATAAGACTAGTAATTGTAGAAAAAATGGCGCTCAAGGGATATAACTCTTGTTGAGATATTTTGTAATGATTTCTCATTCATCAGTTATCATTATTATGTACTACAGCATCAACATGACACTTGTTGAGAAACATAGCAAACACAAATAAGAAAAAAAGCAAACAGTTGCAGTGATATCAAAAGGATATAAAATTACTTCTCATTTGCTGAGTAAAACCATATTGTGGTCTGGTTATCTGCTACATATAGTACATGGCATTAGCCGACAAATGAATGATTTTTCTCAGTGAATGTTAGATTTGATGTAGTATGAATCATAAAACCACAAGATTTTTGGAATACTAGTTTTTTGGTAAATGTATATAAATATATCAAACTAGAAAGTTTTTTTATTCAAATCATCAAACAAGAGGCAATGTTCACCACTAAAGCTTGAAATATTATCATCATATGGTGTGTTTTCCAGTTCCGCATGGTGGCATATTCAACGTAGATATATTAGACAATTCAGTCGTGTACACTGTGGACTTCTCTTGTATGAAAATACTGACTTTATTGTATATTTGTGACTGGTAAAAAATATTTTTCTTGAGAGGGTTACAATTTAATTTAAGGTAAATCATGTATGTTAATGATAATATGATCTATTAACACATTCACATTATTTTTACAGATCTGCCTGTGTTTGGTTGTGAGAGGCAGTGATGTCTGCCCAAGACAACCCTGTGTCCGTCATAAAGGAGGGATTCCTGTGGAAACGAGGTAAGACATGCATCTATAGAATAGAAGTTCTTGTATGAAGGTAGAAATTAGTGTGACACGGTTGTTAAAACATTTTTGAAAAGGGGCACAAAAGATGATAATTATGAACTGTACCATATTTTCTGGGTTATAAGTCACATAGCCGATTATTACTGATTTTTTTCTTTTGATCCACATATAAGCCGCACTGAAATATAAGCCGACCATTTCTTATGATATGATAACCACTATTGTTGACGTTTGACATGCTGGTGACAGATAAGGGAAGGCAGTTGTTATGTAGTGGTAAGGGTTCTGTTGACCAAAGTTCATTGATATAACCAACAACTTAGGACAGCTTATCAAGATCATTGGTGATACATTTGATAAAGTTTGCAAATGAATTATACACAGATAATCCTTTATTTTATTGATGTAGCTCAAAAAACGGAAAAAGCAAATATTGGACTTGTTTGGCTTGGGGTGCATTCACAGATTATCTGTGCACAGATATAGGGCCTGACATTATGTACAGTTTGCTAAACAATTTCTCCATTATTTTCTGTACTGTTAAATATTAATGAAGGCCCTTGCATGCTGAAAAAATTCTTATAGTCCCATATTATTTCTTCATGTAAGTTACAGGAAGCAATTCATATTGTAAACAAACTTGACAGTCATTCTAGAATTTGACCTATAACCTGAGGACCTATTGATACCAGACTATTGTAAACTTCCGCTATGGCTGTGAAGTGCCCACGAAAATCCAAAAGAAATTATTGTATTTCATATCAAAAGGTATGATTAATTAAATCCACAAGAATGTTATTTTTATTTCAATCTTCAAATCATCTTGTATATGATTGCAAATGACAGTTCTAGACAATCTGTTTCAGTCACAAACATGTGATTAACTGGTACTAGTAAAAAACTCATGACAGTCTCTACTCTAAATGTATGATGTTTTACATGTCGAGTAACTTATGACGGCTGTATCCCGGAACGCATACATATCATAAACATGTACCTGGAACTTTGTTTTTACAGTGATTATAGTCTATATCATTAATGTTAGTTCGGTTTATCTATGTTTTTACCTGTGGTTCTCACCTGTACATGTATAAAAAAAATTCAGCCAAAAAAGGAAATAAAATAAAATAATTAAAGACGTTATATGATAAAAAAATATATGGTGACATAATGTACATGTAATTATTATGCAAATTTTAATGATGTTATATTATTTTTGTTGTATATTCCAAAATAATATAAACTATTGTGATATCATTTCCAATATATAATTTTTGATTATAATATTTTTGGGTTCAGATGACATTTTTCCAGTGAAATGTTTTAATATGAAAACTGTTCACTTATCTTAGTTCAGTCTTTTAAAACATGATTCAAAGTTAATTCAATTTATTTCTCTTTTTACAAATGTACATAGAGAATGTCATACAAAACACATATACAACAATTAAAGGTTCACAGAGGCAGAAACATTAATGATATATATAACTGATGTCATGGAGGACAAACAATTGAAAATATAAATCTTCTGAATTCACACATTTGTTTTAGTAATTAATATTATTTGTATTCATCAATGATTGGAATTTAATCATTTTTATTCTTTTACAATAATATTCACCTAAGTAATACTTCCTTTTACTGAGAAATCTAGAACATTTTAATAAATAATGAAATTCATCTCCAATTTTATAATCATTACAATACGTACAGAATCTTTCTTCCTGCGCAATACCATTCCATCTACCCGTTCCAATTATAAACTTATGATTAGTTGTTCTTTGCATATCCCATATATAGCTTAAACCACATTCATTGAAGATTTTTCTGATATATAACAGCCACGGACTAGTTATACCATTTTAAATGTTACTTTTATATAAAACAGTGTATAAAATATAAGAGTACTTGCTATCATGTGCCTGTAACAATTTAGACCAATAGGTAATCATGCGGACCTTTACATGATTATGTAAATGATTATGCGTAGATTTATTATTTATCAATTTGACATAGAAAGAAGATGATTCAATTTTTTAGAAGGACATGTGCATGTATACATGTACTTTCTGTCTGCAATACTGAAGTATTAAGAGACAAAATATCAATAATTAATTGTTGATTTATAATGATACATCTGTAATATCTGTAAAAATTACAGGTAGATCCACAGGTAAAATATCTCAGGTAAATACAGCATCTATATGAAATAGATTATAATTACCCTCCCTTTGATGTTTCTACCTATTGTCATGGACATGGATGCGTTCCGGGAACACCCCCTTATGACAGACGCTGTTTAGTTGCAATCAGCGCAGTAATGACTGATAATTAAACAGCTGGCCAGCAGCCTCTTATGTTATAAGAGTATACCGTCTCATATTGGTGTACTGATACGCTTCCCGTTTTGTTTTTGTTTTGTTTTGTGTTTTTTTTTTGTCATCCTGCCCATTTTTTATTTTTGGTCACATATAAGCTACATGCGCGACTTACAAGGAAAAAAGATGGTGCTTATAATCTGGAAAAAAATGGTTATCTATTTGGCCACGAAATGGAAAGAATCACATATTGACAGACAATAAATGTATAGGATGTAGCAGTACAGGATTGTGTGTTAAAAAAAGTAGGCATTTATAATAACAGATGTTATAGAAATGCAACAAAAAGTATTGTAGTGTATAATTAGGTTAGATGGAAAAGTTGTAGAAACAAGTCTAGATTTAACAATGGTAGATGCTAGGTGAGATTGATTTAATATCATGCATAACATACGAGGTAAGAATTTGCAGAGCACTACTGCTGTTGTAACTCTGTGATTGCTAAGAAAATAATCTTTATAATTTGGGACTGTAATGCTGTACTGTAATCTGTCCCTAATACTACTCTCTGAGCACATTTCTGGATCAGTATAGTGGTCTTGAAATCATTGTAATTCCATGCAATGAATGATGAGAAGATGGAAATTAAGCTTGTTCAGATATTGATCGTTACAAAAGCCCTAAGAAACATTAGTGACATGTCATTTAACAAATTCGCTCAGTGGTGTCATTAGCCAAGCAGACCCAACTACAGATATATAAATATGCTTCTGAGTGTAAGATGAACACAGTGACTTCTTGGGTTATAGCCATGTGACACTGTTCAAGAAGTGCTTCAGTCAATGTCCTTTGTTTGTGTACATCATGTACAGTACTGTATATGTGTTTAGTTTGGGTCAGACTCATCAGAAACCTGAATGTTTTTATTTATAGACTTAAACATCCTTTCTGGAAACCATACAATTTACAATCAACAATTGTAGTTGACTAGACCTTATCATGAGATAATTTTGATAATTTCTAACCTGTAAACTGCATTAACCTTTGAATCAAAGAGATGTACAATAAACTTATTTTGTTCACTTGTGTATCATTTTTCAGAATTCTTAAAAGTACACAGTGTTATAAAATGGAAAAATATCTTATCAAGAGTTCTATCTACTAGTATTCATATGAATTTTTACTGTACGTGTAATAGATCTGTGCAATATACATTTGCCATAAACTAGCTTAACAAATAATTGCTGAGTGGTTTCACAAGTAATTATGGGATATTGGAAACTTTGCCTTGTAAATTCTGTGCTACAGCCGCAAGCAATGATTAGTCTGAAATGTTGAGAGGTGTATTGTGTTATAACTTTTTAAGACTGATGGCTGAGGAAACCCTTAATAACATATACATGTAGTCTAGTTTGAAATTTCAAACCAGTCTTGTTATGTACTGTCAGTCTTGTTTTAATATAACCACCTGCTTTATACATGTTACAGTTTGTTTAAGCTCAAAATTAACTGAAGACATTGTTGTTATTTTTCTTCAACTTTTTCATAAAAGTTTCATTTCAAGTTATTTCAGTGTGGTGACTGTTCCTTTAGAGTTGCTTTCAAATGTATTGTTGTATCAAGTTGTAGACCACTTCAGTGTTTATAGATTTACAATCATCCTATATCCTATTGCCTGTAAGTTTTAGAACTCTGTAAACGTTATGTCAGAGGAAATGTACTGATCTAAAAAAGTTGTACGAGGAAGGAAGTGTCTCCTTGTCTTAGACATGTTAGCTTTACACCTGCTACAGACTACAGTTATCATGTCTACCCTTCCTACAACAGTTTTGTTTCTGAGCTGTATAATGATGTTAAAATCCACAACAGATGTCTCCTGGACACTTTCATGTGGCTTTTAGGGGGTCTTGTGACTTCCTCTATAGGGATGGTCAAAATATAATGATACATAGTATAGTGCTACTTATATAACAGCCGGACCTTAAAAACTGTTTATGCAGAACTTTTAATGACTGGGTGTAATAGAGGTGTTCATTGATAACTGTAATTTATGTATACCACTGCTTCCTTTTTAGTCTGGAAAAAGGATGACTCATAATTATGTACATTTATATGGCTTTAGACATAAGGTAGAAAAAATCTTTTCAAAAATTGCCAGCTGATATATTTGACATGACTTCCAATGTTTCTTTAATTATGTTACTAGTATCTGATGGAATTTTATATTTATGTTGAAGGGAGTAATGTATGCTACATTTCATTTGTATGCTTGGTTATGTTAATTGGTTTTACCAACACATATTTTTGTGGCCTTAAGGGTTTTTTTTTGTAGCATGATGTCAAAAAACTTCAACGATAAAGAATTGGCCTTTCATAGTAAATGTTGAATGGCTACCTTTCATAGTAAATGTTGAATGGCTATGTAAAACTATGTAAAAAATATAGGATGTGATCACACAGTTGGTAATAGTTACAGTGATGGTAACCTGTTAAGGTAGAAACCTGATTTGTCAACAATTATACAATATGTACTTAGATATCCTTTATATAGATTTACTTAGAAACAATCTTGTTTTCCAGGAATTGTTTATGACTGTTTAAGTGGTCATATGGTTTTTGCCTATTAATCAATAACATGAGGAAGAAGAAATTTTATTCATTTTCTGAATATTTACTGTTATATACATGTATGTCAAATGTGGTTAATTATAAGTGTCAACACTGTTTAAAAATCCAATAGGTTAATCTTTTGTTTATATGTACATTAAGCTGTTATACATGTACAAAATTGATATGTTGGATGAAGTGATGAAGTTTGCATGTTAACAACAGTGATATGTTTTGATGTAAAGGTCCTAATGATATATATTTGATCGACTACTAAAAGATTGTTTGTTGTTTCTTCAGGAGAACATATAAAGAACTGGCGGAAGCGGTACTTTATCTTGCGTGACGATGGATCCTTTCTTGGCTTCAGGACAAAGCCAGAACATGGTCTCAGTGACCCACTTAATGACTTTACTGTCAGAGGTAACATTTAGTAATCTGTTTCCAAACTTGTATTTGGCTTTAAAGTGTGAAAGTATAGCTATAGGCAGCTCACAATTGTAGTTATTGAATAATGGTGAAATGTCACTGCCAGAGGTATAGAGGTCAAGGTCCCAATTACTGTCAACAATTTTAATGACATGACTCAAGTGACTTAATTAGTGATGGGGATTTTATGTAAGTTTACATTTTAGATAAATTTATGTTTCAGTGTTTCAAGGTCATTGTCAATATTACTGATTATAGAAAACAATCATCAACAGATTCGCTTGTCTGATTCCTTGAGACATGAATAAAATTAACACAAAGGTAAAACAATATCAGATATTGGTTACATTTTCTTCTGGTTGGAAATGTATTTTGAATAGATTTTGAAGTTCTTACATGACAGCCATTTAAGAATGTACGTGTATAAAGTTAAAGTGTATTTGCACCAAGGTGTAAAGTGTACTGTGAGAAAGTATTAAATTCATAAACTTTTAAGCTATATACATAATCTTATCTATGTACACTAAGGTTGAAAGTACTGTGGTGAGATGGCGATAAAATTTGAGTGAAAACAGGTAAAATTAGTGATTTTCCATCCATTAGGCTTGTTACTATCCCATGACAGTCAATTCAGCTACACTTTGTTACTATCCCATGACAGTCAATTCAGCTACACTTTGTTACTATCCCATGACAGTCAATTCAGCTACACTTTGTTACTATCCCATGACAGTCAATTCAGCTACACTTTGATTTAAACCTTGGTATGTAATAATGTGTACAAGAGTTTATGGGCCCTCTCATCTCTGTTTAGTACCTGCCCTCTGTGGCGTATCTAGATGGCTTCCTTGACCTGCTGCAGGAAAAGGTTTGGGAGATATATATTAAGAGAGTAGCTCTAGCTCATTTCACTATATCTAGAAATGTGTCAACACAATGATACTTGTGTGCATTGGAATAGGTGCAATCATGTTAAAAAAAACAAATTCTTGATTAAATATTTTCATTTGCAGGTTAGCTTTGATACTGCCAAAAACAAAATTAATGTGCTGTTAATAGAATTAACATCAATATTTTCATATTGTGATGTCACAGTGAATCCTAAATCATCATAGATCGTACGACTTAATGATAATGAAATAAAAAGTGGGATTGCAAAATCCATTTCAGAAGCATGAAAAGGATTCAATGATAAAAATTTCAAAACAAAATTGAGGAGGGTGTTTTAGAAAAAATACTTTGCACTACATGATTTTACTGTAGTAAACTGTTAAATCTGCATTTTGTTAGGCTTTGGACTTTAAACTATGTATTTCCAATTCATGTCTCTTTCTTAGAAAATGGAATATGTATACATTTGGTTACAGATTGTCAGCTTATGCCCCAGGAGAAGCCTCGTCCAAACACTTTTATAATACGTGGCCTGCAATGGACAACGGTAGTGGAGCGCATGTTCTGTGTGGAAAGTGCTGATGAGCGTCAGGAATGGATGGAGGCTATCCGTTCTATTGCTGCAAACATGAAGGGTGTAGATGATGGAGGAGCAACTGTCTTTGATAAATCAAAAAAGAAAGTGGTATGGTCATTTAATAATTATGTGAACATAGGTACAATGTCCACTGAGCTTTAACATTAAATCCAAATTAATGGCTTGGCAGTTGTCCAGTATAATGTGTTATCTAGAAATGTGAAAGAGCTTTAACATTAAATCCAAATTAATGGCTTGGCAGTTGTCCAGGGGAAAATTTACTTTATTTTATATAGGAAAATTACATTTTTGAATATAGTTTATATTCTTTCAGAAACAGTTCAAACTTAGAATTTATTTTTTATTAACCAAAGCTGACTATTTGATGAGATGTACATATTGAGCATGACTGACCTCAAGGGGTTGATGGGTGGAGCCAAAAATGGGTCAAATTGACTGAAATTTCAAAGATTCTATATAGGAAAATTCAAATCTTAAGTGTAATTTCTTTTATTTCAAACTTGATTAGAAGTCTTAGCATGGGACAGCAATTAATGTATACACAATTTACATCTGCATTATGTGTACAATATAGTTATATTACTTTTTCAACAAAATCGTTACAATGACATGTTACAAGAAGCATTGTGACTCAGGTGAGCATTAAGGCCTCTTTTATTAGTTTAAGTGTAAAACAAAATGTTAGTATGTTCATATTATTTGTTACTCTCTGTCCATCTTAAAAACAGGACATAAGTTTGTAACTCATACTTTGCTTCAGACCTTGGATGACTTTGACTTCCTCAAGGTCTTGGGAAAAGGAACATTTGGAAAGGTAATCCTGTGCAAGGAAAAGGCCAACAGTCAGCTGTATGCCATCAAAATTCTCAAAAAACAAGTTATTATCCAAAAAGTAAGTATGAGGTTTTTGTAATGAAAATTCATCATTTAAATTTATCCAATGAACATGTTTGCTACTGCAGTCAACTGTAAGAAACAATTTGTTAAGTTTTTTGTGAGGAAAGCATTACACAAATTTTCTGAAGTAATGATATTTCAACTCCAATATTGATTTCTGTTTGAATGTTTTTGAAACCGGGTATTGATGTCATCTTCCTACTTCCCCAGAAATGTAGTTAAGGAATACAAATGAAGTAATATATAGTAAGAAATTTCATTTTACAATTAAAATTAAGTGTAAGTTATGTAGTACCTTCTTGATTATCAAGAATTTTGTTTTTATTGATCAGGACGAAGTGGCACACACATTGACAGAGAACAGGGTCCTACAAACGACCAAGCATCCATTTTTAACAGTGAGTATTTTCATACCTGTCTCATATGGTTTTTTTCCCCAGGTTTTCTCCACCTTGAATGTATTATCAGTATCAGTTGATGCTAATAAGATATCTTCTTTGTTCAGGTTTCACAGCATAAACCAGCAGGATACCTTTGAATTTAGTGATTTTTCCCCCAAATGTCACTGAAATATACCTGTTTGTCTTTTTGCAGCAACTCAAGTATTCATTCCAAACACCAGACCGCCTGTGTTTTGTGATGGAGTATGTAAACGGAGGAGAGTTGTTTTTCCATCTGTCCAGGGAGCGAGTATTCACAGAAGACAGAACACGGTTTTATGGAGCAGAAATAATCTCTGCTTTAGGATACCTTCATGAAAATAATATAGTCTACAGAGATCTGAAGGTTTGTTGTTCTCTTGTAGATCCTTGTCCTTCGAATGTAATTTTGGAGAGAACCCTATCACAGTTTCTGTTTTTCTTTTCTATTTCATATCTTGGGTTAAGATTAACTTCATCAGCATTAGATGGGATTCTATCAGAAGGAATAATGTACTTAAATCACTTTTAAGGTCATCCGAGACAAAGTCGTATGGTGACCTATTGCAATCACCTCTGGCGCCATGTGCCATCAAATGATGTAACATTTTCAACTTCTTCTTAAAAACCCTGGAACCAATTTCACCAAATTTTGCGAAAACCTTCCCTGGCCAGAGATGAACCAAAATAGATCATTATACGGTTTCCATCCTCAGGGGCATGAGGGGCAGGGCCAAAAAGGTCAAATGTATTCAAATTGACTCAAATTTCAAAAATGTTATTTTCAACATCCAAATATGGTAGAATCAAATACTCTTAGTGGATAAAAGCTTCTTAAGGTGGTTTACCAAATTGTGAATTTCATGGCCCCAGGGTCTCACACTTCCCTTTGTTAAGGGGTAAAGTTTACTATAGTTATATAGGAAAAATAGATTTTGACATGATTTTGAAATTTGTTTAATTTCCATTGAAAATATTTCAAACTTGGTTAGAGTAAAGGATGACAGCTTAATGGTATACCCATATAACAATAAAAATCACTCATTCATTGAAAAAAATCCACTGTTAGAATAAGTGCTTTTGTCTGACCCTGAGATTTCAAAATAAAATGTTTGTTGGCAAAACCACCCATTTCATATACAATCTAGACATACTATTTTTTGTACATTTGAATTTTGTTTTCCAAAATGAAAATGATTTGATGTGTTGAGTATTAAGTGCTATTAAAATAAGTTATATGCTTGAAGCACAATAAATGAAAACTGCTATTAATTTTTTCTCTTTTTGTTTTCCAGTTAGAAAATTTATTACTAGACAAAGATGGACATATCAAAATTGCTGACTTTGGTCTGTGTAAAGAAGAAATGTTTTTTGGTGCCAGCACAAAGACGTTTTGTGGAACTCCAGAGTATTTGGCACCAGAGGTAAATATTTCACACATCTAAACATTAGAGGTAAAAACCGTACACACACCAGGAAACAAAACACCAGGGGTAAATATTTCATAATAGTAAAGAATACCTAGTACTGGGTTTTTATCAACATCACTGAAATCAGAAGGCAAATATTTCACTTACTGTAGTCTTGTATGACCAAAGATAAATATTTTGCACAATGAGATAATTAACATCAGAGGTTGATATTTCATACACCAGGGTACCAAATACAGGAAAATATTTCACACAACAAGGTGCTTATCACGAGGGATAAATATTTATGATACTGAATTTCTTAAGTAACAGAAGAAGATATTTCTTGCAAGAGGAAACTGTTCACCTGAGGTAGATATTTCATGCAAAAGGAGACTTTTCAAGTAGATATTTTAGACAGTATTTTAGATCAATGATTTCGCACTGCCGATTATTTTCATGGTGTACTTATGACTGCCAGGTGCTAGAGGACAACGATTATGGCCGAGCAGTGGACTGGTGGGGTACAGGCGTCGTTATGTACGAGATGATGTGTGGACGTTTACCATTTTACAATCGTGATCATGACATTTTGTTTGAACTTATTCTTGTGGAAGATGTGAGATTCCCAAAGACTTTAACACAAGCAGCGACTTCTCTGCTGGGAGGATTATTAATAAAAAATCCAAAGAAGAGGTAGGTATGGGACAGAAATGTATATATAATAAAGAGAACTGTCATAGCATTGCTGCTGACAGTGCTTTATATCCATAAATATATCTCAAAACTTGTTTATAATGATCAATGTGTTTAACCGTTTTATTTTAGTCTGGTACAAAGTCCTACTCTCTGTGAAATATATGATGGACTTCAGGAATAGGAATAATTTTCCACTGCTTGTGTATAGGCCTTAAGTAGGAAAGGATTGCCTATTATATATTGTCATTTCCAGACTTGGTGGTGGAGAAGCTGATGTAAAGGAAATCACTGGACATCCATTTTTCCAGCCAATCAACTGGGATTTATTGGTCCAGAAAGCAGTAAGCAATATTTGTTTTTATATCATTTCCTATCCTCACTTCTGTTAACAACCACAGCCCCATATCTTCCATTCCTTCTGTATATTACAGTACCCCCCATCCTTCCTTTCCTTACTGAATCTCCCATCCCTTCCTTACTGTACAGTTTCCCCTTCCTTTCCTCACTGTACCTTATCCCCAATCTATTCTTTAATGTCAAATTTCTCCCTTCCCTACCTTATAGTACAGTATCCCCTATCCATTACTTACATAATAGAATCTCTCAACCCTTTCTTACTGTACAATATCCCCATCCCTTCCTTACAGTGCATTATCTTCTATCCCTTTCTTACAGTCCAATATCCCAATCCATTCATCACATTAAAGTTCACCTGATTCCATCCTTTTGTTACAATATCTCCAATCCTTCATTACAGTACAGTGTCCCCATCTCTTCCTTAAATAACAGAATCCCCTATCCCTTTCTTACAGTACAGTATCCCCATCTCTTCCTTAAATAACAGAATCCCCTATCCCTTTCTTACAGTACAGTGTCCCCATCTCTTCCTTAAATAACAGAATCCCCTATCCCTTTCTTACAGTACAGTGTCCCCATCTCTTCCTTAAATAACAGAATCCCCTATCCCTTTCTTACAGTACAGTATCCCCATCTCTTCCTTAAATAACAGAATCCCCTATCCCTTTCTTACAGTACAGTATCCCCATCTCTTCCTTAAATAACAGAATCCCCTATCCCTTTCTTACAGTACAGTATCCCCATCTCTTCCTTAAATAACAGAATCCCCTATCCCTTTCTTACAGTACAGTGTCCCCATCTCTTCCTTAAATAACAGAATCCCCTATCCCTTTCTTACAGTACAGTATCCCCATCTCTTCCTTAAATAACAGAATCCCCTATCCCTTTCTGACGTTCTACATTACACTCTATCCCTACAATTCAGTGTCTAACATCCCTTTCCTTTGTGCAATGTTATCCTTCCTTCCCTACAGTAATCCTTCTTATAACAAAATGTTTTCATCTCTTTACATACAGTATTTCCCATGCCTTCCTACAACACAGTATTTCCCATCCCTTCCTATATCACAGTATTTCCCATCCCTTCCTATATCACAGTTTTTCCCACCCCTTCCTATAACACAGTATTTCCCATCCCTTCCTATATCACAGTTTTTCCCACCCCTTCCTATAACACAGTATTTCCCACCCCTTGCTATAACACAGTATTTCCCACTCCTTGCTATATCACAGTATTTCCCAGTCCTTGCTATATCACAGTATTTCCCACCCCTTGCTATATCACAGTATTTCCCACCCCTTGCTATAACACAGTATTTTCCCACTCCTTGCTATATCACAGTATTTCCCAGCCCTTGCTATATCACAGTATTTCCCACCCCTTGCTATAACACAGTATTTCCCACTCCTTGCTATATCACAGTATTTCCCACCCCTTGCTATAGCTCAGTGTTTCCCATCCCTTCATTACAGTACAGTGTCTTCTCTTCCTATCGAAGTTACATTATCTCATGTTTATTCACTATTTTTGTCTGGGTCATTACAAGTTGTTGTGGAATGAGATTGAAATGAAATACTTGTACATCAGTTAAAACATGTACAATGATTAAACAAATAAAGCAATTTGTGACAGCTAGCTTCATTCTATGATATTGTATAATTATTCATCTACGACTTTATATAGGCAGTTAATTGGTGTGCTTATCAGACTGGATTCTTGGTTTGTGAAGTTGATTTTTCATATCTTAAGTAGAAACATCTCTGTAGTATTGTAAGGCCACTAAACACCTGTTGAGTTGTTCAAATTACCTTATATCTGTGGTCCTCCATCCTTTGTCCATCTGTCTTGGGTCCATAAACAAATCTTGTAATAGCTATTTCTTGACAAACACTGGATGGATTGTCCTCAGAATTAATATGTAGGTTCCCCTAGTTGCTAAGTTGTAATCTCTGATTCTTGGACTGATCAGAAAAACCAACTAGCTGGCAGGTGGCCATTATGGATTTTGATAATGAAAGTTTGTTATCTCTGTTCTTGGGAAGTACTGTTTAGGTTCTCATTGGTCCCTCAATGCACCTTTATGATATTTGGACTGATCAGAAAAACAAAATGGCTGACAGATGGAAACCATCTTATGACAGTTAAAAATTATTTTATCACTAATCCTTTAGATGAATTCTCAAATTTCATGAGATGCAAGGCAAAAACAGTGAAAAGAAAAGGATATCCAACTTGTGAAGACCAAATAAATATCAAACAATGGTGGACACTAAAATCCCTCAAGATTTCTGACATAATGTATATTTCAGCCCCGAAACAGATAGGCAGATATGTATTTCAGCCCTGAAACAGATAGGCAGATATGTATTTCAGCCCTGAAACAGATCGGCAGATATGTATTTCAGCCCTGAAACAGATAGGCAGATATGTATTTCAGTCCTGAAACAGATGGGCAGATATGTATTTCAGCCCTGAAACAGATAGGCAGATATGTATTTCAGCCCTGAAACAGATAGGCAGATATGTATTTCAGCCCTGAAACAGATAGGCAGATATGTATTTCAACCCTGAAACAGATAGGCAGATATGTATTTCAGCCCTGAAACAGATAGGCAGATATGTATTTCAGCCCTGAAACAGATAGGCAGATATGTATTTCAGCCCTGATACAGATAGGCAGATATGTATTTCAGCCCTGAAACAGATAGGCAGATATGTATTTCAGCCCTAATACAGATAGGCAGATATGTATTTCAGCCCTGATACAGATAGGCAGATATGTATTTCAGCCCAGATACAGATGGGCAGATTATGTATTTCAGCCCTGAAACAGATAGGCAGATATGTATTTCAGCCCTGAAACAGAGAGGCAGATATGTATTTCAGCCCTGATACAGATAGGCAGATATGTATTTCAGCCCTTATACAGATAGGCAGATATGTATTTCAGCCCCGAAACAGATAGGAAGATATGTATTTCAGCCCTGAAACAGATTGGCAGATATGTATTTCAGCCCTGATACAGATAGGCAGATATGTATTTCAGCCCTAATACAGATAGGCAGATATGTATTTCAGCCCTGATACAGATAGGCAGATATGTATTTCAGCCCAGATACAGATGGGCAGATATGTATTTCAGCCCTGATACAGATAGGCAGATATGTATTTCAGCCCTGATACAGATAGGCAGATATGTATTTCAGCCCTGAAACAGATAGGCAGATGTCCAAATATAATCCTAACACTATCAATAAACCCATACTCCTCACAAGTCTAAATGTTGCAGGTATTTTATAAATGGGGTCCTTTTCAGATTAAATTGAGTACATGACATGTATCTTTAGTGCTGTACGTGTAATACATACCAAAATACTGTATTCAGCTTTGATTTTAAGCAGTGTATTGCTTAGAATGAAACATTAGCATTGGGATAACTTAGTGTGACATGTTAACACTGTTTTGAAATCTGTGTACTAAAGTTAGCCTGTGTAGAATATTGGATGCTAATTTCTGTCTTCCTCTTATGTTAACAAAAAGTTGAGTTTATTCAATCTTTGTTCAGTTTTTGTCTCTTTTCATATTTGAGTTTTGTATTTTTATAATATTCAATAGAATGCAATTCATTGTAAATATTATATGTGTATTTTCTTTGATATTTTTTGAAGAATGGGTAATTTTCATTTTTTTACAGATATTTTATTTAGTTACAATGAATGCTTTGGGAAGCATTCAACTTTGAACACTGTAGAATCAGATGAAATTGTTTGTATTATCTGTTATGTCAGTATATATATATATATAGTGTACAGGTGACATTCCCAATACATGGACATATTCAATTCAGTCAACATGACAATTAACACATTTAGTACACTCAACACAGATAGTACATTTTGTACATCTGACACATGAAGCACATGTGGCACGCCTTGTTTAAACCATACTGTGAGATCTGACAGCTATAACCAAAATGTACAGCTTCACTCAAATTTTGGTACTGTTATCCCTTATATAAACTGTCATTCACATACACGTGTTTCAGCTTATATTAAATTTGTGATAAAATTATTCATAGCAATTTAAGTAAAATTTCCTATTTGTTTAGTTTAATGAAATGTGACTTGATTGGAAGTGGGTCTGCATCATGATCTAACTGATAATATTCTATAAATATACTCATGTTACCATCATGTACATGTATATTAGTATAAGTTTGTTCCAGTGGATTGCATTGTTATAGAAATATGTTCCGTGTCATGATCATGTTTCTCCCTTTCAGCTCGGAGGTCACTTGAGCTTACGAAAAATGTCCTTGATACCATTTTCAAACCTTACTATTAATCCCACAGAATGTTGCCATTGTATTGTACAGAGAAACACTAATTTTCAGTATAGACTGACTTGATAGCATGTTCAGTTACCTACCTTAGTCATGGATGTTCTGTGCATATTATAATAGCAGATAGATATAGCATTGTAGAAACCATCCTTATAAAAAAAGTCAGTCATTCTCAAATTGGTGAAATCACTGTAACATTACTGCTTTTCTCTCTGAGGCATGTAGAATTGCCTCCCTTTGCATGAAGTTTAATATAAGACTATTGCAGTTTGTCTCAACTGTGGTGGAAATTTACTATCCCTTTCTGCTTAAGTTTAGGACTTTATTTATATCGCCTAAATAAAGATGTTCTACATGTAGTTACTTATATTGAATTAGCTACCACCTGCCATCGGCAAACTGTTGTTTAATGAGCAGAATGTAATAAGTTTATCAATCTGTGGATGATAAGTAGAAGTGGGAGGTCAAATTATAAATGTCACGATATCAAAAATAAAATGTATCTGTATATGAAGGACTCCAGGAGTAGACCAAGGGTACATGTTGTTTCCTATATCAGTCTCCAATGACAAAGTTGTGTACTTTGAATCCTATATGAAAGAGGTTCACCTGACTGAATTCCAAAGATCACTTTAAATGTCGAAGTTCGATTTAAACTACAAATTTTGTCCCTTCGCAACAGGAGGCCTTATAAGATATTGCATAATGTATTAAGTAGCTGAACAAATTTATCACTGAGTATCAAATTTATTGTGCTGTTTTCTAATCTGACCACGATAATGTCAAGACACAAATATACATTGTAACTACCAGTAAACTTTATCTTCTTACCCATGAATCAGGAAAGGAAACAATTCATATTCATTTTAAATTTATAGAATGACAGCAAATCTTTTTTTTTATACTTTATAAGGCATGATTTTTATAACTCTTATTATTTAATTATAGGTAACATTCTTGCATGATTGCATGTATTTTATTTTATCTATTCATTTATATATCTTTTTTTTCTTATGTAACTTCAATTATTTTAATCTATTTAGTTATAAATAGAGTTATAATTCTGATATTTGGTATTTTGCTTTTCGTAATATTGTGATATTGAACATATTGTAGACTTTACCAGCTGAATGAATCACAAAAAGCTTCTATATGTGTTTAGGTAGCTTCCATGTGTATATCTGTAGACATGTTTATTCTTAGTACAGGCTATTGGAAGTTAATATGTATCATTGTGATATTGATCTTTTAAGCTTTGGAATTCTTGATTATTCATGTCACTCCTCGTATAATTTGATACACAAGAGAGCACTCTGTTTCCATTAAACTCCTTAAAAGCCTTGCAATGGGGGAAATTAATGTTTACACACGCTTAACTTTGTCTGCAT
Source organism: Ylistrum balloti (assembly GCF_031769215.1). Taxonomy (NCBI): domain Eukaryota; kingdom Metazoa; phylum Mollusca; class Bivalvia; order Pectinida; family Pectinidae; genus Ylistrum; species Ylistrum balloti. The sequence goes on from NW_026782484.1 coordinate 1,312,510, forward strand.
TCCATAATCACAAACATATTTACAGCAGTGTGTGTTTTCTTTGTCCTTTCCTTCCTTCCTTCCCTGCTCAACATCATCTTCTTTGTTTATTTTGGTGGGGGGGGGGGGGGGGGGGGTGGAGAGGGGTTAGAGTATTCACCCATTTTTTTTTGTTTATTTTTCTTTTTTTTTCCTTGCACACAGATATATATAAATGTTCTTTAAACTGACTCCTTCCAGATGACATTAGTTCCTATAAGTTTGTTTTATTTTACCAAGTACAATGGAATTAAACCTACAGCTCCATATACAGTCAGAAAGTTTTCTGTTTTGTTATCTTGTGTTCATTATTAAAAGCCCATGTTTGTCATCTGAATATGCAAGATGATTTTACCATAAACAAGCACCTGATATATAGAATAAAAAGTTTATGTATACTTCAAACATTGGTTCTGGTTTACTACTGTCCTGTAGATAATTATTAATTACAGATATAATAGTATATAAGCTCTGTGGTGTGTTACACTGCCGTTTCATTAGTAACATTAATGGTATGATGTTACATTTTCCTGGTATTATCTGCCCATTAGTTCAATAGCATTAATTTTCTGGCCCTGCGGCTTAGTAACACCTTGGGTTACAGTGGCCTTGTGACTTAGTAACACTTAACAACACTATAGTGTTGCAGAGGCCTTGTACATTAGTAACATGAGCGCCATGATGAAAGTAGCCATATGGCTTATTAACATTAACACTGTTGTGTTGTTATGGCCCTGTGTCGTAGTAACACTTAAAATATGGTGTTACAGGGGCCTTGTGGCTTAGTAACATTAACACCATGGTGTTACAGAGGTCCTGTAGCTTAGTAGCATTAACACCATGGTGTTTAGTGGCCATGTAGCCTAGAAACACTAACACTACAATGTTACAGTGGTCCTGTAGCTTAGTAACATTAACACCATGGTGTTACAGAGGTCCTGTAGCTTAGTAACATTAACACCATGGTGTTACAGAGGTCCTGTAGCTTAGTAATATCAACACCATGGTGTTACAGAGGCCCTGTAGCTTAGTAATATCAACACCATGGTGTTACAGAGGTCCTGTAGCTTAGTAACATTAACACCATGGTGTTACAGAGGTCCTGTAGCTTAGTAATATCAACACCATGGTGTTACAGAGGTCCTGTAGCTTAGTAATATCAACACCATGGTGTTACAGAGGCCCTGTAGCTTAGTAACATCAACACCATGGTGTTACAGAGGTCCTGTAGCTTAGTAATATCAACACCATGGTGTTTAGTGGCCATGTAGCCTAGAAACACTAACACTACAATGTTACAGAGGTCCTGTAGCTTAGTAACATTAACACCATGGTGTTACAGAGGTCCTGTAGCTTAGTAACATTAACACCATGGTGTTACAGAGGTCCTGTAGCTTAGTAATATCAACACCATGGTGTTACAGAGGCCCTGTAGCTTAGTAATATCAACACCATGGTGTTACAGAGGTCCTGTAGCTTAGTAATATCAACACCATGGTGTTACAGAGGTCCTGTAGCTTAGTAATATCAACACCATGGTGTTACAGAGGTCCTGTAGCTTAGTAACATTAACACCATGGTGTTTAGTGGCCATGTAGCCTAAAAACACTAACACTACAATGTTACAGAGGTCCTGTTGCTTAGTAACATTAACACCATGGTGTTACAGAGGTCCTGTAGCTTAGTAACATTAACACCATGGTGTTTAGTGGCCATGTAGCCTAGAAACACTAACACTACAATGTTACAGAGGTCCTGTAGCTTAGTAACATTAACACCATGGTGTTACAGAGGTCCTGTAGCTTAGTAATATCAACATCATGGTGTTACAGAGGTCCTGTTGCTTAGTAACATTAACACTATAGTGTTACAGTGGCCATGTGGCCTAGTAGCGTTTTTTTAATGGTTTATACTTTTCTCTGATTTGTTACATTTACTCAGTATAGATTGGAGTTGTGTTGTCTTATTAGAAACATTAACAATCTTATTCATGGTTTGATATTAACGCTAGGTCTTTGTGATGTTACCAAAGTTATAGTAACCTAGTGATATTTGACTGCCCCTTAATGTTACTGAAATATACCCTTTGAGTATACAGAATTGGAAGTTGGAAACAATATCAACACTTTGTTTGAAAGATCCACTTTTGTATTAATTTTAATGTCCTGTATAACATCTACATGGCTACATGTACCATGGAAATTTAATCAGATTTTGCAATAATGCAATTTTAAATTTTCTTTGGAATTTAAACAATTATATATTGTCTGGTCCCAAATTAGGAAAAAAACATCTTTAAATGTATACTTGCTAGTTATTCTTCTTTCATTTTCTCAGTATTGGTTTTCTCTTCAAACCTAGAACCTACTTCTGTACTAACTGTTGTCCCAGACCTAGTGTTTTGCTGCCTTAGCAGGTGGCACTGGACTGCTGATGGCTGGGTTCACTGGTTGGTATAGAGGGTTCCTGGAACCAATACTGTAGATATTGTAGTGCTACCTCTCTCTAATGTGTATGTCCTCCTCTCTGTCAGATTCCACCGCCCTTCAAGCCTCAGGTGACCTCCGAGACTGACACGCGCTATTTTGATGATGTCTTCACTGGGGAGTCAGTGAGTCTGACTCCGCCCAACAAGCATGGGCCTGGGGAGTTCCAGTTTGGGGCCTTCAACCTGGCCAATGGAGGTCACCCACTGGAGAGTATTGATGAGGAGATGCCAGAAGCCCTACCTTACTTTGAAAAGTTCTCCTACCATGGTAGTAAAGTGTCCCTGGCCCACAGCCATGCCTCCAGTTGTATGAGCTTTGAGACTACGTGGAGCACATGACCTGACTGAAAGCCCCATAGAGTCATGAGGCTCCCAATCAAATGTCATTATAAGGATCATCTGCCATGGTGCCATCCTCTGCTTACAGGTGACATGGTCTAGTTGTTATACTGATCATGTGATTTACAGACTAATTTGTCATGCATACCATGGACAAGGATTGGTGTTCACATGTACATCTATTAACTATTTGATCCATGAAGTGTAATCATTGAACTATATGAAATAGACAATGGTCATTGCGTAATAGCTATTTTACCTGTAAATTGATCATAATCAGTGTTCAGAAGAGAAAATAAGTAAGAAACCTTTTCAAGTGTGGTTTGAATGATGATGATGAGGTATTTAACACACTGATTATATTACTTGTCAGTCGTGACCTTCAGTGACCTGTATCCATAATATGACTTCGGTCCTTACATTGCGCTTATTTACATGCTTGTTAACTGGAAGCTGATGTATGAAAGATGCTTAGAGCTACTTATGTAATGGTGTAAGGTTCAAAATTTGTGTAACATGAGTACCCAACATCCACATATTCTAGGTGTTGTCTGTATCAATTCAGACTGGTCTGGTTATGTCATAGGACACATTTACAGAGACAGGGTTGTAGAATTCTGTTTTAAAAGTAGGCCTAAGTATTTTATGTACAAAGTAGTTGTGTAGTGATGATTGTCTCATTAACTTCAGCATTTGTTAATTGTAGTTAGTACAAATTATTACACACATTTACCACTTTTTGAGATTGATCTAATTATTGAACAATGTTTTACAGGTCTTGGTTTTCAAAGTACATGTTTAATTCTTATACAAGCAAAATTAAGAAGCTTGTGATTAATCTTCGTGGAATTTTGAAAAGATTCAAGTTCTGTACTCTGTTTTAAAGATGATTTATAAATATCATCTTATCCATCCATGTATTATTTTTAGTTTCATTGTCAAGAATTTATAAAAATATTATAATAGGATCTCTTTTTCATCTTCTGATCTTTTTTGTGACTATTTATGTGTAGAAAAATAGGTTAGAACCTTCAATATTGACTTCATACTTGTGTGCTCTGTCTCAATAATAACATAAATAAATTCAGTAGAACAATCATAAATTGTTAAGTATTAAACTAATAGTATAAACATGACTGAAGTTCAAGGGACAGGTCTTCTGGTTACTCAGGGTAGGTGTTCAGGACAACACATACATACAGTTTCTGGGTAGGTGTTCAGGACAACACATACATACAGTTTCTGGGTAAGTGTTCTGGTCAACACATACACACAGTTTCTGGGTAGGTGTTCAGGACAACACATACATACAGTTTCTGGGTAAGTGTTCTGGTCAACACATACATAAAGTTTTGGGTAGGTGTTCAGGACAACACATACATACAGTTTCTGGGCAGGTGTTCAGGACAACACATACATACAGTTTCTGGGTAGGTGTTCAGGACAACACATACATACAGTTTCTGGGTAGGTGTTCAGGACAACACATACATACAGTTTCTGGGCAGGTGTTCAGGACAACACATACATACAGTTTCTGGGTAGGTGTTCAGGACAACACATACATACAGTTTCTGGGTAGGTGTTCAGGACAACACATACATACAGGCTCTGGGTAGGTGTTCAGGACAACACATACATACAGTTTCTGGGCAGGTGTTCAGGACAACACATACATACAGTTTCTGGGTAGGTGTTCAGGACAACACATACATACAGTTTCTGGGTAAGTGTTCTGGTCAACACATACATATTGTTTCTGGGTAGGTGTTCTGGTCAACACATACATACTGTTTCTGGGTAGGTGTTCAGGACAACACATACATACAGTTTCTGGGTAAGTGTTCTGGTCAACACATACATACTGTTTCTGGGTAGGTGTTCTGGTCAACACAAACATACTGTTTCTGGGTAGGTGTTCAGGACAACACATACATACAGTTTCTGGGTAGGTGTTCAGGACAACACATACATACAGTTTCTTGGTAGGTGTTCAGGACAACACATACATACTGTTTCTGGGTAGGTGTTCAGGACAACACATACATACAGTTTCTGGGTAGGTGTTCAGGACAACACATACATACAGTTTCTGGGTAGGTGTTCAGGACAACACATACATACAGTTTCTGGGTAGGTGTTCAGGACAACACAAACACACAGTTTCTGGGTAGGTGTTCTGGTCAACACATACATACTGTTTCTAGGTAGGTTTTCAGATCAACAAATACATTTGTTTCTTGGTAGGTGTTCAGCTCAATATATCTGGAAAGTATCTGTGTTTTCTAATCAGGTCAACACAAACAGGTTTAATAAGATGTTCCAACAACCAATGAAATCCATTGACACTTCCTTGTACAATATCTGATGAAACTATAGGCTATTTTTGAACCATTGTTTTTAAATAAATTAAGATTATTTCTTACTTTGTTAAGAGTTTGATACATTTTTTAATTGATATTTTTACAATTTCTTAATTGATATTAAGTTTATTTAATATTTTAGGGGTAATTTTTTCAAAAGAGATAAAATAGTTATTGATGGTTAAGTTGTTGTCAATCATGTTTGACTGTAACATTGGTCTATATACTGTTTACCACATGAATGATCACGCCAGAGGTTTATGATGTCCAGTTCGTCAAAAAAGATACTTTTTTAAAGTCTTGTTCAGAATGCTTGTAACAGGTACAATTATTGTGCTCTGACGGTTTTTTATGAGCTTTTTGTTGGGTCACCTTTGGATTCTTTATAAGCATTTTGATAGGCTGTTGAAACAATGCCTTCTACTATATCTATCAGAGTTTTATTATAAAATCATGTCAAGTTTGACTTCCTGAAATTGATCTGACTTGTTCAAGCATTAAGCTCAATCTATCCTATGTCAAAAATTTTTCACTAATTTTAAAAGATAAATCAGAAGATATATTAATTGTTCTCTTTTTTTTCTTTTTTTTTTTTTCTTTTTGCAGAACAATTCAATTGAATGAAATACCATTTTTTTTTTAAAATGTTAAATATATCAAGATGTAATTAAAAAACTTTGAAATCAGTGTCAATGTAACATGAAATTTCATAAAAAAACAAGCAAACTAATTGTGATGTCCTAATCAAGCATAAGATTTAAAATTAGAATACTCGTTAACAACAATACATATAGAACTTAAAAACTCTGGTATGGATAATATATAGAAAACATTAAAGAAAAAATTGTGAGACCGCAGACAGTTATCTAAGGCTGCCCATTTAAATGTCATATTGATCATGTTTTTACCATTACTGGGGTCACTGTCCGAGCTGAAGAAACAGAATCTTGTAATTGAGATAAGGGATCTATATTGGTAAAACATCCAATGTCATGGTCACATAATTTGATATACATGAACCAGAAGTAAGACACTCTTTTTACTGAGTGATCATATCTTTCTTTGTACTACATATTAGAAAGAGTGCTGAAAATCAGCATAAAGTGAAGTTTTCTGTTATGTAACACAATCTAGATCGTCGGTGAATAATGCTCCCCAAAGTGATTTAGTTTGTTTCAATAGAAATTTTTTTAGCAGATATATATAATTTTTTTTTTATTTTTAGCAGTTTATATAAATTGTGGGGATTACGTTTGAAATTTTAAACCCTAAAGGATAAGAAAATTTCTTGATTTATTTTAAAAAATTCAGTAAGTATGTAATAATTTGCACTAGTTAGTTTCTTGCAGTGATGACCTGTTGTGAGCCATGTGCACTGTTCTGTATTAAGTGATGACATAGAGATGTTTTAATTTGAGTGGTGTATGAGATCACAACAACTTAGCTGATTTATGGTCAGAGTTATTGTAAATATTTTTGCCACTTTGATGTTAAAAGAAATGTATAGATGTTATTTCATGTTCGGCAGTAGACCTGTTGTATGTGTGGTACTTCTGTGATTTTATAGACATTTGTGATAGTTGTATTTTTGATATTTCACACTATTTTATTTGTAGCATCTAACAAATAAAAAGATGTTTTAGAAATGAAGACCATTAAAACATATTGATTTAACAGTGAGAGAAGAAGAAATTTAATTTCTGTAGATTTTGAACATATTAGCGTCACTTTGAAATAAAATGCCAAATACGTATAAATGTACAAATGAATACATATATTTACATTGTTAAAAATACATAAAATGTATATAGATTAGTACATACTATACTGCATTTAAATCTTTCAATGTAATATTTTTGTTCAATTATTGAATTATTGTTTCCTTTGAAAACATTGGGGTTGGAGTGAGGGGTGGGATGGGTTGGAGTGAGGGATGGGATGGGTTGGAGTGAGGGGTGGGATGGGTTGTGTTGGGGGTGGGGGGCTGAGGATGTAGCATGTTTTCAGTGGATAGCTATGGAAAGATTTTATTCCTACATTTTAAAAACGGTTTCTCTTACACTTTTACTTGACCAAACTTGGCAATAACCAACATCAGTGAATTCTTACTTCTACCACTTAATGCTATAGTTATACTGTTATCGGAATTAGTCCTTACATAAAATTAATTTTAAGATGGTAATCAATGACACACTTACAACATGATTAAAAAGTTGATTTTTGTGTTTTATTTTTCGACATATTAAATTTTACCATTTAAAAAAAAATCTATTTAGAATGGAGTTAGGAATTTCCTTTCTTTTTCTTAAAATGTTACTTTTTTCATCGTAAGAAGAAATTTTACTGAAAGATCACAAAGTATTATATACTCTGTCTTTATTGGTGTTGTCCCATGTAAAAGGAAAGTTTGTCTTTAATTCCTTCACTTCCTTTTATGATATTAAATAGATGTGGCCATCAGAAAAAATAGATAATATACTATTCATCTGTGTCATTACTGAGACATCAACAGTCACAACTGGTGACAAAAATGTAAAGAAATCCCTGTAGTTATGTTTCAATAATGTTGATTTAATATAATGTTGATTTGTTGAGTTTCAAAATTGTTTTAAAATTTAATTTTATGCTGAATTAGGCATATGAAGTGTTACTAGTCTAGTTTATCACAGTCGTTTCATAGATTAGAAATAGTTGATATACTGACATTTTCAGGAAATTCAGGTCGTTCTCATTATGAGGCTGAAAGTCACTACCTCAAAACAAGTTTCAATAAACAGATCGCTTCATAGCTTCGTGTGGTGGCTTTTTAATGTTGTTTTTAATTTGCATAATTTTAGCCAGCTGAATTTAACAAAATTTAATCAAAGTATTGAGATAAGAGATAAATTAAAACCACATACTAAGGTTTGTTTGTATTGCACCAGTCACTTATAAAGTTACTGGAGCATGACGGTTTGAAAGGTTTGCTCTTCATTTAGATTTACCTGTCTTTTGTCGTGGATATGTATAGAGTCCTAAACATTCAAAAACTTTTTATTATGATATCTATGATTTCTTATATAGACATTGTATCAGCTTCCTATTTCTTTTTCCATGTATGTTATGCTAAGTGAATATCATTCATTCATTGTAAAATATTAAGGTTATGCATAATGATTCAGATCACAAGGTAATTAAAACTCCTAAATAATACCGTGACAGGCATATACAAACTGCAACAACCTGTACATCCTGTTTGCAAGTTTCTTTCTCTGAAATACAGGTAGGGGGTATATGAAGATAAACTACTGTCTACATTTACATATACCTTTAAATATCACTATAATGTTTCAGACTTTTATAGATTGAATGAAACAAAGTATGCAACCAGAGATTCCAGCCTTCTCCATACAAGTTTTAGTGAAAAGCTGTAGTAGAGAGTTTTGGTTAGACCCGATAGGAAAAGTACTGTATGAATGAAGACTGATTGTTAAAACCCAGGTATATAAAGGGCATACAAGTGTACAGGTTGTTATGTTTGCTTTCATTTTGTAAAATATATTGCATTGTGTGTTTTCAGTCTGAGTAAAATATGTTACTGTTAGAATTTTTATACAAATAATGTACAATTATGATAATGTATACAAGATATATGTATCATTGTTTATTGTTATTAAGTTCTTGACACAATTTTTTTTATAGTCGATTTGTCTGGATTAGACTGTCCCAATCTGTTTCGGGCTACAATCTCTAATATTACCTTGTATGATTTGGAGTCAGGAACTCTCAATATTATGAATATTCTATAGAATATATGATGATTAATACAAGGTGTTATGCTGGTAGTAGTTCTGACCTTAAGGGGCCAGCATCAAGTAATATTTCATTTGAGCACAAACCTGGATCCATTATCGACTAATTCTGTGTGTGTAAGAATGGATGCCATTCAGTGTCAGGAACATTTATTGTCTGTTGGTCAGTAACAGGTGAGAGGATGGGATATAGTACTAATATTTTCTTGTGGAAAGAGGAGCAGTGTAAGAGTCGTCAGTTATAACGATGAGAAGTCCAATAGATAGAACATAGGTTTTTATCTAGGTCACGACTAATGCTACTGTGTGTGTATGTGTGTAAGGATACCAGTATATAGTCTGTAGGGTTCTCGATAACATTTATCCTAGATTGACCCATGAATGATTGGTAGAACATCACATAATAATTATTGATAGTAAGAAGTGATGTAAATATGTGGTGATAATCTTCTTGTGTATTGTAAAGAAGTCAGTAACCATGCTAGATCAATAAAGTCAATCATGTACTATCATTGTGTTCTTCTGATTTGCAAAACAGGCAATGCTCAATTTCATTTTCAATAATTAATATGACTAAGTAGCTGTGGGATTGTAAAACAAGTTGTCACCCATGTTTATTCCTCAACCAAATTATAATGGTCAGTTTCTTCTGTCCGTTGTAGACATTTAGAACAATAAAAATAAAGTATACACAAGATTGTCTTTATCCGTCGCTTGTAGTATGTAACAGAAATATATGGTACCTAGTAACTGTGAATTATGGAATCGTAAGGTCATTCCCCACTCGTCTTTAATCAATACATGAATTATTTATATTTCAAGGCAGGACCGACCAATCCAAATGGCAGATAGGTTGTTCTCTATAATTTCTTATATGGTAGGAACATGTTTTTGAGAAATCACAACACTTTGTGCACTGGACACCAGTAAGCTGTTCAGGATAGAATCACTGAACCAAGAGATCTGTTCATGATAGAATCACTGAACCAAGAGATCTGTTCAGGATAGAATCACTGAACCAAGAGATCTGATCAGGATAGAATCACTGAACCAAGAGATCTGTTCGGGATAGAATCACTGAACCATGAGATCTGTTCGGGATAGAATCACTGAACCAAGAGATCTGTTCAGGATAGAATCACTGAACCAAGAGATCTGTTCAGGATAGAATCAGTGGGTACAAGTAAGCTGTTCAGGATAGAATCAGTGGGTACAAGTAAGCTGTTCAGGATAGAATCAGTGGGTGACAGTAAGCTGTTCAGGATAGAATCAGTGGGTACAAGTAAGCTGTTCAGTGGGTACAAGTAAGCTGTTCAGGATAGAATTAGTGGGTACAAGTAAGCTGTTCAGAATAGAATCAGTGGGTACAAGTAAGCTGTTCAGGATAGAATCAGTGGGTACAAGTAAGCTGTTCAGGATAGAATCAGTGGGTACAAGTAAGCTGTTCAGGATAGAATCAGTGGGTACAAGTAAGCTGTTCAGGATAGAATCAGTGGGTACAAGTAAGCTGTTCAGGATAGAATTGGTGGGTACAAGTAAGCTGTTCAGGATAGAATCAGTGGGTACAAGTAAGCTGTTCAGGATAGAATCAATGGGTACAAGTAAGCTGTTCAGGATAGAATCAGTGGGTGACAGTAAGCTGTTCAGGATAGAATCAGTGGGTACAAGTAAGCTGTTCAGAATATAATCGGTGGGTACGAGTAAGCTGTTCAGAATATAATCGGTGGGTACGAGTAAGCTTTTCCAGATAGAATCAGTGGGTGACAGTAAGCTGTTCAGGATAGAATCAGTGGGTGACAGTAAGCTGTTCAGGATAGAATCAGTGGGTGACAGTAAGCTGTTCAGGATAGAATCAGTGGGTGACAGTAAGCTGTTCAGAATATAATCGGTGGGTACGAGTAAGCTTTTCCAGATAGAATCAGTGGGTGAAAGTAAGCTTTTCCAGATAGAATCAGTGGGTGACAGTAAGCTGTTCAGGATAGAATCAGTGGGTGACAGTAAGCTGTTCAGGATAGAATCAGTGGGTGACAGTAAGCTGTTCAGAATATAATCGGTGGGTACGAGTAAGCTGTTCAGGATAGAATCAGTGGGTGACAGTAAGCTGTTCAGAATATAATCGGTGGGTACGAGTAAGCTTTTCCAGATAGAATCAGTGGGTGACAGTAAGCTTTTCCAGATAGAATCAGTGGGTGACAGTAAGCTGTTCAGGATAGAATCAGTGGGTGACAGTAAGCTGTTCAGGATAGAATTAGTGGGTACAAGTAAGCTGTTCAGAATATAATCGGTGGGTACGAGTTAGCTGTTCAGAATATAATCGGTGGGTATGAGTAAGCTGTTCAGAATATAATCGGTGGGTACGAGTAAGCTGTTCAGAATATAATCGGTGGGTACGAGTGAGCTGTTCAGAATATAATCGGTGGGTACAAGTAAGCTGTTAGAATATAATCAAGTAAGCTGTTCAGAATATAATCGGTGGGTACGAGTAAGCTGTTCAGAATATAATCGGTGGGTACGAGTAAGCTGTTCAGAATATAATCGGTGGGTACGAGTAAGCTGTTCAGAATATAATCGGTGGGTACGAGTAAGCTGTTCTGGATAGAATCACTGGACAGTAGTAGGTTGTGTGGGATGGAATTACAGGGCACCAGGAAGCTATTCACGATAGAATCGCTATACATCAGGAAGCTATATTGTCTTGCCCAAGGTACAACCACAACAACATAGAGTTATCATTTTCTCAGCCTTGCCTGAAAAACCAACTGCCATGAATAGGAAACATCAAACCACACATCTGGTACCCTAACATCAAGTTACATAGGTTTATTCTCCAACTGTCTGAGCTGTCCCTGCTTCTAAACACAGGGAAAATCTCTTACTGGAAACATAAGTATTTTACAACTTTCCACTCTGAAACAATTGTTCATAGAGCAAATATTTTGAATGCAATTTTAATATACTTGAACATCACTACATAATAAAATTTTATTGCACCAAGTTAAGAATGTTTACGGTACATAAAAATATAATTAAGTGTAAATTTATGTCCCTGATATCTAAGACTGTTTTTTGGTCTATCTATCTTATGGTCTGTTTATCTGCACACAACTTACACCTGTAAAACCTATTGTTTGATAAGGCATTTGATGACCTTGACATTGATCTTTGCACCTACCAGTGCTTATTAGTTCTTAGGTTTCTCTGAATAGCTTCAGTTTTTTTCTGAGAAGTTTTGTCAGATTTAAACCAAATTTTTGATATATTGCTTTCTACCAATTGGATCTCAATTGAGTATATATCGGTAAAACTTTGTCAGTATTTGCCTGTGAAAACTATGTGAATTTAAAAAATATCTTTAATTCTTACCATCAAATTTAAAAAAAAAAAAAAAATTGAAATATTGCTTTTTATCAATGTCATCACCAGCAGTTTAAGTTTATCTATTCAAAGCACAATCCGTCATTATTTGCCAGGGTTATTGGACTTTCAGTTTTAAGAAAGGTTTCTCAAACATTTTTTATTTTCTTTTATCATTATTTTCTGTATATGATTATGATACAGTTTTTTATGCCTACAATAAAATTACTAGGACATGTAGACCAATCACCATTAAACAGGTAAAAATTACAATAATAAGTGAACACTTGAGAATAACATAGGTCAAAGCACTCATAGATTTTCAAATACACATAATTTGATTATTCAGATTTCTCAGTATTGCACTCCGTATCAGGAAGCTTATGGAGAGACTAGACATTTGTGTAAAGTTTCCTGGTGTCTGTATAAGAGTTAAGGGGCAAATGTTTGTTTGATACATTTATTCAATAAACATTGATGTTGTAAACAGATTTTGATTGTCCCTAATACTGGTATTGTACTGATTTATCTGTCCTAAAAGCAGAGGTTACTACTTACTATCTAATAAAACCTATATTACAAACATTTTTATTGCGTAAAGCACAAGAATATCATTACTTTAACACATGCTCAGATTTCACCTTCACTGTCCCATACATATTGAATTTTTTTCTGTCCTCGTTAATCAGAGTAGTAATGCTCACTTTTACAAGCTTTCAATTTCCTCCAGATAATTTAACTCCTCTTTCACTTCTCTATAAGGAATAAAATTACTGTTTTGAAGATTCTGCTGTTCTGTTTGGAGAGATTTCCCCGATGTAAAAGTAAAACGTTAAGTGAAGACATACTACAGTATTTAATCTCTCTCCACAGATTACTCCTCCATGGAAGCCGGATGTGAAGAGTATCTGCGACACAAAATACATCCCCGAGGAGTTTGCACGGGAGCCAATGTCTCTGACCCCACCTCGCCATGGTCACGGTGAACTGTCACAGAGCTCACGACAACTGCTGTCCATACAAGAGGAAGGCGAGCTGCCTTACTTTGAACAGTTTTCTTATCATGGGACTAGTAGTCGCAGCTTTGGGAGCTACCTTAGCCAATCAGTGACTGGTTCTGAAGAAATGTTTTGATGTATCATCAACAGATTAAAAACTGTTATAAATCCATTGATGATACATCAAAACATATGAATATTTTAACCTTGAAGACCTCTCCTTTATTTTGGCCTCAGTTTTAATATTTTTAATAGTTTGGTTTGAAATTCATCAACACAACATATTTACTGAATCAGAAACTTTTGAATGTTAATACTCAGCTCCCACATCTTAACACTTAAATAAGTGGTCTCTTCATAAACATTTCCCTTATAATCAGATCTGTTAAGTAAACAACAGTGATAGAATAGTGATTCTTTAACATAGAATAGGAAACACTGTCATTGTCTTCTCTGAAGATGGACACATGCTTTAAGTTTGTTTTCTGAATGTAAATGAAAGTTGTGAAAAATTATGTGTCCCAAAACAGAATAAAAACACAATGAAAATAACAGGATCTGTAGAGATATCTCTGTAAAATACTGGTGTCAGTAGGGATATCCCTGTAAAATACTTGTGTCAGTAGAGATTTCCCTGTAAAATACTGGTGTCAGTAGAGATTTCCCTGTAAAATACTGGTGTCAATAGGGAAATCCCTGTAAACTACTGGAATCAGTGTACAGTAGGGAAATCCCTGTAAACTACTGGGATCAGTGTACAGTAGGGAAATCCCTGTAAACTACTGGAATCAGTGTACAGTAGGGAAATCCCTGTAAACTATTGAAATCAGTGTACAGTAGGGAAATCCCTGTAAACTACTGGGATCAGTGTACAGTAGGGAAATCCCTGTAAACTACTGAAATCAGTGTACAGTAGGGAAATGTGTGTTACTAATTCTGAAGTGATATGCAAATGTAGATAATCAGTAACTAGCCCAGTTATGCAAGCACCATGAAACAATAGGTTAAACTAAGTTCTGTTTGTATGTCCTGATAAAACAGCAGGTTCATGGTACTTCTTCAAAGTAAAAATGAAACCTAGCTAATGTGGTGATTGAAAAATGATGCCTAATATCAGATAGGTGGACAACATCTGTTTCAGTACATTTGTACAATGTGCTTATGAAGGAGTGAGTGATTCATGATTAATGTGTGTATGTACAAAGCTATAAAATCCATAGAGTGCTTATCTATTTGTGTCATATTTTAATGTAAAGGAGGTCCGATTTCACAGGTTCTTGTGTCAGGTGACTTATTCCACTATCAAATTCTGTACTTAACAAGTCTAGCACCTATATAATCTGTGTAGTTGCCTTGCTAATATCCAAGGCGATGAGATTGTTTGTTGTTATCTTCATACCAAAGACTTGTGTCATATTAAGGGATTTTTTGTCTCTTGTTATCTGTTACATATGAATTGCTTCCAACTTCAATGACAAACTGTTGTGCCTTTTTTGTGTTATGCCAAAATGACATTTTCCTTGCAGCCGTAGTAGATTTGTAAGTTTCTATTATATATAGCTAAGTTTATTTTCCTGAACATGTTGATAACACATCTTGTTGAAGTAAGAAGTGTTGATGAATGATAAATGATTATTTATGACAAGTTTGTAGAGCTTGAAATCAAAAGAAGTCTTAAACTCTTTATGTAAGAGTTGTTAATAAGGAAATTGGTGTATGCAGACAAAAATAATATTAATTTTTTTATCCTTTTTTTTTTTCCTTTTAGTTCCTAGAATTCATGTTTACAACTACAATTTATTGTTGTTCAACAAGTTTTCGAAAACATAATGAAAAGTGATTGAAACAAGTATTTCTATCAGACTGAATTGTATGGTTTTAATTTTTGTCAAAAAACAAAAAAAAAGATATTTCAAGATGTTTAGGTCATATGACCTGAAGAGTCAGGATGACCTATAGCCAGTGTGTTTTTTGTCCGTCAGTGTCCGACGTGCGTAAATTTTCCATTCAAATGACTTCTCCTTAATAACCAAATGGCCCAGGGTGCTATTATTGGGTTTACACAATGATGATGAAGGGCTACCAAGTTTGTTAATATGAATGACCTTGACCCACTTTCAAGGTCATAGGGGTTAAATTTGCTGAATCTTTAAATGACTTTTTCTCAGTAACCGAAAGACCCAGGGTACTGATATAAAGCCTGTAGCATGCTGTAAGCTGTAAAGTAATTGAACAATTAATTTTAGGCCTATTTGGCCCCTTTCATATTTAGGTCTGTATACTCAGATGACTGTTAAGGCATGTGGGCCTCTCGTCTAGATTTAGAGGTTGTTTGTCAGCAATGACAATCCAGCCAGTAAATAGGCTTCTCCTCTCAGGAATGGTGTGATAGTTTACAAGTATGAGAATGAAAAGTTTTTATACAGTAGAAGAAACTGGTATAGACAGAACATTCTTATCGTTAGAATATCAAACATTGTTGTACCTACTGTGTATATACTATACTGCTGACCTATAGGTCTTTAACACTCTTGGCTATCACAGTGTTTCTGCAGTAGTTCCATGATGTGCTGAACACACTTCTCCAGATGAAACACCTTATTGTTGTTCTACAATATTATTTTTTTGATGGAGACATTAATTATAAAAATTGACATATTTTTGTAAATACATGTAAATTTAACAATTCATTGATGATATGTATTGAAAACAGTTCAGATGTGTTGTTTCTTGTATGTTGTGAAGGAAGACTTATGTATCCTGTTGTTTTTATAGTGCACAAGACTGGAATGCTGGCATTCTTTTCAAATTAAATCTGTTTTACCTTCCTGTATCATACTAAGGGTTATGATATATTATGAATCCTTGTGTAACTCCTCATTTCACCACACCCCAGTTTTAAAATAAGTTGCTTGCATTTTATAGGTTTGCAAATTATAGATCAACAATACAGTAACAGTGGACTCCTGCAAAACCCAGTTTAAAATGCTATCATTATGTAGTTCAGGATTTTACAGGATTTTGAACTGGTGTATCACATACTATATATTATAGTATTATAACTCAGTGTCTTAGTGGTACATAGTTTTTGAAAATCTCAAAGAGAACCAACAAATTCTTTTTTAAGCTTATTAACTTTTACAGGAAAGAAGAAAGAGTGATTTCCTGTGAAGCAAGCGTTGTTCATGGCAACAGTTAAATTGAAGTGTTCACACATTTTTTCCCCAATAAATTTTTCCTCATGCAAATGGTCTGTCTGCTCATAAACTATTTTTATATCACTATTTCTTGAGAAGTATTGTAAAGATCTTTCTCAAATTTCATTTATAGGTTCCTCTTGGTCCCTAGTTGTACCTCTTTGTTTTTTGGACTGAGGGGAAAAAAATGGCCAACAGGTTGCTATCTTGGATTTGGCTGAGTAAATTTTGTTACCCCTATTTCTTCAGAAGGACTAGATGGATCTCTCAAATTTCATATGTAAGTTTCCATACATAGTTACGCTCATTTGATTTTGGGTCTGATCAGAAAAACAAAATGGCAGACAGCTGACCATCTTGGATATGGCAGGTTAAGATTTTCATCGCTACTTCTGCAAAGGAATGTTCAAATTTCTTATCATTAAGAGCAAAAACAGAGAAGAGAAATAAGGGAAAGATCCAACTTTCAAAGAGCAAATAAAGATCGAACATTGGTGGGTGCCAAGATCCCTTTGGGATCTTTTGTCATCTAACTGAGTTTGTTGTTTGATACTGGTGTAAACGTCTAAAATGGACTTTGCTGTTGTGAAAATTAATTAGTTTTATTGACCACGGCTATTGCTAAGTAAATGTTTCACAATTTTTTCACCTTTGAAAAATTTTATTGATTCACTTACAAAGTTATTCCTTCTGGATTAGTATACAATGTGTATATGCTTTTAACAATAGGGGAAATTATTTTAGGTCTACCTTATCATTACTGTTGTCACGAGGACACTTATCTGTCTCAAAATCATGAAATAATGACTGTTTTATTTCCTTAATATTGTTTCGTTAGCTGTAAGTAGACTAGACAAAATACAAATACTTCAGTAACTGTACCTAAGTGCTTTAGTGCAATATAACTATTTGAAAAACATATTTACACATCCCATCTGTTTTTATGGACTTCTTGAATAGACACTCTATTTTACCAGCAATAAACCTCTGTCTGGTAATAAGCCATCTCATAACAATTGCTGTTAAGGTAAATAACAAAGATTATTTGATTGTCCAACAATCTTTAACAAGGATTTCTATGTAGGCTGTCAGGTCTCAGTGCATGATGAAATTGGTATGAGAAAATGCTTTCATACCTTAATTGTACCACTGCAGCATAATTTCTAAAAATAAGTCTTAATTTTGAACGAAAGATATTTTGGGATGAACTTTTCTCTTACATCTTACATGCTTCCTTTAGCTAGAAGTTAAATTATTTGGCCTCAAGTGAAGACATAGTGAAATGACATATTCAATTGTTGTTCTGATGTATGCACCACAAAGGGAGATAATCAAATCAGAGAATTTGACAGTGAGTTTTGGCCAAATAATGTATGAGAAATATAATCTATTACTGGTATATGTTTGCCTTAAGAAAGATTTTGTTAACAACAGATTCAATTAATGTGTAAATAATCATGAATCCAGTTATAAATTAGTGTTCAGGTGTATACTTAGCTTTATAGAATTATTGTTGTACTTTGTAAATGCTTTTTGAAAATCCTGTCTGAATTTTAACAATAGTATGTTTGATTTTGAAGTAGGGCAATATGTTTGAAGGGGTTAGATATAAGACATATTTGTAATTTGGATTTATATATACAATATTTGTTGCTAGTCTCTAAAGTGTCTTATCCTGTTGAGAAATCTTTTTAAATTGTTTTCTTTTACCTAGTTTTAATTGACTTATGATCAGAAATGTAGGTCTGCACAGGTGAGATTTAGTGTGAACCCAGTGATACCCACCTGTGTAATGTTTCCACCTAATATTAGCCACTGATACACAACATACAACTCTACCTACACCTTCATGTAATTTTCTATTTCAAAAATAAAAAAAAAACTTTAGAAAGAATATTTCATTTTTCCAATGTTTGATTTATAAATATATGAGACAAAGAGACCTGTTTTCTATCCCAAAACATGTACAGATATTTGTTTAATGTAATCGATAATGAGATCTATTATAATTCATTTTATCATATTTCATGACAAAACCTTGAAATGATAGAAGATTTTGCAATTTCCCAAAATCAAAACATATTCTGTATCTGGACTATCTTGAAAATTACGCGAGTCCCATTCACAATTTACATATAATCTATAACAATATGGATTGAGAGGCTCTGTAAGTACATGATGTAGCAGAAGTTATGAGTTGACTAGACTGGAATTTTACACATCTATTATGTCTGTGATGAAAAGGAAACACTAAACAAGATCAAAGTAAAAAAACTGACTGCATTGCTTTATGTATCTATCAAAGGACAGATGTAAGCCTAAGGTTTTGTGAGATATTTTTGACTAACATATCAAATTGCTAATTGCCAGCATCCAGGATCACCCTGAGATCTTCCAGAGGTAGTATAGCTAAAGCAGAACCCTTGGTTCTTGAAGATGACATTAGATACACATGCATGAATATGATTTTTTTCTTATTTTTTAACTGAAAATATTTGGAGTTTTAAATATTGGCAAAATATAGCTGAAACATTATTTTCATTTTCACTCAATAAACCATCATAAGGAGAGATTGCATTTAGAGAAAATTTGAGTTTTAATAGCGATTATATCATATGGTGTACTCCAGTAAACTTTGCTCTATATACTATGGTGTCCCTGACCTTACTGATGATAAACGTTTTTCTTGTGTAATGCTACACTTCCTTAATTGCTTTGATAAACATCAATTGTTGAGATGAATAGATGTGATAACCTGGTTGAACAGAGTTTGGTTCCATTGACTGATATGAGTTTCATTCTTGATATAGTCAGAGTATGTGAAGAAATGGAGAAAGAGGTGCAAGGATTGTAGAAAACACAAAGATAGTGTTGCTTAAGCAAGAATTGATAACATTACAAACACATTTCCTAATTCTGACTCCTACATTCCTCCAAGACACACAAACAGAATGCATTTTTTGTGTCTACCTTTGTGTCTTTGAAGAAATCTGAATTTGGGAATCAAAATATTTGAATAGAACTGTAATTTAAGTATGAAAATATGTAGGCCAAACTTATTATGTCAACATCTAGGGTCTACAGCTGTTGTCAGTTGTTCTGAATGCTATAAGCAATGGACAGGTTTTTACATATAGCATACCACATATGTATACCCTTGCCTACTCAAATCTCTTGCAATATCACTTACTATCGTTAGGCATAAAAAAAATCTGACTATAAACAAGGACCTCGTTATGTAGCCAACATAGAATTTAAATTGTCTCCAAGAAAAGCTGACAAAGACCCCCAATATGGCCTGCTTTCTCCGTTTTTGAAAGACGCAGGGCTGTAAAATGCTCCTTAAATGTAAATAGCCACATTCTTGTTCTCATCTCTCTAAAGTTGTCTGTTAGAATCAGTGACAGAAGATGCAGGGCAGTTATTTGCTCTTTAAATGTATATAACCTCATCCTTGTTCCCACATATCCTAAGTTTTCTGTCAGTGACAGAAGAAGCAAGGATGTTACATGTTTCTTACCCTGTACATAGCCTCATTCTTGTTTCCATCCCTCCTAAGTTGTCTGTTAGATTCAATAATGAAATGTTGATTGAGTGTTTAGCCTGGTGCCAGTGATAAGGTACAGATTCTGTTGTATAAATGTAATCATTTGAACATATCATGGAGTCAACAATCCATGGTGGTCATTGTCAATAAAGTTTCTACGTAGTTTCATAAAGAGATCTTGTGATTACTAATACATATTCCTGAGTCTATTAATAGTGATTTGCAAATGTTTTATGTCTCATTCACTTTATATGTCATGTTTAATTTTGAGAATCAAGAAAGGACAAGATGGCTAACAACCATTGCAGTAGATATATAGATGTTATAATGATACAGTATCTTGAGTATGTGAACAAAAGAGATAAGCCATTTCCTGTGTATAAATTATACTTTTTCAAGAAAGTGAGAAGAAGTGCCAAAGTCCCATTCTATAGAATACTGATCATTCATTCTCCTTTACATATCCTACATAATGTTCTAGTCCTCAGTTATGAACATTGTTCTTTAACTTGAAACTCACATCCCTCGTGTTAGTGTAACAGTATCAGGATTAATTGAGAACAAGAAAAAAATTTTCACTATGTTAGGCATAATTTTAACGGCAATCTTTCCACAAGTTTTGTATAAGAGTTTCATAAGAAAAATAAGTCTTATTTCCTACACAAGATCTTTTTTTCAAATATAACATTGATCTTGACTGCTTCCACGACTGAAAAAATCAGATATTATCCAAAATATCAACAGAATCATAATTCAAACTTGATGGCGATGATGAAACTATGGCAAAACATGAACAAAAGAACGATTAACACAAAGACCACTGACATAAGACCGGAAAGAGAGTCCATCGACGACACCCGCCATGTAAAGCTTGGTCAATCCAAGTATGTAATGTCACGTTCCCAGATGAGAACAAAGGTAAACAACAATGGAATTACCAGGCAGACTAACGAGTATTAAACTTTTATACATTCATAATGCACAAGAAAATATGAATATTTCTTTACGAGATCATTATATCGACAATAAAACTTACCGTAATTTTCATCAACTTATAATAAAAAAATTAGATATTGGATAAAAGTGGAATATGTTGAAACATACGACGGTGTTGATGCTGTTGAGTACAATGGCACCCTACTTTGGATATATATGTTAGTAAACATATACATATAAAGTAACATATTAAGTTCTAACATAGCTCCCGCAAAAACCCTATTGGACAGGTGTGCCGCCAATGGATAACTGCCCACTCAGTGAGATCCCTAGATGATCAGTGCAGCTGAAAGAGAACTATTAAACTATGATAGCTCTAAATATACAATACAGGTGTATGATAGCTCTAAATATGCAATACAGGTGTATGATAACCCTAAATATGCAATACAGGTGTATGATAGCTCTAAATATACAATACAGGTGTATGATAGCTCTAAATATACAATACAGGTGTATGATAGACCTACTCATATGATACAGGTGTATGATAGCCCTAAATATACAATACAGGTGTATGATAGCTCTAAATTAACAATACAGGTGTATGATAGCCCTAAATATACAATACAGCTGTATGATATAGCCCCACCCATACAGTACAGCTGTATGATATAGCCCCACCTGTACAGTACAACTGTATGATATAGCCCCACCCGTATAGTACAGCTGTATGATATAGCCACACCCGTATAGTACAGCTATATGATAAAGCCCCACCCTTACAGTACAGCTGTATGATATAGCCCTAGACGTACATTACAGCTGTATGATATAGCCCCACCCGTACAGTACAGCTGTATGATATAGCCCCACCCGTACAGTACAGCTGTATGATATAGCCACACCCGTATAGTACAGCTGTATGATATAGCCCCACCCTTACAGTACAGCTGTATGATATAGCCCTAGACGTACATTACAGCTGTATGATATAGCCCCACCCGTACAGTACAGCTGTATGATATAGCCCCACCCGTACAGTACAGCTGTATGATATAGCCCCACCCATACAGTACAGCTGTATGATATATCACAAGACATACAACACAGCTGTATGATATATCACAAGACATACAACACAGCTGTATGATATATCACAAGACATACAACACAGCTGTATGATATATCACAAGACATACAACACAGCTGTATGATATATCACAAGACATACAACACAGCTGTATGATATATCACAAGACATACAACACAGCTGTAAGATATATCACAAGACATACAACACAGCTGTAAGATATATCACAAGACATACAACACAGCTGTAAGATATATCACAAGACATGCAACACAGGTGTATGATATCCTAAACTCACATTTACAACTGTGATAACCCTAGACATACGATACAGCATTGTAGTTCATTTGAATGTCAAGCTGCTTAATCCTGAAATGATGAACCTAGTGGATCTAAATCGCTTTTAAAGTGACAATATTCAGCGTGCTCTCGATTTAATTCGGCGTTACAATGATTCTATACATCGTGTCCTCCTTTCTGACCTTGCCTATTCTCAATGTCGTTATTTTCTTTGTTCAATAGCTTTAAATTCAGAGTAAAGATATTTTGACAATTTTGATAAAATGCAAATGTGTGTACTGCGTGCTTATGAATAATAGTTTTAGTAGTTAAAACTGGTATTAACAAAGAATAGCTTTGGAAGTAATACGACATGTCGGAACACTCTCATGAACTTTAACGAGGAAGTACAACCGGCTGATGGAAAAACCGAGACACGTTTCTGCACGTGTTTGTAATTTTGTATAATGATCATGTAATAGAAGTACCTGTTTTGACAATCACATCAAACTTGTTAACTTCAATAGGTAAAACCGCGTGAGAATTCAGAATATAAAGGACAAAAATTGTGCCCGTTCAGAATTTGCTCCTTTTAAAATTGGATTAACGATTGTTATGAATAGTATAATGACTCACTGGCGTACGATACCTGAATTATCAATACAATCTGCTATTTGATTCCGTTTTAACTGACTGTTTGTTACATACGGATTGGACAAAGTATAGACATAAGCGTTGTTCCTGTTGATTTCCGTACTTACTTCCTTTGTCGTCTTAACAAAGAAATCCTATAATCCAATCGGGAGAGTGAAGAGTTCAGTTAAGACAAGAAAAATTATGGTCTTCATAAAACGATAATATTGGTTTATTGCAAAATATGTGTAATTGATACATTTCTAGTGGAGGAAAATGTACAGCAGAAAATACATCGACTTTTTACGTCACGATTAGGCTATTTTCTGTCGACAAAGACAATAGAAAACAGTGACCTAGTTTCTAGGACCACGAAAACAAATCAGTAAAGTAATTAAGGAAAAACTTGTGTAGTATGTATATTCACAGGAATATCGACTTACAATAGATATATAAGAACCGCTGTTTCCGCTACACTTGATTGATGTTCTAGGTTTAAAATCAGATCGTTAAAGCAAAAACATTTCTGGAAATGTGTTGTGTTTTGTATATTGATGATGAGGATAATCTGTTGTCAGGAATAACATCAAACGCCACACCCCATGAAGTGAACAGTTTACAATTTTAAAAACCCATTAAAATCGAGATTCTGATACTTTGAATCGATCGGGAATTTTCATAATTTCGCTCAATGTTGTAGTAAGACTGATTTATTCAACATCTGTAACATAAATAAATTTTAGATTAAATATTCATATAGCCACACCAAACAGTGGTACTGACATTACACGACCCTTTCCATTAACACGGTAGGTACAAAATGATTTATAAACAATATCATTATTTTATTCAGATAATTTGCCTCCTTGCTACTGTAGATTCCTAGATTATGATATCACGTTTTTCCAAAAAAAGAAAAAAAAATCGGTGTTCTTTTCAAGGGATGAAAATAATTAATAATGAAATCTTTGGATCATTAATTAACTAGTTAACCGAATAATCAATTTGTGAAATATAAGATATAACATTATGTTAGGTAAACCAGGTCTGACCACATTGCCTGGTTATCATAATTAGAATGGTGAGGATAACCAGGCTTTGTCAGGTCTCACCGCATTACCTGGTTAACATAATTAGGTTGGTGAGGATAGCCAGGCTTTGTCAGGTCTCACCACATTACCTGGTTATCATAATTAGACTGGAGAGCATAACCAGGCTTTGTCAGGTCTCACCACATTACCTGGTTATCATAATTAGAATGGTGAGAATAACCAGGCTTTGTCAGGTCTGACCTCAATAACTGGTTATCATAATTAGAATGGTGAGGATAACCAGACTTTGTCAGGTCTGACCACATTAACTGGTTATCATAATTAGAATGGAGAGGATAACCAGGCTTTGTCAGGTCTGACCACATTAACTGGTTATCATAATTAGAATGGTGAAGATAACCAGGCTTTGTCAGGTCTGACAACATTACATGGTTATCATAATTAGAATGGTGAGGATAACCAGGCTTTGTCGGGTCTGACCACATTACCTGGTTAACATAATTAGGTTGGTGAGGATAGCCAGGCTTTGTCAGGTCTCACCACATTGCCTGGTTATCATAATTATAATGGTGAGGATAACCAGGCTTTGTCGGGTCTGACCACATTAACTGGTTATCATAATTAGACTGGAGAGGATAACCAGGTTTTGTCAGGTCTGACCACATTACCTGGTTATCATAATGAGACTGGAGAGGATAACCAGGCTTTGTCAGGTCTGACCACATTAACTGGTTATCATAATTAGAATGGTGAAGATAACCAGGCTTTTGATATTATGTCAGACTGATCTTACTGTTGCCTTATTCTATACCTGGTCTATTATGATACCAAAACTAATCCATTTATTGTTTATTGATTTCTATTTCTATAATATTCACAACATTTAAATATGTAGGCCTATATCAAGTTATTGACATGACAAACAAGAAAAAAACTACTTTGGAATACTATACTCAAATGCGTGTCATTGGTTGATCATCTAATTTCGGTGCTAGACAATTTAATGGCTATGTTTTTTTTTTTGTTTTTGTTTTTTGTTTTTTTCCATATTTTAATTTAATTTCATAATTGAATTAAATGAAAACTCATCTCATAATATATACTTTTTATCATTTATATATCTTGTGAAAACCAAATTTCTAGTTCAAGTTTCAGTTTAAATAGATTAAATTTCCTGCAAGGCCTTGACATACAGTGTCATTCAAACACTCAAGCTATTACACAGCTTGTATTCAATGCGACAACCAAATTGTGTCCTCTAATTGTGACATGTCACGACGTGTAATTTTGAAATGCTAGTGGTTGTAGAAACATAAATATCACGAATTTTCGACAATAATTTAAAAATCAGTTACTGGTACTTAATCTTGTTTGTTATCTATTTTCTTTTTCTGATACCACATTAAAACACCTTTTTAAGACCAGTGGACATCTAAAAGCCTTTGGAGAGCTATCTGCATTTTTAAAAAATTATTTCTGCTTACAAAAAAGCAAAATCAAGAATTTTAACATGCAAGCAACGAATAATCGTACTAATGAGCATAACTTATCTTAGAAGGAAAGTAAAATTAGAGCTGTATTGGTGTGAATTTGACACCGGTTCTATTGCGTTTAACAAATTAGTGTACAATGTTTCCATTCAAGACTTATATAAGAATAGAACTGTGTATGTTTAGATTTAAATGGCCAATGACAAATCGACCAATCAGCGAGCCGATCGTATAAAACTGAAATGGAGTTTTGATTGTACAAAAAATTAACTTTCCAATCAACCAATAAACGAGTCGATCTTAAAATGACAACGGAAGTGCAGCATAAAGTTTCATTTCAGCATGAACCTCTTGTCAGTATTTAAGGCACCCGAAAGCTTTGATAGTCTCCAAAGAAGAAATCATGCGCCTTGTTGGCTTTGTCACAGTATGTCTCGTTTCGCACTTTGTGATTATAGAATGTGCGGATACATATTGGCTATGGCGTCTAGAGAATATGACGGATCTGTACTGTCCAGATAGTTGTGGTCAAGACACCAAGTGTTGTGTGTGTGAAAACAAACGTGGATGGCAACTTGAGGGACAAGTAGTAGATCTTCACGTTAGATATACAGACATTCGAGGATCTTCGATCGTATACATTCACTGGGATGATTCAACACACAACTATACTAGATTATCTCATGTAAACGGACGTCTACGAAAATTACCAGCTAATATATGTACTTTTCCGTCAACTGTGGAACTGGAGCTAGACAGCAATGAAATCGAAAACCTCGACGGAATCGGCTGTCTGCTCAATCTCGACTCCCTCTACCTTAACGATAATAACCTAGAAATTATACGCAACACAACATTCCGAAACTTAACGAGTCTACGTAATCTGTATCTAAGTAACAACAAGATCGTCAGCATTGATCCTAATTCCTTCAGTCTTTGTTGCGGTCAGTATATCCTTAACGTCGACGTATCCAGAAACCAGATCGAATCCATTGACGTTACAAATTATGCTCTGAAAACCTTCTGTAGATTATCGATATCAGATAACAAAAAAAATATGAAAATTTCTAATCAGTTGGGTTTCAAGATAATGCCTGATGAAAAGTTTGGAACTGGTGGTACCATTGACTTTGAAAACTGTTCTCTACAAAGTTTCTTTAACTACTCCGATTTCGGACTGGATTCATGGCACGAGTTCTATAAGAACTTGGATTTTTCTGTGTCATTCACTAGTGATGCACTAACGTGCGATTGTAATATGGCGGAACTGCTTTCTGAAGACATTGGATACATTAAGAAATTCTGGAAACAAGCGGAAAGATATATTTGTGAAAGACCACCCGAGTTGAACGGTACAAAACTGACTGATATTTATGTGACATATCCAGAGAAGCAGGACCTCCTTATATGCAATATTACTGAGTACTGTCCTAGAAAGTGTCACTGTTATAACCAACCTAGCCATGATCGGGTTGTTGTCGACTGCCAGGGACAAGGACTTACAACAATGCCGAAACATTTACCATGGGGCAACGGGGACAGATTAAAACTTCTCTTTGCCGGAAATGATATTCAACACTTGGAAGAAAGACCTTATCTAGATCGTATTTCGGAATTTGATCTTTCTGGAAATAGACTGTCTCATATCTCGGAGACAGCAGCATCAGTTTTACCTAACGATGCACGACTCAACGCAACTGGAAATAAATTGACATCTTTGCCGCGTCATTTTCAGAACAGAAGTCCAGCTACTCTTGTTTTAGGACGTGTTCTTCTTTCATGCTCTTGTGAAGATCTGTGGACAAGATCCTGGCTTTCGTTTCGTCGCTATGAAGACAGTCCCACCTCATACATATGTGAGAACTTAGACGGGAAAGTCATCACAGAAGCTGATTTTTCTTCGCTACAATGTTACCCAGACACTTCAAATATAAACATTATTCTAGGAAGTTTGGCGGCTTTACTTGCTATTATCGTGGTTATCATCCTCGCTCGGGTATTATGTTATCCTGAAATATATGTTATATATCGTCGCAAACTCCGACGTGTAAAACAATCACAAGGATTTAAATATGACGCCTATGTATCATTTTATGACGAGGACACCTTACAACGAAAGTGGGTTATTAGGAATCTCGCTAAACATATGGAAAAGCGTGGATATACCTTATTTATTCCTGTCCGGGATGCAAGCATCGCCGAGTCCAGAGAGGAAGGCATCCTGAGTAACATAGGGAATTGTAAACATTTCATTATCATTTTGTCAGAAAAATACTTCAAATCATCTGAGCAGGATGAAACAACTCAAGAAGTCTTCACTCAGTTTGAATTCAACAACATGTGGAAAGTGTACCAAAATGATATGCGACGAAATTTGGTCATTATCAACTATGATAACCTATCTGTCAGTGAAATCAACAACCGTTGGGTGAAGGCTTGTTGTCGTGTTGGGGAGGTGGAAGACTTTACTGAAAGACAAGGCTTACTGTTGGATGTTATTGAACGAAACATTCGTCGATAACATTCTTAATCAAATCTACCATGTAGAGTACTGGACGTGTTGAAGTATGAGGCATTCGTACAAATGACATTGTTTTAAATGAATATATCTGTTATCATCGAAGAAAGCAAATGACGTGTACATGTATAAACTATAGACTAGCTTGTAAATCAAATTCATAGTTTAATCCAATTCATATTTGGATACTTGAAATATGTTGCGAAGAATGTAGTATAAATATGTTTGGAACTTATGCTTATTTTGATAAATAGTTCATTATTGATATGAAAATCACACCCTTATAATACTTGTTGATTTTTATTTGCTCATTTGGAATAATGCATAAACATTAATCAGAATAATTCTTTTATAAACGCAAAAAATCAATTTTCCTCAATAAATTAAGTTCTTTAGTACGCATCATACATTTCCCCTTATATTTCAAAACAAAATAAAGCAATGTGTATATTTGTTGATAAGTTGTGATTGAATTACAACACCTGGGAATGTTTCTTCACACTGTAATGCTTGAATTTAAAGGTTGCCTTTGGTTTACAGCGAACGTTCAAACATTTCTAAAGGAATACTAAACAAAGAAAGCTGGTATTTATTTCACCCACGTGTAAAATAAAGGAAAAATCATAACGAGAAAGGAAACGAGTCATAGATTCAGTTTACCACATAAATGATATACTTCTACAAACACAAGGCAAAGTATTAAATGTTCTTATACATTATAGTATAAGCATTAAGCGGCGTTTTACGATTGAAAAAGAATGGTAACTTCTATGGAGTAATTCGAAAAGAGATTTAACTATAACTGATCTAGACACATTCTTTATATCATCTATCTTCAAAACTAACTGCCTCCACTATACAAAAATACATGATGCATAATATTTCCTTTAAGGCAGCATAAAAAAGATTCGTGAGTGGTATCATGTTCAGACTTCTAAAGATAGCCAGGGTCTGTCAGGTCTGATCACTTTATCTGGTTATCATAATTAGAATGGAAAGGATAACCAGGCTTTGTCAGGTCTGATCTCAATAACTGGTTATCATAATTAGAATGGTGAAGATAACTAGGCTTTGTCAGGTCTGACCTCATCAACTGGTCATCATAATTAGAATGGTGAAGATAACCAGGCTTTGTTAGGTCTGACCACATTAACTGGTTATTACAATTAGATTGGGATGAAAACCAGGCTCGGTCAAGTCTGACTCTTTTTGACAAGATAATTTTATCAGATTGGCGAGGATGATCAGGCTCCGCAAAGTTTGACCCTGTTAACAGGTTATTATTATCAGGTAAGTGAATATAATCAGGCATGACCTGATCAGATATAAGTTATAGATGGAATCGATGATTCAAGTGGAAAATCATACTATATACGATTTATTTAGGATTTGTACGTGGGTATTTTGTACATAATGTATCTTGGAGTTCTTTTATTTCAAGCAGTTTGAACCATAATCATTTAACTATTTCATCTTATAATTGTCGGTATATTTGAATATATTATTTTCGTTTTTATAAATCAGTAACCATTGAAGTAAGTATTCATTATGTCTTATCCTTATTTCCATTATTATTATGGGAAATTTTAGTAATTTTTTTAGACTTTACCTTATTGCAATGATGTATAAAGTTGTACATGAAATTTATTCATGCGCGTGAAATCAGCACATGACATAGGGTGGAACTGGCCTTGTACAAATAAGTACTAAATGATATATTGAGTTAGACTAGCTATATTAGTATGGGAACGTGTTATAGTATAAGGTTTTTATAGACTGTGACCACGGATTCACTTTTTTTTATATAGGAAGGCAAACCGGAATATATAATCATAAGTAGTATTATCATTATAATCACAAGTAATACGTATTTATATACAAGTGTATATTGTTGAGGCCATGTGCCACAAAATACAGTGGTCGCGTTGAAACATTTTATAAAAAAAAAAACAAATATTCAAATCTATGCTAGGAAACAAGTTCTGGTACAAGATTTATGTATTTATCAATATTATAATGAAAAAAAAATATATGTATAATACATATGCATATAAAAATATCCCAGCTTCGCACTCTTGAGGCGTAACCGGTTATCTTGTCCATGCAATTTCACAGATCGCCACTTATATCTTAATTGTGACTTCATTTTGCGATTATATGTATTATTTAGTGACGTGATACCTTATAGATAGTAACGTCATGATGGCCATACCAAGTCATTAAAACAATATGATGTCTGGATGAAGGGACAGATTGCCTCGAAAATTTGACAATTCGCAATGTCGTTATATATACCAACATTCATATTCCAGTAATACGCATCCAACGAACATTTGTTTGTTTTGATCTAGTTTCATTAGATTGGACCTATACCGTCAATATAACTTACTAGATCATATATATACATATGTATATATATATATATATATTCTTTATTAATTTTCTAATAAGAAGTGTTTCCAATTTTATCATTGATGTGTCTATATGCTACACGTATAAATAGAGAATACACAGTGTCTTAAGAAATAAGCTGTATTTTAGGACATCGACCATGTATTCTATTTATTCTGTAACACTGACTGAAAAAATAGACTGGGCAACTTAAACAGTTTTGGCGTTCACTCTGTGTTTACCCGACGTTGACTTTACGCTGAAATTTGCCTGATAACGGACGCCATAGTAATTCCTCCGACCGGAAATATAGTTACAATGTTCATCGGATATAACAACGATTTTTGAATTTTCATCAATCAACATGTTCATTACAACATGTAAATTCGCTTATTTCAACAACTATGTATATTTCTAAACGTAATATTCAAGTAAATTTAGAGAATAATTCTGTCGAATTTCCGCACGTACTAACCCACATCTGTTTTACGTCACTGCCGAATACGGCAAATATATATGTAGCAGGCGTTTTCTGACATGTCGGTGCTAGTTACAGGATAGATGTATATATCACAGGTATTAATATGCACCACCACATGTATATACCACATGTATAAATACACCATATGCAGGTGATATAGGGTTAGTAGGTTGAAGGCTTATTTTAGGTAATATATTTTTTTGCACAAATTATGTTCTCAAAGTATTACACTTCCCGGAACTTGAACCAGGAAGTACATTGGAAAACCCAACTTCAAGGAACTGTGTACAATAAAATTAGGAACTCAAATTCAATACACATACGTAATGTAGATTCCTAACTTTTGGTTGTTTGATTTTGTTTTTGTATTCGAATCCTCATTGACTTGTTTTTTTTTTTTTTTTTTTTCTTTAATGTTTAAAGATCGACTTTCCCCAAAAATACATCGAGTAACAAAAATAATTATCTTTAAGGACCATGTACTAACTGTTGTATTTTTGTACAATCTTACATCTGTGACGGAGTCAATACTTTGCCACTGGTTATATAATGATTACTTAAGATTCATTTTCTTTTTACAGTTATTTACATCAAATATGTACAAAACACCCATGTCTCATCCACGACTCTCAGATTGTGATCACACCTTTACTCTCCCGTGTCTGTACCACGACTCTCAGATTGTGATCACATCTTTACTCTCCCGTGTCTATACCACGACTCTCAGATGGTAATCACATCTTTACTCTCCCGTGTCTATACCACGACTCTCAGATTGTGATCACATCTTTACTCTCCTCTATCTCTCTCTCTCTCTCTCCGCTGTCTCTCTCTTGTGATCATCTCTCTCTCTCTCTCTCTCTCTCTCTCTCTCAGATTGTGATCACATTTTTACTCTTCCGTGTCTATACCACGACTCTCAGATTGTGATCACATCTTTACTCTTCCGTGTCTATACCACGACTCTCAGATTGTGATCACACCTTTACTCTCCCGTGTCTATACCACGACTCTCAGATCGTGATCACATCTTTACTCTCCGCTGTCTATACCAGCACTCCTCTCTCAGAACCCTATCAACCTTTTATATTCTCGTTCACCTCAACGACCTCACACCTTACTCTGTGCAAACGGCACTATTTACTTTCAAAAGTCAATAGTTCAATTGTATGCGTCTACGTAAATTTACTGCATCGATTTGTTTTCAAACAGGTTAAATGGTTTGAAATTCCTAACAATCAATGTCTGAATTACACAAATGCACGTTTATTCCTATTGGTATGTTGATGTAAATTGGGTACTCTGACTAGATATTTCAGTGTAAATTATTAATATTTTAAGGAATATCAAATACTACTTTTGCGTCCATCCAAATTTCTACTTAATTAATATTGACTGAATATCAATTGCAGCCAAACTCAATGTTCTTTTATTATTTGTCACTACTTTGAAAAATATTAATTACAGTCAATATCACTGTTCTTTTATTATTTTCTCACTACTTCGAATATTAATTACAGCCAATATCACTCTTCTTTTATTATTTTGTCACTACTTCGAATATTAATTACAGCCAATATCACTGTTCTTTTATTATTTTGTCACTACTTCGAATATTAATTACAGCCAATATCACTCTTCTTTTATTATTTTGTCACTACTTCGAATATTAATTACGGCCAATATCACTGTTCTTTTATTATTTGTCACTACTTCGAATATTAATTACAGCAAATATCACTCTTTTTTTAACTATTTTATAGCTGTGTATCAGTAGGTACATAATGTATGAATATGAATACACTGTTCGACCAGATTCCTTTGTCGTGTTGATTCTTATCTCTTTCGCTGCAATGTGAGAACAAAATAATCTAACAAAGGATGTAATAAGATCTCATAAAACAAACAAAACAAAACAAAAAAAAAACGTAAATAGACCACCACCATTTTAAGTCAATGCATTGTTCAGTCAAGATATATTTCAATTGCATGTTAACGTATTCAGTGTTTAATCCTATTACCTTTTAAATTTGACACCGGCTATTATTTTCTTCGTGTGGTATAACTTGGACAGTACTACCGTTGTGTCAATACACCGTAAATGTATGTGATAGGTCGGTTAAAACCAATCTTAAATCGTTCAAACAATATTCGGAAGCAGGATTTTGTATTTAAAAACGCTTCGCGAGATACTTCACAATCATTACCGAAGGCACCATGCTTGCCGTTATCATTATTCCGATATGTCTAGCATCATACCTTGTGATTACAGAGGGTGTGATGACCTACTCGTCCTGGCGTCTAGAGAATATGACGGATCTGTACTGTCCAGATAGTTGTGGTCAAGACACCGAGTGTTGTGTGTGTGAAAACAAACGTGGATGGCAACTTGAGGGACAAGTAGTAGATCTTCACGTTAGATATACAGACATTCGAGGATCTTCGATCGTATACATTCACTGGGATGATTCAGCGCACAACTATACTAGATTATCTCATGTAAACGGACGTCTACGAAAATTACCAGGTAATATATGTGCTTTTCCGTCAGCTGTGGAACTGGATCTAGACAACAATGAAATCGAAAGCCTAGACGGAATCGGCTGTCTGGTCAATCTCGACTCCCTCTACCTTAACGATAATAACCTAGAAATTATACGCAACACAACATTCCGAAACTTAACGAGTCTACGTAATCTGTATCTAAGTAACAACAAGATCGTCAGCATTGATCCTAATTCCTTCAGTCTTTGTTGCGGTCAGTATATCCTTAACGTCGACATATCCAGAAACCAGATCGAATCCATTGACGTTACAAATTATGCTCTGAAAACCTTCTGTAGATTATCGATATCAAATAACAAAAAGAATATGAAAATTTCTAATCAGTTGGGTTTCAAGATAATGCCTGATGAAAAGTTTGGAACTGGTGGTACCATTGACTTTGAAAACTGTTCTCTACAAAGTTTCTTTAACTACTCCGATTTCGGACTGGATTCATGGAACAAGCTCTATAAGAACTTGGATATATCTGTGTCATTCACTAGTGATACACTAACGTGCGATTGCAATATGGCGGAACTGCTTTCTGGTGACATTGAATACATTAAGAAATTATGGAAACAAGCGGAAGAATATATTTGTGAAAGACCTCCCGAACTGAACGGTACAAAACTGACTGATATTTATGTGACATATCCAGAGAAGCAGGACCTCCTTATATGCAATATTACTGAGTACTGTCCTAGAAAGTGTCACTGTTATAACCAACCTAGCCATGATCGGGTTGTTGTCGACTGCCAGGGACAAGGACTTACAACAATGCCGAAACATTTACCATGGGGCAACGGGGACAGATTAAAACTTCTCTTTGCCGGAAATGATATTCAACATTTGGAAGAAAGACCTTATTTAGGTCGTATTGCGGAATTGGATCTTTCTGGAAATAGACTGTCTCATATCTCGGAGACAGCAGCATCAGTTTTACCTAACGATGCACGACTCAATGCAACTGGAAATAAATTGACATCTTTGCCTCGTCATTTTCAGAACAGAAGTCCAGCTACTCTTGTTTTAGGACATGTTCTTCTTTCATGCTCTTGTGAAGATCTGTGGACGAGATCCTGGCTTTCGTTTCGTCGCTATGAAGACAGTCCCACCTCATACATATGTGAGAACTTAGACGGGAAAGTCATCACAGAAGCTGATTTTTCTTCGCTACAATGTTACCCAGACACTTCAAATATAAACATTATTCTAGGAAGTTTGGCGGCTTTACTTGCTATTATCGTGGTTATCATCCTCGCTCGGGTATTATGTTATCCTGAAATATATGTTATATATCGTCGCAGACTCCGACGTGTAAAACAATCACAAGGATTTAAATATGACGCCTATGTATCATTTTATGACGAGGACACCTTACAACGAAAGTGGGTTATTAGGAATCTCGCTAAACATATGGAAAAGCGTGGATATACCTTATTTATTCCTGTCCGGGATGCAAGCATCGCCGAGTGCAGAGAGGAATACATCCGGAGTATGATAGGGAGGTGTAAACATTTCATTATCATTCTGTCAGAAAAATACTTCAAATCATCTGATCAAGGGGAAACAACTCAAGAAGTCTTCACTCAGTTTGAATTCAACAATATGTGGAAAGTGTACCAAAATGATATGCGACGAAATTTGGTCATTATCAACTATGATAACCTATCTGTCAGTGAAATCAACAACCGTTGGGTGAAGGCTTGTTGTCGTGTTGGGGAGGTGGAAGACTTTACTGAAAGACAAGGCTTACTGTTGGACGTTATTGAACAGAAACTGTTCCCATCTTGCAGACAGTATAACGAATCCGAAATCGATGAACACATTTCCCGGTATGATTTTAACGCAAAGCTTGTGTTTCATGGAAAATTGTAGAGTGTAATCTTGACGTTGATGCAGATATTTTATTTCTGTTGATATATCTAAATGTATTAAGGGATAAACTCTGCAAATTCTCTTCTATTTGTTGATCTTTGATATACATATTCCAGGACTTTATCTCCTACATTATCAATAATCATCTCTTCCAGTACAGGACATTATAGCCTACATTGTAAATAATAATATATTCTAGCACCAGACTTTATTTACTACAGTATAAATTATCATATATCCGAGCTTAAGACTTTTTCTACTACACTATAATTTATCATCAATTCCAGCTCCAGACTTTATCTCCTACATTATAAATAATCATGTATTCCAGCTCCAGACTTAATTTACTGCATTATAAAGCATCTTATATCCGAGCTTAAGACTTTATCTACTACACTATGAATAAGCATATATTCCAGCACCAGACTTTAGCTACCATATCATAAATCATCATTAGCTTAACAACTTCAAGTGAACATTTTAATTGGTTTCTTTAGGAAATATATATGATTATATAGACTCTTTATAGGATTTGGTACATGTTTTAATGAGCCTTAAGGTAAATATCAATATACCCTTGGGTATTTATCAGTGACTGCTCCAGTCAAAAATCGCTGTGATGACATAACGTAGACGACGATATGACGCCATGAATTGAAATTAGCGCGACAAAACCTCTGCCCCCATTTGGTTTTGTCCTCCACATGTTTACTTTGAGCCTGTTGAAATGTGACATTTTCTTTCTGGGTCATGTGATACAAAGCATCTGAGATTTGTTGTATTTCACATGGGATTTGACTTAACTCGTCTCGAAGTGTTCATCTCTTGCTCGCCAAGGCGCACAAGAATTTATTTCAGATGTCGTTTCAGCCAAACTTAAAAGGCGATGATATTTTAGATTTAGTATCAAAATTCTGTCTCAAATTGTATATATGGATATTCTTTCAAAAATGACGAAGGGAGACATTTTCCAGAGTTTCGGAATGATTCCATTGCAGTCATTCGCAAATTTATAGACATTTTATCTAACTTAGCCAGGTAAGTTGACATGTAGATTTCCTATTTAATCAAAATATGTATATAGCGTGCTCTATTGCAGCTGTCTAATAGGAGACATTTCATTTTGCTCTTTCTCCCGTTTCGATGTCTTTCCTATTAATAAAGTTAAAGATGTTTAAAATATTGAGTTATGTTGTATGTAATATGATATTATATAGGCGATTTTGATGTCATTCATTCTATTTAACTAGTATTTGTCTTTTATGTCCAGTATATGTCTTTTTAAAAATATTAATACATGTATGGATAAAATATATAGCGTTACATATTTTAGATATTGAATATCAACAAGTTTTCTTTGTAGTAATGCAGTTCCTATTTGTTATTCTTTCAAAGAAACATTTCCTTTCGAATACCGATGAACACATCCTCTCACTGTCCTTTCTCGGCTTTCTTCTCTTATGCCGTCCTATCGCCTGTTTAGAGGACGAGTGTATGCTGCCCTATCGCCAATTTAGGGGACGAGTGTATGCTGTCCTATCACATATAACGAGACGAGTGTATGCCGTTGTTCTATCGCATATTATGTGACGAATTAAGTACCCAATACTCGTTATCGAATCCTTCATTGCATATTGATAATGAAATATAAGCTACTTGGAATCACTGTATGTGATATTTTCACTCTTTTGTAATGCACTTCAATGTTAGGTCTGGATCATGAATCAAGGGATTCCCAAAATCATCCGAAAGCACAGATAGTGTTCAACTGTCTAGGATGATCATCTCCCACTAAGGAACATCTAAGCCAACACTTACAGCGGAACCAAGACTGGAAGAAACTAACACAGGGACGGTCATTTTCAGAAATGAAGTCCAGCTACTCTTATTTTAGGACATGTTCCTCTTTCATGCTTCTTGTAAAGATCTATGGACGAGATCCTGGCTTTCGTTTCGTCGCTTTGAAGACAGTCCCACCTCATACGTATGTGAGAACTTAGACGGGAAAGTCATCACAGAAGCTGATTTTCTTCGCTAAAATGTTACCCAGACACTTCAAATATAAACATTATTCTAGGAAGTTTGGCGGCTTTACTTGCTATTATCGTGGTTATCATCCTCGCTCGGGTATTATGTTATCCTGAAATATATGTTATATATCGTCGCAAACTCCGACATGTAAAACAATCACAAGGATTTAAATATGACGCCTATGTATCATTTTATGACGAGGACACCTTACAACGAAAGTGGGTTATTAGGAATCTCGCTAAACATATGGAAAAGCGTGGATATACCTTATTTATTCCTGTCCGGGACGCAAGCATAGCCGAGTGCAGAGAGGAATACATCCGGAGTAAGATAGGGAGGTGTAAACATATCATTATCATTCTGTCAGAAAAATACTTCAAATCATCTGATCAAGGGGAAACAACTCAATTAGTCTTCACTCAGTTTGAATTCAACAATATGTGGAAAGTGTACCAAAATGATATGCGACGGAATTTGGTCATTATCAACTATGATAACCTATCTGTCAGTGAAATCAACAACCGTTGGGTGAAGGCTTGTTGTCGTGTTGGGGAGGTGGAAGACTTTACTGAAAGACAAGGCTTACTGTTGGATGTTATTGAACGAAACATCCGTCGGGAACATTCTTAATCAAAACTACCATGTAGAGTACTGGACGTGTTGAAGTATGAGGCATTCGTACAAATGACATTGTTTTAAATGAATATATCTGTTATCATCGAAGAAAGCAAATGACGTGTACATGTATAAACTATAGACTAGCTTGTAAATCAAATCCATAGTTTAATCCAATTCATATTTGGATACTTGAAATATGTTGCGAAGAATGTAGTATAAATATGTTTGGAACTTATGCTTATATTTATAAATATTTTATTATTGACATTAAAATCACACCCTTATAATACTTGTTGATTTTTTATCTTCTAATTTGGAATAATGCATAAAACATTAATAAGAATCATTTTTCTTTTATAAAGGCCGCAAAAAATCAATTTTCCTCAATAAATTAAGTTCTTTAGTACGCATCATACATTTCCCCTTATATTTCAAAACAAAATAAAGCAATGTGTATATTTGTTGATAAGTTGTGATTGAATTACAACACCTGGGAATGTTTCTTCACACTGTAATGCTTGAATTTAAAGGTTGCCTTTGGTTTACAGCGAACGTTCAAAAATTTCTAAAGGAATACTAAACAAAGAAAGCTGGTATTTATTTCACCCACGTGTAAAATAAAGGAAAAATCATAACGAGAAAGGAAACGAGTCATAGATTCAGTTTACCATATAAATGATATACTTCTACAAACACAAGGCAAAGTATTAAATGTTCTTATACATTATAGTATAAGCATTAAGCGGCGTTTTACGATTGAAAAAGAATGGTAACTTCTATGGAGTAATTCGAAAAGAGATTTAACTATAACTGATCTAGACACATTCTTTATATCATCTATCTTCAAAACTAACTGCCTCCACTACACAAAAATACATGATGCATAATATTTCCTTTAAGGCAGCATAAAAAAGATTCGTGAGTGGTATCATGTTCAGACTTCTAAAGATAGCCAGGGTCTGTCAGGTCTGATTACATTATCTGGTTATTATAATTAGAATGGAAAGGATAACCAGGCTTTGTCCGGTCTGATCTCAATAACTGGTTATCATAATTAGAATGGTGAAGATAACTAGGCTTTATCAGGTCTGACCTCATCAACTGGTTATCATAATTAGAATGGTGAAGATAACCAGGCTTTGTTAGGTCTGACCACATTAACTGGTTATTACAATTAGGTTGGGATGAAAACCAGACTCGGTCAAATCTGACTCTTTTTGACAAGTTAATTTTATCAGATTGGTGAGGATGATCAGGCTCCGCAAAGTTTGACCCTGTTAACAGGTTATTATTATCAGGTAAGTGAATATAATCAGGCATGACCTGATCAGATATAAGTTACAGATTAAATATTTAGGATTTGAACGTGGGTATTTTGTACATAATGTATCTTGGAATTCTTTTATTTTAATCAGTTTGAAACATAATAATTTAACTATTTCATCTTATAATTGTCGGTATATTTGAATATATTATTTTCGTTTTTATAAATCAGTAACCATTGAAGTAAGTATTCATTATGTCTTATCCTTATTTCCATTATGAGGAATTTTAGTAATTTTTTTAAACTGTACCTTATTGCAATGATGTATAAAGTTGTACATGAAATTAATTGATGCGCGTGAAAACAACAAATGACAAAGGGTGAAGCTGGCCTTAGAAATATAATTACTAAATGATATTGAGTTAGACTAGGTATATAAAGTATAGGAGTGTGTTATAGTGTAAGCTTAGACTGGTCATATATGTAACATAAGGGTTTGATAGACTGTGACCACAGATCTTTCTTTATATAGTGAAGGCAAATAGATACAAACATTTTCGGATTTAACAACGATTTTATGAATTTTCATCAATCAACATGTTCATTACAACATGCGAAATCGCTTATTTCAATTCTATTTATAATTCTAAACGTAACATTTAAGTAAATTCATAGAGTAATTCTGTCGAATTTCCGCACGTGCTAACCCACATCTGTTTTACGTCACTGCCGAATACGCAAATATATGTGTAGCAGGCGTTTTCTGACATGGCGGTGCCAGTTACAAGATAGATGTATATATCACAGGTATTAATATGCACCACCACATGTATATACCACATGTATAAATACACCATATGCATGGGCTATAGGGTTATTAGGTTGACGGCTTATTTTAGGTAATATATTTTTTGCACAAACTATGTTCTCAAAGTATTAAAATATAAACAATACTGATACAATTAAATGTTGGAAGACACTGCTATATTCTTCCACGTAATGAAAAACAAGCTTTGACATTTCTCGGAACTTGAACCAGGAAGTACAATGGAAAACCCAACTTCAAGGAACTGTGTACAATAAAAATTGGAACTCAAATCCAATACACATGCGTAATGTAGATTCCTAACTTTTGGTTGTTTGATTTTGTTTTTGCATTCGAATCCTCATTGACTTGTTTTTTTTTTTTTTTTTTTTGTCTTTAATGTTTAAAGATCGACTTTCCCCAAAAATACATCGAGTAACAAAAATAATTATCTTTAAGGACCATGTACTAACTGTTGTATTTTTGTACAATCTTACATCTGTGACGGAGCCAATACTTTGCCACTGGTTATATAATGATTACTTAAGATTCATTTTCTTTTTACAGTTATTTACATCAAATATGTACAAAACACCCATGTCTCATCCACGACTCTCAGATTGTGATCACACCTTTACTCTCCCGTGTCTGTATCACGACTCTCAGATTGTGATCACATCTTTACTCTCCCGTGTCTATACCACGACTCTCAGATGGTAATCACATCTTTACTCTCCCGTGTCTATACCACGACTCTCAGATTGTGATCACATCTTTACTCTCCGCTGTCTATACCACGACTCTCAGATTGTGATCACATCTTTACTCTCCGCTGTCTATACCACGACTCTCAGATTGTGATCACATCTTTACTCTCCCGTGTCTATACAACGACTCTCAGATTGTGATCACATCTTTGCTCTCCCGTGTCTATACCACGACTCTCAGATTGTGATCACATCTTTACTCTTCCGTGTCTATACCACGACTCTCAGATTGTGATCACATCTTTACTCTCCGCTGTCTATACCACGACTCTCAGATTGTGATCACATCTTTACTCTCCGCTGTCTATACCACGACTCTCAGATTGTGATCACATCTTTACTCTCCCGTGTCTATACCACGACTCTCAGATTGTGATCACATCTTTACTCTCCCGTGTCTATACAACGACTCTCAGATCGTGATCACATCTTTACTCTCCGCTGTCTATACCAGCACTCCTCTCTCAGAACCCTATCAACCTTTTATATTCTCGTTCACCTCAACGACCTCACACCTTACTCTGTGCAAACGGCACTATTTACTTTCAAAAGTCAATAGTTCAATTGTATGCGTCTACGTAAATTTACTGCATCGATTTGTTTTCAAACAGGTTAAATGGTTTGAAATTCCTAACAATCAATGTCTGAATTACACAAATGCACGTTTATTCCTATTGGTATGTTGATGTAAATTGGGTACTCTGACTAGATATTTCAGTGTAAATTATTAATATTTTAAGGAATATCAAATACTACTTTTGCGTCCATCCAAATTTCTACTTAATTAATATTGACTGAATATCAATTGCAGCCAAACTCAATGTTCTTTTATTATTTGTCACTACTTTGAAAAATATTAATTACAGTCAATATCACTGTTCTTTTATTATTTTCTCACTACTTCGAATATTAATTACAGCCAATATCACTCTTCTTTTATTATTTTGTCACTACTTCGAATATTAATTACAGCCAATATCACTGTTCTTTTATTATTTTGTCACTACTTCGAATATTAATTACAGCCAATATCACTCTTCTTTTATTATTTTGTCACTACTTCGAATATTAATTACGGCCAATATCACTGTTCTTTTATTATTTGTCACTACTTCGAATATTAATTACAGCAAATATCACTCTTTTTTTAACTATTTTATAGCTGTGTATCAGTAGGTACATAATGTATGAATATGAATACATTGTTCGACCAGATTCCTTTGTCGTGTTGATTCTTATCTCTTTCGCTGCAATGTGAGAACAAAATAATCTAACAAAGGATGTAATAAGATCTCATAAAACAAAAAAAAAAAAAAAACGTAAATAGACCACCACCATTTTAAGTCAATGCATTGTTCAGTCAAGATATATTTCAATTGCATGTTAACGTATTCAGTGTTTAATCCTATTATCTTTTAAATTTGACACCGGCTATTATTTTCTTCGTGTGGTATAACTTGGACAGTACTACCGTTGTGTCAATACACCGTAAATGTATGTGATAGGTCGGTTAAAACCAGTCTTAAATCGTTCAAACAATATTCGGAAGCAGGATTTTGTATTTAAAAA
The DNA here is from genome assembly GCF_031769215.1 of Ylistrum balloti. NCBI lineage: Eukaryota > Metazoa > Mollusca > Bivalvia > Pectinida > Pectinidae > Ylistrum > Ylistrum balloti. The sequence goes on from NW_026782484.1 coordinate 1,354,954, forward strand.
CGCTTCACGAGATACTTCACAATCATTACCGAAGGCACCATGCTTGCTGTTATCATTATTCCGATATGTCTAGCATCATACCTTGTGATTACAGAGGGTGTGATGACCTACTCGTCCTGGCGTCTAGAGAATATGACGGATCTGTACTGTCCAGATAGTTGTGGTCAAGACACCAAGTGTTGTGTGTGTGAAAACAAACGTGGATGGCAACTTGAGGGACAAGTAGTAGATCTTCACGTTAGATATACAGACATTCGAGGATCTTCGATCGTATACATTCACTGGGATGATTCAGCGCACAACTATACTAGATTATCTCATGTAAACGGACGTCTACGAAAATTACCAGCTAATATATGTGCTTTTCCGTCAGCGGTGGAACTGGATCTAGACAACAATGAAATCGAAAGCCTAGACGGAATCGGCTGTCTGGTCAATCTCGACTCCCTCTACCTTAACGATAATAACCTAGAAATTATACGCAACACAACATTCCGAAACTTAACGAGTCTACGTAATCTGTATCTAAGTAACAACAAGATCGTCAGCATTGATCCTAATTCCTTCAGTCTTTGTTGCGGTCAGTATATCCTTAACGTCGACATATCCAGAAACCAGATCCAATCCATTGACGTTACAAATTATGCTCTGAAAACCTTCTGTAGATTATCGATATCAAATAACAAAAAAAATATCAAAACTTCAAATCAGTTGGGTTTCAAGATAATGCCTGATGAAAAGTTTGGAACTGGTGGTACCATTGACTATGAAAACTGTTCTCTACAAAGTTTCTTTAACTACTCCGATTTCGGACTGGATTCATGGAACAAGCTCTATAAGAACTTGGATATATCTGTGTCATTCACTAGTGATACACTAACGTGCGATTGCAATATGGCGGAACTGCTTTCTGGTGACATTGAATACATTAAGAAATTATGGAAACAAGCGGAAGAATATATTTGTGAAAGACCTCCCGAATTGAACGGTACAAGACTGACTGATATTTATGTGACATATCCAGAGAAGCAGGACCTCCTTATATGCAATATTACTGAGTACTGTCCTAGAAAGTGTCACTGTTATAACCAACCTAGCCATGATCGGGTTGTTGTCGACTGCCAGGGACAAGGACTTACAACAATGCCGAAACATTTACCATGGGGCAACGGGGACAGATTAAAACTTCTCTTTGCCGGAAATGATATTCAACATTTGGAAGAAAGACCTTATTTAGGTCGTATTTCGGAATTGGATCTTTCTGGAAATAGACTGTCTCATATCTCGGAGACAGCAGCATCAGTTTTACCTAACGATGCACGACTCAATGCAACTGGAAATAAATTGACATCTTTGCCTCGTCATTTTCAGAACAGAAGTCCAGCTACTCTTGTTTTAGGACATGTTCTTCTTTCATGCTCTTGTGAAGATCTGTGGACGAGATCCTGGCTTTCGTTTCGTCGCTATGAAGACAGTCCCACCTCATACATATGTGAGAACTTAGACGGGAAAGTCATCACAGAAGCTGATTTTTCTTCGCTAAAATGTTACCCAGACACTTCAAATATAAACATTATTCTAGGAAGTTTAACAGCTTTACTTGCTATTATCGTGGTTATCATCCTCGCTCGGGTATTATGTTATCCTGAAATATATGTTATATATCGTCGCAGACTCCGACGTGTAAAACAATCACAAGGATTTAAATATGACGCCTATGTATCATTTTATGACGAGGACACCTTACAACGAAAGTGGGTTATTAGGAATCTCGCTAAACATATGGAAAAGCGTGGATATACCTTATTTATTCCTGTCCGGGATGCAAGCATTGCCGAGTGCAGAGAGGAATACATCCGGAGCATGATAGGGAGGTGTAAACATTTCATTATCATTCTGTCAGAAAAATACTTCAAATCATCTTATCAAGGGGAAACAACTCAAGAAGTCTTCACTCAGTTTGAATTCAACAACATGTGGAAAGTGTACCAAAATGATATGCGACGAAATTTGGTCATTATCAACTATGATAACCTATCTGTCAGTGAAATCAACAACCGTTGGGTGAAGGCTTGTTGTCGTGTTGGGGAGGTGGAAGACTTTACTGAAAGACAAGGCTTACTGTTGGACGTTATTGAACAAAAACTGTTCCCATCTTGCAGACAGTATAACGAATCCGAAATCTATGAACACATTTCCCGGTATGATTTTAACGCAAAACTTGTGTTTCATGGAAAATTGTAGAGTGTAATCTTGACGTTGATGCAGATATTTTATTTCTGTTGATATATCTAAATGTATTAAGGGATAAACTCTGCAAATTCTCTTCTATTTGTTGATCTTTGATATACATATTCCAGGACTTTATCTCCTACATTATCAATAATCATCTCTTCCAGTACAGGACATTATAGCCTACGTTGTAAATAATAATATATTCTAGCACCAGACTTTATTTACTACAGTATAAATTATCATATATCCGATCTTAAGACTTTTTCTACTACACTATAATTTATCATCAATTCCAGCTCCAGACTTTATCTCCTACATTATAAATAATCATGTATTCCAGCTCCAGACTTAATTTACTGCATTATAAATTATCATATATCCGAGCTTAAGACTTTTTCTACTACACTATAATTTATCATCAATTCCAGCACCAGACTTTAGCTACCATATCATAAATCATCATTATTTTCATTAGCTTAACAACTTCAAGTGAACATTTTAATTGGTTTCTTTAGGAAATATATATGATTATATAGACTCTTTATAGGATTTGGTACATGTTTTAATGAGCCTTAAGGTAAATATCAATATACCCTTGGGTATTTATCAGTGACTGCTCCAGTCAAAAATCGCTGTGATGACATAACGTAGACGACGATATGACGCCATGAATTGAAATTAGCGCGACAAAACCTCTGCCCCCATTTGGTTTTGTCCTCCACATGTTTACTTTGAGCCTGTTGAAATGTGACATTTTCTTTCTGGGTCATGTGATACAAAGCATCTGAGATTTGTTGTATTTCACATGGGATTTGACTTAACTCGTCTCGAAGTGTTCATCTCTTGCTCGCCAAGGCGCACAAGAATGAAAACTTGTAAGACTCGTTTTATAAACATTTGAAATGCAATAAAATTTATTTCAGATGTCGTTTCAGCCAAACTTAAAAGGCGATGATATTTTAGATTTAGTATCAAAATTCTGTCTCAAATTGTATATATGGATATTCTTTCAAAAATGACGAAGGGAGACATTTTCCAGAGTTTCGGAATGATTCCATTGCAGTCATTCGCAAATTTATAGACATTTTATCTAACTTAGCCAGGTAAGTTGACATGTAGATTTCCTATTTAATCAAAATATGTATATAGCGTGCTCTATTGCAGCTGTCTAATAGGAGACATTTCATTTTGCTCTTTCTCCCGTTTCGATGTCTTTCCTATTAATAAAGTTAAAGATGTTTAAAATATTGAGTTATGTTGTATGTAATATGATATTATATAGGCGATTTTGATGTCATTCATTCTATTTAACTAGTATTTGTCTTTTATGTCCAGTATATGTCTTTTTAAAAATATTAATACATGTATGGATAAAATATATAGCGTTACATATTTTAGATATTGAATATCAACAAGTTTTCTTTGTAGTAATGCAGTTCCTATTTGTTATTCTTTCAAAGAAACATTTCCTTTCGAATACCGATGAACACATCCTCTCACTGTCCTTTCTCGGCTTTCTTCTCTTATGCCGTCCTATCGCCTGTTTAGAGGACGAGTGTATGCTGCCCTATCGCCAATTTAGGGGACGAGTGTATGCCGTCCTATCACATATAACGAGACGAGTGTATGCCGTTGTTCTATCGCATATTATGTGACGAATTAAGTACCCAATACTCGTTATCGAATCCTTCATTGCATATTGATAATGAAATATAAGCTACTTGGAATCACTGTATGTGATATTTTCACTCTTTTGTAATGCACTTCAATGTTAGGTCTGGATCATGAATCAAGGGATTCCCAAAATCATCCGAAAGCACAGATAGTGTTCAACTGTCTAGGATGATCATCTCCCAATAAGGAACATCTAAGCCAACCCTTACCGCGGAACCAAGACTGGAAGAAACTAACACAGGGACGGTCATTTTCAGAAATGAAGTCCAGCTACTCTTATTTTAGGACATGTTCCTCTTTCATGCTTCTTGTGAAGATCTGTGGACGAGATCCTGGCTTTCGTTTCGTCGCTTTGAAGACAGTCCCACCTCATACGTATGCGAGAACTTAGACGGGAAAGTCATCACAGAAGCTGATTTTCTTCGCTAAAATGTTACCCAGACACTTCAAATATAAACATTATTCTAGGAAGTTTGGCGGCTTTACTTGCTATTATCGTGGTTATCATCCTCGCTCGGGTATTATGTTATCCTGAAATATATGTTATATATCGTCGCAAACTCCGACGTGTAAAACAATCACAAGGATTTAAATATGACGTCTATGTATCATTTTATGACGAGGACACCTTACAACGAAAGTGGGTTATTAGGAATCTCGCTAAACATATGGAAAAGCGTGGATATACCTTATTTATTCCTGTCCGGGATGCAAGCATTGCCGAGTGCAGAGAGGAATACATCCGGAGTATGATAGGGAGGTGTAAACATTTCATTATCATTCTGTCAGAAAAATACTTCAAATCATCTTATCAAGGGGAAACAACTCAAGAAGTCTTCACTCAGTTTGAATTCAACAACATGTGGAAAGTGTACCAAAATGATATGCGACGGAATTTGGTCATTATCAACTATGATAACCTATCTGTCAGTGAAATCAACAACCATTGGGTGAAGGCTTGTTTTCGTGTTGGGGAGGTTGAAGACTTTACCGAAAGACGAGGCTTACTGTTGGATGTTATTGAGCATAAGATTTCCCCACCTTGTAAACAGACGTATTTAGTTGGTGACAATGAATTTCCTTTGCAACGAGATTTTAATTTTAAGAGTGTGTACCATGGTAAAGTATAGTGCTGAGTGTATCATAGTTTTAATTTTGATGTTATTAACTGTCAAATTTCTCTGAACTGTTTCTACAACTGTATAAACCCAAGAATTGCCTTTATTATAGTAATCACTCTAGCGTGGGTGTTGCACTTTTCTGACTAATATGTTTTATATTATAATCGAATTAAAACAATTACAAGTTTTAAATATAACGCCTACGTATCATATGACGAGGACACCTTACAAGGAAAGTGGGTTATTAGGAATCTCGCTAAACATATGGAAAAGCGTGGATATACCTTATTTATTCCCGTTCGGGAATTAGGGTACGGAATAGTAGGTTTTTGTCGTACAAATACTACAACCAGTAAAGATAAGTTTCAATGTATATACTAACATGAATGATCTTTTTTTCAATTTCGAAATAAAATCAGTATACATCAAATATTTTTCTGTATTCAATTCGATTCTACGACTTTGAAAAGTCAACTTTCGACAACTTTCCAGAGGAACGCTACTTAGTAAATGTCAACACTTTTCTATAGGCTTTGAATAATTTCTTGATTTTAATTAGCACAAGTTAAAGACGATGACGATAAGTTCAAACTGTAGTCACAACGGCGGCAGACCTTTCCCCGTTCTGTTTAGATGTCTAGCTACAATGAATTATCACGTAAAAATAATTTCTGAAATTATTACTCTAGCAGGTGCCATTATTTAGGATTTGGACTCGAATTCTCTCGGCTTGTGAGTCAGACAATCAACGATCGAGCTAAAAAAATCTCAAGCTGACCAGTATTGTGGCTATTATCTAATCATGGTTTCTGGGGAACTTTTCTATGTTCTCATTTGTATGACATATTGAGTTTATTTTAGCACAAACAGTCTACAAGGCAATAGTGTGAAGACAAGATATTCATTTAAAAAGATTAAGATTACCCCTGGGATTTGTTATCTTATTTTAATGCTCTCGATATTTTCACCTCTTAAATGGCTCGTTACCATACGTAAATTTTGATATAACTGATTACAATACTTTGAATTCCATCGACAGAAATTTTGTAACAGACAATATAAGTTTCCGGCTTATGCAGAAATTTGTAAAACCAATCACAAAATATGATGATACAGAGTGTAATCTCACCAAATATAACAAACAGATTTTTCTGAGACGTGAGCCAAAACAAAAATCTTCGACAACGTTTCCGATAAATACACAAATAGATAAGATAATTTTTTTCTCACATTCGATGTTTTCTGAAGGAACTTCAAATCTTTTCAGTATTTCGTCTACACTAAAATGTATGACTAGGTACATGTGTCAATCACTCACTTTTTTCCCATTATCATGAAAAAATCAACAATGTATTGGGAATGGAAATGACAATGCTAATGAATCTGTTTACAGATAAACAATACGGTATATATTTTGTCATTAATCATATCATTCGGGCTTTTCACACTATAAAATCTGGGTTGGCTTTCATTAAAACTCAAAACTGAGTTGGTTTGAACATCTATAGCATATTGTTTGTGTGTGTGAAGGGAAGGGGGTGGGGTGTGGAGGTGTACATGCTTGTGTGAAATATTATTTGTTATTATTCCCGGCGAACAATTCAAGTTAATTACTCGAACTTTGTACAGTTATTAAGCTAGTGCAATAGTAGTGTCTTTTGCTTTGGCGAAGTTCTCCAGTTCAGTACTGTTTCCATTGTAAGATTGTCCAAATCACAATGTTAAAATTTTCCGGACCAGTGCTTTAAAACCGCTCAAGATAATTACTCGAACAATTTTACAGTTATTTAGCTAGTACTCTAGTAGAAGTTCTTCATTTCAATAATTTTAGTTCTATGGCACTATCAAAAATAACAAACAGAAATTTTACTTGTTGATCATGTAATTATTTTAGTTATAAATGTTGCCAAACATTACTGAAAAAACAATAAAAGATGACCTAGAATAAAATATCCGTAACAGTGGTGGAGTATTGCAATAGTAACAGATCTATATATGATTGTGTGTATTTCTTTTGATCAGCGCGACGCTGCGGATAACGTCACGCATGTCGTTATCATGTAGCAGTATTATTCTAACAAATTGTGAACCGCTATTTGCAACATAAGATAAATCCCATATCAATGTTTTGTTATAAATATAATGTATGTGTACCATATTTTAAGGATTATGTGTATATAGATATCTTCGATGATTTTCTTTCCGTGTTGATGCCAAACCAACTAATAATAAGTAATAAATAGCAAAATGATACCGTTATAATATACAAAACTAACGAATAAATTCAATGGAAGAGTTTTGTAAACATAAATAAGTCATTATTTCAAGTCGTCGTTCAAGAAGGTTATATTTCAATTATACGTAAAATGATTCATCCGTAAATTGACGGTTGGTTATAGTATAGTATGTTTTATAGAGTTTTCTTTATTAATGTTTGGCAGCGATTTTTCTATTGTGTACAGTGCCTTTACGTCAGCCTAAGCAGCGGTAATTCATGTGATTTCTAACCATTGTACTGGTCGACCATATAACAAACCTCAAAATTCAAGTTATCAAGATTTATATTCGTTTGTTTCTGTATGTGTTTTCAGTGTGTTGAACGCTTCATCGCTGCATGTTTAGTAGACTTATCGAACACATCATGCGTGTTGTTAGTCTTACCATAATATGTCTCGCATCATATCTTGTGATTATAATGGGAGCGGATACATACTTGCCCTATCGTCTAGAGAATATGACGGATCTGTACTGTCCAGATAGTTGTGGTCAAGACACCGAGTGTTGTGTATGTGAAAACAAACGTGGATGGCAACTTGAGGGACAAGTAGTAGATCTTCACGTTAGATATACAGATATTCGAGGATCTTCGATAGTATACATTCACTGGGATGATTCAACACACAACTATACTAGATTATCTCATGTAAACGGACGTCTACGAAAATTACCAGCTAATATATGTACTTTTCCGTCAACTGTGGAACTGGAGCTAGACAACAATGAAATCGAAAACCTCGACGGAATCGGCTGTCTGGTCAATCTCGACTCCCTCTACCTTAACGATAATAACCTAGAAATCATACGCAACACAACATTCCGAAACTTAACGAGTCTACGTAATCTGTATCTAAGTAACAACAAAATCGTCAGCATTGATCCTAATTCCTTCAGTCTTTGTTGCGGTCAGTATATCCTTAACGTCGACATATCCAGAAACCAGATCGAATCCATTGACGTTACAAATTATGCTCTGAAAACCTTCTGTAGATTATCGATATCAGATAACAAAAAAAATATGAAAACTTCAAATCAGCTGGGTTTCAAGATAATGCCTGATGAAAAGTTTGGAACTGGTGGTACCATTGACTTTGAAAACTGTTCTCTGCAAAGTTTCTTTAACTACTCCGATTTCGGACTAGATTCATGGAACAAGCTCTATAAGAACTTGGATATATCTGTGTCATTCACTAGTGATGCACTAACGTGCGATTGCAATATGGCGGAACTGCTTTCTGGTGATATTGGAAACATTAAGAAATTCTGGAAACAAGCGGAAGAATATATTTGTGAAAGACCTCCCGAACTGAACGGTACAAAACTGACTGATATTTATGTGACATATCCAGAGAAGCAGGACCTCCTTATATGCAATATTACTGAGTACTGTCCTAGAAAGTGTCACTGTTATAACCAACCTAGCCATGATCGGGTTGTTGCCGACTGCCAGGGACAAGGACTTACAACAATGCCGAAACATTTACCATGGGGCAACGGGGACAGATTAAAACTTCTCTTTGCCGGAAATGATATTCAACATTTGGAAGAAAGACCTTATTTAGGTCGTATTTCAGAATTGGATCTTTCTGGAAATAGACTGTCTCATATCTCGGAGACAGCAGCATCAGTTTTACCTAACGATGCACGACTCAATGCAACTGGAAATAAATTGACATCTTTGCCGCGTCATTTTCAGAACAGAAGTCCAGCTACTCTTGTTTTAGGACATGTTCTTCTTTCATGCTCTTGTGAAGATCTGTGGACGAGATCCTGGCTTTCGTTTCGTCGCTATGAAGACAGTCCCACCTCATACATATGTGAGAACTTAGGTGGGAAAGTCATCACAGAAGCTGATTTTTCTTCGCTAAAATGTTACCCAGACACTTCAAATATAAACATTATTCTAGGAAGTTTGGCGGCTTTACTTGCTATTATCGTGGTTATCATCCTCGCTCGGGTATTATGTTATCCTGAAATATATGTTATATATCGTCGCAAACTCCGACGTGTAAAACAATCACAAGGATTTAAATATGACGCCTATGTATCATTTTATGACGAGGACACCTTACAACGAAAGTGGGTTATTAGGAATCTCGCTAAACATATGGAAAAGCGTGGATATACCTTATTTATTCCTGTCCGGGATGCAAGCATCGCCGAGTGCAGAGAGGAATACATCCGGAGTACGATAGGGAGGTGTAAACATTTCATTATCATTCTGTCAGAAAAATACTTCAAATCATCTGATCAAGGGGAAACAACTCAATTAGTCTTCACTCAGTTTGAATTCAACAATATGTGGAAAGTGTACCAAAATGATATGCGGCGAAATTTGGTCATTATCAACTATGATAACCTATCTGTCAGTGAAATCAACAACCGTTGGGTGAAGGCTTGTTGTCGTGTTGGGGAGGTTGAAGACTTTACTGAAAGACAAGGCTTACTGTTGGACGTTATTGAACAAAAACTGTTCCCATCTTGCAGACAGTATAACGAATCCGAAATCGATGAACACATTTCCCGGTATGATTTTAACGCAAAGCTTGTGTTTCATGGAAAATTGTAGAGTGTAATCTTGACGTTGATGCAGATATTTTATTTCTGTTGATATATCTAAATGTATTAAGGGATAAACTCTGCAAATTCTCTTCTATTTGTTGATCTTTGATTTACATATTCCAGGACTTTATCTCCTACATTATCAATAATCATCTCTTCCAGTACAGGACATTATAGCCTACATTGTAAATAATAATATATTCTAGCACCAGACTTTATTTACTACAGTATAAATTATCATATATCCAAGGTTAAGACTTTTTCTACTACACTATAAATTATCATCAATTCCAAGGGATAAACTCTGCAAATTCTCTTCTATTTGTTGATCTTTGATTTACATATTTCAGGACTTTATCTCCTACATTATAAATAATCATCTATTCCGGTACAGGAATTTATTTCCTATATTATAAATTATCATAAATTCCAGCTGCAGCCTTTATCTCCTACATTATAAATAATCATATAATTCCTTTCGAATACCGATGCACCCATCCTCTCACCGTCCTTTCTCGGCTTTCTTCTCTTATGCCGTCCTATCGCCTATATAGGGGACGTGTGTATGCTGACATATCACCTATTACGAGACGAGTGTATGCCGTTGTTCTCTCGCATATTATGTGACGAATTAAGTACCCATTACTGGTTATCGAATCCTTCATTGCATATTGATAATAAAATATAAGCTACTTGGAATATTTGTATGTGATATTTTCACTCTTTTGTAATGCACTTCAATGTTAGGCCTGGATCATGAATCAAGGGATTCTCCAAATCATTCGAAAGCACAGATAATGTTCAACTGTCTGGATTATCTCCCACTAAGAAACATCTAAGCCAACCCTTATAGCGAAACCAAGACTGGAAGAAACTAACATAAGGACGGGCAGACATCGATTTTTTTAACATAATCAGCAATTGCGAATACTGCAATGCCGCAACTAAGCATAAAGCAGAATTAAGAACAGACTTATAGTGTTCCTACAGCCTTCAGTGTATCTTTCCTGTGTGTGTTGAAGGGGGGAGGGGGGTTAGCGGATTGTCCTAAGGATTTCTTTGGGAAAATAAGGAAATACAGAAGCCGTGCTGTCCTCTCAAGAACCATATTGAAGACGGAGAGAAAAGACGCCCCCTTACAACAAACCGACGCAGTTAAATCGGAGAAAGCATCCCTCTACCGTAGAACTCCGTTGACTATTAACATGTAAACAAGCAACGTCAGACTTTAATTTGCTTACAGGAAAGTAAATACAAAAATACAATTTATATTTGAAACCAAAACACAACGTGGTAACAAAAACGCATACACGCCGCCATGTGTCGGTACACCGACGGGGAAAACGTAAACATGCCGCCATGTGTCTGTACACTGACGTGGAAAACGTAAACACGCCGCCATGTGTCTGTACACTGACGGGGAAACGTAAACACGCCGCCATGTGTCTGTACACTGACGGAAAAACGTAAACACGGCGCCATGTGTCTGTGCACTGACGGGAAAACGTAAACACTACTCCAGGTGCCTGTACACAGACGGGAAAACGTAAACACTACTCCATGTGTCTGTACACTGACGGGAAAACGTAAACACGCCGCTATGTGTCAGTACACTGACGGGGAAAGTGTAAATACGCCGCCATGTGTCTGTACACTGACGGGAAAACGTATACACGAAGCCATGTGTCTGTACACTGACGGGGAAAACGTAAACACTACTCCATGTGTCTGTACACTGACTGGGAAAACGTAAACACGCCGCCATGTGTCGGTACACTGACGGGAAAACGTAAACACTACTCCATGTGTCTGTACACTGACGGGGAAAACGTAAACACGCCGCCATGTGTCCATACACTGACGGGGAAAACGTAAACACGCCGCCATGTGCCTGTACACTGACGGGAAAACGTAAAAACTCCGCCATGTGTCGGTACCCTGACGGGGAAAACGTATACACGAAGCCATGTGTCGGTACACTGACGGGGAAAGGGTAAATACGCCGCCATGTGTCCATACACTGACGGGGAAAACGTAAATACGCCGCCATGTGTCTGTACCCTGACAGTAACACGTAAACACGCCGCTATGTGCCTGTACACTGACGGGGAAAGTGTAAATACGCCGCCATGTGCCTGTACACTGACGGGGAAAACGTAAACACGCCGCCATGTGTCTGTACACTGACGGGGAAAACGTAAACACTACTCCAGGTGCCTGTACACTGACGGGAAAACGTAAACACTACGCCATGTGTCTGTTCACTGACGGGGAAACGTAAATACGCCGCCATGTGTCGGTACACTGACAGTTAGACGTAAACACTACTCTAGGTGCCTGTACACTGACGGGGAAAGTGTAAATACGTCGCCATGTGTCTGTATACTGACAGTTAAACGTAAACACGTCGCCATGTGTCTGTTCACTGACGGGGAAACGTAAATACGCCGCCATGTATTTGTACACTGACGGGGAAAATGTATACACGAAGCTATGTGTCGGTACACTGACGGGGAAACGTAAACACGCCGCCATGTGTCTGTACACTGACGAGGAAACGTAAACACGCCGCCATGTGTCTGTACACTGACGAGGAAACGTAAACACGCCGCCATGTGTCTGTACACCGACGAGGAAACGTAAACACGCCGACATGTGTCGGTACACTGACGAGGAAACGTAAACACGCCGCCATGTGTCGGTACACTGACGGGGGAATGTAAATACGCCGCCATGTATCCCCTGAGCCGAAAAACCTGGCCAACATTATTACCAATATAATGGAAAGTGTAACGGTAAAACATAACAGGCAGTCTAAATTCACAATAGGGAATAGCTATTATTGGTTTCATTATGTTTTATACAAATGGATGGAATTTAGTAGAATATATGTATGTTAATGTTACTGATACGAAAAGCTACTGCAAAGAGAGTCCGTCTCACTATGATTGGTGTTCATGGGATGATAAAACATACAGCGAACATTGCTTTGTAACGCAATATTTGCACTGAGCAATGACGTCTGCTTCGGATGAATGCAAACAAGTTGATTGCTCTACTTTTGATTTACGTTCTATAATACAATGTGTTGTTATGCGGAATACATGTTTACATCGACCTACAAATGAACTTCTCATACTTTTTTTTCTGAAACAAAACCTTTGCATGTTGCAAAAATATATGAAGAATAACAAAAACCTTCATTGGGAGATATTTTAATTTATACTTTGTTTTGATATTTTTCAGTTGCGCCGGCAAAGATTGAAAACGGTAAAATATTGTAGACACTGGTGTCACGCGGTTGTTTTGATTTGGTTTATCGGTTAACTGGTTTTGTATTAGAATTGTTTTCAAAAGGATGATGATTTGATGGATAGGCATACAATACTTTGCAGACGAATCTCATTTCCCTGGGGGTATGTTACTTCATCCTGTTTCTCATATATGGACCACATCATCGATACTCCAAGGCTTACGCTCACGTCGCTCTCTTGAACAAAATTTTGATGTAGATCAATCAAATCTCGAGGTCGGATAAAGATATTTTGTAATGGCTTTGAAATTTGGTGTCACTCCTTTTTTTAGCTTCGAAGGAGCCCATCAGCATATGTTCCAGCGGTGCAGAGCGTGATAGTGAGCGTAACCACTGGAGTATCGAGGATGTATGAATCCCATCGTATGGAATATCGACGATGATTTGCGTTAGCTTTACAAGGTGTCAGTGTTTTAGCCTAGTGTTAAGCAGACGTATACCCGATATATCCAATATTACATTGGCACGCCCTGAAACCGTCAGTATCATAATCTTAATATTAAATGTTTTCAGAATGTACTTTCGCTTTCTCCCAGTTTATCTCCGTGTGTTGGCGGGGGCTTCAAAATTGTTCCTGTTCACCTTGGTGATCCTGGTGTATATTTTATCAGTAATGGACAAATATTTTCTGATAAAGAACTGATTTAGGCGAATATAATAGTTAAGTTGTTTTACTAATGTTCACTTCAATATTTACAAAGGGCAACGACGTTAATTGATTTATCAACTGACGTAGTTTTAAATAGTCAAAATAACAATAAGCATTATGATTGCCAGTTACTGATCATGATACTGTTTAATCGAGTAGTGGAATAGATGACATGTAGATTTTAAAGAAATACAAAGAGTTTTTGACAAATCATGAACAAATCAATGTAGCAACGTTGCAAACTGAAAAGGCGTTATTCCCCGACTATGACAGCCTTTTTTTTCAAAGAAATATGGACGACAGCAAAAGCATACGGCTTTGAAGTATGCTGGGGCGTATTTCGAGAAAAGAACGCCTAAAACCAAGACAAAATATTCTAACGACACAATTTTGAAAATTGTAGAATTTATGGCTAACTTGTTTTGTCGTTTTAGCTCTTTCATTCATTTTCTTGTAGAAGACTTAAACAATCATGGTGTTTATTGAATCAAGTCGTTGTTTGTTTTTGTTCCAGTAATATTCCTAGCATAATTAAGTTAATAAGAGCATTATCTTAGTAATAGTAATTCATCAACTGTGATTATGACTGCTACACAGGTTTCACTGGAAGGCTGTCCTTTTTCAGGAATTTAAATAACACCCCGTGTTTAAAGAATCTCCATTATTCACTCATTCATTCATTTCGATAGACTGCAAATATTGAAATGATCAATCCTGGCTTGTTTCCTGTTACTTTTGAAGTTTTTGATGGAGCTCGTGGTGTGTCTATATACTTAGCTGTACCTGGGATTGTTGTACAATCTATAGTCCAAGCATCTTTAAGTATCACTGTGTATGATGAAGCCATGAATTGTAAACTACAAGCTTAGGTATTTGGATAGTGTGACCTTACAGTACAAATTATTGGGAGAGGGTGCACTCACATAAAGATTTCTAGTCAACCAACGAATTACAATGAAGTATTGGTTATTGGTTGATAGGGGATCTGAATGAACTTCAATAAAACGACAATGAGTATTGAGAATGTACCTCTTTGTTTTGGTTCAAAACATCGATTTCAACTGTTATAAACACAGTTTTTGTCAGTCTTGGAGGCTTGGCGAAGCCTAAAACGGGTGCAAGACTGACCTGGAACAAATTACTTTGTATTTTTTCTAGATATATGTACTAACGTGTATTATGTGAACGAACAGACTACAAAACACTTCGCTCCACTTTAAATATCGTAACACAAACAACCTATGGAGCGGTTTTGATGGCAGAGTTCAATGCTATGTATTTTTTTTATCTATTTTCCTCAAATATTTTCTTTATATGAAAAAAAAAAAAAAAAAAAAAAAAAAACAAAAACAAAAACAAAACCAAAAACATTTAGTGCAAGCGATATACTGTTACATAGCTTATCAAATACTTTATTTGCATTGTCTCCATGTAAGGGCATGTGTACTGAAACTGAGAAGTGATGGTCAATATAGAGGTAAAGGGACAATAGAAAGGTCACGTGACAAACAGTGGTTACATACAGGTGTTTAGCTTAAAGCGTGTACATTGTAGCGATTAGGGGCAGCTAATATAGGAACCTGGAAAGGCCTGAATCTGATATTCGTTAGCTGTATAGAAGAACAGGAAAGGATATGAAGAGTAACTTCACGGTCCATAAATCCTTAGTAATTCCATACTCTATTACCTTAATCATAATACTGTTTGAACCTATCATGCCGTGTCTTTGTCTCCAAGTTGAAACGTCAGGTAAGATTTCATCATTTCTTTATATTTCGTACGTGAAAGTCGAAAGTCATAAAGATTTTTCAATCGATTAGAAATTTGATAACAATGAATTACATGTTTCATACACTTGTATACATATAGTGTTCATATTCAGCCATCAAATTACATATGTAATTATAATAAGGTGTTCTTTTAAGACCAACATTTTTTTACACAATAGGAAGGTGGCTGTTTTATGAAACAATGCCAAGTCAATTAGAACCTTTTTTATATAAGGTATTTTTTCACCTGGATTGTTGTCCGAGATTTATCTGTGCTAATTACACAACATATTTCTTAATAACACATCAGAATTTAACCCAAATGTTGTTCAAGTACTAAATATTAAACGCAACCACATGAAATAAATGAAAACAAAATGATTTTACTGGGGTTTTAAACTTTAAATGATAATAAAGTATATAATTGATTATGTAATATCTTACATTGGATGGTTCAGTACTACAACGTAACTAACGACTATAAAGTTAATCAAGATTTTCTGAAATAGAGATGGTTTAATGATAATAGAAATTGACTCGTGTAAATTTTGTAGTTGAAAACTGATAAGAGTGGTGGTTATGAAAACAATGTTTTATTATTGATTAGAAAATATAACACTTTCTAAGAAATATCTCTAATCTAATTGAACTTGCTAATGATATACTTAGATATAGCAAATATAGCTCTGATGATCACATCATCAAGAAGTTTATAAATCATTCGACTTATATATATATATATACAATAAGCAACAAACTATTATGTCTTATATATCATTAAATTGTTAAATGCATGTAATATTTCTTAGCACATTTGCTTCTGCAAATAATCAAAGAAATACACTTGCTTAAAGTATTACTATATACCAACTTTGAGAAACATGAAATGTGCACGGTAACTATTTGATGAAAAAACAACTTATTCAAATTTTAATCGATTTGCGCCCGGACAGCATCTAGTGATTAGAAAACACAAGTCGCTCTGTTTGGTCAAACGTAAAAAAAGTAATATCATCACTGAAAAAAGTTATGTCATCAATAGAAAAGTTATATCATCACTGAAAAAAGTTATACCATCACTGAAAAAAGTTATGTCATCAATAGAAAAGTTATATCATCACTAAAAAAGTTATACCATCACTGAAAAAAGTTATATCACCACTGAAGAAAGTTTTATCATCACTGAAAAAGTTATGTCATCAATAGAAAAGTTATATCATCACTGAAAAAAGTTATGTCATCACTGAAAAAGTTATATCATCACTGAAGAAAGTTTTATCATCACTGAAAAAGTTATGTCATCAATAGAAAAGTTATATCATCACTGAAAAAAGTTATACCATCGCTAGTAGGGATAAAAATGTGTTATACTTAGTGTATTTTTCTTGTCAATATTTCTTAAATGTTTCTAGTGTTTTTTATGATATTAAAGTGAAAGTCAATTAAATCACATCTCGGCTGAAAAGAAAGTTGTTTATACTGTATAAATACACTCACTTACAAAACGGATAAACCAACTGGGAAATAAATGATAAAATGAATTAAGTATCTTATCTAGAATGAACCAATGACCATACAAGGGAACTATACATCTGCAGGTGATATATCACAAGTGCTGAGAAAGAGAGTTACTTGTATTTTGCAAACTTGTGAGTACAATGCAATAATATTGAACACTTATTTTAAGAGAAGATCATTTGATTTATAAAGAGACATATTGAACGAAATATTGACAAGACGTATACTTACCTAACAGGAATATCATACGAAATAAAGCAAAATATTGACAAGACGTATACTTACCTAACAGGGATATCATATGAAACAAAGCAAAATATTGACAAGACGTATACTTACCTAACAGGAATATCATATGAAACAAAGCAAAATATTGACAAGACGTATACTTACCTAACAGGAATATCATATGAAACAAAGCAAAATATTGAAATGTGAGCAGCAGGAATAAATAGTAGAAACACCAAATCAATTAATTGTTAGAAAATAATAATAAATGAACAGGATTGCATGACCTGAATATGTATCACTCTACACATCAATGTAACAGATGGAAAAGGGGAGATATGCATACTTAACTAGATAGGTAGCCGTAACATTTAAATCATATTACAATACAAACTATATTATATCATGATTAAATAACCAAATATTAACGGTAGTTTCATCAGAAGTAACTGATTTGAAAATAGCAGACAATTACAATAAATAAAATTGTGTATAACATCTACATCAACCCGTAAACGAAATTATGAATACACATTTTAAAAACTAAATATTTTACAACATAATCCGATTGGATCACTTCAACACTCGAAACATCATATCAAATGGATATTGATTACATTTAGTTTTGCATTGAACTCAAATACAAGGAGGCTAATATAGTAGTTCATAGTATGAAAATACGTGTAATATACTTACTAGTTTGAAGAACTATTGAAACCAATTAAACGCGTATTTGAATGATTTCTATATAGAGAACGAATGTACAAAACCCCATTTCATTACAGGGTGAAAAATTCGACCTGATCAAGAAGATTTTTTGTTTAACATTTATCGTGTACATAATATCTATAACCGATAGTAGAATTTGTAACATTAAAGATCAATGCATTACTACGAAACAAGACATAATATTTTGTACTTATTAGATAAAAATATGCTATACATACAATCTCAACATTTTCGGTAATAGCGAGCTGCTACCTAAGAGATATGAAAACAATAGTCTAGAGTCTAGCTAATTAACCAGCGTAGAAACTGTGTGTCTGCGATGTTTGTGAGGAAACCTGGTGATTCGGAAAAGAACGAACACGTCAGTTTTTCACTTAATACTTTCTGCAAACAAAAACGTTTCCGTTTATATCATAGAGCAGCATGTGATTAAAATTTAAGAACATACATATAATGAAACCTACCAAAAAATGAACAGAAGGTAGAAATATAAAAAAAAAATTAACCAGAATCAGATATGCTGTTTAAGAATGATTATCATATACCTTGTTGTAAATAGTCATGACTTTCTTTATATTTACACGACTTTCATTATTGCAGTTTTTATGAAACTCAGGAAAGCTGGTTCTTTTAATGACAAGTTGTTAACTGACAACATGACTGGATCTTATACAGCGGACACCTTATTAAAGTGCACGTCATTCTGCGCATCACAATCTCTTTGTGTGTCTCTGTTCTTCAATATAAACAACGGGCTGTGTCAGACACACAGCGTCGTCTTCACAGACCCCACCTCCTCATTGGTCAGTGTCAACACTTCCTACTTCTATATCACTAAGGGCAACAGCGTCCTCCAGCCAATCAAAGGTAAGCATAAAATAAGTTATCGAGATTGATGGTCCAAAGGTAGAATAGAATAAAAAAAAAACCGCACACTTAACAAACAGACATATATCAATTAGTGCCAAAAAGACTTATATTAATCTGTTAATGTGTGATCCGTTAATTTATAAGTGTTACAACAGAATTGAAGAGACGATATCACCAATATAAATTATACGTAAAACAGTGATATAATGAAACGTTCTTGAATAAGAGATTTCACATTAAGCTGATATCACTGACTTCTTTAATAGTTTATATTATTCGGAAACAATACCGACCGAGCCGGGGGCCATGGTTGCTGTTGTTTATTTTGGCTCTATAAAGCACCATAACTGTTTTTGGTATCAAAACCAGAGCACAGAATGCTCAAGGTATGCCATTTTAATTCCACACTATTCCATGATATTTACCACACCGTCACGAATACCACATCTTTGATGAAACGATTATTGCACTCTCGCGCAACTAGCTGAACACGTGTCCGAAAAATTTTATTGGCTGATTCGTAAAGTCACAGAACACGAGCATTCAATATGATGATTTATGTCAAATAGACCAGCACGTGATTGGATGTAGAACAACAATACGAAATGTAATAATAAGTTATATTATTGAGGTATGTGATTTGGTTAATGTAAATATATAATAGCTTATAGCTGATGTAACATATGACACCATGCATTTTATCTAGTGGTATCATTAGTTAATTTATTGTTGAATTATCTTCTGCTGGTTCTTTTCTTTAAGAAATTATTACATAGCAATTCTAACTAATCAGTACGACAACGACATCATCATTTACGTCAGTAGATGAAATCGTGATTTTATTAGCCCACAGAGATCTTATTTCATATCAAACGAACTGTTAGTAATTCGGATTAAAATGAAATATATAGTTAAACAGCGTTCCATGGAACTTACGATGAATTTTAATATATATAGAATGTCATTATTAGCATCAACTGTGCAATGACCCTATCATCCGCAAGAAGTCGGTCATAAACAGCTACGAATTACGAAGGCTGATTAATTAGTTGTGAACCTTGTATTGAAGAAGTAGGGATGCCCTTTTTCAGCCTTACTGTTCCCTGGTTATTAAAGACTGTTTACCCGAAGGCTGGGTGTCATTTGGTCATTAGGTTGAAGATGTAGTGACCTTTGAAAAATGAAAGAGCAGTAATTCAATATCTGCAGAAGAAAGGTCCAGCACCTAAGGATGGTTGCAACACTAGGAAATGATGCCCTTTTATTTGCTACAGTAAAATTTGGATTGCAGAATTTAAGCATGGCAGGCAGAGTCTTGGGGAAGACGCCCTTCCTGGAAGAGTACATCCCATTCTTACTGAAAAAAGCTGAAAAAAGCTCTCAACCCGTTCGGTACCATTGCAATTTTTTCGCCAAAAGTCAAACTCTTATATACGAGACTCACAACTTATCAATCAGCCCTCGTTTGTATCATATGTGACTGGTTGCTTAGGGGTTTTGGATCCCAAAGGATTCCTAAAACTCTGGTATATTTTTATACATGTTCGGAAATGCCACTCGAGTTTGGGTACTTAACCTTACGCTTTTGATCAATATATCGACCAGGTTCACTACAAATATATGCACTAATCGTCAGTAATTAAGATTATTGACATTTGCTTACACAAATCTATTTCAAAGAAGAGATGAAACAAATTTGAGATCCACTCAGACAAATTCTATTGAAAATAATCAAACAGATTTGATACAAGTTTTTGTACTCCTCTGATGTTTTGACCGGAAGTAAGACATAATTCAATTTTAAATGAATTCCAATATACTGTCTGGGATTTTTGTCGTTTAAAGTACTTAAATACTTTATCATCTATTGTTGAACTTATAATTTGAAAACGGGCAATTTATGTGACATGATGAAGAAATTTCTATTGTGGACTACATTTTTCACGGCGTAATTGACGGGCGTTATTCGGTTAACAGCGTCAACATTTCAACGTTTTCTGGTTGCGATGGTACTTCTCTTGAGTATAATTATGGAAGTCGTGGGCAGATTTCAACTAAATTCTGCCTGCATTATCACCACGAATCACAGATATCGAATTCATGAGTTCTGACTTGGTGATCACTTTCCCGGATTTTAGCACCCAAAAATAAATATATTAGATTTTTTCTTGATCTTGGAAAAATATATATAAAGACGAATATTTACACACACACATACATACATAGGTCCTGACTGATGAAACACAGCGTATGGCGTGTTTATGAACTTTTAGTATTTGGGCATAGCGAAGCTTGATGACTAAGAAATATTAATGTAAAAATGACGAGAAATGACTTTATACAAGTCTCGTCTAGTTCAACCTGGTTTGTCAAAAAATTGAAATAGGCATGAGGTCAAAATGCTAATAATGCATGCTAAGACAGCATTTATGTAATACATGTTCATATATATTTCCTATTGAAGCCTACTCGTTTATCTTTTATTTTATCAACACACCATTCAGCTGGCTATTTATCATGTTACAGAGTGTGACGATCCTCCACCAGAGACAGGAGTTGTCTGGGGAGCGGGAACCAGCTTTCTTAGTAGTAGGAGGCCATATACTTGTGCTGGTGCCCTACTGCCTAAAGTTTCAGATGTGGAGTGTCATACTTCAGGAAACTGGACTCTGATGTCCGATTTCTGTAGAGGTAAGGCGATTTCATTACGCACTTGTTTCACCAGGTAAGTATTATGTATTTTTCTGAGAACAGTCCTTAGCTTTTTATACTTAGCTTCACATTAATAATTTATAAAGCAACACATGTGTAAAGCTCAACGTAATTTTCAATACTATTTCAACATTCATGCAAACACAAATCATTTCTTTTGGAAAAGTACATACAAAATGACTTTCATACTATTATATATCTGTTGAATAATAAATATAGCTTGAATGTGGTTTGTTTGTGTCGTAGATCTGGAAAGTTGTGAGGACGTACAGATGTGTAGTAGTACCAACCTGGATGGTACCTACCAGTTATACCCACCAGTACTCGGGGGTCATGGGGTCAACATCTACTGTCATAACATGGCCACGGTACCTCAGGCCTATGTTACACTGTTTGAGGAGAATATGTCCCGGAATGACTATTCCTTGAGAACATGGACATTTCCTTGCATTTTTCAAGACCGTGTCGGCGATGCTACAGCATATTTTAACAAAATCAGCGTTAGTCTTGTGGTAAGATAAATTTCCTCAAACATAAGAAACGTGTACCTGTTCACAGATGTTACAGACAAACGTGAACCTGTTCACAGATGTTACAGACAAACGTGAACCTGTTCACAGATGTTACAGACAAACGTGAACCTGTTCACAGATGTTACAGACAAACGTGAACCTGTTCACAGATGTTACAGACAAACGTGAACCTTTTCACAGATGTTACAGACAAACGTGAACCTGTTCACAGATGTTACAGACAAACGTAAACCTTTTCACAGATGTTACAGACAAACGTGAACCTGTTCACAGATGTTACAGACAAACGTGAACCTGTTCACAGATGTTACAGACAAACGTGAACCTGTTCTCAGATGTTACAAACAAACATGAACCTGTTCACAGATGTTACAAATCAATGTTCACTTGTTGACATCTGTTACATATAAAAATTATCCACACGCGTTAAATATTAATGTCATCTTGCTTCAGGTATTACAATACAACCTTCACCTTGTTTAACTCGTACCCTGTCATCCTTCACAGGATCTAAGATGAATGTCATTATAGCTGTCGTCTTGTTCACTGGTGGTAACATTGTAACCGTTACAATATAGCCTTCACCTTGTTCACTGATGGTTACATTGTAACTGTTACAATATAGCCTTCACCTTGTTCACTGATGGTTACATTGTAACTGTTACAATATAGCCTTCACCTTGTTCACTGGTGGTAACATTGTAACTGTTACAATATAGCCTTCACCTTGTTCACTGGTGGTAACATCGTAACCGTTACAATATAGCCTTCACCTTGTTCACTGGTGGTAAAATTGTTACTGTTACAATATAGCCTTCACCTTGTTCACTGATGGTTACACTGTTACTGTTACAATATAGCCTTAACCTTCTTCACTGGTGGTAACATCGTAACCGTTACAATATAGCCTTCACCTTGTTCACTGGTGGTAACATTGTTACTGTTACAATATAACCTTCACCTTGTTCACTGATGGTTACACTGTTACTGTTACAATATAACCTTCACCTTGTTCACTGATGGTTACATTGTTACTTTTACAATACAGCCTTCATTTTGTTCACAGGTGATTACATTGTTACCTTTACAATATAGCCTTCACCTTGTTCACGGCCGCTTTCATTGTAACCGTCATCTTGTTCACGGACGTTTACAATATAACCGTCACAATATATATTGACATTAAAAGAAGTTATTCTTTGGTTCAAAGATGTCAATCGGTTAAAGTTTAGCAGGGTTTTTTTTTCATTTGACTGAAACATTCGGTCTCATTGGCCTTATTAATAAACTTTTTAAATTATAAAAGTATCAATGCAACTTTTTCTTCCGATCAATATTAAGTTCCGGGTATAACTAGAGTGTACACCAAAATAGTGATATGCGTGACGTCATGAATTATCTGGAAATATGATATTTAGCTGTTATTGTTATATTTACATATTTTTAATTTAGGACATGTCTGTGAACAGGGATGACTACACATTTGCAGTCACGTGTCAGGAATCGCCCAGTCGATCTATCCCTGGGTTTGGGGAGGCTGGTGGGTGTTCACATGACTACATGTGGAGAGATTATAGGCAATGTCCAGCACCAGGTGTCTTTGTTATCAACACCAATGGTACAGGATTGAAAATCAGTCCTACTGTAAGTGAAATAAATGTGACCTGACACTATAACCAAATAGTTAATACGCAAATATTATTTGTCAATGGCTTCATGTCCACTCGTTACAGTTTCTTTAGTAGGCATGCTCAAGTTAACATAACGTGTCAAAATCTAAATGTCTTCACTAACATAGACCATGTCTGAGAATTAACTTTGTGCTGGAGCTTTCTCGAGTTGTAAATTTACCGGTATGTTCACGTGATTTCTTCGGAGTTAAACGTTTATATTTTTCTGTTCACATTACATAGCTCACTTAATCCTGGCGTGGACGTTACCAGTTTTCCATACTTGTCTGTACTATTCATGTTAAGTTGGCTGTCGCTGATCCTTCTTTATATATCTTTACATACACATTTATCGTAGTATATTTTTTTCAATTTTGTAATAAAATCTGAGTCATGTCGATACTAGTGCAGCTGGTCAGCGGATGGCGCATACGGATCCAGGGTAGAACCGATTGAGTGGTCTTCAGACGGATTAAAAATACAGACAACTTTTGATGCGTGGTGCGGTTCATTCAAACCTGATGCTTTGTATCTGGAATATAGCAGCAGTTCCGGTAAGTAGTTCTTGATAAAGAGTAGATAATCAAATCAATTTACTGAGGTAATGTAAAAACCGTAATATATAAATTTCAAATGCTCTCAAATGCATGACTTCGTCTTTTCAGATATTCGCGGGATTGCGACTATACCTACATGCCCGCCCAACTAATTTGCGAGTGACGATGATCCATGAAAGATATCAACCTTCCATGAGTTATCGAATACTGGAACACGGACTAATTAGCTGTTGAAAACGATAGCAATGACACTCCAGCAAAGATCTCAAAAACTAATTAGCTATTGAAAACGATAGCAATGACGCTCCAGCAAAGTTCTCAAAAACTAATTAGCTATTAAAAACGATAGCAATGACGCTCCAGCAAAGATCTCAACAACTAATTAGCTATTGAAAACGAGAGCAATGACGTTCCGATAAAGCCCTGAGTTACTGCTTATTTATTGCAAAACCTATAAGAATCAAGTCTTTGAATATGTTAGTTTCTGCCAGTACTAGATTTTGATATGTCCTACAGATGGATACTTTCCTGGCCTGTGAAGTATTAAAGCGAACTTTTATCTACAAGTTTATTTTCTGTATAAGATTTTGTACATTTATTATCGTTATCATTTGGTTTATTTGATAATCACGTTCTGACGGAAAGAATAAAACAAAATCTGTGTAAGTAGGGAATGCCCGGTTCTTCTATATATTATATTTATCTATATATAGTGACAATGTTATGTAACCTTGACGTATCAAACTCTAAGGATAAAAAATAAACACATGCCGAGGTTTTATTTCTTATTCGGTTATTTTTAGACTGTGTCAACACAGTTATTTTTAGACTGTGTCAATACGTGGCTATTTTTAGACTGTCTCAATACACGGTTATTTTTAAACTGTGTCAGCACACGATTATTTTTAGACTGTGTCAACAGACGGTTATTTTTAGACTGTGTCAACCCATCGTTATATTTAGACTGTGTCAACACACCATTATTTCAGACTGTTTTAACACACCGTTTATTTTTAGACTGTGTCAACACACCGTTATTTTTAGACTGTGTCAACACACTCTAGCACTATTTTCAATTTTCTATTCTACTATATCTATATATATGCAATAAGATCTATCTCACATTCGAAATCTCTGTACTTATATGCCGACTAAACTTCTCGCTTTGTAAGATCTATGAAAGTAATCGGTTAAAACATAATTGAACAAGTAAATTACTAGAAATGTTTTTGCTGACAACATCGAATACCCTAAATCAACAATTTATTAAGGTTTGATGTTTATTATTCGCTATGTAATACCATATTACAAAGCAAATGTGTCATCTGTTAAAACAATTAACATGCTGTCGAATAACGAATAGTGATACAACACATTAACAATGAAGATCCAACAACGACGTGACCAGGTTAGTGATATAACACATTAACAATGAAGATCCAACAACGACGTGACCAGGTTGGTGATATAACACATTAACAATGAAGATCCAACAACGACGTGACCAGGTTAGTGATATAACACATTAACAATGAAGACCCAACAACGACGTGACCAGGTTAGTGATATAACACATTAACAATGAAGACCCAACAACGACGTGACCAGGTTAGTGATATAACACATTACTGATGAAGATACAACAACGACGTGACCAGGTTAGTGATATAACACATTAACAATGAAGACCCAACAACGACGTGACCAGGTTAGTGATATAACACATTACTGATGAAGATACAACAACGACGTGACCAGGTTAGTGATATAACACGTTAACAAGGAAGATCCAACAACGACGTGACCAGGTTAGTGATATAACACATTAACAATGAAGATCCAACAACGACGTGACCAGGTTAGTGATATAACACATCACTGATGAAGATCCAACAACAACTTGACCAGGCTAGTGATATAACACATTAACAATGAAGATCCAACAACGACGTGACCAGGTTAGTGATATAACACATTACTGATGAAGATACAACGACGTGACCAGATTAGTGATATAACACATTAACAATGAAGACCCAACAACGACGTGACCAGGTTAGTGATATAACACATTAACAATGAAGATCCAACAACGACGTGACCAGGTTAGTGATATAACACATTAACAATGAAGATCTAACAACGACGTGACCAGGTTAGTGATATAACACATTAACAATGAAGATACAACAACGACGTGACCAGGTTAGTGATATAACACATTAACAATGAAGATACAACAACGACGTGACCAGGTTAGTGATATAACACATTAACAATGAAGATCCAACAACGACGTGACCAGATAAGTGATATAACACGTTACTGATGAAGATACAACAACGACGTGACCAGGTTAGTGATATAACACATTAACAATGAAGATCCAACGACGACGTGACCAGGTTAGTGATATAACACATTAACAATGAAGATCCAACAAAAACGTGACCAGGTTAGTGATATAACACATTAACAATGAAGATACAACAACGACGTGACCAGGTTAGTGATATAACACATTAACAATGAAGATCCAACAAAAACGTGACCAGGTTTGTGATACTTTATGCATAAGTGCTTCGCCGACCAGAATAAGTCCTTCTTAAAAAATATAATATGAAATATGACCAGGTGTTCAGTAAGGGTAAGCATCTTCTATTTTATGTCGAAACTCTTCTTATAATTGTAAAGTCAATCCAAGTTAGACATGTATCTAGGCTTTTGACGATGAAACTATCAATAACGAGAATCAAGCACATCCAGTGTCTCATAAGTAAATAGAACAATTCCAAATGAGATTATTATGGTGAAACCTCTCAATTGTCTTCATTGTCCTACATTTTGCTTTGTAAATTTTATATCTGTCCGCTGTCAACATCTCTCGTGGTGTTGTTAGGTTCGGGAGTCTTCAAATATCAAATCAAATACGATTTGTAAACAAGATAGTTTGGGGGAATCAGGATCATTGCTATCTATAAATGGAACTTGAAGAAAAGAAAAATCGATACTATCCCGTTAAAATGTCTTAGCTGCAAGCTGTCATTATTTAATGGTAAAATGTGGCCCCGTCCCATAGTCGGAAGAGATCGAGGTAAGAGCTGATTTAGAATTCTGGTGGCTATAAATAAGATCGACATTGGCAATATTATTTTTTCATATAAAAACGTGACATTACCAATATATATCGACGCAACAGGCATGATCTTTTCCTGTTGTCAGGATTGACGGCACAGTGATAGTGGAGAGCCATGAAAGAAAAGTCTATGCGTCGCCGGAAACCACAGAAGGTGGCTGAGAGTTCTGTGTGCCGACAAGTAGAAGATGCATGATATGGTACATGGTGGGGAAAGCTGGACGGTTTCAGGAGATAATTTGATTACCCAAGTCGGCACACATATAGAGGGGTAGTGAACAAAACATCAAGAATGGAGGGGCCTCTTGAATATGGAACTGTGTGGCATCACTTACATCTATATTAATGAAGGTGATAAACATGAGTTAAGTTGAAGGACTCTGAAATCCCAGTGTCACATCGTTCGATTACCTCTGGAATAACTCAATTTACTATGAAAAAAATCACGCAAAAGAGAGGAATCGTTAGTTCCGATGGGTACATTACAAAACTCAAAGAAGATCTTGCATTGAAGATCTTGGTCTATATATTCCTTGCTTTTTTACTTTTTCATGAAATAGAATCCAAATTAGATCACACGCACGTACTACTTCTCTTCTTGAAGATAATGCTTCCTAACTAGAGTTAGTATACAACGGCAATATCTGTATAAGGATGATAAATAAGACAATATATACTTGCACAGTATATTGGTTTTCTATTTCAGGTGCAGAAAAAAACCAATTCGAGTTCTTCAGAATCCACATCCTATACAATCCTGTAGGCAGTAGAGTAAGGTATAAGACAACATAATGACAATAGTTATCTTTTTCTCCGACTAAAACCACATCGTAAAAGGGTATTAGTAACAAAACGGTAAATTCAACAGACAATGAAAAGTGCTGGTTACCGCCAGGCGGCGCAATGATATGGTCTGATGCAGCAATGGGGACTCATATGTATGACTGCACTTTCAAGAAAAAAACAGCAAGAATATGCCAATATGTCAACAGATATATGGTCAATAATATCACCACATACAAGAGACAACAATATCACCACATACAAGAGGCAACAATACCACCACATACAAGAGGCAACAATACCACAACATACAAGAGGCAACAAGACAACCACATACAAGAGGCAACAATACCACCACATACAAGAGGCAACCATACCACCACATACAAGAGGCAACCATACCACCACATACAAGAGGCAACAATACCACCACATACAAGAGGCAACAATACCACCATATCATATACAAGAGGCAATCATACCACCACATACAAGAGACAACAATACCACCACATACAAGAGGCAACCATACCACCACATACAAGAGACAACAATACCACCACATACAAGAGGCAACCATACCACCACATACAAGAGACAACAATACCACCACATACAAGAGGCAACAATACCACCACATACAAGAGGCAACAATACCACCACATACAAGAGGCAACAATACCACCACATACAAGAGGCAACCATACCACCACATACAAGAGGCAACAATACCACACATACAAGAGGCAACAATACCACCATATACAAGAGGCAACCATACCACCACATACAAGAGACAACAATACCACCACATACAAGAGGCAACAATACCACCACATACAAGAGGCAACAATACCACCACATACAAGAGACAACAATACCACCACATACAAGAGGCAACCATACCACCACATACAAGAGGCAACAATACCACCACATACAAGAGGCAACAATACCACCACATACAAGAGGCAACAATACCACCACATACAAGAGGCAACAATACCACCACATACAAGAGGCAACAATACCACCACATACAAGAGGCAACAATACCACCACATACAAGAGGCAACAATATCACCACATACAAGAGGCAACAATACCACCACATACAAGAGACAACAATACCACCACATACAAGAGGCAACAATACCACCACATACAAGAGGCAACAATACCACCACATACAAGAGACAACAACACCACCACATACATGAGGCAACAATACCACCACATACAAGAGGCAACCATACCACCACATACAAGAGGCAACAATACCACCACATACAAGAGGCAACAATACCACCACATACAAGAGGCAACAAGACAACCACATACAAGAGGCAACAATACCACCATATCATATACAAGAGGCAATCATACCACCACATACAAGAGACAACAATACCACCACATACAAGAGGCAACAATATCACTACATACAAGAGGCAACAATACCACCACATACAAGAGACAACAATACCACCACATACAAGAGACAACAATACCACCACATACAAGAGGCAACCATACCACCACATACAAGAGACAACAATATCACTACATACAAGAGGCAACAATACCACCACATACAAGAGGCAACAATACCACCACATACAAGAGGCAACAATACCACCACATACAAGAGACAACAATACCACCACATAATTATACCACCACATACAAGAGCAACAATACCATTCTTATCAATCAATTTTATTAATTATTTCTCATAGAAAGAAATGCAGATACTTATGGCCATTTAATTCTTCCTTTCCTGACTAGTCGTTAGTTTTTATTAATATAGTATACATCATTTTTGTTCGCGTGCATTTCAAAATGACAATCATATGCCAAAGGTCAATAAATAGTTCACCAAAACCAAACTTAACAGGTCAAACAACCATCAATATCAATTGATATGATTTTTTCCATTGCCACATCATATAACAATATAGATATTCCAAAGGTCAATATATAGGTCATCAAAGATTAGATATCACATATGTCATCAGCGTAAATCAATATCGTGTACTTTTTCATTTCCTCATTTTTTTTAAAATGCAAAGTTTTGTCAAATGTCAATATATAGGTCACAAAAGGTTACAGGTCAAATAAGTAATCAATATCAATCAATAAAGTATAATTTTTCTGCACATCTTATTAAACAAGTAATTGCGCCAAAAGTAAATACATACGTTACTAAAGGTCACAGGTAAACCAAGCTATCAATATCAATTAATATGTGATATAACTGATATAGATTCATTGACCATACTGATCATTAAGTTTTAAATTTCATTCTCATAGTTTTCTCAGTAAGGTGACAACAGATTACAGTGACTTGTTAGCTTTTGGTGTAATAGTTTGATACCAGGTACAGAAAAAGTTATAAAAAGAGATGAATTCTTTGTCCCTTCACAGCAGATTCTGGTGGTAACCCTTACGTAATTGTTGTCAACAGCATCCCCTCGTTAGGACACCTATACAGAGCAAAGGCCTGATCTACACACAGTATTATAGCATAATTGTATGTGAGGATATATATACAAAAAATATTTGTGAGGATGCATTCCAAAATTAATTGAATACACGGTTTATCACTAAACCCTTAAAAACAATCTGCCTCCTCCTCACGCGACATTTGCAGAAGATAAACCCAAATATGTATCTCGTTTTCCAGTTATCCTGCTTCGCCCACATGATCTCTCGTTTTCCAGTAATTCTGCATCGCCCACAAGTTCTCTCGTTTTCCAGTTATCCTGCTTCGCCCACAAGTTCTCTCGTTTTCCAGTTATCCTGCTTCGTCCACAAGTTCTCTCGTTTTCCACATCGCCCACAAGTTCTCTCGTTTTCCACATCGCCCACAAGTTCTCTCGTTTTCCACATCGCCCACAAGTTCTCTCGTTTTCCACATCGCCCACAAATTCTCTCGTTTTCCACATCGCCCACAAGTTCTCTCGTTTTCCACATCGCCCACAAGTTCTCT
This sequence comes from Ylistrum balloti, assembly GCF_031769215.1. Taxonomy (NCBI): domain Eukaryota; kingdom Metazoa; phylum Mollusca; class Bivalvia; order Pectinida; family Pectinidae; genus Ylistrum; species Ylistrum balloti. The sequence goes on from NW_026782484.1 coordinate 1,386,282, forward strand.
CGTTTTCAAGTACTTCTGCATTTCCCACAAGTTTTCTCGTTTTCCAGTTATCCTGCATCGCCCACAAGTTCTCTCGTTTTTCACATCGGCCACATGATCTCTCGTTTTCCAGTTATCCTTCTTCACCAACATGATCTCTCGTTTTCCAGTTATCCTGCTTCGCCCACATGATCTCTCGTTTTCCAGTTATCCTGCTTCGCCCACAAGTTCTCTCGTTTTTCACATCGACCACATGATCTCTCGTTTTCCAGTTATCCTGCTTCGCCCACATGATCTCTCGTTTTCCAGTTATCCTGCATCGCCCACAAGTTCTCTCGTTTTTCACATCGCCCACAAGTTCTCTCGTTTTCCACATCGGCCACATGATCTCTCGTTTTCCAGTTAACCTGCTTCGCCCACATGATCTCTCGTTTTTCCACATCGCCCACATGATCTCTCGTTTTCCAGTTATCCTTCTTCGCCCACATGATCTCTCGTTTTCCAGTTATCCTACTTCGCCAACATGATCTCTCGTTTTTCCACATCGCCCACATGATCTCTCGTTTTCCAGTTATCCTACTTCGCCCACATGTTCTCTCGTTTTTCCACATCGCCCACAAGATCTCTCGTTTTCCAGTCATCCTGCTTCGCCCACAAGTTCTCTCGTTTTCCACATCGTCCACAAGTTCTCTCGTTTTCCACATCGCCCACAAGTTCTCTCGTTCTTCACATCGCCCACAAATTATCTCGTTTTCCACATCGCCCACAAGTTCTCTCGTTTTCCACATCGCCCACAAGTTCTCTCGTTTTTCACATCGCCCACAAGTTCTCTCGTTTTCCACATCGCCCACATGATCTCTCGTTTTCCAGTTATCCTTCTTCGCCCACATGATCTCTCGTTTTCCAGTTATCCTACTTCGCCAACATGATCTCTCGTTTTTCCACATCGCCCACAAGTTCTCTCGTTTTCCAGTCATCCTGCTTCGCCCACAAGTTCTCTCGTTTTCCAGTCATCCTGCTTCGCCCACAAGTTCTCTCGTTTTCCAGTCATCCTGCTTTGCCCACAAGTTCTCTCGTTTTCCAGTCATCCTGCTTCGCCCACAAGTTCTCTCGTTTTCCAGTCATCCTGCTTTGCCCACAAGTTCTCTCGTTTTCCAGTCATCCTGCTTCGCCCACAAGTTCTCTCGTTTTCCAGTCATCCTGCTTCGCCCAGTGGTTTAAACATTGTAAACACATCGGCAGAGGTTCGAATGAACCTGAACATGTACTTTAGTCCTTGTGAAGGATACAGGTGACAAGGAATGAGATGTGTTAATTATAGTAACACAACAAAACCAGAATTTAGTAAATTATATCCGTTTTATTTTGATTGATTTATCCTCTGTACAGAAATTAACATAACCAGTTTGTTAAGATATTACATCGGAGCAGTGTGTCGTCTTATGAATTAAATTTACAATAAAGTTTATTGTTACGTTCAATATTTCAAGCCTCTCAAGCCTCTCAAGCCGAGTGCATATTGTTTTATACACACCGTCACTGCTTGCATGCTTAACCTCTAGATATCAACTTGTTTCATCGTCTGCCATAATGGCCTTGTACTTCACTATTGTGTGCCTTCAAAATTCATTATTTCCTAAATGACTCGCGATTTGGCAATACATCCGTACCTTGATAACCTCAAACATAGACCAGTCTCTGGTGGTTTTACCGTGGACACACGTGGGGATCTGTTACCTACTTACACGTGTGCAGCGAACCGATGACATTTTGTACACAAATATCTTTACGGAAGTATCAGTTGGACCAAATCGAGTCTTCATTTAACAAGGCGAGGTTAAACAAAGACTTTCATCTGATTTTCTGTGTCGGTGACCTGATGTCATGGCGATGGTTGATCTCCATCTACTAGCACAAACAGTCGTGTACTGCTGTACACTAATCTGTGGGTTTTTTGTGTCCATCCCTGTCGGTTTGACAAACGTAAGTATACCGGCTATGGGTAGTACGGTGGGTAAACCATACACAACCTAGGCAAGTGGTGCTAGTGATGGACAGTCATAAAAAAGTTATATTTGTACTCATCATAGCCCCACAGCGGATATTTGGTCGGGGGAGGGTAGTTGGTGTGAAATGGGGTGAGGTGGAAGGGGGAGGGGTTGTGTCGGAGGTAACCGGGGAATGGAGGGGGGGGGGCGGGGGGTGGATGGTGTGTGTATGTGTTGTGTTGGAGGTAACCGGGGGTGGATGGGGTGTGTATGTTGTGTTGCAGGTAACCGGGGGATGGATGGGGTGTGTATGTTGTGTTGGAGGTAACCGGGGGGTGGATGGGGTGTGTGTGTTGTGTTGCACGTAACCGGGCGGTGGAGGGTGTGTATGTGTGTTATGTTTGAGGTAACCGGGAGATGGATGGGGAGGGGATGTTACCATTGCAGTCATGGTCCATAGCTCACCAGTCCTTACAGGATTTTTTTTAGGAAATTTAGTCATATGGTGTAACTTATTGAAAAGCCTAAGTTCTCAGAATCGTTAATATGGAATATTATGGAGGCTTCTGATTAAAACTGATACATAAAGATTTTGAAAAATAGTAATTATCATTTTCTTAAACATTCGATGTCATTTGGTTCCCATGGTATTCAAATAGTGCTTACACTCAGACACCGGGTCACTAAAGATATGCATTTGTGTAATCCTCATGACTACGACTACATTTCTAGGTTATTTTACCTCGGGCTTAAATTACTCTATAAGCAATACGGAACATGTACTACCTATATAAATTTCCTTTTCACTCGGACGATATAGAAAGAAACCGGAATTCCCATGAAAACACGTGAGAAAAACCAAAGGTCAAGGTAAACATCTGGCTAGAGGGTTTTTCATTACTGTATTATCTAACACGCAAAAGTATTAATCGACAGCGCGCGGTGTTGAACGCTTAATTAAGGGAGCCCATGCACCTCTATTAAACGTAGAAATGGAGGCACAATGAGATACCAAGCTAAAATGGCTTTAGGATTAATGACATACTACAAGTTGTTGTTCTTCAACACAGGACAGCAATCTCTTTAGATATACACAAGAATAGTATCATACTGAGGATTTTTTACACGCGGGGGAAAAAGGTTATATTCAAAAATATTGTTCATATTTTATAAAAAGTCATAGATCTATGAGCTTGTAGTATCACGCTGATGCAACAACTTATTTTGGAAAGAAACTCGTGTTATTAAAATACAATATTGAAAATTGTCAAGATGTTTTAAAACAACATGCCATGAATAGATTCTACATGTGAATTGAAAATTATGACAAAAATTCATAAATCTTATAAATCTTATCAAAATCAGTTTATATTTCATTTTTCATCCTGTTTATCAATTTTGTCTTGTCTGCGATGAAAACTCGCGGAAGTGAAACTAACGTCACTTTAAAGGTTTACATTTAGATCCTTAGCGCAAAATGTCAAGCCCAACTTTTATAAAATTTTGATAAATAGCTAGATCACATGCATGTACATTCTAGGTTTACAAAACATCTTACAGGTTTTGCGGTTCACAAAGGAAGCCGGGAAGCTGGACTTTTTTATTCAGTGTCTGTGAATTGGACTATAGCTTTACCTGTAATTAACACTTATTGTTTAACACCAACACACAGTCTCACTTAAACTGCACAGAATAACAGCTTTTGCCGAGGTAAACACTAAGTTCAAGTTAAGTGAGGAGACACCAATCACATACATACAGAAGGCGTTTACAGCCTTAGTTGAGTTGAGTTCAGCAGAACATAGTTTCATTGTTGAAATCGCCAAACTTGTTTCTCGTTCACGATGAGCAGAAAGTAAGTTATTGTAGTCCTTCATATTTGAAATTTGTTTTACTTTCAGGGAATTTATTTCCTTATATTGTGTAATAAATGTGTAAAAAAAAACCAGACCGTATTTGGTCGACTTTTCTGGAGCTGGTTTATCTCTCTCTGGTAATTCGTTGGTTGTATTAACTATAGTATGCTACGCTAGCCACCTCCTTCAGAAACATTGGTATACATCCTAATAAGTATAACAGGATACCCCTACCTCGGATAGATTGACGGGTATATTCTGTTTACATTTATGATAATTTTAAAAAAATAGTATCTTTCGATGACTTTTTCTGAAGAATATTTATTTTTGTGTAAATTTTGCTAAATTTGTTTGATCTAATTTCAGAAAAATTTTGATGGAATGTGCATGCTGTATGGAGATTTTTCATTGAAGTCTAACCATGAATTGATGATGAAATCCAGTGACCACCTCAACTGTAACTTCTCGATCTATCTTAACGTCCTGGGCAGTATTTTCTACTCTCTATTCCTTCTGGCTTACAACGCTTACGCACTCCACAAATCCAGATCAAATGGCAATGTTGGGTAAGTCAAACTTTCACTGAAATTGATGACGTACAACACAAATTATTACAACGCTGAATGTTACGTCAATATCGGCGTTTGTCAAACATGATTAATATTTACAAAATAAACAAAAAGAAAACAAACAAACAAAAGCAGGAATATTTCATATTGCAAACGCGAGGCTAGAGTCTCTAAGGACACACGTGCTATCTGAAGCTAAAGCATCTAACATATCATACGTGTCACTTTAGGACAAGTAAAGGTCTCCAGTCGCGTGTTATCCGTAGACAGTATTATCCCACATGTCTGTCGTCTTATTTAAGGGATACAGTATCCTACTAGTCACGTGTTATTTAATGGGCTACTATATCCCAATTGTCACGTGATATCTGAGTGCCATAGTATCTCACCATTTACAAGTAATGTGAGACCTATGATATCAGACAATTTATATGTGTTGTATGAGGGCTACTGTATCCCAACCAGCACAATAGTGGTACCCAACCAATCACAAGCGTTGTCTCGGGATACATTATCAAACTAAGCACATATTATCTAAGGCTACAGTAACACACCAATCACAAGTGTTATCTAGGGCTAAAGTAGCCAACCATTCACAAGTGTTATCTAGGGCAAAAGTAGCCAACCAATGACAAGTGTTATCTAGGGCTAAAGTATCCAACCAATCACAAGTGTTATCTAGGGCTAAAGTATCTAACCAATCACAAGTGTTATCTAGGGCTACAATATCCAACCAATCACAAGTGTTATCTAGGGCTACAATATCCAACCAATCACAAGTGTTATCTAGGGCTAAAGTAGCCAACCATTCACAAGTGTTATCTAGGGCTACAATATCCAACCAATCACAAGTGTTATCTAGGGCTAAAGTAGCCAACCAATCACAAGTGTTTTCTGGGACTACAGTATCCCACCAGTCACGTGTTATCTAAGGCTAGAGTTATTTCGGTTTACAATATCCCACCAGTCAGAAGTGTTACATGTATCTGGGACTACATTGTCGAAACTAATAAATGTGCCAAATGGGGACACGATATCCCACCAGTCACGTGTTATCTAAGGCTAGAGTAATACCATTATTTATCTGGGGTTATAGTATCCCACCTGTCTCACGTTTTACTTCAGAATCACAGGTCCAATCAGCCGTGTTATTTCGGAGTTACAATGTCCCAACAAAAGTATATAAATGACACATTATACCATCTGTCAATAATGTTATCTAAAAACTCCATTATCCATTAAGCTTTAATTGTCATAGGTAACGATCAAACATCTCCTTTTAGGTTTGAAATGTGGGTGTTGCCATTCATCCTGCTGAACGCAGTCATGACAATCATGATTCTGGTGTCGTCCTGTATCGTCACTGTAGGACTCAACGAATTCTGTAGCGGGATCACTCAATCCATATTCTACTCCAGGTAAGTTTATATTTAAAACTTAAAGAATCACTGAAGCTAATTACTATACATGGTAGGTATATAGCTGGTTCACTGAAACTAATTACTATACATGGTAGATATATAGCTGGGTCACTGAAACTAATTACTATACATGGTAGATATTTAGCTGGGTCACTGAAACTAATTACTATACATGGTAGGTATATAGCTGGTTCACTGAAACTAATTACTATACATGGTAGATATATAGCTGGGTCACTGAAACTAATTACTATACATGGTAAGTCTGTAGCGGGGTCACTGAAACTAATCAATATACATAGTAAGTCTTTAGCGGGATCACAGGAACTAATTAATATACATCGTAAGTCTGTAGCGGGGTCACTGAAACTAATTACTATACATGGTAAATCTGAAGCGGGATCTCAGAAACTAATTACTATACATGGTAAGTCTGTAGCGGGATCTCAGAAACTAATTACTATACATGGTAAGTCTGTAGCGGGATCTCAGAAACTAATTACTATATATGGTAAGTCTGAAGCGGGATCACTGTATCTAATTACTATACATGGTAAGTTTGTAGCAGATCACTGAAACTAATTACTATACATGGTAAGTCTGTAGCGGGGTCACTAAAACTAATTAATATACATGGTAAGTCTGTAGCGGGGTCACTAAAACTAATTACTATACATGGTAAGTCTGTAGCGGGGTCACTGTATCTAATTACTATACATGGTAAGTTTGTAGCAGATCACTGAAACTAATCAATATACATAGTAAGTCTTTAGCGGGATCTCAGGAACTAATTACTATACATGGTAAGTCTGTAGCGGGGTCACTGAAACTAATTACTATACATGGTAAGTCTGTAGCGGGGTCACTGAAACTAATCAATATACATAGTAAGTCTTTAGCGGGATCTCAGAAACTAATTACTATATATGGTAAGTCTGAAGCGAGATCACTGTATCTAATTACTATACATGGTTAGGTTGTAGCAGATCACTGTATCTAATTACTATACATGGTAAGTCTGTAGCGGAGTCATTGAAACTAATTACTATACATGGTAAGTCTGTAGCGGGGTCACTGAAACTAATTAATATACATAGCAAGTCTTTAGCGGGATCTCAGGAACTAATTACTATACATGGTAAGTCTGTAGCGGGATCTCAGAAACTAATTACTATACATGGTAAGTCTGTAGCGGGATCTCAGAAACTAATTACTATACATGGTTAGTCTGTAGCGGGATCTCAGAAACTAATTACTATACATGGTAAGTCTGTAGCGGGATCTCTGAAACTAATTACTATACATGGTAAGTCTGTAGCGGGATCTCAGAAACTAATTACTATACATGGTAAGTCATGGTAAGTCTGTAGCGGGATCGGGATCACTGTATCTAATTACTATACATGGTAAGTTTGTAGCAGATCACTGAAACTAATTACTATACATGGTAAGTCTGTAGCGGGATCTCAGAAACTAATTACTATATATGGTAAGTCTGAAGCGGGATCACTGTATCTAATTACTATACATGGTAAGTCTGAAGCGGGATCACAGTATCTAATTACTATACATGGTAAGTTTGTAGCAGATCACTGAAACTAATTACTATATATGGTAAGTCTGTAGCGGGATCTCAGAAACTAATTACTATACATGGTTAGGTTGCAGCGGGATCTCAGAAACTAATTACTATAGATGGTAAGCCTGTAGCGGGATCTCAGAAACTAATTAATATACATCGTAAGTGTGTAGCGGGATCTCATAAACTAATTACTATACATGGTAAGTCTGTAGCGAGGTCACTAAAACTAATTACTATACATGGTAAGTCTGCAGTATATCGTTTACTTACATGTATATTTCGTTTCGTTGTTGTGGGAAAGTTTTTCTAAATGCCCTCTACCATTTGATAGCATTTCCGACTTGATCAGAAAAACTAAATGGTGGGCGATAAAACTGTCATTACCATACATTGTTTAAGTCCTACTGAATATTTTGATCAAACCATGTATGAAAATTCAACTTACGGTTCTTACTTAAGGTTTCAGTTGAAAATAGTTTTTTAGGGTAACGAACTTTGAAAAAGAAAACTTCTCGGGTTCTGCAAGGCTTAAAGCTTTAATATTTTAAATCTAGTAAGTTCTGGTAATTGGCTATCAGCTGTGTTGGTATAAATGATCTTTAGTCTATTTTAAGGTCACATGGGTTGTTTTTTTTATAAATATTGAAATGCCTTCTTACCAATAACCAAGATTCACAGGATGACCATATGGACAGAAATGAGAAAAGAAATTGCATTTCGTCAACTTCCAGTTTACGATAGGGTTTTTAATTCTATATTGGGCAAAAATGTTGGGCATCAAGCTGAAGAATTTCTTCTTGGGTTCCACATTTTCTCGAATGTCGACATTTCACATTAAGATGCGGGTTATTGGCTATCAGATTTGATGATATGAATGACCTTAACCTGTTTTCAATGCCACAGGGTCAGTTTTTTAATATCTTATTTTGGGTAACAAATTTGAAAAAAAAACTTCTTTTAAGTCCAATAAGATCTTGTTTTTTTTACATGTAAGATGTCCGGGTCATTAACTGCCATGTTTGATAATATGAATGAATTTGATTTTTTTTCTAGATCACAGGAGTCAGTTTTGTTAAAATCTTGAAATAGTTTTAATCCATAACCAAAAGGCACAGGTTTGACGATATTTGATCCGTTGCATACTGAGACCTTTTGCTACCAACAGCACTTAGTGAAAAATAAATAGTACTTAGTCAACTTCCGGTTTTGATTTGAGGTCAAAAGTCAGTGCTAATTTGGGTAACAAACTTTGAAACACTTCTTATAAAGTTTCACAAAGTCTTGAATCTTGGTATTTCACATGATGAATGTTCGTGCCATTAGTTATCCGGTTTGCTAATATGGATGACCTTGACCAACTTTCAAGGTCATAGGGATCTATTTTGTTAAAGTTTTAAATGACTTCTTCTCAATTACTTAGAAGCACAGGGTGATGTTTGGTCAAATGCATACTGAGACCAAGTGCGTGCTATATCGACAGTAATAAGTAAAAAAAAAATAATTTAGCCAACTTCCGTTTTTCAGTAGACATCAATTTCAGAAGTATTATTTTTAGTAACACTTTTCAAGTTCCATAAGGGCTAGGGTAATGTTTGATAATACGAATGAATTTGACCCTTTTTCGCGGTCAAAGGAGTCAGTTTTGTTAAAATCTTTAAATTACCTCTTTTCAGTAAACAAGAGGTACAAGGTGGTGCTATTTGATCATTTGCATACTGCGATCAATCAAATTTCGAGTGACAAATGGCAACTTCCGGTTCTCGTAAGGGGGTCACATTCAGAAAGTTCTTTTCCGGGTATCACAAATAAAAAATCTAAATTTGCACAGTCCGCAGTCTATATATGTAATATATTGTTTTTCTCGAATGTTTGGCTGTCATGTTTGTGGAAATTATTGACCTTTAGGTAAGGGATTGAACTTTAAATGTAAAGCTGTGAAATTTGCTGCCCAACAATTTCTTGTTTATTTATTGTAACTTAGTTCATTAAATCACTGAGTCCATACATTTTAACAAGTTAAAACTCTCTACTGATACAATCATTCATGTTTAAGACAGCGTTTAGGTAACACATTAATTATCTTTAAGGTATTGAAAGAAAAAATAGCATGATATGTTCTTGGATTTAATGTTTACCTGGTAATTAATGTCACTTTCATATTTTATAGTTGTATTGATGCCCAAAACAAAGAATGGATCAACGTCAACACTGGTGAAATGTTCAATGTTGGAAACTTCTACGAACTTCTAACCGTGGCAAAGGTAACTTTAGTTTATCTAGTATGCAATAATGTAATGGTCATATACAACATGTAGTTATCCATAATGGGTTATTTGGGTCAGGTTTGTGTAACTTACTCACTCTCCAACAAAAGTTATATTGTTTGTCTAAGCGGGTACAAATTCATCATTTTTATACATCCTGGGATTAAGATCGGAGGTGAATGCTCCTATCCTAAACCTTGGAGGTTTGCTCTCAACCAGAAGCTGAGATCACGAATTGTATGTCCTGTCTGATAATTAATTGTGCTTTGGGTGAAACACTTCATCCCAGTTGCTATAGATAGCAAATGTCGGGGTTTTTCGCATAGTGTTTACATTAGCGAGATAACAATCAGTATATTCAACGAAATCTTGCCTAAAATGACCGTGGTTGTTCACAGAACCATAAAATTCGGTAACAGGCAACGTTTTTTCACATTTTTAATACAGTATGGACGTTGATCTGTGATAGCATTCATTTCAGGGTTTTAACCATCAGCTTTAATTTGTCACCGGTTAAAGAGACACGTTTGCTTTCGGTATGTTATTGTTATCGATTTTGTTTTTTATTCCATTGACTTCAAACTATTATCGATGCCCTCTATTATAACCTTCCTATTTTAGCTTGCCTCTTGGGTGTCCTTCATGCTCTGGATAGGACAGGTGGCTCTGGGTATCCTACGATTTTTCAGAAACAGGGCATACAGAACACGGAGTTCTGATAGAGATCGTTTCAGTGACATTAATCCATCTGCATAAACTAACAGAATCGGGAATGAAAAAAAAACAAGCAAAAATCGAGCGATCATCTTTCATCAGTTGCAGTTGCATATCCCCACAATATAATTGTAAGTAAACGAAGAAAAATGACACGGATTGAGACATCTCAAACGTGTCAGTGATCAAGATTCATCAGACGGATTAGTGGTAAATCCTCTATTAGGGACATGAAAGGACAAAGATTGGTGATGACACTTTGAAACGAGTGGAAATGGTGATCAAATATCATCAGTAACTACTAGAAATTAGGGGATTGGTGATCCAGATCTGAAGTTATAGTGAAGACCATTTAAACTGGCGGTTAATGTCGAGATTTTGTTAGACAGAACCAGAGAGAATGAAAGGAAGTGGGAGTGTTCTTGTCTATATATGTAGTAGCATTTTCATGGAAACATTGTTAGAAGGGAGGATTATGCAAAAACGGTTTCAATATGTTGACTTCTGCTACTTTGTTGTGGAGAGGAAAAAAGAAGAAAAATCTTGCCTGTCATGAGTTTTGTATATTTCTTAGGTTGCCATTATCCTGTAAACTATTATGTTTGTTTCTGACTTTACTATAGATCTATTATATATCCTTTTTATAAGTTATAGTTCGGAACTCCTCATGTTTCTGTATAAGATACCTATAGTCATTGGTCACCACGTAGTCAGTGTTAGCGTGTTCACTATTACTGTTAATGACCAATGAATCTGTATAAATTATTGGTATACAGCACAAAGGAATGTTTTCTGAGAAACATTATCGACTTTTGTAATCTCTTTCCCGTCTTAGTCAAGACTGCCTTGCACGTGTTCCAAATCATATTTGTTCGTTTACAAGATTTTGTTGAAGGAGAATATAGAAAATTCGCGACGAGTTCCTAAAATCTCATAAGAAAAGGATATCATTGGTTTGTGAAACGACATTTGACTAGGTTGATATGAAATCGAAGTTGAGATGTTCTCACTCTGTATCTCCTTTGATGAAGTCTCAATGCAAATGACAACATGACGCTATGACATCACAAAGGAGATAATGGGAACCTTAGGCCATTCACAGTTTAACCAGGAGATAGTGCATGTTTGTAATAACAATCTGCACAATAGTAATATTTACACGTATACTATATTGCAGGGTAGTAATGTAAAGGCATGATTACACTGATAACAGGGTGTTATTACACTGATAACGGTGTTATTACACTGAGAGCATTGTAATTATGTAAGGATGTTATTGCACTGATAACATTGTAATTATGTAAGGGTGTTATTACACTGATAACGGTGTTATTACACTGAGAGCATTGTAATTATGTAAGGGTGTTATTACACTGATAACAGGGTGTTATTACACTGATAACAGTGTAAGTATGTAAGGGTGTTATTACACTGATAACGGTGTTATTACACTGAGAGCATTGTAATTATGTAAGGGTGTTATTACATTGATAACAGGGTGTTATTACACTGAGAAGTTATGTAAGGGTGTTATTACACTGATAACAGGGTGTTATTACACTGAGAGCAGTGTAATTATGTAAGGGTGTTATTACACTGATAACAGGGTGTTATTACACTGATAACAGTGTAAGTATGTAAGGGTGTTATTACACTGATAACAGGGTGTTATTACACTGATAACAGTGTAAGTATGTAAGGGTGTTATTACAGGGTACTTGTGTAAAAGATGTTGTAATACTGATAAGAGTCTAGTACATTTTATAAGCTGTGTTCCATCAAGATACATAAAAACAAACATACTTAACCCTTAAATAATTTGATTCTAATCAATGTTGTAGTCATGTCGGAGATTTTTGTATAATTCTCTTTGTAAATATCCATTAAAGGTAGCAGACATGTGACATATGATTTCATTTAGTTATGTTATCATTAACTGAAGTTGATTCCTGGATTGAGAATATCGCCAACTGGAATGGATATCATCTTTCTCGATATTCCGAAATTACCGACAAACTCATTAGATTAGAAAATGTCACAGTCATCTTTCTCTTCTCACATTTCACATCACAAATTTTAGCATGTCGTTATAATACATGTCTTCTATGTCTATGTTGATCATCTGCCTCGACCGTACAGATGGCTGCCATCTTTGGACTAGCGTCAAAATTAATAAATATATCGGGGATTAGATCATGAAACTATCGAATTAAAAAATGCGGTACATAACCAATATTTTAGAATACCATGTAAAGTTGCCTACAAAAAATTGCGTTGTGTTTCTAAGCGTAACGTTAAATTATCTGACGTCAAAGAACGCGATAATATTTCCCGCACTTTTTTGAGCGCCGCTGCATTTGATGTTTGGATAAACTTTTTTCATTTGTCTTCCATCTAAAACTGTAATGAAAAGATAAATTAATGGTTTCCTATTAAATATCACATATATTTCACTCGTATGACAGAATATATCTATATTTTTACACTCGTGAAAATAAATTCTTTCATACTCATGAAATTTATATGATATTAAAAGAGAAACCATTAAATATCCTCTATCGATATGTTTAAATATGTGTACTAATTTTAATTTTCACATTAGTGTGTATAGGTAAATGGTCTATGTGTACGATAATCTACAGTAATCTTGCTTTAGTCGCTTTCATGGGGTGATTAATTGCTCTTGAGACAACTGTTAAATGTGTCTCCAGAACAGCTCAATTCAAACCCAATGAAACTGATAAAATCAAGATTCAATGCTTACATTTCCGTTAAGATGGTTTGTTTTCAATATTTCTAAGAAATCATCCAAGTCTGCAGTTTCTAGACCTAAGTCTTGTGGATTGTGTTCGAAAAATACTAAGTCCGACATTTTAACTTACTCAGGGGACAAAGAACGGTTATGCGACACATTTTGAATTAAAATACAAAGGAGAATAATAGAATTGTGATGATTGAATTTGCCAGTATATTTTAGAAACAAGTACATATTTGTTGGGGACTGCGCGTGGAAAGTCCTTCTCTGTCAGAATTCAGTGTGATTTCTTTTATATGTGACATAAATTTAGAATATGGATGTCACAACGAATCTTTGAAATCATCCTATTACCTCCATAACAAGATGTATTCTGCCATTAATGTGATTGGACATTACAGACACTTTGTGAAGTAACCATTTAAATAACATATTATTTAATTCACCTTCAGTTACACATAACATCATAACTTCAAAAATGAAATGCATAGCAAAAACTTAACATGTATAACATTATTAAAGACTCGTGTTTTGTCAAAGTTAATTTGTCATTTTTTATCACTAAAAGCCTGAGAGTGTGTGTGTGTGTGTGTGCGAGAGAGAGAGAAAGAGAAAGGGATACACTTGTCAGTATTGGAATGTAAATGTTAACCAAACATAGAAAAAAAAACATGAATTAGTTTAATCCGACTTCAGGTGACATTCACCATTTAAAACTATTCAATATTCATGACATTCAAACTTTATTAAATGCCCATCACATCCCGTGCTAGTGTTGTCGTTCTCTGTGCTGTGGCCTTACAGATCCGTCAGGTATAACATATATCACACACCTTAGCCAACCGAGCAAGGAAAGACATCAACTTGAAATTAAATCACTTTATTATGTAAACGTTACTTATTTTCTAACAAATCTGATGTCCAGAACATGTGATAGTGAAGCAAAATCAAAATATATTTGTGTCTTTAATATACTGTTGGGTGGATTGGCAAATAATTTCATTTTTATGTTTCAAGATTTCAAAACAGTAGAAAGTGCAGGTTCAACGTGATGAAATCATTTCGCTCGTGATACAATTTTAAGTGTTGATCAGCGTAATTTTCACATAGAAAGATGAATGAAAAGCATCTTCAACAGGATGTCCACACTGGCAATTTCTACAGTTAATCAAATTAGCACGAAATAAATCTTGATGTATAGTGTTAGACCCGATTCTTAACCTAGTGTGTAAGATGTTATATTTCTGTCACCAATTAGATAAGAGTTTTTATACCTCTAAAAATAATTCACTTCAATCTCATAATAATTTAATAAGTATATACAGATGAATAATGATAGTAATTTTTTGGGCTTTTATGACAGTAGTAACCTTACAATATCTGATGACCTCTTTATTATTTTAGATGATCTGACCACACGAGGACATTCTAGCAATTTTACTTTCCAAATATATGTTACTTAAATTCCAATCCAAATTGTCTGGAGAAATCTGCATTTAAGAAACGTTTAGCAAAAAATTCATTTATATTTAACACTAATGAATTACTGATGATGAGTGGAGATTGATCAAAATCAGAAATCATATTTATCTTTTTTAAAGCGATAGCAACACCATTTCTTAATATTTCTTGATAATTGAACATTTGACATCGGTATGCAAATATACTGGTACTCTTAATTCTGAAAAAGTCAGACATTAGACTTGAAATCGGCAGTGGTAGGTGAAATAATACGACGATTCTAAAACAACGTTAGAAAATACCAACATGTCAATATAATCAAAATTCAAATTCCATGATAACAAGGCAAAATATAAACACAAGAAAGATTTACACGGAAAATCATGAAAAACGTACAAGGAAAGTAAGATCAGGTGTTCCGGAAAAGTAAGCGTCTTCTGCTTCATTGACGACACCCACCATGTAAATCTCGGTAAATCCAAGTAAGTAATGTCACGTTCTCAGATGAGAGCAAGGTATACAACAACGGAACAAACGGGAGAGTTAACGAGCATTTAACACGTCCAGCTTCATATCACACAAATGAATAAAATATTTCTCATTGAGATCGCTATGGCGGCCATAAAACTTTCCCCGTAATTTTCATTAGCCTGCATCTTTTGAAACGTAGTGCTATGAGTTGGTCCGTAAGTTGGCGACTTCTTGCACAAGAATCATAATAATGAGAACATACCCTTGCATATCGAATCAACTGTGACATGCAAACACCTTAGGTCGGGGGTGCAGGAATATAGCTATCCAGAAACGGAAAATTAACATTAGAGAAATTGAAATAATCATATTTATCATACAACTTGGTAGAAAGCTGTGCATATTATGTTGTAGAAAAAGATCGAGATTAGTGGTTGATGTACAAAGGGTCTGTCGTATCTTTGATTTCCAATTCTGGTGGGTACAAAGTACGATGGACTTGGACAATAAATTTCTTTGTTATTTGGAAACAAGACATTATCATATATCTGAAAGTGAAATTAAACAACTTTGCAAGGTCGTTATGACATGTTTTGATAAACTCTTCAATAAATCTATTCTCGTATGAAAACAAAAACAAGTCAACCAAATAAGGGGCGAAGTTCGTTCCCATATGCCAATAGTCCGTTGGAAGTTACCACCAAACTCGACGGAGATGACATCAACTCAACCAGAAACTCGATCACTTTTGTGATTTCGTCCTCGGTATATTTCTTCTTCGATTTGGACGTATTTGTTTACGAAAAACGCTTCAGTATAGTTCCCAGTCATATATCTATACAGCCGTTCACATCTTTGGCGAAGAAAGCTCTCATAAGAAGAGAACAAAGGCGTTCCTTTAGGAATCCAATATTTATATTGGGGATGGGGTTGGGGTGGAGGTTGGCGAAGGGGTTGGGGAGGAGGTCCGTATCCATTGTAATACCAAAGCATGATTAGCTAATATTTCATCTTTTGAATAATGTATAAGAGGGGACTCCTTCGTTATCATGCAAGCCCAGTTCTTTTTGTATACAGAAAATATAATAATGTTCGCAGACAAGGATCACGGTATTGGACGTCTGATCTACGGGCACAATAGCAAACCTGTCATGTAAATCAACGAAGTGTGGCTTTAACATTAGGATCGAGGAAAACTCACTTGCGTTTTGTGTTCATTTTATATTTCAAGCTCCAAATTCTTTTACGAATGATGGACCATATGGACTTAACCCACTCAGAAAGTGAATCCGAATCAGCATGCACGATATTTAGGACCCCTCATGAAAAACTTTCATAGCTTAATGTTTTAAATAACGCTTAAATCACCAATTACTATGTGCCAAGTTAGACCATTGTTTAAAGAAGAAGTAGAACAAGAAGAAACTGACGGAGGAGTAGTTCTGAAGTCATCTACATTAAGTTGTCATAGCGTTTGTTTGTAGTTGAAATGTTTGGATGCATTAGGCTATCAGTAACTCTAGGAAAACACATTTTTTCGGCTCTGAAAGTATTTAGCTTTAATAGGCTTCTAGTGTAAAAATATTACTGATGTCTATAGCATCCATTCCCTTATTTTTAAAGTCAGCCTTCATAAATTGGTGAGTTCCGATACCGACAGGTTTAAAAAGCTTAATTTGTGCCATCTCATCAAAACTTTTATGAAGTCTCCAAGCTAGTTTCCATAGGTGACCAGACTTCCGGGAGGTTAAAATGTTTATACAATCATTAATTCTCTCCACGGTTCACTGCTGACCGATGACCATTCATACGCTGTCTTAACCGTCTTTTGTTTCACCAACATATATCAAAACCACACAGAGCACACTCAATACCATAAACACTGTTGGTAGTTTTACAATTTAGAGGCTCAAAGCTTCTGGTAGTATAAACTTTATTAGTAGGAGAACTAACAGATTTCCGCTTGATTTATCACAAAAAAGTATCAAAATTTACAAATACACAAACTAAAATGCAGCTAACAGGAAATAAAAAGTTTTTTTTAATTCTTTATCTTCAATAAACACGGAACGTAAGACATTTAAGCAGAGACGTATATAATATATATACAGCGTTTCAGCTGAATTACAGGAATCAATTGTAGTAACTTTATACTTTGTCCTATTTACATGTATATAGTAGGTGTCACAGTAGTCTAACTTTTCAACATAAGTAATGTGTTTACAGATACACTGTAGGGAGGATATTAAACACGGAACGTAAGACATTTAAGCAGAGACGTATATAATATATATACAGCGTTTCAGCTGAATTACAGGAATCAATTGTAGTAACTTTATACTTTGTCCTATTTACATGTATATAGTAGGTGTCACAGTAGTCTAACTTTTCAACATAAGTAATGTGTTTACAGATACAATGTAGGGAGGATATTATCTACATTATACAGCATGCGATTGAGACGATTATAAACTTCATAATAAACAAGCCTGTTTTAACTTGTTCGATCTTTTTTATCATGATGATCAGTGTTGTTTTACATTACTATTATGTATGAGTAATGAATGAAGTATATATAAAAACATTTTGAAAATATTTTTTGTTATAATTTAATGCAAATGACATCCAGGGATTTCGTGAAATAACTTAAGCATCATTCAAATAATTGCAGGAAATCCCTAAAGATTTTAGTGATTTCTTGAAATTACTAAGTGAATTGGGGATTTCACGAATTCACTGAAAGTTTCAGTGATTTCACGATCTTACTGTAACATATACACACTTGGGCCTACAGGCAGCAAGTGCTTCTTACGTTAAATGTGTTTTTCCCCAAGCAGAAGTACCAACAAGTCCTATGAATACTAAATTTAATATAACAACTTTTTCGTGGACAATTCAGTTTTCATTAACATCTTTGTTCGATAACAACAACGAAACACAAAACTATCACGTTCCTAATAAGGAGTGAGAATATTACAAAATCCCTACACCAAAATCTTAACACAACTCACATCATTTATATTGTTTGTGAAACACAAGTAATATGTAGCTTGCCTTTTGTTACATACACTTTGTTTAAGACTATATAACACGAAACAACTTTTGTTCGAGAAGATCATCTGTCGTTCTAAACACGACCATCGTTCATTCGAAATCAACTTCCTTGTTTCGTAGAAAAAATATATATCATTGTGATGGCCTGAATACAAAACACAAGTGTAACATGTCGATGGTTTTACAAATATAATAATTGCCACTCTTCATATGAAAAGAAAAATCCTTTTTTTTTTCTGTGGTACAGCCATTCACAAATCAGGACAAATAGGAGTTGATGCTGTTCCCCTTTGTTCTAAAAAACAAAAATGTGTACTTCGGTGAAAACGTATGACATGAAATAAAACGTATCAGCCAGGCGAGAAATGAGAGCGAAAGGAGATCGTATCCCAATTCAATTAACGGTTATTAATTAATATATATCAGAATATGTTAAAATGTAATCAACCATAGTTTCAATGAAAATATCATGCGCCGTTCCAATGAATATCTGTTTGAGAGCATGAATACATTTTGTTTACTCATGCTGCTTTATACAAGACGAAATCAGACTAAATTGAATTGTTATTAAGTTCTGAACATTTGCATCTAACCTATAACTTTGTCACATTTCATTATAAAGAGGTTATACAATTCAATATATATGTAAAACAGCAGTAAACATACCACCGTAAGGATCCACATGTAGATACATGGTATTAGAAGGTTTGTACGATCCACACCATCCATCGAAAGCAGCGTGAATAATATAACCGTCGCTGGAACGCTCTATATATTCTAATCGTGGTGCGTAACCTCCTGTCTTCCACGTTAGCTACAAAAAAACACGTGAATTGTTTTTAATTTAAAGGAATTTTCGACTGAAACTTATTTGAGTCTTTAATAGTTTCTCAATAGTATCGAGATTACAATATCTTGGCTGTTATCAATATTATCATTAACTTTATTAATTTTGCAACAATTGTGAATAAAGCTATCAGCTTATATATAGAACCATTGTTGGCCCAGATGGAAGTGCGCGAGGGGGTTTTACTGTGGAAGGAAACTGGAGTACCCAGTGAAAACCCACATGGTTGGACACGCGACCCAATACCATTTCACGTTCGTTCCGGAAATCGAACCTCGGGTGTCAAGGTGAAATTCTAGTGTGTTACCACTGCGCCACCATGTCTACAATTCAAACTATTTTTATAAACCGTGATTGTTTCCCATGAGTAACAGGAAGTCTTTATGATTAAGTGTTTTCCTAACTGAAATACGTCTTTCAAGTTTATTAAGAAATCAAGAAAACCTGAAGGGATACATGACGAACATCATACATAATCATTAAGAATTCCACTCAGTACGACCATACTTCCTTCATACTCAAAGTGTCTCTTGAGACAAATTACAGCTGAAGTGAAAGAGGAGTTACGGAAAACACTTAATACAGTACAGTAGAAATTAGCCAGGAATTGTGGCTTCCTTACATTTGGATCTACTATCAGGCGGGTGCCGTTTGTGTTGATGACGAAAACACCTGGAGCTGGACAGTTGGACATTGATGTCGGATACTTGATGTTATCAAAAGAGCATGAGAGCGCCTCTCCGTAACGTGGGATAGGCCGGGTCGTTTCTCGGCAAGTTGTGGAGAACGTGAAGTCATCAAGAACAACGGACATGTCCTGTATCAACAAATTCATTTTCTATAAGCATATTTTTCACCAGCTATAGACACAAATTATTTCACCACGTATATACCGTACCGAGAGTTCCATTGTTAAATGCTAGGGGGGAAATGACATGATCTTATAAAGGCATATACAGAATGGATAAGAAGAATAATACTAGAGTACTCTTGATGACTGTAAACAAAACATTAGTCACGACATATCACTTTGATATCCTCATTATGATGCGATTTTACTTACAGAGCACCTACACAAGCATACAATGGAGCATTATTATTATCATGCAAATATGACATAAAAAAAACTTCGTCATATGGAAATGAGAAAATTACAGCCGGTATGTCACATTTATACAGACACAGATTGTATTTGTTGCCCTTTTGGCTAAATTGATTTGACGGTATTACAGTATCATAATCATCTATACAGTTAACGAATCAATCACCGAACAAAATAGTCCTTGGTTTTCAAAGCGTATTTATGCCATCCTTTGAAAAATATATACCGGTTACTTTAAAGAGACATTCCTCACAAGTTACGATTTCATGAGATGCTTTTGAAGAAAACTCAACAAATCCATCTTCTAATGATCTTGTGGAAATCGTTCGCATCAAATTAATATTTAAACAAACATATGATATTTAATTTTCGGAAATTCTATATAGATCTAGCTAGATAGATTTACAAACGTTTGCAAAGACTTGATTGCGTCATAACAGGTTGGCAATGTTATTAGCCGAATATTTGTGAAAATTATGAAATCAACAGAAAAATGTCAAATAAAGGCTATAAAACAGAAATTTCAATGTGTGATCCAATAACCATTCAGTTCCGGATTTCCCGATGCGCCATATTAAGACGGTTTGGTTGAGAGTATTCCCACCAATTCCGCTTGTCCAAACTTGCTACATGATAGATATTTTGATGCTAAAAATAGTTTTAAGGTACAGAGAAGCCAGAAATTATGCAACTTGGGCGGAATATTCCTTTAAGAAATGGGACAAAATGGATCATTCCAGGAGACACAAACAATAACATATTCTCCTCCTCCTTCGTTCGATACTTGCATATTGCAAAACTAAGAATGAGGAACTGCTACATCTTATTACCGCAAGGTTGACCAGAATTTTGTCGAAGATCGCAGATGCATCGCCGTTTCTGTCGATGAACTGACAAGGGGCAGAGTTAGTACGTTTAGAATAATCATTCCGGGACATATTCTCCTCAAACAGTGTAACATAGGCCTGAGGAACCGTGGCCATGTTATGACAGTAGATGTTGACCCCATGACCCCCGAGAACTGGTGGGTATAACAGGTAGGTACCATCCAGGTTAGTACTGCTACACATCTGTACGTCCTCACAATTTTCCAGAGTAACATCTGTATCATTAAATCATACCATTACGATAAGCAGAGAATACATGTTCAGTGTCCTAAGATATACGCCGTAGACAAACTGTTTTTGTATAGTAATTGTTCTTACTTCATAAGGAAACTGCTTGAGAAGGCTACCGAAAAATAATGATAATTTCTAATTCAACTTCCATGAAATAAAATCTAAAAGTTAAAAGTATGACCAATAGATATACGACGTAAGATGTCTTCCTGGTGGTTATACCAAAGGATAAAGTTTAGAATGATTTTGATATTCATTCAATGAATGGTTGGTCAATTGAGGTATTGAAATTATGCGGAACTTTTCGATAGATAAAAACATCGGAAAGAAACTTCAATCCTGAAATAAGTCTTCAAAAGCATTTTATATAGATATCAAGACTGCTTGAATACAGATCATTATTCTAACCGTGTATCAAGTCGTTATACAGTAACATGAAACATGTTCTTCATGTAGTAATTGATTTTGAAAGATTATTTTTTCATGTTTTAACTGGGTTATTTTACTTTCTACACTATAAATCTGACGTGATTATTTTACTGTCTACATTGTAAATCTGACGGGATTATTTTACTCACTACACTGTAAACCTGACTGGAATATTTTTCTGTCTACACTGTAAATCTGACGGGATTATTTTACTGTCTACACTGTAAATCTGACGTGATTATTTTACTGTCTACACTGTAAATCTGACGGGATTATTTTACTGTCTACACTGTAAATCTGACGGGATTATTTTACTGTCTACACTGTAAATCTGACTGGATTATTTTACTGTCTACACTGTAAATCTGACGGGATTATTTTACTGTCTACACTGTAAATCTGACTGGAATATTTTACTGTCTACAATATAAATCTGACGAGATTATTTTACTGTCTACATTGTAAATATGACGGGATTAATTTACTGTCTACACTGTAAATCTGACTGGAATATTTTACTGTCTACACTGTAAATCTGACTGGATTATTTTACTGTCTACACTGTAAATCTGACAGGATTATTTTACTGTCTACACTGTAAATCTGACTGGATTATTTTACTGTCTACACTGTAAATCTGACAGGATTATTTTACTGTCTACACTGTAAATCTGACGGGATTATTTTACTGAATACAGTGTAAATCTGACGTGATTATTTTACTGAATACAGTGTAAATCTGACGTGATTATTTTACCGTCTACACTGTAAATCTGACGTGATTATTTTACCGTCTACACTGTAAATATGACGGGATTAATTTACTGTCTACACTGTAAATCTGACGTGATTATTTTACTGTCTACACTGTAAATATGACGGGATTATTTTACTGTCTACATTGTAAATCTGACGGGATTATTTTACTGTCTACACTGTAAATCTGACGTGATTATTTTACTGTCTACACTATAAATCTGACGAGATTGTTTTACTCACTACACTGTAAACCTGACTGGAATATTTTACTGTCTACACTGTAAATCTGACGGGATTATTTTACTGTCTATACTGTAAATCTGACGATTATTTTACTGTCTACACTGATTAGGATTATTTTTTTACTGTAAATCTACGGGATTATTTTACTGTCTACACTATAAATCTGACAGGATTATTTTACTGTCTACACTGTAAATCTGACAGGATTATTTTACTGAATACATTGTAAATCTGACAGGATTATTTTACTGTCTACACTGTAAATCTGACGGGATTATTTTACTGTCTACACTATAAATCTGACGTGAATATTTTACTGTCTACACTGTAAATATGACGTGATTATTTTACTGTCTACACTGTAAATCTGACGTGATTATTTTACTGAATACAGTGTAAATCTGACGGGATTATTTTACTGTCTACACTATAAATCTGACGAGATTGTTTTACTCACTACACTGTAAACCTGACTGGAATATTTTACTGTCTACACTGTAAATCTGACGGGATTATTTTACTGAATACAGTGTAAATCTGACGTGATTATTTTACCGTCTACACTGTAAATATGACGGGATTAATTTACTGTCTACACTGTAAATCTGACGGGATTATTTTACTGTCTACACTGTAAATCTGACGGGATTATTTTACTGTCTACACTATAAATCTGACGTGAATATTTTACTGTCTACACTGTAAATCTGTGAATATTTTACTGTCTATGACTGACGTGATTATTTTACTGTCTACACTGTAAATCTGACGGGATTATTTTACTGTCTACACTGTAAATCTGACTGGAATATTTTACTGACTATACTGTAAATCTGACTTTATTGATTTAATGCGGTAAATTATCAACTGATGATTTGAAATGTTTATTACTGCCTTAACCGACCTCTGCAGTATCCTGATGTTTGGGTCCAGATTCCCGAAGCCATACATTCTATGAAGTACGCTGTTGGTAAAAGTGTTCCTGTGCACGTGAACTGTCGTGTGCTTCCGAAGGCGTTCGTACCAGTTACCCAGGTAACATTAGGTTCTGCTGGGGGCTCACCACAGGCTGTGTAAAACCAATGCTCTACAGTTATACAAATCTAATTTAATGGAAAATAAAGATTACACAACATTATAAGCTTCGAAAAGTGATAAGACTGTGTATCGAAACGTTAATCTAAAATAGAAAATAAAAAAGGACAATAACAGCAGAGACTCAAACGAAACAAAAAGTCCCAACAATGACTGTGTGGACGGAAACTGGAAATGGTACATAGAGATTACACGACACGTGGTTGCTGTTTCATTAAGTTATTTAACATAATTCGTAATTGAAAAAAAGAGAGAGAGAACGACACGTGCTTAACGACAGTTATTTGAAATATTCTTACAATATGACAATTAAACATCACAGATAGAAATATTTACTGTAAAAACATATATAACTTATATTAGTTTATAGCTTAGTTCATGGTTTAGTTCACTTTATAGCATCTTCGCTATAAACTACTGTACTATAGTACTAAATTGCCATTGGCAAAAACCTGTTCATTAAACGTCAAATTCAAAAGTTTAGCACCATGGATTTAAATATTTATGTACAATTAAACTTGACAATGTTTTAATGAGCATCTGGTTATATTGGATTGCTTGCTAACTGAAGTTTGTATATACATATAACGCTCCGTGATTGTGCTCTAAGTATACACAGAACAAAATGCGTTTGAATATTATAGGACAGTAAGCACGGTGTCTCAAAGCACCCTTATATATGGTCATAATTCGACCAAACTGAGGCAGGTTTTGTTTCTGAACGACGACATCGTGTAAATGACAACGTATTACGTTCAAACAAAAGATTTATCTACAATATTTTTATTTACACATAAACAGAAACGAAACAATTTCTTCCGTTGTTTGAATTCACAGTTCGAACAATAGCTATCATTGACGTGTCTACTAGTATGTTTGTTATGGGCGATACATTAAGTTTTAAATACAAATCAAGAATTTAAAAAAAGATTTAAATAATTCTATTCTATCATTTTTTTTTTTTTTTTTTTGAACAATTGATTTAACTTAACATTTCTATTAGTGAGATGATGATCAAATATGCCATTGTGAAACAAGTATTAATTACCCCAATAATGTTAGCGTATTTTTGTCCTTTAGACTCTAAGATGTGTATTTAGAAAATATAGGATTTTCATACAATTGTATCACGCTGTCTAACTTAAACAAAAATAAAACACCTAAAAAATTGGTGATTTTACAGCTGACTTTTCTAACATCACATCCGACGTTGACTCGGAGAACGACTCTCAAAAACCTCACGTACGCAATACGCCACGGAAATCATGACATGAAACGTCCGGTAAATCTTGTTGAGTACTAGATACAATGTATTGTCTTTGTGTGAAACCTGTTCCATAGTTATTTAAACTAATACTTAGCGGATAATATCCATAGACACGATTAAAGTTATGATAAGTGGTATACATTTCCTTGGCACTCCCCTATCAATGTTTGCGCATTGTGAGGCTTGACGATTGACACAAACATTCTGTCTGAATCACTGGGCTGTTACATCGTTCTATGCACAACAAATGCATATTATTTTTAATAGTTGTAACGAGAAACCGGGATTTTCTGACCTACCAGGAAAACATATGTGTGTGAAAGTTTATCACAAGTGTTACGGGTGTTCATGTTGTATTTAATTTGGTCAACTCGATAAGCCATATCGATATGACAAGCCTTTGGCTGAGTGTCTTAAAGTATTATACAAGTTTACAAATTTTACAAATATCGGAACCATAATTCAAACACATTCAATGAAATTGAAAAAAAGAAGGTTTTAAAAAAATGTACTAGGATGATAAGACAAGCTATCTGTTCCATGGACAGTCCAAGCAAGTACTGTCATGTTGCCATATGAGAATAATAAGCAACAATGGAACCACCAGTCATACTAACGAACATCAAACACGTTCAGCTTCATATCGTACAACGGAACCACCAGTCATACTAACGAACATCAAACACGTTCAGCTTCATATCGTACAACGGAACCACCAGTCATACTGACGAACATCAAACACGTTCAGCTTCATATCGTACAACGGAACCACCAGTCATACTAACGAACATCAAACACGTTCAGCTTCATATCGTACAACGGAACCACCAGTCATACAAACGAACATCAAACACGTTCAGCTTCATATCGTACAACGGAACCACCAGTCATGCTAACGAACATCAAACACGTTCAGCTACATATCGTACAACGGAACCACCAGTCATGCTAACGAACATCAAACACGTTCAGCTTCATATCGTACAACGGAACACCCAGTCATGCTAACGAACATCAAACACGTTCAGCTTCATATCGTACAACGGAACCACCAGTCATGCTAACGAGCATCAAACACGTTCAGCTTCATATCGTACAACGGAACCACCAGTCATACTAACGAGCATCAAACACGTTCAGCTTCATATCGTACAACGGAACCACCAGTCATACTAACGAACATCAAACACGTTCAGCTTCATATCGTACAACGGAACCACCAGTCATACTAACGAACATCAAACACGTTCAGCTTCATATCGTACAACGGAACCACCAGTCATACTAACGAACATCAAACACGTTCAGCTTCATATCGTACAACGGAACCACCAGTCATACTAACGAACATCAAACACGTTCAGCTTCATATCACATTAAGAAATAGAATATTTATAACCTCTCTAAACCTTGTGTTGTAAGCTTTTTCAGTCAATTGTTTTCATCTTGCACGAAAATTGTGACGTCAGGAAAAAGCCATAAAATATCGTATTAACTGCGATATTTAAACACCTTAGTTTGAGGAGGCAAAGATACTGTTATCCAGAAATAGAAAGTTCACAATAGGGAAAATGAGATCACGCTTATCATGCATCTTGATGAAAAGGTGTCCATGAGGGTTTCATTATAGGAAAGGATCGACGTGAGAGGCTGATGCAGAAGAGTCATGTTCTTGATTTGCGGGTTTGTACGATGTACTTTGTTATTTAAAAGTGCCATCCATACATCTGAAAATAAATTAAAGGACTTCACAAGGTCTTTGTGAAATGTTCTCAGAACTCTCTAAAGATAATAAACGTAAAAATCCTCCGATTAACTTCCGTACCAAGGGGACCAATAAGACTTAGACGTTTTGTTTTTTACCATCTAGAAAATGGTATGACATTATCTATTCTTGACAAGATATTGTTATTACTTGTGGTATATATATTTCCAACAGGAAAATATTATATAATAAAACGAAATTGCGCTGATTAAACAGCACTATAAAGAGTTATAAAGATGCATTTCATTCCAGAAACAAGTATCTATTACATGACAAAATTGTTTAGGCTGAGACCTATATATTACACATCTGAAACCGATTGCTATACAGAACGATGGTGATATCACACTGTGTACACCTAACTCGCCTCTCGTCTACAAAGACGGCGACAGAGATTTGGTTTCCCAACCGGATATAGAAGGGTATGGGATCACACAACCAACCCTGTTTGTTGTCTATGCGTTCTCAAGTTGTTGTTTTTTTTTTAAATATTATATCACCATTGTGCCTTTTATATAAACTTTGCTTTATTTAAAGTCTATCAAATACCAATGTCTTTGTTATATGTTTGTGAACGTTTTACACGAAACCTCAGTTCATCGATGTAGGTCTCCGAGTCTGCAATGAAGGTAGGGCGTGAAAATGTACCTCAAGATGAGTAAGAGGCGACTTCATTTGGGATCTGATATTTTCCGACCTTTTTTAACGTTTCCTTTGACACAGCTTGACTTCTGACCTTTAACTTACTGTTCTGTGAGGAATGATTTGGAATCTGTCCCCTGTTGAGGACATACCATAGAGTCCATTAAAACGGAATTCACTGCTGCCTGTAATGTTCAGCATTATAACAGTGTAACGAACGCTTCGATCGTCATCAGTTTAATGTAAGCAAACTGGGTGTCCTACTGGGGTCTTTTAGCAATGTAGCACAATAAAGTCAATATCATTTCAGCACAATAACAAAGACGTTTACAGGAACATATTGCAGCCTTCCGAAGACAAAAACACCAGCTCTCAACACATGCACTTAAATATATATTGAGGCCGTCCTTAAATGGTCATGGCTGTTAATAGGAAAATAAAGAATAAAACAAGCCAAATTAACGAACGCCTTACGTCTCTCATCGCCTAGTGTAACACATGTAAATAATGCTGAAGTTTCTTATTCATTTTTTATTGTTTTATTGTCGTTATAAATTAGATGGTAATAAGTATTTATATACAACTTTATATTATTGGGGTCCTGAGACAGTGGTCAGGGTGAAACATTTGATGAAATTAAACACATATAAGACAGGAAACAGTTTCTGGTAATTTAAGTTTTCATTTGTTTCATACCATAAAATACATATATAAGAGAGAGAGAGCAAAAAGGAAATATAATGTATATAGAAATGTCAGCTGAGTTTTGTAAACTCTATGTATTCTATTTTGAAGTTCACCACTTCTATCTGCATTATGCCCTCCTTTTGAGATTACCTAACCTTGTCATGATGCATTGTACACGTCACATGGAAATAATTCGTATGGGTTAAGTTCTATGAACTGAAAATACCTATGATCATCAAACATTTGTTGTCGATTCACTAGTTTACATCAGTACCATCAACGCCGCCATCTTTTTATCGCGAGCCAGCAAGCAGACGACGTTTTAACATGATTTCGGACCTTAAAACTTTATTTTCCCCAAAAATTTTCTTTTGTATTAAATAAAAATTATTGAAGGTAAAAAAAATCAATACGTTTTTCATGAATGAAATAAAGTCTGAGAGGCAGTAAAAAACGGGGTTTTGTCTTTTGAGAATGATCGTTTAGAAGCTTTGCAATACTGACCCTTTCAAACATTTACATGCCATAGACAATCAATATGGTGATGGGAGATGTACATTTCAGTAATTAAATGTTGCACAATGTCCTCGTGTGGTCAGACCATCTATGTGATGTTTAATGAGTTTATTACACAAACTCCCCAGAGGAATGTCAAAGCCTCATTAAGCATCACATTAAAAGACCTGTAGGGGATCTATATTTCCTTTGAAAATTGAATGGTACTCCATTGCATAAGTCTTATAAATTTCCTGACAAACTAACAGGCGAAAACAGGTAAAACTAAAGACCGGACCACAATATCCGGTATCAATTATATCGCCAAACTAAACACGTAACATTGTAACGTGACAATATCATTTAGTCAAGATGTACTCAGACCAGTTGTAAAGTCGCTAACATGAAAACAGGCATTATTTTCTAAAATTATTATTTTGAAATACTTTTCTCCTCTCCTAATGTTAACGAATCTGTGAGATTTGATATTTGAATTCATTGTATCTACTTTCGAGTGATGCAGGACAACAGAGGTTATGGGGGAAATTTATGGTCGTAATATTTCCTTCTGCGATAGAAAGCTGGACATGTTTAATACTCGTTAATTTGCCTGATGGTTCGGTTGTCGATTACCTTATTTTCATTTGAGAACATGACATTTTCATGGATTGACCTATATTTACATGATTAGTGTCCATTAAGTAGAAGACGCTTTCTCTTCCGAAACACCTGGTCTTATTCTCCTTGTACTCCTTGTGTTTAGTTTGTGATTCCATTAACATGTCGGTATTATCTTTATTGTTTTTCTCAGTATTGATAATTTGCTCCACTAGTGAAAAGTTCTTTCAATTATTCACAATATTATTTGTACTCAAAACGCATGCGGATCAAATCAATGGTGATACAGTTATGTGATATATTTTCGGAATTTCACCACACGAAAAAAAAATTAAAAATGAATACAACTTTGATAACTATCAGAGCAACATGAAAATAAATATTGACTAGGCATACAGTACAACAAACTCATTGTGAAAAAATAAGACAAAAACACACAGAAATGAATACACTTTTGATGCAAATTTAGAACAAGATACAATAGCGCCATATAATTAATTAAACTGCGTATATTTATTTGTTCCGGCTTTCTAGGACTCGTCAGGGGGCCTAAATTTAGAAAATCATTAATCGACTGAGGTGAATAAAAATTAGTTTTAAAAAATCAAAATATTTACGTGGAGGTGCAATAGTCCAAAAATTCAATACATTTTATAATTGTCATGTATCTGATACTTTACAAAGAAAATTAATTATATTTGTTTATTCTGAACAACGCCACTATTCGAATGAAACGTGACATGAAGGTTGCAGTAAACAGCAATCCACACACATAAGGTATAAGAGAATATGAAGATAAATGCATGCGTAAAAAAATGAAAACACATTTTTTCGAAATATTCCATTGTTTCATCAACGAGATATGAAAATAAAAAACATTTACAAAAAATCATTGAGATTTATTCCATTATTTGGCAATTGAAACTTATTTTGATAATTCTTTCGGTCAATTTTGGTGTTTGACGATCACCACATACATCATTTTATGATGTAAACATCACATCCAAGAAGATACAGCTGTATCATACATTCATTTGGCTCTAGTCTAAACAATTTAAGTTAAGTTCTTAAATTTAGGTATTATTTGAGTTTGGATTATGATTGTTTTGACATGTTGGTATGGGTATTTTAATGTTGCTTTTCCGACAAAAATGATATGTACATTTCTTTCTACTTATAATTGAACTTGCCTTCAGGTCTAACATCTCCCAAAGGGCAATGTTCTACTTTAAAGACAATTAATAAATGTCTTTATCCATTTAGAAAAATTAAATAAGGATTTAAAGAATTAAAGAATATACATTTATGCAATATATAATAAGAATATACACACATGTAATAAACAATCAGAATATATACACACGTGTAATATACAATCAGAATATATACACACATGTAATATACAATCAGAATATATACACACATGTAATATACATTCAGAATATATACACACGTGTAATATACAATCAGAATATATACACACCTGTAATATACAATCAGAATATATACACACCTGTAATATACAATCAGAATATATACACACGTGTAATATACAATCAGAATATATACACACATGTAATATACAATAAGAATATATACACACATGTAATATACAATCAGAATATATACACACATGTAATATACAATCAGAATATATACACACATGTAATATACAATCAGAATATATACACACATGTAATATACAATCAGAATATATACACACGTGTAATATATAGAATATATACACATGTAATATACAATCAGAATATATACACACGTGTAATATACAATCAGAATATATACACATGTAATATACAATCAGAATATATACACACGTGTAATATACAATCAGAATATATACACACATGTAATATACAATCAGAATATATACACACATGTAATATACAATCAGAATATATACACATGTAATATACAATCAGAATATATACACACGTGTAATATACAATCAGAATATATACACACGTGTAATATACAATCAGAATATATACACATGTAATATACAATCAGAATATATACACACGTGTAATATACAATCAGAATATATACACACGTGTAATATACAATCAGAATATATACACACACACGAATATATACACATGTAATATACAATCAGAATATATACACACGTGTAATATACAATCAGAATATATACACACGTGTAATATACAATCAGAATATATACACACGTGTAATATACAATCAGAACATATACACACATGTAATATACAATCAGAATATATACACACATGTAATATACAATAATTTAGTTAAGATTAACAAATGATTCTTTTTTTTCATTTTCGGATTTGCAATTCAAATTGTGAGATCTTAAACATCTTATCCATGCCTATAGTCCATCTGAAATCAACATACTTACATTTGATTGGCTGGAGGACGCTGTTGCCATGGGTGATATAGAAATAGGAAGTATTGACACTGACCAATGAGGAAGATGGATCTGTGAAGACGAGGTCGTGTAACTGACACAGTTGGCTGTTTCTTTTGTAGAAGAAAGATAGGCAAAGAGACAGCGACACACAGGTTAATGCACACTCATTTTGTGTTAAAGTAGTCAAAGAGCTTGAAATATCCAACATCATAATTTTGTCTTCAAATGCTGTACTTTTTTCAAGTCCCATGAACACTGAAAATAATGAAATGATAAAATCTGGGCAATTCGTGTTATCGTTTTCAGTGGGTTTTTTTTAACCAAAAGATTCAGTACGTAAAGCAACATATATATTAAAATAAATTATTATAATTCCTAAGTAAAATGTAGATAAGCGTTAGTCGCATTAATCAGTTTTTGCTGAAATGACCATCAAAAACGCATTGAAAAGTGAACAACTAAATATAGTTAATTATTTATCTAAATTCACTAGATGTTTATAGAAAGATAACTGTAAAATGAAAGTAACACTTGTAGAAAGAGATCGTTAGGTTTTAAATGAAAAACTAGCAACAATGGAAGGTCAAAAGGATTGCCATGACTGAAAAACTCCGTTCATATTGTCAGTATATAACATAAAATCGAAATGAAACATACCTATTATTTTGACATTATATACCTTTACATATCTATGTTCAAATATGTATCTATTACGTACACCAACACAAGAAATAGCAAGATTATACCTGTCGTTTCTCCGGCAACTTCCATAAACAGGAGTCCACGTAGGAAAAACATGTAAATCATTCCTGGTAATAAATGATGAAGAACCATTTTCAGTGTGTATATACACTATCATCTATATTTCCTATATACTTCCCAGGGTTGAACTTGGAATAATTATAGATTTTTCGTTGTCGAATGGTGCGGAGTACGGTAGATTATTAAACATCGAAATGGTACACAGCCGTGAGATATCGGCATATCAATACTTCTACTGTCCGACTATTGGACGAACACTTTCAAGAAAAATGAAAGTTACCTCAGTTGGTTCTAGTGACTGAGGACATCAACTTGTTCTAGTAACTAAGGACCTCAACTGGTTCTAGTGACTTAGGACCTCAACTGGTTCTAGTGACTTAGGACCTCAACTGGTTCTAGTGACTTAGGACATCAACTAGTTCTAGTGACTTAGGACCTCAACTGGTTCTAGTGACTAAGGACCTAATCTGGTTCTAGCGACTGAGGACATCAACTTGTTCTAGTGACTAAGGACCTCAACTGGTTCTAGTGACTTAGGACCTCAACTGGTTCTAGTGACTTAGGACATCAACTAGTTCTAGTGACTTAGGACCTCAACTGGTTCTAGTGACTAAGGACCTAATCTGGTTCTAGCGACTGAGGACATCAACTTGTTCTAGTGACTAAGGACCTCAACTGGTTCTAGTGACTTAGGACATCAATTGTTTCTAGTGACTTAGGACCTCAACTAGTTCTAGTCACTTAGGACCTCATCTGGTTCTAGTGACTGAGGACATCGACATGTACACAGCACGTTTTATGATTTTTTTTTAAGCAGACATGATCTTATTGTCTCTTCACAATCCGGCTTCAGAAAGAAACATTCTTGTAAAAACAGCACTTTTAAACATTGTAAATACATGGGCTAAAAACATTGATGAAGGTCTTTTAACTGGTGTAATATTTTTAGATTTTAAAAAAGCTTTTGACCTTGTAAATCACAATGTTCTTATTGATAAGTTAAGGTTATATAAATGTGATCCCAATACAGTGTCTTGGTTTACCTCTTACCTCACAGATCGATCACAGAAAGTATGTATTGCAGGAAGTTTATCAGAGGCAATGAACATAACACATGGTGTACCTCAGGGATCAATACTAGGTCCTCTGATGTTTTTAATTTTTATTAATGACTTACCCTTGTGTATGAAATCCCAAACTGATATGTATGCAGATGACTCTAGTTTAACTACATCTGGTGTCTCTATATAAAGTGTTCAATTACAACTTCAACATGATTTATGTCACGTTGAGACTTGGTGCAACGAAAATAAAATGATTGTGAATGCAAGTAAGACCAAATGCATGTTAATTACTTCAAAACAAAAAATATCACGAAATGATTATTCTTTAAACTTATATATGGAGGATGTTCTTTTAGAGCAGGTTTGCCAAGAAAAACTTTTGGTTGTAAATATAGACGAGTGTTTGTCCTTCCATGGACATATTTCATCCATTGTTACCAAAATTAGACAGCGCTTAGGATTGCTGCGTAGAATTCGTAAATATCTCCCAATTAGTGGGAGACTAAAGTTTTATAACTCATGCGTATTTCCAAATTTAATTTATTGTAGCACAGTTTGGTCAGGGTGCACAGCTAAGTTGATCAATCAGTTATCAAATGGCTCAAAAGCAAGCGGCCAGCACTATTCTTGAGGCTCCATAAAACACCCCTTCTAAGGATATGTTTTTAACTTTAAATTGGATGCCTATTGAGACATATCTAAAATTCAGAACGTTATGTATGATTTTTAAATGTCTACATGGAGCTATACCAAATCACCTATCAGAGAATTTTTGTTTAGTAAGAAATGTCCATTCCAGAAATACTAGGTTCCCAGGTGCAAATAACATTAATATTCCGAAACACAGAACAACATTATATTCCAAACAGTTTTTTTATCGCCGGCATCCAACTTTGGAATGGTCTTTCAGATGAGTTGAAGACCGTAAATACATTTCCCAGTTTTAAGCAAAAGCTTGTCAAATATCTTCATAGCTTTTAAACAACTCAGTCTCTTAATTAAGTTACATTTTTTAGTTTATGCTATATTAGCATATATTAGGTCAATTTTTATTGTTTTGCTATGTTAGCATGTATGTATATTAGGCAATAGCCATTTAACTTGACAAAATAATTTTACATGAAATTTATGCATTTTGTGATAATTTTTAACTAACAAATGCTGTGATATTAATTTGTAATCTTATAATTATCTTATAGTGCTGTATTACTATTTTTATCTTATTATCTGTGCTGTCTTAAGCTAATTTTTGTAACTAATTTTTGTATTTTACTAACAAGAGGACCATGTGGTAGATTAGTCTTTGGCTAAACATGTTTTATCCTCAATAAATAATGTTTATTATTATTATTATTATAACTGGTTCTAGTGACTTAAGACCTCTACTGGTTCTTGTGACTAAGGACATCAACTAGTTCTAGTGACTTAGGACCTCAACTGGCTCTAGTGGCTAAGGACATCAACTAGTTCTAGTGCCTTAGGACCTCAACTAGTTCTAGTCACTTAGGACCTCATCTGGGTCTAGTCACTTAGGACCTCAGTAAAACTCTGCTCATTGTTTATAATGTGTATGTGCATAATGCTTGAGAAGTATTCGTAACTGGTGGCGGTAGTAAATACATAAAAACGATTACAGGGGCTTTTAACATTTAATTAGAATAATATAAACATTCTCTTTTATATATAATTAATGCTTTACTTTCATCTTAAAGGATTATATGTGTTCGATTGATTTTTTATGACGACATTTTTACATAATTATTTCACTTCATCGAAATTCCTGGAATAATACATATTGATGTTTCTACCTTAACCATGAAACTTCAGTAACTTGATTCCATCTGTATATTTTAAGGGTCCTGCGTCGATTGTTTACTTGCAGTGTTCACATACCTTACAGGTGATATTGACAGGCATATATGCAAATCATCGATCTCATTTACATGCACAATAGTCATGGAAAGTCTGCTCATATTTATGAACAATAAACGATAAGAACTCTTTTATAATTTGACAGCTAATTAAGCTAAAATTTATGACATATCATGAGTGCGAAATATATTAAATCTACAGACATGAAACGATAG
This sequence comes from Ylistrum balloti, assembly GCF_031769215.1. Classification (NCBI taxonomy): domain Eukaryota; kingdom Metazoa; phylum Mollusca; class Bivalvia; order Pectinida; family Pectinidae; genus Ylistrum; species Ylistrum balloti. Next base: position 1,421,786 of record NW_026782484.1, read on the forward strand.
AGTTGAAACTAACTAATATTTTTATTATAATTTATGATTCAAAAAGAAATTCAACGTAAAAACCAAAAACTGGGGACATGACAGATTTACAAAAGACACACAAAATTAGCAATGCTTTTATGGAAAAATTTCTCTCAGAATCTATATTAACCGGGCTGCTAACTCTACATAATCCTTTATGTCACTGTAAAAGTAAGAAATGAACATGGATTTTAACAGTTTTATTAAATGGAGTGTCCGTTGATATGTTTAGTGATCAAAATCATTTAACAGGAAATCAAAGGTTGGATAGGTGAAGAGAGGACAATTCTCTTTTATATGAATTTCCGTGATTTTGAAATTGTTAGATATATTCATCTCTGTAGTCTCCTTCTAAATGTTTCATTAATTTAGGCCCTTAGCATCACTGTCAAGTCCTAGAAGGAGCTGTAGCAGTTTAAGACAGTTCTATTGATCTGATTTTACTGAAGGATGTCAAGTCCTAGAAGGAGCTGTAGCAGTTTAAGACAGTTCTACTGATCTGATTTTACTGAAGGATGTCAAGTCCTAGAAGGAGCTGTAGCAGTTTAAGACAGTTCTACTGATCTGATTTTACTGAAGGATGTCAAGTCCTAGAAGGAGCTGTAGCAGTTTAAGACAGTTCTACCGATCTGATTTTACTGAAGGATGTCAAGTCCTAGAAGGAGCTGTAGCAGTTTAAGACAGTTCTACTGATCTGATTTTACTGAAGGATGTCAAGTCCTAGAAGAAGCTGTAGCAGTTTAAGACAGTTCTACCGATCTGATTTTACTGAAGGATGTCAAGTCCTAGAAGGAGCTGTAGCAGTTTAAGACAGTTCTATTGATCTGATTTTACTGAAGGATGTATTCATTTGAACAATGTCCTTAGACATAAACGGTATACCTGGATAGGCATTGTAGATAGATTTCTTATTATATGGTAACAAATAGGGAAAAGGATATAACGATATAACGACATCGATCCACACATATCATTGTTAAAACTGAGGAATGTTTTATATCGGAACTTGAATCTAATGGCAAAACGTTATTTACATTTATTTTCCAAGCAACAAAATATTTTCTGTGGCTTATTTGAACTGATTGTCAAAATGAACCTACTTTTGTGAACTCGTCTCTTTATTCCCTATTCGTGATGTATGTATAATTAGGCTAGTCCAGAACAAATAATCCACGCTATTTTTATTTGTAAAACGATACAATACAGAAGTTTGTTTAACTATCTACCAATATCAAAATCAAATAAAGGTGTTACTAGAGTACAATAGTCCGATTGCTTCCAGTCAACCGTTCATGACAAAGTGATCTCTTCAGCTAGTCAGCATCTCTTTGTTCTCATTGTCCATTCTTTACCGTTGATATCTCCTTGACCGCGTTGTTCTGTACACATTACTATACAAAAATCGATGACGTCACTGGAAATATCGTTATCGTGAATACCATAAACAGGTTTAGTACAGAAAATGCTCATTTAAATGATAACTTAATTTCATTGGGGTTTTGTTGAAAGCAAATATTAGAGGAAGAGATACAGAAATTGGACATCTTAAAGAAAGATAAAATTTATTATCGAGTTTTGAAATATTTTCTTGCAGAAATCATATCAAAAAAATAGGCGGCGGGCTTATTGCGTAAATTGATAAAATCGGAAACATCAGATCAAAACAACAAGAAAGTCCAAATATTTTGATAAATTTAAAATACATAAAGCGAGGTTAATGTATGAAAATTACAAATGTACAAAAAGGAGACCGCACGTTCTGGAAAGCAACAACACATACCATGTCAATTTTGGTCGATCGAAGAAAGTTTTATCACGTTCTCAAATAACAATCTGGTGTATAACAAGGAGCCTGTCGGATATGCTAAAGGACATCAAACACATCTAGCATATAACACTTTATATCGTACAAGGAGAGTACAGAATAACAATATTTGTCTTATCATCATTCTACATCGCTGGAAATATTTAATGAAAATGATAATATTGGGGACAAAATTATTTAATTATTAAAAATTTATATGTTCTTTTTTTATGTTTGTTTGTTGTGGGTTTTTTTCTGAAAATCTATGAGTATTTACAGGCAAAAAAAATCTAATTATTTCTTGTGTTAAGCATGGACCTGATATCAGCATCTAGGAATACAAATTTCACTCTCAAACTTCCACAGATTGCGATCTCCACATGTTCCCGTGATACATTACATTACGTAAAGTATTAAGCAAGCTTACTATGTTTCTTGAAGCACCGTATCTCTATTTCGTGTTCGCTAAAGCTGGTTTATCAATTTTTTTGGGCTATATGTCAATACAACACTGTTATACCGAGAACATTTTTCTACAGTACTTATGATAAAACACAATGTAGAATCCATATTTTTATTGTATACATATCACATTATCGATCAATATAAACGACAAGGAACAGCTACACTGTACCTGTTTCCGGTATTCCGTTAATTGTTGTACTTCGACATGAACGATGTTTAGTTGGCTAGGTAAAGTGTATTTGAATAATTGACATCTGGGACATTCTTCGTCCGTCACAAAAGACCGACATTATATCTATTGATAAAGTCCCTTTGTTCGCTCTTCTTGATTTGTCCATAACCACACCCATGCTTTATAGTTCCAGTACATGGTAGATAGATTAAGGTTTGCTCATCCATCTATACATTATTTTTAAAACCAAGTAAATCAGATATAGTTGTAATGGATACGGTAAAACAATACAAGTCTGTTTCACAAGCTCTGATGTTTGATATCCCGTGGATTTCACTTCCTATACTTTTAACAGCACAATAGACATAAAAAGATACACGCGTCAAACCGGATGAGGGTAAAACCACAGCAAATTCAATAAAATAATGTTCTGGCATGATGGCACAAAATTGAAACAATCCATTCAGAAGTAAGTAAACAACACATTTAACAACATTCAGTTAAATACACTTTACCAACACTATACCAACCTTTTATATCATTTCTCTCCTGTCGCTTGTAGACTTATTAATTACTCGTTACCTCCAACAATTGGTCAAACTATTCCATATCCGATAAGAAACAGGATTTTGTAATTCCTAATTACAGACTATCGCCAACTAATTCTTCCTTCCACTGTTCGATTATGGAATGCACTTGATATTACATCTGAATTTCCACCATCATTGCAAACTTTCAAATCTTCTATAACTCCAGACCAACCAAAATCCCTGGTCTACTACGGATTTGGTAACAGGAAGTTAAATGTAATTCAAACAAAGTTACGTATCGATGTAGTTAAAAGATGATTATTTTGTGTAAATCTGGTTGATGACACCGAATGCTTATACAGAAACCCCTGTGAAAATGTTTTATTTTCCTTAGGTCATCCCAATTATGAACAGCAGGGATATTTGTAGTCCCTTAGTCTTGAAAATATAGCGTTGTTTTTTTTTTTTTTTTTAATTTAGACCAACTTTTTTCTGGAAATGAAAATCTGCCTGCAGAAACTAATGTTATGATATTTAGAAATGTGCATAATGTCATTCAATCTAGCTGTAGATTTTGAATTACAATAGGTCAAATTTGTTTTCTTAGTACGAAGAGCAATGTAATTTTCCTGTATGTATATAAATATAGATCCATTACGTCTTTGTTGGCTAAATGCTGTAACGGTATTTTTTGAGAAAGGACTTAAATAATGTTTTTATAATTTGTGTCCAATCCTGTTACAGATGATTATGACAATAAAAAATATTTGAATCAAAAACGAATTGAACTAATGATATTCATCCATCAGTATATGCAATGAGATCTTACTTCTGCGTTCTGTAGACTTTCGCTCGGCTCGCATGAAAACTTTATGGTGACATTCTCTCATCTCAATAACGATATCTTTGTTGAATTTGGCAGTATCCCTCTCGGTATTATTGAACCTGTTTCGTTTACTTTTTCTTTATCTCGCTTGTCACGTCTTAATATATTTATCAGTATCCCTCCTGATATGATGACATCTGTCCATAATTGACTTTTTCTTTATCTCGCTTGTCACATTTTAATATATTTATCAGTATCCCTCCTGGTGTGTTTAAAATAGTCGTCAGATGACTTTTTTCTTTATCTCGCTTGTCACATTTTAATATATTTATCAGTATCCCTCCTGGTGTGTTTAAAATAGTCGTCAGATGACTTTTTTCTTTATCTCGCTTGTCACATTTTAATATATTTATCAGTTCTTAATTTACTTTATGATCTCCCTTGTCTAAATATATTTATCAGCATGCCTCCTGGTGTGATTAAGTCTTGTCTCACTATTCACATCTCAATGTATAATTTACGGTAACAACAGCTCTTATTTGTTGCATCTCATTTTGCTTATTTTGGTCTACATGGGAGTTTTATCATACGGAATCTATGACTAACGGACAGTCTTATGGTAATTTTTATGTTAAGCTTTGTAAAACATAACTTTAGTAGATAAAAGACTGAAAATGCTAATCAGTAATTTTAACGTTGGTGTAAAACTTGTATTTTCATATTAATATTATCTGTGACCAAATTAATTGAATTCAAAAGAAGATTCCAAGATATAGAGAATAAATGGCCGGTGTCTTATATATAAGGTGTGTTTTGGCGAGGATGAAGAAAGACAAAAGTGGCGTGCCTCTATTGTCTTTCGACTTTCTATCAGTCTGTCGATAGTGGAAGGGAAGTAAATCCTACAGACAGTGTATATATAATTGATCAGAGATCTTTCAATACAGTGCATTATAGCTTTAATATCGGGGGTCGACGTGGAAAATGAATTAATATAAATTATACCAAATCTACCAAGAACAGTATTCTTTACCACAATATCTCAAAAATGTGTTTAGAATTGTGTTTTAATTAGCTTCCCATACGCGTAAATAATACGCGAACGCTCCCGAATTCGAGTTACTCCCCCTTGCTTATTCAACGCGATGCACCAGAGTGTTGCTGGTAAATGCGACATATATAAAGTGTTCATTGACGAAATTTTTAAGAAAGCGAAAAGATATTATGAATCCCGAGGAAATGTCATAATAACGGAACCTGTCAGTTATGTATGAACCACATAACAGAGAGCTTAAAGACCCTTATCTTTAAGTACAATTTTTACTTAGCTTAATGTATCGAGTCCGATGTGGTCTAGTGGTTAGGATTTCTGGTTTTCACCCAGACGGCCCGGGTTCAATTCCCGGCATCGGAACATTTATTTTTCATTTTTATGCCTTAGGTAACTATTCCATGTTGTATATATTCGGTATCGCTGACCGTATAAAGTTCACATGAAAAGAACTAATATAAAATATGTAAGTCTGATTTTCTTAATATTTATTCCATTTTTTTTACTGTCAATGAGGGCGGAATAAATCCAACTAGACGCTCTCCTCAATTTATTTGCCTATAAGATCTTCTTTTAAAAGTGTTCGTCTAAGAGCTGTAGGATTAGCTCTTTATAATGTGTGCCTGGGACTGTATTTTTTAAGAATTATATTTGTACTTTTATATTTGTATCCAGTGGTTAAGATCACTTTCGTTCTCTGCACCACTTGGACACGTCATGGTAAAACTGAAGGCACAAGCGAAGAAAATTTTATTGGTTCCAGGAGGGTAAAAAAAAATGACCAATCACAGGCTGATACGCTTATTTGAAGATTACAAAAAGAGCGACACCCAACTTAAAACCATTACAACATACTGTTATGCGACTTTGACTCGTTTGATGTACAGCTAAGGATCGAACTATCTTATCGCCTTGCCTACAGGTGTCGCACATGGAACCTTTAATTTCGCCATGACATTTTCCACGGTGTAGAGAGCGAAAGTGATGGTAGCCTCTGGAATATCGAAGATGTACGAATCTTAGCAGGAGGTCAACTCTTGTAGTGTAATTTAATTACTTAAAATTCTTTAGCAAATTATCTCTCAAAATGAATAATGAAAAAAAATTAAATTGCAGACTTATTCAGAAAGTGCTTTGGTTGTCAATAAAGGAACAGTGTACAATACCTGGCATTGATCCAATGGTGTAACATTACATGTGAATCGCAGCGAGGTTCAGACATCGCCGGCATCTAATACATTATATTGGCGAATCGATTATAGAGAAAGTCAATCAAAAACCTTTTGTATATGTTTGTGTTTATGCTTATTCGATTTTGTTTGAAATGGACAGTGTACAGCATAAAGCCAGCCGTGTTGAATACACTTAATGCTCGGATAGATTGATCTAGAGTACCTGTAACTATTTAATGTCATTTCGCTAAAACATACTTTATTATTGGTTCACAGATTAAAATGGATTACAAATCAATACAGGTATTCACTGTCGTCCGATATCGATCCAGGTAACCGACTTTAGGTGAAATGCTTCTAACACGGACAAGCTATGAAACAATAAACAAAATGTCCAGGCATGTCTGTTCGGTATACGGGTGATTCCTAGATTTAATTTTCTAACTCAGCACATTTCATTTTTAAAATCAATATGGGTTCATTTAACTCTTTTGATAATAACCTTTGTGGTACATTAAAATTTAATTACCGATACGTATTAACACATTATTACCAACTCTGACTACTTTAATATTCCATCAACATGATAAACAGATTTACACAAAAATACATCTTTATTATCGTTTTTGGGACAACAACACACACCTAACAAATGTACACTTTGTGGCTTTTGTAAAACAGGTATGGTCATTTACTACCTAAACATTGTAAAACGCCATTATTGATTCAGCTATGTATAAATGACACTTTCAAAGACAATTCTGAAATAAAGCAAACAAATGTGATTTATCCTGAAAGTTTTCTTAGCGGAATCCTAAATCATTGACAAACACAATAAACATAGGTAGCGCAACCTGTCGTTTACATCACGACTGATACTAAACTAACACGTGACAATTTCAAGTTTTTGATCATTTTAAAATCTTAAGTGGACACCTGTGAAAACTTGTAGCTAACATCTGCTTTCCTGATCAGGTTTGACTTTGTGACATTTACATAATCATATCGTGTACGTTTTATTCTACACATTGATACCACATTCCATAAAATGAGTTACGTCGATAGATGTTTCAATCTTGGTTTATGTTTAACGAAACGTCAATCTGATAAACCTTATTGATAAATCTGTCATTTATCTTATGTTTTGTTGAGAGAAGTTTCGATATATGACTACCTGATATGATATACACAATGTTCCCGTGACGATGATGTTACGGTCATAATATTGATCTACTTTCTACCAGAAATACATTTTGAAGAAAATTTATCTTGAAGGGAAGTAAATCGTACAGACAGTGTACATATAATTAATCAGAGATATTTCAATACAGTGCATTATAGCTTTAATCTCGGGGTCGACGTGGGAAATTGATTAATATCTTACGGTGAGGATGTATATGGAAGAAACATTACTGAACAGATATTGTAGTGTCTATCGTCTCCAAGAGATTCCATGTTTTCATTATGTTGATAACTTTCCTGGGTTTTCTTTTGAATTCATTTGCAAGAGATTATTTCTATGTCCTTGAATTCATTGCATCGTGTTATCTGGTATTGAGAGGAAGGATATCTCGTCCTCATTTTGTATCATTTTTTTTATTTCAAAATTTGTATTTTGTATGAATCTCTTCGTTTAAGCGGCGGTTCTTCCTCTTTTCTATCAAACAGTCGAAACCTCCTTTTTATTGAAATTAAAAAAAAAATGTAGGTAGTGTAATCCAAGTTGACAAACGAAAAACCAAATACATTATTTCCTGTTAAACCAAACCTCTTATGTCTATCGTGTGCTGTTTGTCCGACCTCCACCATTCCCAAAATCCCCTTTATTTTTCCTCTTGTCCAAATTGCCAATATATGATGACGATGCTGGTAATGACAGTGAGATTATGTAAACACACTGACTAAACACTGACACATCGTAATAATTATCACAACCGTGAGATCAATCAGAACATAACAAGCTGGCTTCTTATACGAATCATACATCGATAAAACTCAATTATTGTATAATACAGCGATGTCTGCTTATGCTGATTATCACTAAAAATAGATCACTGTAATGTTACTGAAACAAAGGAGAATTAAAAACATACTACGGCCGTGCTAGGGTTTCTACTGTATACAGACTGACTGGAACCTTGTTAAATGTTTAAGGTTTGGTAAGATTGATTCACACCAAACACATGTAGATTGAAACCCAGTAAAATGTTTGGTTACTTGCTCAAGGTTTCCAACCTACGTGTTTAGATTAAAAAAAACACTGTATTTGCATGATTCTTATAATATCGCTTTGCTTGATGTTTTATGCTGATTTTTTTCTATCATGTGTCATTTCTATGAAATTGGGGTTCACTTACGGATTGCTTACAATAATGCTCTAGTTTTCTTCTTTAACTAGTTTATCGGATCTACTAGACAACTTGCAAATTCGAAATTACATAATTACTTAAAATGTGTCAAACCTAAATGATAATGGCGATACATATATTTAGATAACCTGTAGCATGTCATACTGCGGAGTTACTGACCGTAAATCAGACACGTCAACTCAGACACGTCAAATCTCACATTTGAAAATGTATTTATCATTAAAATTTGTTTACTTCATTAGAAGAAAATCATGTCTTGTTATTCATTTCATTGATTTATTTCATCACTAATTTTTAAAAAGAGTATCGAACTACAGTTATAAAGATTAGCTTGAAAATGAAAACCATTGTGTCTTTAAATCGTGACTGTACGAAACGTTGCACGCTTTCATGAGACCTACTCTATGTTATAGCCCTGTGTTGTTACATCAACACGTTGACTGTCTGTGATAAGTAGATCACAGATCGGTGTTCCGCCCAACTCCTTGTAGCGTTCGGACCCTGGTATTATTACATGACGAAGGTAATATGAGGGTGTGACGCCACACTTTTATCACGAGATTACAATATATTAGATATAAATGTACGACATACCAGGTCAGGTTCTGTATAAACATCTAAATCAGCGTGCAGAGGAACTGAAAACGGAGAGTATTTTAAAATATATGGCGCCCTTTTATCAGCAACTATTGTGTAGATACAAATCAATCGCGATGACACTATTGATGTATATCGTACAGAAGTCTTAGAAATTACTGATAATACCGGTTTATTCATCAACTATTCAATATCTATATTTTGATTATAATGCTTCCCTTGGTTACAGAAAGTTTATTGCACTTTTGCTGACTTGATCGGGGAATTAATTAAAATGTCAAAATAGAAATTTCGTACCATCTGTTTGTAATGTGTTTTGGAAACAGTCGACGATTGAAAGTAAAGACCGAAACGTTTTTGGTCCATATCGATAAAAGGTGTTAACAGCAATAGGTATGATTTGTGTGTTTGTGTGTGGTTTTTTTTTTTTTTTTTTCGTTTCAAGGATTCCTACTTACAGAACAAGGCTTTGTCGTTCCTTCCACGATGTCACCAGTTAACTGACTGTATAGAAATTACATCAACAGATTTAGTGTTTAATTTCCAACGTGTTGACATCACGTAATAAAATACGCCTCCTATTGAGTGGTACCTGGTTACATCCTGGGTTTATTGGTTTGGTGTCATTTGTATAAGGGTTTTATGGAAGTCGCTCGTTCACTCTTACTCGTAAAGTTCAACATGATTTATATTTTAACTGTTACTTGATCAATCATTCAATGAAATGTAAATGACGGTCGATGTTATCTACTGTAGAAATAGGACCGCTAAAGCAATTTTACATACTGACCTATTTCGTTTAGAAGAATGTTTAATGTTGAAACATGGAAATACAAATCGTTATAACATTTGCATTGATTTTTTTTTCATTTATTTGAGCCGTACTTTTACTAAAAAGAGCATAGATTTTCTCCAGTGTTAAGGGCACTTGACATCTGTAGCAAATTGACGTATTGTTAAATCATTTTCATTTATAATTAAATGAATATTGTTTCAATGGGAATCAACGAATAGAGCCCAGATTTTGCTAAAACACATGTTACTTTATAATTTGCTGTTTGCTATATAGAGGATCTTAAATGAGTTTCAATATGATATGTAATTTACAAAACGTATCTATTAATTTCTTATTTAAGCTAGCATTTTCCATATCATTTCGGCTCTGTATCTATGGTCGCTGAGTAATAAAAGGGCTTATTTGATAAGGTCAATAAAATAAACGCAACTTAAACGTATGAACATCACTGATTAGGTTTGAGTGGTGACATGTCACCGCGTCTGTATAAAATGTCTAGTATAAAACATCAGACGTACGTTATGACTAGTGATGTACCGTCTGTCCAGTATTAGATATCAGACGTACGTTATGACTAGTGATGTACCGTCTGTCCAGTATTAGATATCAGACGTACGTTATGACTAGTGATGTACCGTCTGTCCAGTATTAGGTCAGACGTACGATGTGACTAGTGATGTACCGTCTGTCCAGTATTAGATATCAGACGTACGTTATGACTAGTGATGTACCGTCTGTCCAGTATTAGATATCAGACGTACGTTATGACTAGTGATGTACCGTCTGTCCAGTATTAGATATCAGACGTACGTTATGACTAGTGATGTACCGTCTGTCCAGTATTAGGTCAGACGTACGTTGTGACTAGTGATGTACCGTCTGTCCAGTATTAGATATCAGACGTACGTTATGACTAGTGATGTACGTTATGACTAGTGATGTACCGTCTGTCCAGTATTAGGTCAGACGTACGATGTGACTAGTGATGTACCGTCTGTCCAGTATTAGATATCAGACGTACGTTATGATTAGTGATGTACCGTCTGTCCGGTATTAGGTCAGACGTACGTTATGACTAGTGATGTACCGTCTGTCCAGTATTAGATATCAGACGTACATTATGACTAGTGATGTACCGTCTGTCCAGTATTAGATATCAGACGTACGTTATGACTAGTGATGTACCGTCTGTCCAGTATTAGATATCAGACGTACGTTATGACTAGTGATGTACCGTCTGCCCAGTATTAGATATCAGACGTACGTTATGACTAGTGATGTACCGTCTGTCCAGTATTAGGTCAGACGTACGTTGTGACTAGTGATGTACCGTCTGTCCAGTATTAGATATCAGACGTACGTTATGACTAGTGATGTACCGTCTGTCCAGTATTAGGTCAGACGTACGATGTGACTAGTGATGTACCGTCTGTCCAGTATTAGATATCAGACGTACGTTATGATTAGCGATGTACCGTCTGTCCGGTATTAGGTCAGACGTACGTTATGACTAGTGATGTACCGTCTGTCCAGTATTAGATATCAGACGTACGTTATGACTAGTGATGTACCGTCTGTCCAGTATTAGGTCAGACGTACGATGTGACTAGTGATGTACCGTCTGTCCAGTATTAGATATCAGACGTACGTTATGATTAGTGATATACCGTCTGTCCGGTATTAGGTCAGACGTACGTTATGACTAGTGATGTACCGTCTGTCCAGTATTAGATATCAGACGTACATTATGACTAGTGATGTACCGTCTGTCCAGTATTAGATATCAGACGTACGTTATAACTAGTGATGTACCGTCTGTCCAGTATTAGATATCAGACGTACGTTATGACTAGTGATGTACCGTCTGTCCAGTATTAGATATCAGACGTACGTTATGACTAGTGATGTACCGTCTGTCCAGTATTAGGTCAGACGTACGTTGTGACTAGTGATGTACCGTCTGTCCAGTATTAGATATCAGACGTACGTTATGACTAGTGATGTACCGTCTGTCCATTATTAGGTCAGACGTACGATGTGACTAGTGATGTACCGTCTGTCCAGTATTAGATATCAGACGTACGTTATGATTAGCGATGTACCGTCTGTCCGGTATTAGGTCAGACGTACGTTATGACTAGTGATGTACCGTCTGTCCAGTATTAGATATCAGACGTACATTATGACTAGTGATGTACCGTCTGTCCAGTATTAGGTCAGACGTACGTTATGACTAGTGATGTACCGTCTGTCCAGTATTAGATATCAGACGTACGTTATGACTAGTGATGTACCGTCTGTCCAGTATTAGGTCAGACGTACGTTATGACTAGTGATGTACCGTCTGTCCAGTATTAGGTCAGACGTACGTTATGACTAGTGATGTACCGTCTGTCCAGTATTAGATATCAGACGTACGTTGTGACTAGTGATGTAACGTCTGTCCAGTATTAGGTCAGACGTACGTTGTGACTAGTGATGTACCGTCTGTCCAGTATTAGGTCAGACGTACGTTATGATCACATATATGACAGTAGTCTTTTAGAAATCAGACATGCGCTGTGAATACAAAATCACTGAGTAGGCTAGCGAGGTGATGTGCCGTATGTCCGACATAAGGACGTAGGCTATGATTATCCATTTTTTTTATTGATTTTTTAACCTTCAGTATCTTGGGTACAGGACATCACCTTGATTTATATGATATCGATGACGCCAATCTTTCTTCTCTCACTTCTGTGAAGATAACATTGCTCATTTTAGACACAAGTCATACTATGCTAAGGAGTTAAACGTTTGGTTTATCTCACAAACCTAAAAACACTACCGTTACTCTAGGTCAAAACCGTGTTTGGATTTCTCATATTAGAAACGTCAGTGTTTAATGCTGTTGACAAGGATGTAAAGAAGTTCGATAACTGTCACAGTTACCATCTAAAGATGTTTGTTTCGAATAGTTTTCGCGTGCAAACAACCTAAACCTAAAGATTTCCCCTCTGTCTTGTATATTCTACAGCAGTATTCTCTGTATTGTATATTCTACAGCAGTATTCTCTGTTTTGTATATTCTACAGCAGTATTCTCTGTCTGTATATTCTACAGCAGTATTCTCTGTCTGTATATTCTACAGCAGTATTCTCTGTCTGTATATTCTACAGCAGTATTCTCTGTCTTTTGTATTCTACAGCACTATTCTCTGTATTGTACAGCAGTATCAATGTGTGTCGATAAACAAGCTGATCTTGAAGTTTTATTAACTTGGACCCAAATCTTATTGCAACAAACGGTCGCCAAAGCTGCATCGTCCTTGTTATTGACAGGAAAGGACTACAAAATATAGTTACGTTCTATAACATTGACAGTATTTGACTAGAACTTCGTTATTCGTAGCTGGGACATTGTCCTTCTCATATAGTTGGATTCAATTGTCAAACTAATTTATCTAGAGAACCTGAACCTACATAAACAGAGTTTCTCGAAATCTTAAAAACAGTTCGTTCGGCCACTTCATACAACAACACTTCTCTTGTTGAAAGCAGGTTACGAAATTAATTCATGTGAATATTTTGGATAAAACATATGAATATTTCATAATTTCAATAACTAACTTCCGTAAATATTTGATATAGCCCATAACCATTACTAATTCCCGTGAATACCAGTGATGATTCATATTAACTCAACTGAATATTTCAGATAAAGAATAAATGAATATTGCAGTTACCCTGCATTTATTCAGTGAGCTTCACAATAACATGTACAAGAGAGTTATTAACCATTCAATTTTCTCCACATGAAACACTTCATTATCGTTATTTTATATTTCAGCGGGATCCTAAGTAAAGGTTCTAAACAGAACCATCTACTGAGATAATGACCAGGTATATGACTGACATTATGACATTTCTGAGCATTAAGCTTGATAATGATGACTTTCATTTTTCACATAGTTTTCGTCATTGTTTCCGACTATTCAAATGTCGTTTTGTTACAACGGTGTCTCGGTTGTTTATTCTGTAGTAAACTATCGTCCACATAAACACTCAAATCATGTGTGATATAAAGAGGTTATTCCCGCTCCGTTGTATTTATAGAATTCAAACAATCTCATTCAGTTTAATTAAACAAAGTTGATCTTTAGAGCTCTATGGTCATCTGTTGTGTGCCCGCACGAGTACAAGGGATTTACTGTCGTGTTTGGACGGTGTCTACCGAACTCTGGCTTCTTTACAACACTGGAGTGTAGCGTTTATCAATTACATACTAGATATAAATGGACAGTAGACAATACAGTTAGTCGATCAATTACAGGTAGTGTATACAGCATTGTATCTGAACAGGTAATTGATATTAGTCTGTTCTCGAAGTGTTCATATTGGGATTCGGTATTCATGGTTGTTGTGTCGCTTGTCAAATAAACCAATCACATTAATTAATTATATCTTATTATTAAATTCTTAATTAATCCTCATTATTATACTAGTTAAGCCGAAATCTCATATGATTAAATATGAATATAATCATAGCAGGTTATTGTTTGAATTGTTACATGCTCATTTTAGCTAAGCATCTCTATTGTTTGTAGTCGAGGCTATTCTGTGAAGGAAAGTCATGCAGAGGACAGAATTGTGTTGTTTATATTCAGTATTATTGTTCGATATTGATTTTCGCCATATCATATAAAGTAAATAGAGAACTATTTGAATTTCCTGTATGCTAAAGCATTGGTGACGTTAACTTTTCTGTTGTTTGCTCCGATTTCATTTGTCTAATTATTACTTTTTAAATGTTCCTAAAATGTATACTCAAAATGAAAAAAAAAAAATTTATTGCACATAACAGAAATATATCAGCATTTTACCAAGTAAATACATATAATAAGTCGAGATATTTGTTTTCTTGGCCGTGTCGTGTCCCGCCTGTTCATTACATCCTCTACCTATATGTGTTTGTTGTTATTATTATAATTAGTATACCTTGTGTTTTGTTACAAGGTGTGATCTATGTATACACCAACAACTGGCCGTCTTGAAGAACATTTCACATCGATGACAGCACATATCATCCATGTTTACCTGTTACGCTCGAACCAACCCTTTGTCTACATGTCGGTCAACCTTATCTTAATTAGAAAGATACAATAACTCTTAAAGTACGTACTACTGTTTAAGTATCATAGACGCTATCGATCAAGGGTGGATAGCAAGCTGGTAAATCTGTTATTAATCTGTAGTCAATCGATCCGTATCTAAACATGTGTGTGTCAGACAGGAATCTTCCTTCTACTACCCACTGAAATCCGCGTATTCCTGAACGAAATGTTCGTTTACAGTACAGGTGTTTGGATCGCAGACTAATTTGACAAGTAATTTTTGACGCGCTGAGCTATCGTCCGTCTCTCTTAACTCGATTGTGAATACCACATATGTAAACCACATTTTAAACATCAGCTTTTGATCGACCTGATACATACAAATATGGTTATCGTGTTAGCATAAAGAGCCGCAAATCTGAACTCAAGACATTGTGAAATTGTTGCAACAACAACAAGCGGGCCAGTTATCACACTGGTATTGTAGGCTTATCGTTCCTGGGACTTTTATTACAGGTGTCTAAAGGTACAGATACTTGTCAGTTCAGGCACGTTAACATTTAACAGCCAGCAGACTGACTTATACATAGTGTTGTTCATTAATCACAGTCAAAACTCGTAGCATGTTGATCGCTATCTTACGTTTTCAAACGGTATTCATCTCTGAGGACATGTAGTCGGGTGTGTAAGCAGGCGGAAGGACTTCTACCGCCTCCAAAGGATACTGTGGTACCGACTGACAGAGTGATTGGAGGAAATCCACTCAACCTGATCATACATCATCCAATCAGAAGGGATTACGATGAACGTTGTATTGTCAGAACCCAAATAAATGTATATATATGCTTATCTGGTTATTTAAGTGAAGTGTATATTTATTCTATGACAGTAAAGTCAATTGGATGTAAGGACAGAGTCTGAAATAGATGAGTAGTGCCATGAGATGTAAAGCGACGTTAAGTGAATGACATCTAGGGTATTGAACCATTATAAATCA
The DNA here is from genome assembly GCF_031769215.1 of Ylistrum balloti. Classification (NCBI taxonomy): domain Eukaryota; kingdom Metazoa; phylum Mollusca; class Bivalvia; order Pectinida; family Pectinidae; genus Ylistrum; species Ylistrum balloti. The sequence goes on from NW_026782484.1 coordinate 1,437,678, forward strand.
GCCATATGTTGCTGCTCAACGTTTTGGATGTTTGAGTTCCTAAGTAAGCATACCTGTGGTAGATGGCAAGAGGAGATCTGTTCAGAAAGCACGGAACGTGAGTACAGGACTTCTACTATTGACAATTATTGAGGCCATTCCCAACATCTATTATTGTCAATCACTCCGTGGATTTGTGGACAAGGGAACATTGGGCCCTTTCAGAGTCATATATCAGGAAGTAAGTGATTTAAATTGTAACCTTTCATTAATTTTCTCTGGTTACAAAGTTAATCGTACAATACCGCGAACACATTTAGACTGTGTAATGAATACACAGTCTTTTACTAACGGGGCAAGTTATGTGTACTTAGATCGTCAGATAAACAAGGTGCCAGGCCTGTCCCGTTCAGTTGAAATGTTCTCAATAGCCATGGGGACTTTGACAATTACGAAAGTAGGAACGTAATAACTGGTCCTGCATTGATAGCATCCGGGACGCTGCGGTAGATAGACCAAGCCAAGGTTGTGTCAATTTCTTTTGATTTCCTGTCACTTGCAGAAATTCATTGATAAAGTTATTTGATCGGTGTTGGATGATTTTACTCACAAGGAGAGGAGTCAACACACATAATTTCTTGTTTCATATTTACTATTCCATTGTTAAGGGAAATAAATCAATATAGAAAAATCCCTCATCGGGTAGTTAATATTATTAGATAAAGAATAATTTGTTGTGAATTCAGCAATGTTTTAAAAATATACAGTAAAATATCTTCAAATATCAAAATATTTTGTTTATTTTACATGTATATCTGAATTTGAATTCAATTTCTTATGTCATGTTAAAACAACTTTATTTGTAGGTATAATTCAGCGGTATTTGTTGCCAGAAAGGGCTGGCGTACAACGCCCCAATGAAAAATCCACACGTGAAGACCATGGATATAGTATCACCACCGGGTCGGGTTAAGACTCAACGTAGAAAGTCTATACCCTCTGTTCCAACATGGGATTCAAGAGAAAAGGATAAGGACAAAAAATCTACTTCCGGAGCCAACAGAACAAGGCGAGGAAGTATGGACTCGGCTGTTATGGGAATAGGGAAACTTTCTCTATCAGGCCAAAAAGACAAAAATAGTTTAAATGATATCACTGACTCAAAAGTTCAGGAAAGAAGAACCAGCCATTCAATTGGTAAAAAGGGGATTACGACAGATTCCAAATACTCATTAGGAAAACCGTCCTCATCACCAAAACGAGGCTCTCCTTCTGAACTTAAACCGATCCTTAAATCGTGTCCGAGATTAACTGCTATCCATGCCTCTGTTTCACTGGAGGATATATCCGCACATGCGGATGATAAACTAACGCAGCTTCCTGATTCTAGTAAGTTCTGTTATCGTTTGCCATTAACAACTGCAACGACCAGAAAGTCTGTGTCATTTCGGGAGGACGATCCTGAGGATCACAGACATCGGCCAAGACGATATTCATCACCCTCTCTCCAATTACCTCCAAGTCTCAACTTCCCCGCGAGTAAAGAGTTCAGTGATGCTGTCAATTCTTCATGACAAATGTGCAGTATACGCAAGGAAGTTAACGGACAAGGAACACATATTATATGGTTTGTTTTATCACGGGGTTATATTGTGATAGCTGTCTCACAATTGTACATCTTCAATTTGAGTTTGACTTGATAAACATGTACACACATTGAGAGGTGATGAGCCACACATTTCATGACCTTTATAGATGTTAGTGAGTCAGCATTTCAAAAGATTTAAAACCTCAGTGATGCTAAGTGTTGGATTTATTGTTATAGGTTACCTACTAAAATTGAGAAGGGACAGACGAGAGATGTTGGTGCAATAAAAATCTCGAGTCATCCGCCGCCAAGCTGTATTATTGCAATAGCTATTTTGGTCAAGCAGGACTGTAACGTATTGTGAACACTCAAACTTGTACTGTGATATGTATGTAATATTAATGTGTCAACATTTAGTGTCAAGGACTTACTCATTTCTATTTATAAACGTGCAATTATCATAATGATAATAGAAAACAAAAAATATCGCCATGGTTACGACAATTAGTACCTAACCCTATTTTATTTTTGTTTCTATTTAAATAGGTAAAATGGTATTTATGTGCTTTTCAATTAATATCACGGCTTACACCAGCCACTAACACTACTACAGTTTGGCTCGGTTGTGATGTTATGTTATTATTGTTGAATCTGTGCTCTTGTAATCCGGAAATCTGGTTTAAAACTCTTCGAGAAAGACTCTTGGTACGTGACATATAAACCATTTATATATATATTCATGCATTTATTGAAAACGTGCTAATTTCTTGAGAATATTCTTTCTCCAGTAAATATAGTCTAATAGCTAATTGGTTCGGCTCAACCTCTACTTGCACAATATTTATTCGGGACTATTCATATAATGCCTGCTTTACTTTCATCTTTATTCCAATCGTCATAATTTCAATTCAAATGATTATTTAAAGTGAATACTTTCATGTTTATATCTTTGGTACCATCCTGATATGACTAACGTGACAGGTTCCAAATCTAGTTGTAAATAACATTTTTTTAAAATGAGTTTTGAAACTTAATTGAAATAAAATGATTATCACGCTTGATTTTCACTAGCTGCGCCCTAATTTGGATTTTATAAGAAACAGAAAATTGTTATGGGTCAGGTATAATATCGATATATTATGTTATCTTGCCACTGTCTAATACGTTCAAAATACAAGTGTTCAATGATTTCTGTCCAGGTAGGAAAAAGTTGACATAGTTTGAATCAATATGTGTAAATGTATTTTAAGCGCTAATTTATTATTCATTGCTGCATAGTAGCGAATCTTCTTCATTTACTTTTATTTGTTACAAGAAGTGGTGCAAGGCCATATTTGCCTCAACAAGTGTTGACTACCTGACCTGATTTTTCGCAATTTGATTTTTTTTCACGGAGAAATGTGGGCACAACTATATATCGATTAACGTGAAGTACACCTTCTATATATATCCCAAAATTAATTTTGTTAACATAAATATGTAAAGCTGATTACAATAAACCCAAAGAAGAGAACACCTTTGTCATCGGTTTTATTTCCTTCTGTATGTGTCTACACAAAACACATATAAACACCATAGAAATGACGCATTTTCTTCTCACACCCATACTGAATTGAACTGTCTCTTTTCTAAATCGATTTTCTGTGAGAAAACGGTTCCCGTTACATTGTCCACAGATTATATTGTTGTTAACTGATGTATATAACAAATATATATAATGTATTGGCAGCGCTCTCTCCTCATACCTATCGATATACACCTGTTGTTGTTAGAAAATACTTTACCTGTAGATAGAAACTGATTTGTTTAGCTTAAACTGCACTCATGTCACCACCGTAAATCGCCTGGATACATTACTGGTATAAATTACTAGTGTATGTCACTGGCATAAGTAACTATACATTACCTGTATATGTCACTGGCATAAGTAACAGGTATACATTATTCGTATAAATCGCTGGTACATATCTTACTAGTTTACATCACAGATATACATTACTAGTATAAAACACAGGTATATATATTACTAGTATACATCCCAGGTATATACCACAGATATATATATATTACTGGTATATATCCCTGGTTTATACTACCGGTACCAAACACAGGTATACATTATTCGTACAAATCACTGGTACATATCTTACTAGTATAAATCCCAGGTATATATCACAGGTATACATTACTGGTATATATCACAGGTATACATTACTGCTATAAAACACTGGTATACATTACTGGTATATATTACTTATATTGATATACTGTTGTAAATCACTGAAACATATAACTGGTAAAATTCACAGGTGTACATTACTGGTGTAAATCACTGATACATTACTGGTGTAAATCACTGATACATTACTGGTAAAATTCACAGGTGTACATTACTGGTGTAAATCACTGATACATTACTGGTGTAAATCACTGATACATTACTGGTGTAAATCACTGATACATTACTGGTGTAAATCACTGATACATTACTGGTGTAAATCACTGATACATTACTGGTGTAAATCACTGATACATTACTGGTAAAATTCACAGGTGTACATTACTGGTGTAAATCACTGATACATTACTGGTGTAAATCACTGATACATTACTGGTGTAAATCACTGATACATTACTGGTGTAAATCACTGATACATTACTGGTGTAAATCACTGATACATTACTGGTGTAAATCACTGATACATTACTGGTGTAAATCACTGATACATTACTGGTAAAATCCACAGGTGTTTATTACTGATACAAATCACTGATATATATTCCCGCTATAAATCAAGGGTTTATATCAATGGTATAAATCTCTGGTGTATATTTTTGATATTTATTTCTGGTATGAATCAAGAAGATACATTCTTGGTATAAAAGTCTGGTATATATTGTTGGTATAAACGGCTAGTATATATTAATGGTATACATCTATAAGTCTCTGGTATATATTATTGATAGAAATCTTGGGAAGAAATCACTAAACATTTTTTCTAAAATAAGATATTAGGCGTTTTCAGTTTGTTCTTGAACGATAATCAATTTTAGCACGATCAAAACTGATATCATTTATTTGCGATCAGCATTGTTACCGTAGCAATTGGTTGGTGCAGTTGTTTTAACTGTTGGCAAAAGTTTTCCAGTTCTGCAACAGAAACTGTGAAATATGCTTACAGGTTAATAACAATTTCGAAAATTGTCCCGGTGTTAATCTTCAGATATTAAAATTTATAACTTAGTGTCAAAGTTAGGTGTCTCTCCCTCTGCATTTATCAATCCGATAGTCATGTAAGTATACAGATTACGCTTCATTTCAATAAATAATTGTCTACATACACTTATCAAAAGGAAAACATTGAAAACGGACATATATTATCAACGTTATACTCCTCTTAGACAATGTAGCTAGTACATGTATATCCAATATCTATTAACAATTATATGCGTAATGTCATACCTACTAAACCATCAGACAATGGCTGTTCAAAGATGGCAACATGAAAGAACTTAAATTTTCTAATGTAAGACTTCAGCAATCCGTTACAAAACTCTGTTAATTTTATTTCCGAATGGTTTAACAAGTTAACATTTTTCATTATCCCTACTTCTATTATTTGTGTTTACAAAAGGATATTTAGAATATAACTTGTAACAATAGACATTTAAACTGCACTGTCGACAATATACGTTAATACATAAAGCATGAGTGCCTAAAGCTGTGCTTGTATACAACCCACTTAGATAGATATGCGTGCAAGAAAATATAATGTTGCAACAAAACAATAGTGCGAACAAAGCATTATTCACTGCCATATGTCCCAAGATTGTTCAGTTTTATTTACTGATAGCAATCTAATATAATGGAGTCGACACAACAGCTCAACATAATTACTTCAATGTGATATTTTTGAATTAATTTTTTTTTATAAAACATGTAAACTTATTCTGTTTTATATTTTACGACCCATTTAATGGTATTCTTTGCTTAATGATTAAATATCACGCACAAATTTCTTTAAAAGAATTGACAAATCGTCAGACATTTAGATTATATTCGCTGAAATGTCACCAAGCATCGTCCTCGGTATGAAAAACAAACACCGTGCTATTGCATACATGCACGGATATTATTGGAAAAACCTGGCTTCATGCAGTTGTTTAAGTGTCAAGCGTGGTACATTAATACCTCTTTAAAGTCTTGCATGTTAAATCATTTTGTATCAATATGCTTCCCATACGGTAAACAGGTGTGATACGGGGTTGAATAAATAAATTATTTCGTTTAAGGAAATTTTCAAATATAATATTATTGATTATTGTGATATAAATGAAATCGAAAGTATAAAGACAAACACTGTTTATCAGATGTGTATTCCGGTAGACTGAAGAAGGTGTTGATTTGTGTGACTTTAACACCTACCTGGTTTAAACGAAGGTTTTTTATGGTATGGTTGTGGTTAGTATACATTCGTATGTAGATCTTCTTTTAGCAGAGGATAAATATACATGAATATATGAATAATGTGAAAGAAATGTTTACCTAAAGAAATACTAGGTTGTAGATCTATCGGTGATTGAACTCGACTGAAAGTGATCTCCCAGGATTATTTACCTCGAACATTTCTATGCCTGGACAAGTCGTCTGCTTAATGACCTTTTTTTTACTCGCTTTGTAAATGTGCATCAAGTAAACGTCTACATTGTTGATATGGTGTTTTCCTTGTTAATGAATAGTAGTGTCGCCATGCTGCTACTTTAGAAATAAACACATTAACATCTGGATGTTGTCATAAATAAGTAATGCACCATTCGACTGCATAAGACTTGTATTTTTTCAGGATTCTCCTTGTTAACCTTTCATTTGTTCATATTTTGAATTCGTTTCATCGAATTTGTGTTTGAATTCAGATTCTGTTAACATCTCGGTATTTTCTTTATCGTTTTTGTAATAATTCAGATTTACAGAAAAATCGACTTTGTTCGTTAAATTATGACTTCGGTTGTAACATTCCAAATAAAATTGTGTTTATCTTTACCACCATATTATCTCTTTCATTATGTTTGATTTCACCAAATTAAAACCCTGTCGAACCAGCGCCTTTTTGATTGGTTTGTGAGTGGTTTGTTCGCAGGTCTGTTTGGATATTGATCTTGTTTTTATCCTGAAAATTTGTTTCCGTTTAAAACCATTGTTTATGGAGAAAGTAATCGAACTATGTGGAACCCTTTACTTCCATGAAATAATGAATGAATTGAATTCTTTATCACGAAGTAATTGAAATCGTTTTCCCGCCTCATGGCCTACTTTATGCTATACATCCCACTGTATTTAACGTATATAATCAATCCTGATGATGTTTGTTTATCCTTTCATATTTCATTGTGTTAAATGTCTGTTTAAGTTACGGCATAAATTAATTTCGTTTATGACACCCTTGTTGATCAATATCTCCAACGGAACATGCCTGTTGAGGCCTTCGTCCTGGTGTTTACATGTTATGAAATACTTTACGATGACTTTATATAATCTAGTTATTTTATCATACAGAATTGTGTATTGCTGAACATGTGTTATTCAGTTGACGCTTTATGTTCTATGTTAAATAATTCATAACCATTTCTATCAAACTTATAAGTATAGACATATTAGCATATTATAAGTATGGATGGTTTGGGGGAAATTCACGTAACCCGTGATGAGATACTATGGACTAGGAAGCATTTGTATATACCTGGTAGCTGGATAAGTTTGTCTACGGGTTGAGTATATCAATATATCGTTGTTAGATCAATCTATCGGATTTTATCTAGTTATAAAAGTCGGAATATGGATCAGAAATCTGTTTTATTCTCTGATATGGGTCACTCCACAGCTAATGAGAAATTGATAGGACGCGTCATAGTAAGGGACATGTGACAATAATATTTATGTAATGTAGACTGAGCCGTGCACCTGTTGAAAACGCAACATATTCTCATTGTTCACTTGATAGCATTAGAACATTGTTGGTGAAGATCCAGAGATTTTATACGATTAGACAATAACAATCATCGATCGAAAATTTCCAATTGTCAAAAATGCAAAAGCATCAATTTGGCACTAGCAATAAAATCAGATATTTAAAAGAATCATATTAAATATGAATGTTTTATACACTTATGGATAGCAAATTAACGTTACATTTGATAAGCGCATACATAATTTGGCATATGTCGGAATCTAGACCGTTGAATTGTATACAAGACGTTTGGAAAATAGGTACCAATAAAAAAATCTCTTTAATTGGACTTTGGATTAATTTGATTTGTATTGTACAGAACTCAATACGTCGATGATTACTATAGAAATAGATGGATTCTTATCAGGTAATTTTATTTTCCAGGCATTATAATTGAAGATAGACAAATCGGAATTGCAATAACTTTGGGAACGCCATGATTTTAATTCATTAATACATACTTTTACGTACCAGAATAATGATCACCTTACAACACTAGGTATTATTGAGGTCTCATATATTGACATCAACTGTACTTTTAGAACTCATATGTCACATTTTATAGGTCACTGCTAAGCCATTCAGAAATTTCTGGATAGGTCTGTCATTATTCCATCTTTGTGAAAGGTGATTTAAGTTTGATAACAGGAGATTGAGTTAAAATGGTATTAATTCTGTGTATCCTGCTACAGATTTGTCAGTTTGTAGGCCGCAAAGCCACTATACTCTACACTCTCGATACACAAGGGTGTGATCCTAACTCAACATCTATACTAAACCACTTCAACTCATACACCTATCTAATAAGTAAAGCCACTGGGATAAATGGTTATCAATGGTTTCCTTAACCATATGTGGTATCAGTCCTTATATCTACAGTCAAACGTCAAAACATTGAAAGCATGACGGACAACTCTACAAAATACAGAGTACTAATACGTATCAAATTATCAAGAGAAGAAGAAATAAATACCTGTGTGCAATAATTGTATATTTGCATTTCTTTGTCAGGAAAAGATTGATACGATTTTAAAGAAGATATTGATAAAAACTGAAAATTAGAACAAAGAAAGTGTTGATATAGAATGACATTATCTATATAGCTTTCCATACGAACGGTTACTATACCTATCAGTCTGAAAGTTTTACCAGTACAGCTGTTAGGTCTAACTGTGTTGATATATGGATCACACTCGTCCTAAACTGATTTCATTATTAGCTGTATTTTCATTATCCCGAAGAATAAATCGGTATATAACTAAAAAGGCAAACACCTATCCATACAACATCGGATATACATAATTCATAAGTTAACATGGCCGGAATAGTTAAGACACACACTATATGGTACAACATTCCCACGGAAAAGGAAAGCCCCTCGGTGCAAATCAATACCCTCTCTATAGATAATTAGAAAAAAAGAATCCATTAAAAATCCCCTAAAGATTTATGATTAAGGGTTTTGACGATAATATTGATATGATATAAGCTCAGTAAAATGTGACAGCTGCCCTATAAGGTACGTAAATAATAACCAATCAATTGTATAGAGATAAGAATATATAAATATTGATATATCACCTAGCCTTTTTGTGATTCGGTCCAACAATCAACCTTTGTCATGACTTGTGTGTATCTTCAATAATAACGTACACGGGTTTATCATCTAAGTGTAAGAAATGAGTTTATTAAAAAATCAAAATTAAACATTATCAAACATTTATTTGTACAAGGATTCCTAAGAATTGTATGTTATTTACAAAATTTCATCAATACATTATCATAATATGATTCTTAATCACCTCAGATTTATATTTTTATCTTCTTTAAATCAAAATAAGAGGTAAAATATGCTAAATAGTTAATTTCTTCACAATACATGCAGTTAATATATACTAATTTATTTTATCGATATTTCCATCAAGACGAAAGTCGGCAATTAAATATTAAAATGTTGTGTACAAGAGATGTACCGGCAAATTCTGAATTTGAATCTACAATTCGATGTTTTGATGAAATCACCTGCCGTGTATATTTTTAGCTTCATGTCTCCTAGCTACGTAATAATTACTTTAAATGTATGAAAGCTAGAAGGGATATCCGGAACTCCCTACTCCCGGAAATGTCAACCATAATTATTGACACCCACCCACAGTTTCCATCGATTTCCACTGCACTGAACAACATGGTTTAATGATAGAAACCTGTTGTGACGATATTTTTTCTTTTGTCATTTCGCGTGTCTTTGTTCCTTTCACTGCGTGCTAACTTATAGCGTTTCCAATGCATTGTCGCATCTGTTCTTGTATCTGTCCTCTTGTATCAACACATAACGCTAATAAAACAGAAACGAAATATTTCCCTCTGACATTTGTCACAAATTCATCAAAATTTGATACACACATGCTAATACTCTTCAGACTTGTTGATGTCAGTTATTGGATAACATTTGAATGTTCAACAGCGGCCTAAGTAATCATTAGTATCAATACTTCATTAGAGGCTGTTACCAGATCAAAATATCAAACTATTTTAGACTTGGGGTGTTAATAGAAGCTTGGTATTTTCATCAACATTGCCACATTTTCTTGTGACTATATTGACGTAATCTTACAATGTTCGACAAGAAGGTATATTTTCAATGGTTATCATGATAAAATGCATATACATTTCTACCGAATGTTCAAAATATTTACTTTTGTTATAAGTTGTATGCGCACTTGGACAAACATGTCAATAACCATCTAGATATATCTTCACCATGGCTTTGGAAATTCCATTAATTCTTCCTAGTGTAAACTTTGTAATTCGTTTAAAATATAAACTGGAGTGTTTGACATTACTGTTAATCTTCATCAAACTCCGGATAAGGTTGATATACCTTCAAGTATGTTTTCAGTGTTAGCTGACAGTGATACTCGTGACATACAGACTAGGGCAGCTGCGTCTGCGAGATGACACGCTGTCACAGGAAGACAAATCCATCTGAAGTTATATATTAACAGCATGCAGCTTTGTACATTTGCCCTAGAAAAAGGTCAGTTCGATATCAATTCTGAATGTGTTAGCGTATTAACGGCAGGTATCGAGAGAGAACTTCTTTGATAACGCGTTGTAAGGAATTTCATTATTATCTATACATATATAATAAAACTTTGATCGGTAGATCAATAAATACCTGCTGAGTTGTTATTGATTACTTTGAAAAGATGTTTCAGTCATCAACGTTACACTATGGTAGAAATACACGCGCGGATGCATGTAAACCAGAATATTACAAGTAAGTCTAATGCCTTTTGTGAGCGACGGTTTATAGATCATTTACTGTATATCTTTTGATGTACTTCTTTTCTGTATTTCATTAGTTTACTAAATACTAAATACAATATTCTGTGCAACTAAATCCAAATATGTTATAAAGCACAGCCACATGCTAGGTCAAGTGAATTCAAATACAACTACGTTTTGCCAAAATCCATCTTTGTATCCACAAAAAGGGGTTTTAAACAATCATGATCAACTTAATAATAGAAAAAAAAATGACATGAATGATGAGAAGATCGGGACTGGAGAGAAGAGAAGAGAGAAGAAATATTATGTTACCGCAAACATGTTTATTTATCATGAGTACTTTTAATTGATGTGTTGTGTGATGTTAAAACCTTTAAGAAGGTTTTATGGACCCAGGTTGGTATGTTTGTTTGATCACTAAATAACATTTATTATTTGTAATGAAATACAGAAACGTTGTTGATAAAGATATCCCCGATGACACCTCCCAAACCTATCAAACCTGTTCCGAGTATCATATCTTGTACATCACGTACATGTTAAAAATTGCATTAAATAGGTAACAATATCGATTGTTTTGTGAGGTTTAATATCATAATGTTGCATTGTACGGACATGGATCAACACAAAGTCTTGGTCTGCAAAGCTTTTATACCAATTTTACAAGTGTCTGACAATTATTATGATTAAATTCATTGGTACTTTTCTGCAACACGTATTTCAGACTTATTCAAGTCATTTTTTGTATCAATGTTAAAGTTTACAAACCTTTCGATGAGCTCAGGTCTTACCATATCATTCTGGGACAAAAGGTAAACGCATTAGATAAAGGGAAAACAGCGATTTATCTATAATGATATTCCTAGTCAGTGACGTGTAAGGTAAACATAATTCATAGCGTAAAGTTAACAGGCATACAACCATTGTAACAGGACAAAAAGATAGATAAATTTAGATTTAACCTTCAATTTAACTGATTCACAATTGAAATGTTAAAGTTCGTGTAGGCCATCGCCAGCGCACCTGCCGAATGAATACCAACCATATGTTAAACATCTAGATATCTGATTTGATAGGATAGGTTAAGTGCAAAATTATGTTCCAGAATGGTACACCTCAGTCATGTGATTTCACGCGAATGAGAGAGCTTGAAAGACAATGCTCAGGAAAGTGTGAGTTCTACTCTCAGCGTCAAGGAAGCGTGGTCAAGATGATGGTTAAAATGTTTCTGATTCACAAGTTTTCTTTGTTCAAGAACGATAAACCTGAAACGCATAAACACATATATTCATAAAATTGTAGTTGGTGAGGATTAGGCTATTATGATATACAAACGTAGAAATCGTATATTAATTGAACGGTCATTCCACCATATTTTATAGTTCCTCATCAGGTAAAATACGAAGTCATATTCTATCATCAGTATCATAAATAGACATGGATTTTTTATTCAGGGGAAATAACTCGTTTATCTTGCTGTTATTCTAATCATATTATACACCGATGTCACATACACTTTGCCTTCACAGGGAGTGGTTTATATTGAATACTTTTTGTATGCTAGTAAGCTCCCGAATCATGAACAACAAATACAAAAATCGGGAATGCCTGTTGATCTCATATAATTATAGTCAAGATAACGAGATATTGTACTGATATGTATTTTATCGATATTTGAATTTCTACTCAAGTGGGATTCCATGAAACTACCAACAGAACCTATGAATGCATCCTTTACAGAGAACCCTTTCACATGTTTGATGCTAAACTTTAAATAATATGATAAAATTTGCTTCAGATTTGCATAATTTTAATTGATAAAGATCAAAAATACTAGAGGAAATAAGAAACTCAAGTTGTAGTATAATTTTAGACACGTGGACGAAATTTGATTAGATTCGAGACTGAGCTACCTTCGTGCGCTGTAAAGTTCTTCAATTAAATTTCAGAAGACCCCGCTCGACGCTGCATGCTTTCAGCAGATTTTTTCTCGAAAACTTACATCCGGAGTACTCCTGTGCTGGTAAATCATTACAAATCGAACATTGGAACAATATAGATCACCTACACAACATTTCTTGTCGAAGCGATTGTAGAGCAAAATGCCGCTATTGAGTGAAATCTTTCTGGCACAAAACAACGTCCCAGTTCTTGATTAGCAACCAGAAATTCCAGATGTGTCCCCAATTGAGCAATTTTGGGACGAGCTGGACATGAGGGTTAGAAATCGAGCTAACATCCCATAAAATGGGGTCAATGTTAAGCAGAGAAAGATCAGCGACTGAAGCCAAGGATGGGCACACACGTTTCTGATTTGGATGAGGAAACAGCGTAGGGTACCCTTGACTTAACGCTATTTACACAAATGCTGTCTGTGATACGCCAACAAAAAATATCAAAAATATCAAAATGTATTCAGTACTGATGAAAAAATCGAGAAACCCAAAACAATGAACTAATTATCAATTTCATTTCAGAATGTTTTATTGTCTTGATGTTGGTGACAAATGGAATTGGGCAACATTCAGAGCCTATAAAAGCCCTCTCCATACAACTTAAACAAGTACACAGACACATCAATCAAAATTTAAGATATTAAATAATAATGATAGCATTCCAGGAAAAGAATTTAGAATATAGATTCAGTTGAATAATTATCTAACAGAAATGTTAGGCAAGCATTACCATCATTTAAATTATAGTGTTAAAGAATAGTAAGATTAGATAACTAATCATCAATGAATCATGTAAAATAATAACTATGGATTACAAATTATAAATCGAAATATGACAAATTTATGAATGGTTTCGCAGTTTATCAAATTTGTCTCAAGAGAAACTCAGTTCATCACCCTATGAAATCGACAAAAGTAAGATTCTATGATAACCATGACAGCAGTACACCGGGATACATCATTCAGAAAATAACATGTTGAATTTTTACTATGAATGTAACTTGAAGATGTCATGATATGATACAAAAAGGGTTGTTTAAATAGTAATACCAGTTCTCCATGAGAGTTACATGACCTCGTGAGTCATGAACGAAGAAAAGCGCTGTCCTAAGTCCATGCTTCTGCCTCCATTGCGTCAAGGTAGGCAAGGTGTGTCATCTGGCCCATTTAAACCGCTCATTGTTTGATGATTATAGCATACAACCACATTGTAGGTAAATGTGTATTACGTATACAATTGTAGTAATTAATTTACAAGCATTATCGGTAAACAACAACAAACACTATCAACCTTAAGATGTGTACTTATTATTTTAATGGCATAGTTATGATATCGTATTCTTGCCTAAATTATTTTCTTTTCGTATGATTCCTTCGTTTTGAAACTTCAGATATACCACTGTTTGTGACTCCAGATAATCAAACAACTTTGGTTTAATACTCTTTCTTTTTCTTAGGTATTAGGACATACTAGTCGAAAAAATAATGTTATATATGTACTTCATCAAGTCTTATAGACAACAAATAGAGGTATAGGTACTTCATCAAGTCTTACAGACAACAAATAGAGGTATAGGTACTTCATCAAGCATATAGACAACAAATAGGGGTATGGGTACTTCATCAAGTCTTATAGACAACAAATGGAGGTATAGGTACTTCATCAAGTCTTATAGACAATTCGAACAAATAAAGGTATGGGTATTTCATCAAGTCTTTATAGACAAGTCAAACAAACAGAGGTATGGGTATTTCATCAAGTCTTATAGACAACAAATAGAGGTATGGGTACTTCATCAAGTCTTATAGACAACAAATACAGGTATAGGTACTTCATCAAGTCTTATAGACAAGTCGAACAAATAGAGGTATAGGTACTTCATCAAATCTTTTTAAACAAGTCGAACAAAAGGAGGTTTGGGTACTTCATCAAGTCTATATAGACAACAAATAGAGGTACAGGTACTTAATCAAATCTTTATAAACAAGTCGAACAAATAGATGGTATGGGTACTTCATCAATTCTTATAGACAAGTCGTACAAATAGAGGTATAGGTACTTCATCAAATCTTTTTAAACAAGTCGAACAAAAGGAGGTTTGGGTACTTCATCAAATCTTTATAGACAACAAATAGAGGTACAGGTACTTCATCAAATCTTTATAAACAAGTCGAACAAATAGAGGCATAGGTACTTCATCAAGTCTTATAGACAACAAATAGAGGTATTGGTACTTCATCAAGTCTTATAGACAACAAATAGAGGTATGGGTACTTCATCAAGTCTTACAGACAACAAATAGAGGTATAGGTACTTCATCAAGCATATAGACAACAAAGAGAGGTATAGGTACTTCATCAAGCATATAGACAACAAATAGAGGTATGGGTACTTCATCAAGCATATAGACAACAAATAGAGGTATGGGTACTTCATCAAGTCTTATAGACAATTCGAACAAATAGAGGTATGGGTACATCATCAAGTCTTATAGACAACTCGAACAAATAGAGGTATGTTTACTTCATCAAGTCTTTATAAACAAGTCGAACAAATGAAGGTATGGGTACTTCATCAAGTCTTTATAGACAACAAATAGAGGTATAGGTACTTCATCAAGTCTTAAAGACAACTGGAACAAATAGAGGTATGGGTACTTCATCAAGCATATAGACAATTCGAACAAATAGAGGTATGGGTACTTCATCAAGTCTTATAGGCAAGTCATAAAAAGCTATGGGTACTTCATCCAGTCTTATAAAAAAAAAGTATAGGAACTTCATCAGTTTTTATAGACAAATAGAAGGAAAATAAGAAATTGAGATTAAGTCAGATCTTTAATCATGTGAGAGACGAATGATATATGAATAGGTCATCATGGCTAATATTTAGATCTCAGAACGTATAGTAAAATAGGTGACGACAAAGACATGAAGAGAGGTCATCCCTATAAACATGTAGGAGAAGAATAAGACAGGGACTAGTTTGGAATCTTTCTTTAACAAAATAGACGCAAAAAGGGATTGAATCCTTTCTAAGACTGTCCTAAATGTTGTAACGGTCTAACTTCTAGTGTGAAAGTCGTCGGGTTAACTAAGCACTACAGTGATTTTACACTTCTGTATAAAAAAAACTATGAAAACATACCGTTCCTTATTATCTCGTGAATTTCAACATTATTAAATGTAAATCTGTGTAAGTAAGCGTTTTAACAACCCTAACATAAAACTTCAATAAATCGGTTTCGATTCCACCTCTTTGCCATCAATCAGATGGGAATGATATACTTTTCTTTCTCCATAGATGATTAGTATATACAAACGGTATCGTAAACATCCTTGTGGGGTCGATTTGCCACCTAATAGCAAACACATATCACTGATACCGGCCCCCTGTGTTGCTAACTCCACTGACGATTCACGAACGTAACAATTCAAGTATTATTGAAGAAGGTCAAGAGCACAAATTGTAAAATTACACGAGAAAACTCGCGATTTTCTGATAAAGTCTCGGCAAGTGAGTATAAAGTAAATACAGCCATCTCTTGAACCACTGAGTTCTAAGTGTGATTAGCTTCGTGTCGATAAAACGAATTTCATATAGGTGATCAGTCCATAAACTTTAAATTAGTATTAAATAAACAGAGATTACTAACATTCATATCGATGATAGTACATTTATACACAGTATATAAATGTGTTTATATATTATAAATAATAAATATTTAGAGATTACTAACATATATTCCGATGATGGTATATCTATATTATATATAATAAATATGTAGACAATAAAAACATTCATACCGAATCCAGTACATTTTTACACAGTATGTAGATTTAGATGTCGATGTGTTTATATATGATATATGATATATATTTAAATATTACTAATATTCATACCGATGCTAGTACATTTTTACACAGTATATAAATGCGTCCTATATTATATATAACCGGCATCAATTCGAAATAAAACGCAGTCGTCTTGGTTATGACATTTCAATAAACAGGTTTTATTTTCTAAATAAACGCAACATGTGATATTATTAAAGCAGGTATGATAAAGACATTGTGGAGAGAATATAAAATTACTTCTCTAATAAACCAGACTTTTAACGGGTACATTTATCAATGGAATCAGACACACTAGACAACAGATCTAAGTTAAATTGAACCTTTGTTTTGATATATTTATGATTAATCTTTATAATATACTTAGGTGTTCAAGCTTTGTAAAATATAATCTGGTTTCACAACCGATATAATCTTATTTCAGTATCGAATATCACCCCTACATCTGTGAGGTCTCCTTTAAAACTGGTATGATTACAAATAGTGTATCAACCATTGTATAATACAAACGTTGGTTATATATACGTTACAATAAAAGTGATTCTTTATTAGATTAGGAAATATGTGAAATAAACGTTAAAAAATGAAGTCAATAATTTTGTAAGCATATACAAAAGATTAAATGATTTGCAAGATTTTAAAATGATGAAAACTAAGAATGCTTCCGCATACATCAATTTGTCAAAACAAATTACATCCTTTCAACGACAAATATTACAGCAAAATGCTTGTCTCCTCCTGATTAATACATTATTAATACTGCCATGAAATAATTGAAGCCTTTCAATACCTTAGAATTGAAAACTTTCAGACTGCCACGTATATCATGTTAAATATCCTGGAATTTCGGGTGGACTCTTAGATATCTACAAGTTCGTAATTCCTCTATTTCTTCCGGGCCAGGTAGTGTAATCGTCTGTTCTCTCGGAACATAGCCTATCTTAATCTCATCAGAAGTCTGTTTAATTTTCTCCTTTCTCTCTTTTATTTTATCTGCAGTTGTTCTCGCCATTTTCTTCCTGTAAGATCTCGAGGGATCTCGTAGGCCTTTGTGTTCGAAGTAAGAGGTGGCTCGATGTGGATCGCTCCGTCTGAAGAACAATCTTCGTTCTAGATTTCTAACTGATTCCGACACAATAATGTTCTGTCGATGAGCAGATTTGACTAAGTCGTAAAATATCTTCCTGTAATTATTTTCTGTGTTCGTCTGAGTGTAACTCACTTGTAACTTCCGTAATCCTGGTCTTGCAGGCGTTAGATATTCGTTTGCCCTACTGAACGTTTTGCCTTGTCCGTGTAGAAAAGTCTTAGACTTTTCAAGAGTTGGATCATACTTCGAATCTGTCCTTCGTAATTCTTTGTTTGAAGCGCAATGTTTCAGTCTGGTGCTAACATCACTTTGCTTGTCTGATGAGTTAACGTTACACCAATCATTCGAATTATCACAAGAAACTTTTGAGTTCGTTTCATCATGAACAGAAAATGCAGTCATGGATTTGCGTCTTTGCTGATCTCGAAATGTATTCAAACCTGATATTGAATCACAAATAAAACTACATTTTTTCTTGACAAACAGCATAGAATCCGTTGATGATTTTTTGTTGACGGCAGATCTGACTTTTCTCCTGTGATGCCATGCAGTATCTGCTGGGGGTCGTGAGCACACATTTGAGAGGGAGGTTACACACCTAAGAAGGTCTAGTCTGTCTTCAGACGCACTCGATCCAGAGGATATCCCACTCGTAATACTTTCCAAGGAAACGGCCTCAATAGCACAGACAATATTTCTAATCTGTACATCAGTATCTGAAACCAGACGTTCATCACCACTGTCATTTAAGCAGGCAGCGTCTAAGTCACTAATATCGTCACAGCAGCCTGAATCGGGTGTATGTCCTTTGGACATTGTTGCATCTTCTTCACTTGTCAATGAAAACTTCCTTTGAGTTGGAGGCAATCGAGACCTTTGGGCTTCCAAACCGTCAGATGAACAGTCTAGCGACATTATGTTATCGCCTTTAAAGAGGCATATCTTGTCTGGTCTGTACTTGTGAAAATTGTTGTTCCTTGTAATAGATTGGTGTTAGGTGTTTGTCCCATTAGTCACCTTTACCTCCCCAAATGACAAGCCACGGTCGTGGATCTCTTTCTTATGTCCCAGTATTGCAACGATAGACACAGGTGTTTGACAGAATAATGAGATAGGTGACATCATAAATAAGAACTAGTATTCAATTTATAGGCATGTTCTTAACCTGTTTCCTGTTCCGTAGACATGCGAAATCAAACGATATGATAATCTCTATATAAGACGACTTATATTTACGATTAGCTACCCAGCAGTTCTCATAAGATCATAAAACTGCCACCCGAATGTAGGCGGATATTTTACGAGGTGTATTCAGCTATATTGAAGCATCACGGCTACTGAACATCTCCGCGATTTGTTTGTCTTTCGTAGGCAAGAGCCCCATTAATTGGTTTTCAACAACTCTCATCTAACCCGCTGGCGACTCGGCAAGAATTGTCGCATGTAGCACCAGTAACCAACGAAAGGCAATGAGCATGCTGTTTTTGTTGACTTGTTATCAGAAATACGTTTAATCGGTTCGTGATATTAGAGCTTTATTGCTATAGCTCTTGAAAGCGCGTCAGAGAAAGGCAGTATTCTCTAGAGAAACGTGATCGATCTAGAAGGTTACAGTTGGAGGAAATTAAAACCATGTTCCAGAAGAAATAAGCCGCAAGACAGTGTCCGACTCCGGTCTGTAATGGAGTATTCTAATCCAATTCGATATCCAATAGGAAGTGTGTGATTAAGATTTTTAAATTTTACTATTCTGTACCTATTTGATGGAGAAGTAATCATGGGTTTTAGTGCGGTCCTATTTCAGCCAACTGCACTACTTAATTTAAATGGATCAGCATTAATTTTTTTCTTATTGTAGAATTAATAACACTGAAATCAAATAAAATCTCAAATGTGGTCGTAACATTACTTTCATTTGATGGAATTTAGATCTGAAGACAAATATATAGATAGATAACAATAATATTACATATACACAACAACACATTATAATAAAACACAACAATCACAACAAAACCCTACAACACAACACAACAAACACAACACAGCAATACAACACAATACCACAACACAACACTACAACACAATACATTCCCATACCATAGAAGAATTCCTTAAAATTACGTAGACACGATGAATGCTTTGAAGAATCATTTATAAAGGTGTATGATCAGAATCATCGTGCGCATGCGCTTTCTTGCAGGCAGGGGTTTTCTCATGTAATACTGGACTGTGTATTCTAGACTGGTAGTTGTAAAGATTCAAGTTTAAAAAATGTATGTGTTCCCAGGAACAACAGTTTTCTTAACTACGTAATATAAGAGGGCGGTAGAAAAGCGTGATCTATAAAAAGTCAGATGTGACTTACTTATTCTTCGAAATGATAGGAAAATTGCAATAAATTGACGTGATCTTGAAAGTATGCCAAAGAAATCTTAGTATGTATGGATTCCATTTAAAACAATCATTCTGCGCAACAGGAAACTGCACTGATTTCATCAGTTGACATGAAAGTGTCCGCCTCCATGATGTAACGCACACTTGTCCGACCCCTGTCTAGACTCTAATTTATCAATGCATCAACAGGTCTGTTACACTATAAGGCGTGACGTAAAGGGATTAATCCAACTACGATCTATATCAGCCATCCAACATCCGTATTGAATCTATTTATATATTTAACGAAGATTGCAATACATCGACCGCATAATAACCACTCAACGTGTAACATTTTTCAAACTAATAGCTGAAATACATGGTATGAGGTAAACGCGGTCGGTATAAATGTTCTTTAACGATAGATAGAAATAAGAATAAACGTTAAAATACTTAATATGCCATAAAAGCTATGTAGAACCAGGACGTGACACCGTAAATCACATAGGCAAAGGAATAATATACGTTGTTGAGAAGTGTGTTAGGTGGAGGTATCGCCTCATAAACAACCAGGGTCATTTCGAACGAATGAATGAATGAAAGAACAGTTAATTGTTAAAATGTTATTTGTGATAAATTTCTGGAGTGATATCATTTAGGTAATCATTTCCTTAACAAAACCGTTTTGTAAGATAACATCATCGAAAATACTGGAGGTAACCGCTATTTTCTAATTCCTTGCGATTTATTTCCATTTGACTTGATGTCCGGGTTTCTGCTCTTCGACGCTTCCGGCCCCCGTGCACCACAAGGGAGAAATTGGAAGAGCGTAAGTCCAGTACACCCAACGTCTCGGTTGTGATTAGTTTAAAAAAAAATTTTTTATGTATATTGCAATAAGATAATATATGATACAATCAATGAACGGATTCAGAAACAAGTACTTATGTAAATATGTCCCCTTATTGATAGAATAGCTATGGAACAGTATTGAGAATAATACATATCACGTGTCCAAGGAAAAGGGAGATAAATGGTGCAAGGGTTTAGAGGAAGGTGTTGCTGGAGGTTATTCTGCAATACTGGAACAAACGATGATTGCATGACATTTGGGCTACACATGTTGTGGAAAGTGGTACATTATACAAACAATACTGCGGGTACAATTCCAAATTGACACAACAGAGCTATAGACATCAGTTTTTTCTGACGCAATATGTAGAACAATATGATATAGCTGTAGTAACTACCACGATAATAAACAGTTTTTCAATTTTAATTTAACTGACTGATAAAGTTTTGTACTCAATCAAAAATAGTTTTATTACACTGAACATACGTTTTGACGGAGAATTATACCCCTATCCTGATCAGTTTGACAGTAATAACAATTACACTGAACTGACATGTCTGGACTTCCATGTAGTAAGGTATTAACATTATAGTTAGGAAGAAGGTTTCTTAAACATTCATTTTGTAGCTGCTGATAGTTAGGACAATGGAGGAGGAAATGTTCGGTAGTTTCAGCAGACCGATCACTTGCAAACATAGGGTTGTCAATAAAGTTTGGTGAGTACAGATGACTAGTCGCGCATGATGGGTGTGATTCCGAGCGAAGCCAATAAAAAATAATAACTTCTGTTATATTGGTGCACATGCCCTTAAGTGTTTAACGTTTCGACTCAAAAGCTTGTTTGTTTCGCTGTACCATTTAGAAACTCGAGGACGAATGCTTTTCGTGAAAGACTGGATAGGGTATCTTTTTTTTAATGTCTTGTTTGTCTGTGTCGCGTTTGCAAGTGACACAAACTGAAATATACCCGACACAGACAGAAATGAAAAGTTTTATCACACGAGACACTAAAGACAATTGAATTTTCAAAATCAAATAAATTCAAAATATTTACTAAAAGGTACATTTAAGTAGCGATGCTATATGTAAGGTAACACAGAATTATTTGATTTCTACTAATCACGATGACTATAGTCACAGGGATTTGGTACGAATTCTCGATCCACGGTCCATTATGATACATTTATGGACTGTGAGTCGAAAATCCATGCCGAATCCTTGTGACTTTGCATCAAATTCCTGTGGCTATACGGTAACGGTTTCGGGTAGATGTATCTAAGAAGATATGTCGATACTATTTTTCTGCCTTATCACACATACAAAACACAATACTTGGAAATCATTTACAAACATCACAGCCAGCAGTGTTTTCTAATCTACCAGCACTTATACCAACAGCCCTATATATTAGTTACAACTTCAACTGTAGATAAATGCTCACTTTATTTTTGTTCACACATCAGTCATGACTGTTATGGCAACTTTCAGTTTCACTGCGCGGTAAGAGGTCCCGGTCAAGGTTGAAAATGAAACATAATTACCTGTGTCATAATCAAACATATTACTCATGACCATGGCAATTGTATGTATGTAGATCGAGATTTGCATTTTTTCAGCTGAAAGTAAGTAAAACTAAAAAGCGGCAAAAGGATAATTCCGGCAGATTTATTTTATAAAACCAAAATGGTTGTTATATTTGGCCTCATTTCATCTTTCTTTTTTTGTTTGTTTATTCAGTCAAAGGCATAATAAAATTACACATTACAAATATTACATAAGCAATTCCATAACAATTAAAATCAGTAATAAATTATTGTGGATTTCTTAAAATTATTAATTATAAAATATAAGATATCACAGAAGAATTTCACATACCTTAAAATATCACAGTTTAAACTAGTATCGCAGAAATTAAATTACACTGTGCTTGCAAATCTTCTAAGTAAAATAGTTGAAAATTTAGAAATATCAATAAAAAAGAGAGAAATTTGATAAAACCAGATGAAAATGCCTTTGGCCTTGGATTACCCATAAAGCCTATAAAATAGGCTTATTTCCAATGGGGTCCATTTAAGGTGTAATCCTTCCGGTTGGGATGTAAAGCCATGGAAATGAGATTAAATTAATTTTCTTTATTTAATTTTCATTAACTATAAATGAAACAGAGCACTACATTTGAAAGAAAATTACATTTACATAGAAGATATGAAAACAAATACTGAAAGTGAATAAAATGTTTTGGCACATTTCAGGGCATTTATGAAAAAGGATGGGATTTGAAGAGGTATTACATAATCTTTTATCTTTTTTTCAGACCAAATTAATCCCCACTTGTCTCTGGAGAGCGCAAGCCTAGATGAAGTTATCGTTCTTGCATTTAACTCTTTTGTGATAAAGATAAAAATGTTACTTGACCGTAAACAAAATAAACCGGGAAAAGCTCTGAAAGCTGGTTAGGCAAGGATCGTTCTTTCAGATATATGGCATGATAACTTAGGCCTATTGGTGGACGACTTTCTTAATAAGTATTCCATTTACTTAGAAATAACATGGCACCACTGACTTTGCTGTCTCATATCAGACGGACATTCTCTACAACCAGTTTACAACCAGGCAGTAAAGCTTCGTTGACGAAAGTTTTCACAGCAGCTGAAGTACAAACCTTCTCTGAGATAAGTCAGGACAAAAATCCTATTCACATCGATCCAGAATATGCTGCAAGTACCCGATTCGGAAAATGTATTGTCCACGGCGTCTTGCTTAACGGGTATGCATTACCAGTGATTACTCTAACCAAAAGGAATTCGTAGTCGACGCTCAACCGAGACAGACTCATTTTCCCCTATTTTTTCCTCTGTTACAATATTGTTCTGATATTACTTCAATACTTTATTTATGGCTGGTTCGCCCATTTTTTTTATTTATTTATAGAAATACCCAATTAACAGTATGTAAAATATACTGTACATACATGTATACATATTGATCAAGATATGTTAAAAGTTGATGACATTATAATATTACAGTCACCATTTATGGAATGAGACAAGTTTTCTTTACTTCTCCACCTGTTAGTTTAAAGGTTAAACAGGAATAACAACAATAATTATTTTGCTCAGATGTAACTTTGAATGAAATGACACTCTTATTATTGTTGTGTAAGAAAACAACACCTGGAAAATACCGAACGTTGCCTTGAGTTATTATGAATATGTATTTATGTTGAGATAGTTAGCCTGCTGCTTCAACTGATATTGACCAACACTTACTTTAATTTATTGTATAGTTTGCTGTCGGCTGCGTGCTCAACCAAGCTACCAGGACCGGGTGCTGTATACCTATCTCAGGAACTAAGATTTGTGGCCCCAGGTAAAGTTAGATATACATTAGTACCAGTGGAAACATGTTGTACATTTTGGGATTGTCCTCAGAAATCTGGTTTCTGAATTTGTCTACACACTGTGTTTCTTATTTTAAAGGAAGTAAAACCATCAAAAAAGTAAATGAAAAGAGGGTATTGTTATTCCATCTTTTTTTTCTTTATTCTGTATATGTGAACAGATATTTAACCTGTCAATATCACAGGACAGTCAAACTGTGCTGCAAAACAGAGAGAGAGAGAAAGCAAATCTTGTCCCATAAAAAAATTAAATGTTTGATTAACTATGCATATGAAGATAATGCTTTGTTCTATCATAGGAAGCATTCAATAACCAAAGAGGAATTACATTACATGCTGTCCTTGCAAATGGTGACATAGCAAAATATTTGTTTCATTCTAAAATATCACAGTAATTAAATTGTGTTGAAATTGAATCATCACTTCAGAAAGCTTATTAGTCCTTAATCAATGTATAGGCTATAATTTTCTCCCTGTTATGCTGTCCATCCCTGCGTCTATGAAAGATAGTCAGCACTATAGCAGCTTCATTCTGTGACAGTGAGAGATTTTCATCAAGCTTTACAAACTTACGAAGATGGACATTTCTTGGGCAGTTTTGACTTTCAGGGTCATTGCATCAAGGTAAAGATCGCTCAATGTTTTTTTAAAATATCATTGTCAGTGCTCTAGCATATAGGGTCTGGTAAAGGACAAATAATGCTTCAGGAATACACAGTATGCTTATTATAACTATGTCACAGAAGGCAGAATTGGGTAATTATTTTGACATACAATTTATGGTGAATTTCAGATGACACCATGTTTAACCATTTTCAATTTTTTAACAAAAAGAAAATATGGGAGAAATATTAACTATTAAAGTGTAAAGTGTAACAGGTGGTTTTTGAAGACATTACTCTCATGTCACGATAAGTCTGACACTGTCAATATCACACAAGAGTTGTCACTGTGAAGTGTATTGTCTTAATTTGATACATTTGTTGAGTTGAATGGTTCAATATATGTATATTCATCAATGGATGACAGTACCCAGGGTCACACCTTGGAATATCATCCACCATGAATAAAAAAATAATTAAAAGGTTTGAATGAGATTTTTGATAATATAAGTTTGATTTTACTGAAATTGCAGATTTTACATGTTTTACAAATATTTACAAATTGGTAATTTCAAATTAATTTCACACATAAAATCAACAAGAAATACCAGAGCAAATCAATGTAAATATTTCCCTCCTGTAGGCTTGTTAGCAAATCAGCTTCCAGATATTCAAAGTACAAAAATATTAGTAGTATATCTTGTTAACATTCTGGGCTATAGAGTGACTTATTAACTCAACAACTAAGTTCAAGTCGTGTATAGATATGCTAGATTTTGTATCAGCTAAATTATATTGTTTTAGACGAAAAGGGAGGATAGCCACACAAACTACAGTCTTTTCTTAAGGTAATGATATGCTTTTGTGACTTACTTTAATGCTACCGATGATCGGATATTTATTTACAACTTACTTTAATGCTACCGATGATCGGATATTTATTTACAACATAGTACAGTTGTAATATTATCCAAGGATATTAGACAATACTAATGTACTATGTAATTGAAATATAGGCAATCTAGTATGTACCTCATAATTATGTTAAAGTGCAGATGTTACACCAATTAGGGATAATAGACATCCTTAGTATGTACCAACCAGTCCTAATGCTACATCATCCTAGGATACTAGACACCCTATGTATGTACCACACAGTCTAATGTCACATCATCCTTGGATACTAGACACCTTGTATATGTCTTGGGATACTAGACACCCTATGTATGTACCACACAGTCTAATGTCACATCATCCTGGGATACTAGACACCCTATGTATGTACTATCTAGTCTTATGTCACATCATCCTGGGATACTAGACACCCTATGTATGTACCATCTAGTCTTATGTCACATCATCCTGGGATACTAGACACCCTATGTATGTACCATCTAGTCTATATCACATTATCCTGGGATACTAGACACCCTATGTATGTACCATCTAGTCTTATGTCACATCATCCTGGGATACCAGACACCCTATGTATGTACTATCTAGTCTTATGTCACATCATCCTGGGATACTAGACACCCTATGTATGTACCACACAGTCTAATGTCACATCATCCTGGGATACTAGACACCCTATGTATGTACCATCTAGTCTTATGTCACATCATCCTGGGATACTAGACACCCTATGTATGTACCACCTAGTCTAATGTCACATCATCCTGGGATACTAGACACCCTATGTATGTACCACACAGTCTAATGTCACATCATCCTGGGATACTAGACACCCTATGTATGTACCATCTAGTCTGATGTCACATTATCCTGGGATACTAGACACCTTGTATATATACAACATCAAAATGTAATATTATCTGTTAATGTTAAAACCGTCATCAATTATTACATCAATGCCTTTGTGTTTTTTCTTACTTTTCTTTATATCTAGATATTTTGACTTAAAGGTGATCCCCATTCTTTTTTTTACCTACTTAACTTGTGGAGTCATTTATACCTTTTTTGTACATTTTAACATTTTTCTAACATGCATCGTTTGTTTGTGGCATTCTTTTATTTTCATTTTTATGTTTTGATTCGAATTGAGAAATCATAAGAAACAAGCTGTTTATTTATCCTTTTTATTGAATGCATTATTAAAACTTTCATGGGATGGTCAATGCCTTTCACAATGAAATGCTGCATTGCAAAATTTCCAGCTGAGTTGATGATGTGTATATATACATGTTCCTGAAGAAATGTGTTAATTCTATGTACATTTCATTTACACATGATTAAGCAAACACATTTCTATAGAAGACGCCTTTGTATCACTTGTTGTGTGTTTACTCAGGATCAATATTTACAAACGGTCGTGATAAACGCATGTGTCAGGTTATTAAGTTCAGTTTCTATAGATCGGACAATTTAGTGTTTACCATTACGCATTACTATCAACGATCATTTAGAGTTCATCACTATGGCCACGCCCACTTTATAATATGTCATAGCAGTCATTGATCTCTCAACGATTCCCCGATATCAACAGGAAATTGTTTTGTTACAGGTGACAGCCCTAATGCATACTTACCCGTAAATACCATTCGTCTGGCACAAAAATAGCTCATCGAAAATACCTGGATTATTGGCAATCGATCGCATCGTTTATTGGTATTTTACCGAAAATTACAGGTCTTTTTACGCATTTAGATCTTTTTGTGGATATTTAAAGGGTTGTGATAACGGAAAAGAAATTAAATAAATAATTATGAAACAGAAAAATAAAATACATTTTCGAAAGGACAAGCAAAAGTGACTTTAATGTTTCATTATCACGAATCAATACAAAAGAAAATTGTACGAAATTGCCCCCCCTCCCCCCCACCACACCAGCGATTCATGCATTCTCCCAGATTTTTAACGTTTAACGTTTAAATATCTGCTTTTTACTGTTTACAAGTTCTAGTGGGATGAAAAAGGGTTACGTCGAGTAGAGTGTTCAATATTTTAACTTTTAATAGATTAATCCATACAGAACAAGCTGCAAAATCAACGATTTTTATCTGGTAAGTGATTTAGGAGTAATTGTAGGGAATTGAAAGAGAACTGTGTAAACTGAAATCGAAATGGACTTATTGTGTGGCTGGCTAGTTAGTACCGGGTATGTCCCCCATTCGCTCTCTCCACATCCCTGGTTATCCTAGGCATGGAGTTCATGAGTGAGTTTATCCTCCTCACTGGGATGGTCCATTCTTCACAGAGGGCTGCTCTCTGTTCTGTCAGAATAATAGGGGAAAGCTGGCGTCGTCGAACCTGTTTATCCAGCTGGTCCTACAAGTGCTAAATAAGGGATAGGTCGGGGCTGTATGGTGGCCAGTCCAGTAGGTGGATATTGTTGTTAGTGAGAAAGTCGCGACATTCCTGCTGGAATTAGAGGTTGTTTTGCTGCAACAATGGAACAACGTGGGATCGAAGGATTTCATCTCTATATCTAGCTGTGAATTAACTCTATGTGAGATTCCTCCCCACACCATAACCGATCCACCCCAAACCTATCCGTCTCTACTACGCAGCAGTCGGCAAAACGTTCTTCACGACGTCGGTATACACGACCGTCTGCTTGAAACAGGGTGAACCGGGACTCATTAGTAACAAGACCCGCTTCCACTGCCTCAGTGGGAAGATTCTGGGGGCATGTACCGCCACCCAAGTCATACGACGCTGGCGACGAGCAGTGGTAAGGGGGCAGACCTACAAACGGGTGACGTTCCCGCAGACAGCCTACTTCCCGCAATCGTTTCTTTACAGTTCTTGCATGGATAGGACGATTATGAGTACCTGTGTTATGAAGGACAGATTCAGTGGCAGTAAGGTGACGATTGCGCAAATGCACAAGACGAATTAATACGATATGTTACCTGTAACTGAAAGGGGTCGGGGTATCTCAGTCGAGGCTAAGGTAACATCCTAACCTCAGCTAACGCCTCTGTTGGGATTATGTTATAGGATCTTAGCCCTTGACTGAGATACCCCGATATTGTTCAGTTACGGGTAATAGTAACAGATTTTTTTCTCGCACCAAATACTTTGAAAATTATTCAATATTTCATCAGAGTTTGGCGTCACAAACTACCCACACAGCCTCTTCACTTTTAAACAGCGTTTGGTTAGTGACGCGTAAATAACGTAGGTCGCACTTACAAACAATACAACACATTTTCTATTTCATTTTAAATATGATTAATTAAATAGAATTGCACGAGTGTAAGTGCCACATATGCCTACACGCAGATGAATACATCGATGCATAAACAAAATCGGCGAAAACGCACGCAAGGGTACTAGACAAGTCGGACGAGAAAGAAAAAAATAGGATTAGGTGTTACATGGGATATCCCTGTCTGGTGTGTGAGAAAAATCTGTCCTGACGTTGTGACGTCACATGCGGACACCTAGACCTAGATCTGTCAGCAACCCGCCCAGTTTCCTTAGACGTCTACCAACACGTTCTATAGGGCAAGTATAGACACCGAAATGTCTGACAACCTGTATTTGCCTTTGACCTTGTATAATCATCGCAATGGCCTGACCCTTCTGAACTTCCGTAAGCTGTGCCATTGTTTAATGCTATCAGAAATTAATCAAAATATCGGGAAATGATGTGTCTCTGTGAAGTCTACCTAATGGTATGACGAGCAGTGTAACTCAATGTCACAACACCGCCACGCAATACAATAATGCAACATTCGGTACAGGATCACGTGGACTGTAACCTAGAGAGTTGCTCGACCGATTTCCATTGTTTTTGAACAACGTGTTCACAAGATATTGCAAATAATGTCACCCCGTGTTTCTTTATCCCTTGAGTTTATTAGCTACTAGCCATATTGCCTACCTCCAGAGTTGTTGATTAATATCGCATCCACAAGCTGATCACTCTCATAGCTGATACGCTTAAATAATCACTTCTCATCCCCTGATAGCGAAGAAATGCTTTTAGTAAGTCTTTATTCAGGGAAACGCCTATAAGTTTTATTTCACAACATTTCTGTATTTTTATTAGCTTTCCTAGGTGAGTCTGTGACAGCTGAAGTTGAAGTAATGAATATAGAAAGACTGGTTATGACTTTATCAACGATCGTTCGAGAAA
Source organism: Ylistrum balloti (assembly GCF_031769215.1). Lineage (NCBI taxonomy): Eukaryota > Metazoa > Mollusca > Bivalvia > Pectinida > Pectinidae > Ylistrum > Ylistrum balloti. Next base: position 1,467,779 of record NW_026782484.1, read on the forward strand.
CCGATACCCGGAAGGTAGGTAAATTGTTTTATCTTCATAATGGAAATTGACGTGAATATCACTTAATGACGATATTTGTGAATAAGGTCATTCATCCCAGTGAACTTTGCTAGATGCTTAAATCCGTATACAGGATTACATTAAATGTAGAGGGGCTTACAAAATGTGATGGCATACTATGCTCATTTTAATGTTGAAATAACAGAATATGGACACACATACTATGATTATTACAGTGATAAAAATCCTTTTGTTAAGGATTTTGTCAGGAGGGAATATTTCGAGATGTCACTTTTTGCGTTTTCCTTGAAAGTTTGCGTTAAGCGTCCAACAATCGTAAGGTGTCTCGATAGTGAGAGTATTGATTGATTTTGGTAGATGTGTTTGTAGTAGACTAGATATCGTGTGGATTCATACTGAATATCGAGCAGATTTCACCGATATGTGAAATAAGTCCTTCATTTCTTTTTCATGTGTTAACATACCGCGAATTCGTCAAATGTGACAAGTTTTTAACAAATATCCTTTACACTAGTTACTTCTGTTGTAAACTGGTATTACTACTTATATAGAGATAGATAATATCTTACATGGTAATGTTCACATTCGTAATATAAATACAAAAATACCTGATATCGTCTGTATGAATTCATATTCCCTAACTCGATAACGTTCTGTTTCGTACAGGTGTTGTTGGAAGGATCAGCCAAGCTCATGATACCGAAACATTTAGCTAGGGGGAGGTAACTCTTGTGAACTTGACTGTCCGACTTTTCCTTCTGGTGCAACTATCGTGTTCCTTTCGGAATCAGACGTGGGATATCTAGGATTGATTTTAGTAAATTCATTAGACAAACCATCGAAAATTGTAATATTTTGTTTTTGTTGAATATATTCAACTAGTTTTAAAGACATGAATAAATGGTGAAATATTCCCTCCAGGAGTACTTAATTATAGAACCCTGCATGCCAAGTTTTAATTCATATGAATAGTACCACGATTCAAAAGATACTAATGCATTTATTGATAAGATAAGTCCGATAAGCTGAAAAAGCAGGTTACCTGTATCATTACGATGTTTCTTCCTCTTCATGTAATGATAAGATTTAATATTGATTCCTCTTACCCTTCTGTGGAATCTGTTTGATGGAGATTTAATCAATATTTTGATTTCCTTGACTCGTCCTCTTTATTCCGACACTGTATGGGGAAAGTTGATTTGTTATTTGGCCTAGATGTTAACATTAAAATATCTCTTTCAGGAACAATAGAATGTTGTCCACGCACCAGTTGTACTCCTATGGTTACGACACTAAATGGGTGGTAGCACAGGCCATGTGGACCTTTTTAAGTTTTTAATCCGATTTCATGGGCAGTCACTCAAGTGCTCAAATACCGCCCACTTTTATTTAATGTTGTATACGGTAAAATTCCATTGTTCTTGAAAGAGATTCTTTGTATGGCATTGTGCTATTCACTGATTAGACTTTAGTACATTTGTACAGAAGCAATCGACTTTTGACAACCATTAAGTATCCACGACATATGAAAGATTCGATCTTTCGTTTCATTAAAATGTTAATATTATAGTTTGAATGTGTTTAGTATGAGGAGTTTGTGAATGTTATTGATTGTTTTATCAAAAGATAAATATGTGTGAATAAATGTTTGTTTATAAAAGTTTTATTGAAATTGTGCTTAGTTGTTATTTGTTATGACAGGATTCTATCGTTTTCCTAATGTTTTGCACTGTACGTTATTCCAAATGTCTGAAGGTAAGATACTGTTGATACTGTGTCCTGATATGGTTCACTTTATGATGGAAGGTCTGATATTAGCTACCGTTTTCCTGCTCGTCACATCCTCACGTTTCTCGTCGAGATTAGAATCAGTTGAGTTTTCCTGTCGATGTACCTCGTGGTTAGCGCGTTAGTGCAATGTATCTTTCTTGCCTTTTTTCTACGTACTGAGTGGGGCAATTGTATTGATGGTTTTTGTGGGTTTTTTTTTTGTTTTTGTTTTTTTTTTACTGTTTTAACTTTTGATCTCTTGTCTTAATGTGGCAACATTGTCAATATGGATACCTTTCTCAAACATGAAATCAATTTCTTGGTAATTATAATTAGTTTATGCGAATAAAAGGCCTTTTCATGGTTGATGGTTTATTTTTCTATACTAAGGATACCCATATAAAGGTCTCTTTATTACTCTGATATTTTTTACACGATTGCCTTGTACAGAAATCTCCCTTTTTTACATCGGCGCACATGTAGGAACTCGGAAACAATACTTAGCATTGTCCCACAAACATCGCTGTAACTCCAGGAAGCTCGAGGACAAGTTAGTTCATGGAGAGGAAGTATGTAACCCTGCTAAATACTAGCCGCAATATACCGCTTGGCTAGAGAGAACTCTTCAAATCGATCGGTTGAGCGTCATACTAGTCAGCCTGGAGTCCCGTGTTCGAATCCTAGCGCAGGCATTGGAACGAATGACCTCTGTTACTTTGTTTCAGCAAATGTAAAATAAATGCAGTGTGTCTTCGCGTATCCGCACTAACACATGTCACGACCTACCCCAACATTTTCTCGTTTCGTACACTAACAATCTCCTCATCAATATATTTTGTCTCTGCTCATTGCTTTTCCTAACATATTTTCTTACCAATAGGCTTCATAATTTGAAAGTGCCATCTGATGTGAAGACAATGTTAAGCATCATTTGGTATTTGAAATCTACACCATGTTTTAGATTTAACAAGCACTGTTTTCCGAACCATGAATTTAGGGTTGACGAAACCACTTAACCCTGTAATAGAAACATCAACTTGAAATCACTTTTCTAAATTTTAACTTTATCCATAAAACGAAATTTAAAATTTATGTGATTTTAACAGGTTGACATGTTACTGTTATGACATTTTATTGAGTCTTATACAGTGAAGCATGGTCTTTGTCATGTATTGACATTAATTAGTTTTACAGTACATCTGAGGAATCGCTTTTATATGACATTTGTTCATGAATTACTGCCAAAAGTCCATTTTTTATCTTTTTAGTATAATTGATTTATTGTTAAATAAGTATTTGATGCAATCGTTTATGATTATGGTTGGTCAAAGTAGATAATAAAACAATGTCAAGATATGTTTGGCAATACTTTTAATATTTTTTTGTTTCGCTGCCATTTATAGAACATTTATAGTAAACAATTCTAATAACACTAAAATATAACATTTTTAGTAAGATGAAAAAAATGTGTCTGTCACGTGATAGTGATGCTTCATATATACACACTAATTAAAAAGTCAGGTCCGTCGTCACATGATGGCAAGGTCACGTGGCCCTAGATAATAGTCATGGTCGTCGTCGGTCACGTGATAGTGACGATCCATGACCACTAAGGATAGAGTCATGCCCGGTTAATGTTATGTGTTGGTAATAATCCATTACCACTTTACAAAGAGGCATGTCCGTTATTTGTCACGTGATAACGATACTCCACGACCACTGAGGCTGAGTCGTATCCATTGTCGTCACGTGATGGAGATGATCTATGGTCAAAAGATATAGTCATGTCCGTTGTCTGTCACGTGATGATGGCATGTACACATAGCAATAAAGGGCAACGTTATTTACAAAAGCGAAAATACTGATAATGCAAAAAAATATTTCACGAAGTTTCCTTATTATGAATGCCATTCGGACCTATGAGCTAATAAAGAAGAAATGATGTTCCTCATCTCGGTACCATAGGATGAAGTGACTCGTGATCAGCTCTAACTGCAGATTTCGATCTGTACTTTTCATGATTCACATGAAACCTTTTGAGCGAGTTTAGTATCGAAGAGTATGCCCTAGGTAGTTTTAAGTATGAGGTATATCTGATAAGAAAATGATTGTCATTGTTATATATGTTTGATAAATATTTGTGATTGTTGATGCAACGAGATACCGTCAACATGGGCTATCTCCTTTTGTTTAATCAATATGTGACAGTGTTAGACATGTATATCAATAGTATTTCACCTTTAAGATGGAATGAATCGCCATTTTTATCTTTAAAAAATATTTACAACAAATATTGCATTGACGCAATATACCCGTCTTCCTGTCTCCTTTTCATATTACGAACTTGCGTAATGAGAGAGAAAAAATGTTAAATGTAAAACCGTACCCTAAAAATATACAAGTACAGTACGCATAAATGTCTTGTCAACTGCACCACATAATCCAAGTGACTACATATTCACGGACCAGAGAGACTTACTGGTCTACATACGGGAACCACAGTCTACTGAAGCAGTGATACGTAGTTCATTATACGTAGCATCATGTCCACACACGTTCTGTAAGATATACCGACCATCTCCGTTGTTATCAAATGTTATATATAACCGTTAGATTTGATGCGATAGAATCAGAAGTTTTTGGCCTGCTTAACCTCCCAAAGGAATTCTTTATTTCTGGGGTTTTCTTCACATTCCTGAACGTTGTTTGGAGGAATGATCTCGTTGTATCTGTAACACACAAAACAAGACCATGAAAAATGAATGACTTACGCTTTCTATACAGCGTTGTTCGAAGAAAAATTCGCATAAATAGATACCTTCTTATATGCTAAACTGGATAAATGGCAAAGTTTTATGCTAAATCGGGAAAAATTGAACTTGTCAAGTAAGTTTTATCATTAGGGAGAATAAGGAATTGTTCAGCTGATACCAAGACCATTAGCATCATTTAAGATTACCGGCATGTACCGGTACCACCAGTGTTACCGCCAGTTTTGTCATTGGCACGCTTCTCGGATAAGTAAATGAAACAATACTTATCAGAACCTCCCGATCTTTAGTTTATACACATGTACTTAACGTTGTTGTGAAATTATCTGATATTTAAACATTACGAAATTTCTTGAGTTATTGGACTAGAACACCTCCCCGTCTACATTTTGACTTTTCTTTTGATAACTTTTGATTTTCCTAAGCAGCCTCCGAGGCTTCACAAGTTTGGCCCTTAGCATCACTCACGTGTCGTAGAAGGACGAAACAGATATATGATGCAATTTAATTCATTGTTTGGTTCTACTGTATCTGACTACAAATTTCTATTAAAATGTGCTTTTCACTTGGGTGTCCTTTCTTCAACTTTCTACAACTCACCGAGTCCAGTCTCCTTTACATATAATCCATGGACTAATATCTACTTTTTGATGGAGCTCTGGCGAGATCTCGGGGCTGATGAGATTTGGTGTTCCCGCGCTTTTACCTCTGGTGATGAGTCTAGTTGCGGAATCATAACAACAGTGCTGTGCCGCTAGTGTGTCTGTACCGGGAATTAGTTTAGACCGGATGCAGTGTTGTGCCGCAGGTTTGTAGGTGGCCAGGGCCTCTTCTTCACTACTGGCGTCCAGCCACAAGTAGTGCTGTTTCTTCTGGTCGTCCCAAACCTTCTCGTTATAGGACAGGTGGAGAGGGTATGTACAGGGACAAGATGGCAGGTCGGTCTTCTTGAAGTATTCGGTGATCACCTCTCTGTTGCAATCCATCCACTCGCCACAGTTGTCAACATCTGTAGTATTATAAGTTATGTTCCCGTAATGAGTGGCAATAAATGTATCAAATATTATCAAAGCAAAAATATGCTGGAAAAGACGGACCACAGAACTCTAGGTGATAAAACAGAGGATTACATACGTTACCAATAACGTCACGCAACAAGTATATCTTAATAAATAGACAATCATGTGGAACATATTGAATAAGTTATTCCTCACCAAGCAATTCACCGCCTATTACTGAAATTGCGTAATTAACAAATATAATAATAAGGTAATGTTTTATTAGAAATGAAAGATGTCAATTTAATAAGCCTCGTTAATGTTTTAAGTAAAAATATTATGTTTTTTGTCTAAAATTTATAACGACCTAAGGGAGACTACTGCAATTTCCTTCAAGACAATATTGCGTCGTGGTTGTAATTTATCAGGTTTTCCATTATTTCCAAGAAAAAACACGAACTTTATTGACGAATATGTTGGTCTGAAGATAGAAATAAACCAAATTTGTGTATTGAATACTTTCACGCTTTTGTTAGATGATGCGAAAAGGAATTTATTGAAGCTGTTTTCAGAATTGTAAGACCTTTTCGAATCTTTCAGTTTCCCTTTTAAATCTGTTGACCACATATGTTTTTGTTGTAACTGGTGTAACACGATGCTCTCCCCTCTTGACAGTGCCATTCCTGCATGTCTATTTATCATATTAATTTGTCACAATCTATGAGGTGTTCAAAGTCTGCTTTCCTATATTATATATATATATACCCGATCGCTGACGGACAATATTTAACAAATAGGGTGCTAAAAGCTCTTTGATTAGGGTCACTTATCATAATTTTTCCTACTGATTAGTGTGTCATGTGAATATATTAGCACTACATAGGTTCTTAATTTGCAAACAAAAAACAAAACAAAAAAATGAAGTAAAACCAGATTTACATAGTTTTTGCCTTAACACCTCCAGCATGGTGATTTCTTTTAAAGAACTTCAAGACTCTTTACGTTTCCCCTTTCATTTCTTTGGTCCTGATTTCTTAATGTTTAAGTTAAGTACGATGACTCCACTAGTGACTTCTCCGTTTCTGTTTTCATGGCATGTTTATATCTATTCGATTATGAGTTGGCATTGTTTAACCCTTAAGGGATATAAACTACATCATCGATTGATATGTGGTAGTAGTTCAGAAGTACTCTATGTAAGATACATTAGAATGTTTCCGGATGTACGAGCTACAATCTTTTATAAATATACTGGTACATTTCATCATATTCTGCATGTTTCGTTTATGCCTTTAATTCACACAGATGTTTCTGCTTTTGATGTGTACATGTTTTATGGTAAAGGAAGTATTAACGTCAGATTTACACATGTTTTTACCATCAGCAAAATTACTGTCGCCAACGTACTGCATGTTCAGATTTGAAGTTTAAATTACCTGGATCAATGTAATCTTTTCCTGGAGGTTTCGGTACAAAATTGTCATTTTCCCACAGGTAGAAACTACTGAAATGCTTCCTTCCAGTTTCCTGATTACCTACTAATTAAGTAAAACACAATGAGAAGTCAATGATCTTTCAGCATTATTTCAAACCTTCAGGATGATATATTTTTTCATAGTATATTCTTTCATTATATAAATCCGCTTTGCAGATTAATTCAGAGTTTACCATTTATACATCTGATTGGAATTTAGAAAGCACAGCCCGATATTTAAACTACTTGAGGTAATGACTCCTAAAATATAAAATGAAAAATTTCAGAAATCCACAGTATGATAATTTTGTTTTCCTGGAGACATGAAAAGAAAAGAATCTACGAATATGGTTTAGCCATAGGTTTAATCCATTATGGTATTTTGATAAGTGAGACAATGATAGCTTGCGTAAACGTCTGTAAGATGTTTAAAATCTATCTGTAGTAAGGTTAGATTATGATCATCGTTTCAGTGTTGAAGTATGCATTGTAACATCTTATTAAATTATGGAATTCATATAAAGTAAATTGGTAGATATTAATAATTCAACGTTCGTGATATAGTGTCAATCAGTCAACATAGTTAAAATTATGTCATTAATTTTATGAGACAATAAGTCAATTTGTGATTAAATAACGCCGATAAGTCAAAATTGTATTTCAGTTAACTCAAAGTAATTGACATTAAAAGAATAATTGACCATTTAAGATAGATATTCATGTTTTTCTTTGAAACTATGTAAATAGCATCACTGACGTACCATTGCCCTCACAGGATGGCATGAAACAAACCATGGACTCCACTTCTTTACATGCCACGCCACATTTCCGATTTCTTTCTTTCTGTCCGACTCCACACGTTGTGCTGCATGGCCCCCATTCCGACCAGCTCCACTTGCCAACACCTAAAGTACCAAGAAGATACGAACCGAGAGTGAGGAAAATATTCACGATTTTAATTCACGATCTTAAACAGTTGCCAAGCGTAGCGTAAACTTGTACAATAATTGTTTTATTTAGCTTAATGTTTGTTTCGATGTCATATTTATCCATGCTTTTATTTCATCCAACAAATTTATTAAATTATAGCATGTGTTTGTATGAACAAACCTCACAATTGCTTTTGATAGATCATATTGAGCATTTTCCGCGGTCGCTTCCTAAGTTAGACCCTTAGTATCAGAAATCCTAGAAGGACGGAACAGCTGTAAGTGCATTTTCATTAGTATTTTGTCTTATTCAAAATTTGTATTGAAATACGCAATTTAATTGTCCTCTTGTATAATACTTTTAACAACACGTGCATGAATCATCACACGTGATGAACAGTATATAAATCTATTTAAAATATTTTGTTATCGTTATCAAGAAAAAATCACATTCATATATCAAGATAGGAATAAACACCTAGACAATATTTTGTCAAAATCATAACTATTTTTATTCTTCATTATTAGATGTTAAGAGGTGTTAATATGATATCTTAAAACATTAATGAATACATGATTAAATCGTATTCCGTCATAACTATCAAACAGCCTCGGTGATAATACATTTCATTTTAAAATAGCTAGAATTATTTTATCTCACTTCAGGCGCCCTCTGTTGCAAATGATATCTTCCAGTGGTTTGTTAGCTATGTAACTATAACACCATGTTGCCCATTAGTCGACACGTTAAATGTAATAGCGTATATACCCACAAAGTCTATTATTTGGTAACTCACAGATCATATATACAATATGTTGATATATATTTCTCTTCTCTAATGTATTTTGACCTACGTATATATTTTTTTCTGAAAAAGAAACTTCATTTTCTTTCAGCAAAATGGTTTATCAAATTTATCCTTTACAAATTAGTTTCGTTATAGATGTATCAACTTTTATATTGCACAATGAGAAAGCATTATATCACGATTTGATCTGTAGCTATGAAATTTGTCTTTCAGCATTCCTAACATATCTCTCTTTCATTATGTTATATATTCCATCGTACAGATACAAAGCATGTAAATAAACACATCAAGAATTCAGGTCAATAGTTTTTACTATCGTATTTGCTTATATTTTTCATAACAATGAAAGAAAATAATTGCTTCCTCGAACCTCCAACATCAGGAAATGAAGCACGTAAAGGACTTCAAACTCAAATGTTTGTAAGCCGTGTATTTATCAAACTCGTTGGTCACATTTGGCCCGGTCCATATATCAATAACAACAGCAGTGCATTTTTTTCTCTTTTTCTGAACTTGTTCAAATTTCAATTTTAAGTGTTTGTCAGGTGCTCGTTTTCTTAAGAGTTTCAGGAATTTTTATTGGTATTTATCCTTGGCTCATATCTTACTAGATTCTTAGTGGCATACACCATCATAATATTTAGGTTTTCATGGGATATTGCCTCGACATGGAAACCAGAGCCCCGCTTTAAAACTACAAACATTTCTTTTCTCCAATGGGGTGCTTATTTCTTTTGTGTGATAACTTATTGTGTAAAGCAAGAATGTTGCAATGCATAAAAGTCGAAAATGATTTGACAACCAGATAGTAACAGTTATACGTCAACAAAATTTGATATAAAACGACTTCTGCAACAGAAAACTGAATGTTAGGGGGGAAAGTTGAAAATACATATGATATATATCGTAACAAAGTCAAGTATTGAGGTGAGCAATGCAGGAATTTGGTCTAATCTTTAGAGAAATGAAGTTCATGTTTGATAAATTTATGTCTGTACCAGAGTGTAGAAATCTTAAATCCCTATAGGGAAAAGAGACATACTCTCAAAATCCTTTCCTTCTCGTGCCTCATAAAAATGCTGTGTTGACCGCATGCATCCGATCAGGTTTTCATAACAAAATACTACATATAACCGACTATGCACTTTGAAATTAAAAACAGTCGAATTATGCGCCAAAATGCCAGAAGATACATTAACAAAATTACATTATTTAAGTAATGGCCTCATTAACTTTACAATATTGGATATTTTGTAATCCATGTTATATCTGTGATGATTCTTCACATGTTTTTCATCATTATCACTCACTCTTCGGTATCATTTACTCTACAGAATATTCATGTGTGTCACTCATTTTATAGAGTTTTCATCTGCATCACCCACTCTATAGAATTTTCATCTGTCTCATTAATTTTATAGAGTTTTAATCTATATCACTCACTCTTAGAACTTTCATCTGCAACATTTACTCTATACAATATTCATGTGTGTCACACTGTTGAGTACTCATCTATGCCACTCACTCTGAAGAGCTTTCATCTGTGCCATTTACTCTATAGAATATGCATGTGTGTCACACGGTTGAGTACTCGTCTATGCCACTCACTCTGAAGAGCTTTCATCTGTGCCATTTACTCTATAGAATATGCATGTGTGTCACACTGTTGAGTACTCGTCTATGCCACTCACTCTGAAGAGCTTTCATCTGTGCCATTTACTCTATAGAATATGCATGTGTGTCACACGGTTGAGTACTCGTCTATGCCACTCACTCTGTAGAGCTTTCATCTGTGTCATTATCTATAAAGCTTTTATTTGTTCACTTAAAAAACTTTGTAAAGTTCTCTTCTATATCGCTCTATTGAGCTTTCGTCTGTTTCGCTCACTCTAGAGTTTTCGTCTATATGCCTTAAAAAGTCGCCGTGGTATTTACATTAAAACAGATTAAACATCTAAATCTAGTGGATAACCGAATATCCTAAACGATTACATGTACATGTTTGGAAGAAAACATTAAGGGTAACTTCACACGAGTCTACTTGTAAATGTATGTTATGTGTTGTGCTTATGAATCAAGGGATAATCAATTATTACAAAAAGGATTAATTTTGAAGGGTGTGTAGATACTTTATGGTACGGTTCGCCATGTAAGTTTTGCCTGCCCTAAGTATTCCTATGACCAAACAATATGTTCAGTTTCGATTCTAATTGTGTATTCGGCATGTTTACCATCATGAAAATGACATGCTAGTGTGTTTGTCGTGATATTATGATATGAAGGTTCTTCTATTCACAACATCTAGCACACAAAGATGAGTTAACCCAATGAAATGTTGCTATGCAGGCCTCGACATCAATCATTTAACCTCAACAAGCTAGTGCCCCTCCTTTTCACGATTAAGTTTCGTTTTCAGGTTTACATTTATGCTAACGGTGTTGATGTGTCCAATATATTACAGAGGCAAAGATTAAAAAAAGAAAATTTAAGCAAACGTTTACAAACAATTTGCTTTTTGCCACAGACGTGGCCAAACACGAACGCTATATTTAAAACTGTTGATGAAAGATAATGAATTCACAGGAAGGAAACAGATAGCACGGATTGATATATGAATAACAAAAAAAAAACAGAAAGAAATAGTGTAAGACAAATGTAAATCTTACCTATGATATGCTTGTATACTATTCAACACATCTACTTCACAAGTCATGTTTTGTGATATTTCATCGTTATGTTGTCTTTTATTCTTTATTACTGTCACTAAGTAACAAATATTTGTCTACTCGCTTTTCTTACATTTACTAATGCTATTGCTTTCGACAACATTTGCTTTAACTCTGGAGAGCGTTTTCCACCGATCGGTGCTGCCACCTGTTGGTGATATAAGATTGTCTTATTAGTGATGGTGATATTGGTGCTGCGTCGATACCTGTCTAATGTTAATGAGTTGTGGCAGGCTCTGGTCATGATAGACAGCTCGGACGTGTAACCTGCCTTCATTAGTCTACTGTCGACAAATACCTTACATCCTCAATACTCAAACTCTGTACTTTACACAAGGGAACTATCTGCGGTATGTTTTAGAGGGAAGCATAGTGTGTGTACTTTATTAACAGGTTCACTTATAAGAAACATTCCTGGAAATATTGTTAAATGATGGAATGTATCAACGGTCAAAGTTACAAATTGTATGATACAGCTATGGTAGGTATTTTTGTAAGAACTACCAAAGATTGATAAATAGGTCACAGTTCAATAAAACATAATATCAGTATGAATGTATTTTTAGACTCAAAGCTTTCAGGATCCTTGAGTTTCAATAAAAATAGACACGATATCTCTTCCTTATGAAAATAGAGAAAATGATAGTGTGTATGAAACTAAAGTACAGCCGGTAGTTGGAGGTATTACTAAAACTATGATGAAGCCTATGTATAGCAATAAAAGGTGATATGGTTGAAGCCAATCAATTTGATTTACTGTCAATAAAAATTATTTGTATGAACGAACTTAAAATGATGCGTGTTTTCTAGTAACAGGAACAAAACATTAACTTCTTCATCAATGATTAGCCAATATTATAATAATGGACTGCTATATTTCATTTTTATTTCCTTAGTACTTTTGATAATGCTCTTCGGAACTATTGCATACTAAATTCTTGAACTAATTCGATTCGCCTTTTCGTTCGTTCATTCAATTCAAGCTCATTTGCACTTTCTTCTCATCTTACCTCGATTTTTACCACCAGAGGCTGGTATCTTCCGTCTTCCATTTTTGTTGTTTTTCCTTATGGAATGTTGAGGTTTGTCAATAACACTATTATCCCCTACACTTAGTGTCACTTGAGGAGCTCCATTACCTTTATGAGTGTTCCAGTTACCTCCCTTAGCAAGCTCTTCTTTTGCTACTGTTTCTATGATATGTCGAATTGTCGTTGGTTCTAACACATTGTCAAAATTAATTTTCTTTTGTTTTCTTCTGGATTTTCTCCGCTTTGTATTTTTATTTTTATTTCTGTTTCTTCTATTTTTATTCCTCTCTGATTTGGAATCTGGTGCTACAATTGTGCTATGTTCTTTATCTAAAGCATTCGGGTTAGGTGCATCCTTTCGTCCATTTTTAAACTTTTGTTTGCGTCGACGTTTGAATGGATATTTTGTACCCGTGTGTGGATTATTAAATTGATGAACTGTTCTCTCATAAAAATCTGTGAAGTTTGTGAAGCTTTCGTCTTTTCTTCCAGTAGAATTTGCCTCTTCATTCTGCAACATAAATTTGACATTGAACTTCACCAATCGGTGCATTGCATTGCATTCTGAAATAAATACTTTTGATTTTGAAATTTTCCAGTCAATCACAACTTGCGTTTCGTATTTCTATTTTGTCCATGCTACTACAGCTGCTTTAGTATATTTTATTGATTTAAAATGGCGCTTAGAGTCATAAAATGCTTCATTTACTTATAATACACATAACTTCGGTTTGAAGACAAGTACGAGGTAATGGTATGTACAACAATAGTGTTAAAACAGTACAGGAACAAGATGCAACATCTTGCCATATGCTTCTTTGTTGAAGGACCATTTTCATTTCTTGAAGACTGATTTCGATGAAAGAAAGATAATATCTACATAACCCATATAAAATGCGCTGTGTGAAGAACTATTTGAGATTGAAACGTCATATATTTAAGTCATATTATCAATATATCTTCAATATCTTTTATTAAATTGTTAGTATAAAAAGATAGCAACTCGGTGGTGAAAAAATTATGATATTCAATATTCCCTGACCATTCAAAAACGGTATCGGTCATTAGCTGTATAAAATCACGTTAAGGTGTCTTTCATAGCGGCAGACTATGGAGCCACATAGGAGAGGGAAACTTATTAGCTGTGTTTGAAACGTTTCCGAATGAAAACTGTGATTAAAGAATTAACACATTTCTACAGAGCAAATACTTGTATATACAACTGATGAAGATACACCAGACATGCACAATTTTAATTACCATATCACGTGTTTCACGTGAAACCTTCACTTTCATATTTGTTTTTAAACCATTCACTACTCCATTCCTCTTTGATTGATTGTAATCGAGTTCATTATTTGAAACATAAAACAACATTATGACAATGTGTATTTACCCGCATCAAAAACCCATTTAGAAGGATGATAATTGAATTTGTTAAAAGAGAATATAATATCATCTAATGACTTTGAAAACACGTTTTAAGAAGCCATATGGATCAGTGCATTCGTTCTCTGCGTATGATAAAGAGTACAGTATAACCACGTGATGCTTGATAATGATAGTCGTTACAACATTTGTATTAGAGAATCACATCTATTTGCATTCATGTTTAATTTGCAAAGATCCGTATGTAATGAGGAACGGAATAATAGGATACTATACGATTTCGTTCGAAAGAAACTCGGGTATAGATAGATTCTTCACATATAAACAACTCTTAGATAAAAAATTCTTTTCTTATTATTAAGAAATACGATGAAATGTATTGCAACGCAGGAAGTTAATGTATGAATTTACAAATATATTTATGTATATATCATACAGTATAATTATATGTATTCTGGACAACAGTATCCATCGTGTGGGTTCATTCTATTATCGAGGCCTAACACATAAATGGTTTTATGGATGGGTTATCGAGAAACATGAACATTTGTAGTTTTATACTCGGCACAAGGTGAGAGATGACGCGTACGTTTGGCTTCAAGCTGTGTTCACTGAATGACCCTCCCACCCAAATCTGCACGTGCGTTCAACTCACGCGCATGCAATGGCTTTACCAGAAACATAAGCACAAAGGGTGATGATTGATAGGCCTCAATCCAACATATTGGTCATGTTTAGTGACTTTGTGGCCATTTCGTTCCAGTTAAAGACACGTTTCAAGATAATTATTTCTAAACTGTTTTGACAGCACTGTTACAACCAAGTGATAATAATATCATTGGAATATTGGCTAGGAGAGATGTTAGCACGAATTATGACAGTCTATATTAGTTCACAACAAAAGCTTTAAGCATGGACTATAACATTCTATATCAGTTCACCTCATCACAGATTGTTATATTTCATATAATACACAATACATGTACAACACGTCAATAGATACTATAAAGAATTTTAACAACTGATAAAAGGAAAGTTTCTCTATATTAAACATCTTGGTGATGCTAGGTTGAAATCTGGAACACCATCATTTCACTTCAGAAATTCGCAGGTGTTTTAGTATGCTTATCAATCACTGTAGGTAATAAATGACCCTTATTTAATCAAAAGACTCGCCACATTGATGTAGGTTGTCGTTGGCAGCCATCAGACGCATTGCTTGTTGTACCTCATTTGAAGTAGCGCGCTCTTGGCACCTATTTCGATGTCGCGCATTCTCGAGAAATCTCGTTAAATGTGCGGTGCAATATCAGGTTCCTTATGTACTATTGGAATACAAAATAAACATGTTCTGTCGCGGGTTCTCAGAGAAGTTCTTTAACTGCTTTGCCTTGTACACACGTAAATGATTAGAATGATTTTTTTAAAAATATGTTCATATACTTCTTTCAATATGACATTCGATGTCAAATTGCAGGTTATCCATATTGGAATGTATGCTTTATTTAAACTAGGCTTTCCCTTTATCTTTGAAGTTTTCTTTACATTTAACGTTTTATGGATGCTGCACCTGTCCTTTCTTGTTTGTTTGTAAACGTTTAAATTCTTTGAACCTGCGAACTTTTTTATTGTGTGAAATACGATACAAGATTTCTAGTCCATTCATTCAGACTCTTGCTCTTCTATATTATTTTGTATTTTTCAGTCCGATTTCATCGTTTTAGCCGAAAGAGTAGACAAAATGAAATTACACTAATCGTGCTAGCTTGTTCAAACTATCACTTTTTCCATAGTGTTAGAGAGAATGTAAAGATAATGTTACACTCCCTCCGTGTCGATGTTACATAGATATCATGAAACCGTAATATGATTTCGAAAACTCAAGAACAATCGACTATTAATAAACGAGTTTATTCATTTCCATATTTAATTAGAATTTATACACCTAAGCATCTGGATTGCGTGATATTCATTTATCATATTGTACATTCATTCAGTGAAATAAGATACCGAAATACATCGTAACGTTTTTAACTTGGGTTACGAGTATGTGCGGTTCATTTTATATGGATGTCAGAAGAGCCGATTAAGAAAAGTTAAAGAATTAAATCATTTGTCTGAAATAGAATAAGTGATTAGGGAAAACAGCAAACAGATTTTTATCATAAGTAATATCGATTTAATTGTCATATCAAATGAAATTATGAAATTTACTGACATGTTTGTAATAATCGGCATAATATCAAAACTGGGGACATGATCATAGAATCTTAAGAGACTATATAAAATACAGTTGTCACATACATACAGTAAACAATGCCGTAGATGTACATTTCTAAAATGATACTTCTACCAGTGACGAAACATTGAATGCCTTCGAGACTAGCAATTAACCTCTTCATCCGTGGATATGTTGATAGTGATAACGATTCGTATTGTGAACCACGTTATATTTGAAGTCAGAGTTTTAAACAGGAGAATATTGTGTTTAAAATGTTATTTTTTGAAATATTGGGGTTATGGGTTGAAAACATTAACATTAGCTGATGGGAAATAAGGAACTATAGGTACATTAACAATATTTATCTTCTGTGTAAATATACGTAATTATGTATCAATTAAAGCGTGGTAATGCAGCCCTAATACAAATGGATTTATATGATAAATGTTCCCATGTGCTCCAAGCAAAATTTCAACACTTGGATCTTATGAGGAAAATGGCACCATAAGAATGCTAATTCAGTATGTTTCAAAGTTGCGTTTTTAATACATCGACGTACCAATGGACGAAGACCAATCTATTGCACCTATAAATTTGTTTCGTGGAATTATTACTGTGTTTACATATGGTAGAGGTTGCACAAAAGGCACATAAGGGGCGCAGAGAGCGAAAGTGATCGTAACTCCTGGAGTATCGAGGATGTCACTGATGCAGTGATGCATGTATACAGGCCATAATTTTTTAATCCTATGAGGCGGTTGATGAAAATAAAAAGTGATGTATAATTAAATTTATATATACATGAGCAGGCAGAATTAACAGGCTCCTGTTTTCTTGCTTCTTTCAAGATAACAGGTACACACGCGATTGCTTCTCAATTTCTCCAATTTGCAAATCGGATAATCGAATTTTAATTCAGAGGAAATGCTTCAAGCATCCGCAAACAACGCGTCAGCTGCAACATACACTGCTCTACTGATAAATTGTTTTGATTTGTTTATACAATAAACATCTCTATACAATAAACTCATGATAAAATTTAACTTTTCTTGTATTTTCTTTAAAAATTGTCTAAAAATGTGGGAAGGAATTGATGGATTACAACATCAAACATGTTACAATAAGCATTATTCTTTTGGGAAATGTAATGTAGCATGTGTAGAGGAGAGTAATGATAATTCCGTCACTGAAGAGTGCGCTATAAATCAGACAGGAATGGACAACATGAAGTACACGATGTAAACGACCAGTGATGTACTATCCAGACCTTGGTAACAAGTGGCTGAGTGATGTACCGGCGAAGCGTGCCACTTCTCTCTTATAGCTGTAAACACAATGAGCGTTACTCATCACGGTAAGTATAATCAAGATATACACACTTGGCCGTGTGGTGTTTTTATGACAGGAATTTTGTAAATATTTATATTTTATCCCATGTCCTGGTAAAACTCCCTTTAAAGCTGTATTGTGTACTGTGATGGCTCCGATTTCTGATACGGGTCCACCTGACCGATACATAAAGACACAAAAATGCAGTCTATTTGGCTAACATGAACCAACCATCACGCACTGCACTTGCCAAATGATACACTAAACGTACTTGACCAGAGATGAAATCAAAACTAAGCCTTCTACTTCCAGGAGGGCATTCCTATTTCACCCCTTATGATCATCTTAATCTAGTAATTCAGTTATTGTTTCACAAATTGCAATCATATGTGACCAATATACACACACAAATAGATATGATGTTTAGTTACTATAATATTATTTTCAGCACGTGTATTATCATATGTAACATTATGAAAATGCTACCAAATCACATGACGTTTTTGGTGATCATTTTGACTTAATGCAAAAATACATTTGTAAATAAAAAATGACAGCATTTCGAATAAAGTTCAGATTACCTATAATTATTTATACGTCCTTATCAAATTGGCGTGATGTAGTATAAAACTCGTCATGGTAACTTTCACATGTTCAAATATTATTAATACTGATCACTAGACTTAATTTCGCGGTGTACCAATGTCATATGCGGAGTTGCTGCAGATGACAAGCGCAGAATTTCGAGGCGACTAATGTGGAACTCCGACGAAACTGAGGTTGTCGTGCCTATGCCTTGCTATGGGTTGTAAAACATTTATATTGTCCCTTTATACTGTAAACCGATCTTATATTGATTTCTACAATTTGAGACAAATTTATCTCGTTCAGACAATTTTGAACAAAGGAATTAAGTCACAGGGGCTGTTCATCTGTTTCCTGGGGTTTATGGTGATATCTTAGGCATTTTACAAAGTACAAGTTAATCGTTTTACCATCGGCGCATGATTGATATAAAGCATGTGCGACGACTTAGATAGGAATGGAGAATGTGTTATGGCTATATAGATATATTGTACATGTTGTGTAAGATATTCTGATTATGGGTATAAGTTTGGGTCAAAGCAAGTGCTGAGACGAAGATTGTCAATGATTCCGGATTAATGTCGAGCATTGTAAGTACAAGTGAGGTGGTATCAGAGTGAACACATCTTACGTAAATGGGAAAATACCGAGTTTGACCCCAAGAGTGGGTGTTATCTGACATGTTATGGTGCTGTGACTGTGAGCAATCTGGTATCACCTCCAGCACGC
The DNA here is from genome assembly GCF_031769215.1 of Ylistrum balloti. Taxonomy (NCBI): domain Eukaryota; kingdom Metazoa; phylum Mollusca; class Bivalvia; order Pectinida; family Pectinidae; genus Ylistrum; species Ylistrum balloti. Next base: position 1,486,561 of record NW_026782484.1, read on the forward strand.
TCCCTTGCCTGCCATTAAGGGGATAAACACCCTCCAGGGGATAACCTACACACAAATCTTGAACACCAACAACACACTCGTCGATACAAAAGATAACAGTGTCGGCGAATCCTGACACCGAATTCAAGGCGACTTTGTTATTAAGATGTTAAGATCTTGTATCCGAAGTCAACTCTATTCCCTGTCAGTTTGAGTCTCAGGCATGACCAACCTCTTTATGACGAAACATAATACCACAAATAACACTTTATTTCAGTGGAGTTCATTTTCATTTAACTTTTGAATTTCTAGTTATTTTTTTTTTCTATTTTTTATGGGTTTTTAATTTTTTTCAATGTGTACTTCACCAATAATCGCAATTGAAGTTACCATGTATTTTTAGCTCGAATATTTCAGGTGATTTCTTTGGTGTGTTATGGAATTTCTGATGGTATAGCTCGATTTACTTTACCTGTTGACATCAAGAGTTTACCTTTTTGGATGTTTTTAATTACATGTCTATGCTTCACATACCTATTAGATATTAGATATGTCAATGTGATACTTCATTGGATACATGAACGTCGTGTGTGTCATGATAATAATGAATGCGACACCAATTCGGTATTTAGTTTAGTGCCTATCACCTTGACACACATAATACCAATCATCTTTTTTTCGACAATAATGTCGTAGTTTAACTTATCTGGACGAGTCAAGTTGTCTCGAATCTTCTTTTTGTTTTTTGGGGTTTTTTTTTTTTTTGGGGGGGGGGGGGGTTAATTTATTTCATTTTTCGTTAAACCTTCGAGGTTACTTTTCAAGCAATATCGTCTATTATCAGAATTTTTCCGATGAAATTGATATTCAGCATCCCCAGGAGCTCGACAAGTTAACAAACGTTTGATTTAGTAGTTTTTGTCAATGGGACTGCTGTTTCCGTGTTCAGAAATGTAGGCTAATGACTCGGTGTACTTCTACCAGAACACTTCTTACCGGAAGTCGATATTACTTTAGGTACAATAGATAAGAATAAACCGAGAAAAAAAACATGGGATATCGTGTCTCAGTTAGAGGTAGTAGAGATTGAAAATAACCACCCACCTTACACAAGCAACATAAAAATGTGCTTTTCTATCATTTCTGTATACCGTGCCTCTTTTCGTTGTTTTATATCCATTAGGCATATGCATACGCAGAGCTGTGGTCGCACTTATGTATATATAGATGGTTTTTGGTCAGTGGTAAATTCTTAAAGTAGTGATCTGGTTTAACTCGTCCGTCATTTTGGCAATACAACACGAATATTTTAAGCATATGTAAATTTAGTACGGTTATAAATGTGTTGCGTTTCCCCGTGGTTAAAGTTTCGTTTCGGCTATTACCAGATGGTCTTTACTATGTGTATGTAATTTTACGTAGGCTGACAAAATTAAAAGAGTTGAAATAGGAAAACAGCCTATACCCGAGATTTGTTTAGATTTAAGTACTTTTGCGTCGTTAACAACGACAATAACGTGTGAGCACGTGAATAAAAAACTCTCCCAATGAAACAAGGAAATTCGTATTGTTTATGCTGTGAATTGTAGATTTCTCAAACTCTTAAAAGTTGTTCGTAATGCCGTGATCCGGAAGTGAATGACGTATGCAGAATGAACAATTTGTTTTCAGTTATGTATGGTTATCTTTATGGTCAGAGGTCCAGGCATATTCAGATGGAGCGTGTGTCTCTCAAGACATGTAGACCTGCATTCTAATCGCTTGACTGACGGACCCACATGTATAGACCTGCCTTTTCCACATCCTGATTATATCATTAACTTCGTAAAACTGAACTTCAATATAGCATCAAAGGGTGACCATGACCATTTGTATGATACGTAGTGTCTGCTGAACCAGGTCAGTATGGTCTTTGTTAGTTTGTGTTACTCAGACACGACACAGACACACGGAAGCAGCTCTCGGCATGTCCGCCAAGAGGAAACCTGCCAGTTTCCAAGGAAGTATAGATTATGATAAACAAACGAATATATCCTTTTGAACCAGATATGATATAGCTTTGATGAGTAAGAAGAAGAGTACCTGCTGTGGTTATACGATTAGACCTGTCTGTCTGACAGCTATCGTGTGACAAGAAGGCGGGTGGTCTGGAGGGCGTGGTTAACTAACCCGGTCATTGCCAATGAAACCAAACTTGCATCACACTAAATGACAAGGTCAGCCCGACATATCAAAATAAAAAAAATCCTTGGTGCTTTATCAAGCCGGTAGATTCAATTCATAATTGATTTTTGCTATCTAGGAAGTAAACTGACATATTTGTGTTGTTGCAATGAACACCATTTACTAAATGTTACATGTATATACGATTAAAAAGGTTGCATCTTGATTCGTCTCATCAGTGTTCACTTAACCATCATAACAAAACATTAACAAAACTAAGGATTGATGTTTTTTCTATAAAATACAAAAAAAAACTGTCTGAGGTACCCCACAAAGAGGGTGGTTTGCATCTTTGAAGAATCAGATAAATGAAATGAGCATTTTCCCTTTTACCAAGCTTCTGGTGATGTAAATTGAAAACAAAAACCGTCATGAGTTTCATAAATCATTTGAAATGGAAACGAATGGAAGATTCTGTTCATAACATAATCTTGAAGCTTTAGTAAAAAATAATGAAAACATCATTTAATCAATTTGATGCAAAATGCACATCGGAAAATGTTCTCATCTTAAATCTCTTTTCCTGGTGACGTCACAACGTACATGATGTCATGAAGTTATGACATCACAATCAGTCAATCACATGTCCGCTAGGTCATAGTGCACATGTGTTATAACAAGTCATAAGAAAGAGACGTTATCATACACGTAACAGCGAAGTCACGTGATACAAAAATTCACGTACATGTAATCAAATCTAACAGTCAATATAAGTATGTATATCTTTTCATCAAATTTTGATAATCCTTAAAATTTGACATATCTCCTATCTTCTCTTAGTCACGATATATTCAATATCTTCTATGATTTCCTGGTGAAAGCAATGCAGTGGTATGATACAGTCAATACATTGAAAGCAGCAGATTTTCTGCTTATGCTAGCGGTATATGTTGTTTTGGTACAACTCAGCACAACTTTCCAAGACAATAAATAAAACGTTAGAATTACTCAAATTAATTTCAAAATGTTTTGATGTCTGACTGTTATCGCTTTTTTTCAATGAGTACCAGTTCATGAGTAAAGTTAAATCTGAATACCTCTAGGTTTTACTCGTGTATTATAGTTTCAATTTTACCTCCTCTCTCTGAAAAAAATCAGTCATTATTTTTACCAAATATATGGAATATAGTATCATGTGTTTACTGGGTATTTACCATCCGATATTCTATATTCATGATGATAAGATACTGATCATGATAAAATGTTTCTTTCGTTAGATACGCATGTGACTACTTTGTAACAATGTAACCTGGTATTTCATCGATAACATCATTTTTCTGTCGAATATCTCATCTGTTATCTTACCCAGGTGAATCAAATATTTACAAGTGATTGTAGGTCGATCCCTCCTTAAAAAACCTTTCTTATCATATAACACCAAAACAGCAAATAAGGTATCTAGTTTCTACGGAGGTCTTAGTTGAAGACAGCTTTAAAACGCCAATCGATCTTCATTATAAAACGTTATAAACCTGTACTAACATTACAACGGCTTTTCTGACGTGCTGTCACTTATGTTGGCGAAGTTTGCAGACCACTGGGGGTCGACAAATGGTACTTTCATAGTAATACACTGATTACCTCCCGCGTGCGATACAGTTCCATGGGTCAAACCTTCCACACTTCAAAGGCATTCCAAACTAACTCTACATACAACTTGCAGTCGACGTCGATACTTGGCGAAAATTTACGCGCGAAAAAAGGATGCACGGAGATATGCGGACGCGTGTCGTATCAGCACTATCAAGGACTGGGTAGTGTTTGTATGCTTCCTTATCAGTAGACATGGAGTCCTGAACAGGTCATTGAAATCATTAGCGGAAATATGAGGAAGTAAATCCATCAAGGCTGTAATTATACATTTATAATGTGGGTCGCGCGCTGAAACAATCAATGTCAGATAACAGAGACATGATAGACATATGACTATTGGTCCAGAAGAAATTAAGTGTTAACGATCGCATTATCATGCATATTGTCGTTTATGGTGTAAAATGATCCACATAAATACTACTCTGCGAATGATTAAAGTTTCGTACAAAAATATCTGTAACAAATCAGAATTGGGACATGACACCTGTTGCGAGCAAAAAAGCATGTATGGTCTCCCGAAACCTATTTATTGAATAAACTATCCCGAGATCGACTTTTTCACAGAGACCGGTATATTAAAGTTGGATGCATAAAATATTATAAAAAATGTTTTTGAAAAAAAATTATATTCCGAGGTTATCTGTAATGTTTCGAATGTGTGATCCTTTTTTTCAATTTTGTAGATAGATCACTTCACCAGTATAAACGCCATATAGAACTTCGTATCTTGTTTTATCGCTACTCTCTCACCAGAACACCGATACACCACGGCAGACCTCGTACCTGAGACGCTTCAAGATTGCAGTCTCGCCGATTTCTCTTTCAACGTTTTCAGCAGAACAAGTTACCCGAGTCACTGTGGCACAGCAAGTATTTTTTACATGTATATTTAATATATTTGCTTGGTAATATAAATGATAAAAGTACCTAAATGCGACTAAAGTTATATCCATTTTCAATGATTTCAATGTTTCTATATCAATTGTTTATGTGAATTTCCTTTTAGAAACATTTTAACCATGCAATTCGTACAAAATGCATTGAAAGTATAGAATATATCTATTTTTCAGAGAAATCGGTAAAATCCTTTTCTAGCTAAAACCCAAGTATAAAACCGTCAACAAAAGTGTCCATATAGTGTGTTCTGGCTTTGCTAGTTCACCGTTACAATAACCTTTCTTTACAGTGAAATGGATTGCAGATAGCAAACTGTAGCACGGAAGATTTTGTCGATAAGTTTATACGAGATTACTGGTAAAGTCAGTTCTTAATCTAGAATGAGCGTTACAATGCCAAGTTATTACTGCATAAGCTGTCGTCTGCTTCTATCTCGGCTGTCCTATTTGACATCGGCGCCACAAAAATCAAGAAGTACAGCGCTTAGCTGCATTACACTCAGTTATATAGTAGAACATTATGATGCAGATTAGTTTCAAATTGGCCGAGATTGAGCCGATGTAAGTGTTGATGGTGATATCACCTCACTCTGACACTTGCAGGCAACATCAGGCATCCAGTGTTCGTAACCCTTAAACTGACACGACAGGCATTCTTTATCAGGCCTGACTTCATTTCATTACAATCTGTGTTTCTGGGAGTTATCGGATTCGATTAAGCATATTTTATGGCAAAACTAAAGCAAACGGACAAGGCGAAAGTTAGCTTGCATATGAATTGGCATAATCACATAAGAAGTAAAACAGATTCTAATTTTTATAGGGAAACATAATTTCCTCTAAAAATTTTCATGCACTTTTTATAAAAGCAATACATCAAAAACCGATTAAACTGCATTTATTTTTTTCACATTTTTCACATTTTACTCAAAAGTCATTTGATCATTCTTTAATATTTTGATAAACAGAATCTATTGCAGTTAATTTGTTCTCGGGTACAGACAGCATCAACAACTTTAAGCGGAAAGCGTTTTTTTTTTTTTTTTATTTCTGAAGGATTACTACCACATTAGGGACCTACGAAACCTATCAATCACCGTTCTATACAATCGCCATGGCACAAATTCGAACGTATATTAGGCGTACTTTAGAATGAAGTTAAGGCCCAAATCAGAGAATCAATGGAGAAGGTTGATACAAATCGAAATATATGTTTACTATTATCAGAAAGGGGCTGGTCTTGAAGGAAAATGTCGGTATTGATTTGACTGATCTTGGTCTAATTCTTGTTGACTATATTTCTAGGTTGTTGTTATTTAAGATAGATTTAATCAGTAGTCTTTATTTCAAGAATGGATTAATGTTTAATTCTATACGTCTGTATTATACAGTATCGTCAAAATATATGACGAATTAAACTGCTTCATACAGCTGTTTCGTCCTTCTAGGATTCGTCATGGATACTTTGGGCTTACAGTGTCGAAACCTTGGAGGCAAATGAGGAAGGTAAAAAATTTCAGATCTGGACGTGCATTGTCCACATTTTTCAATATATCTTATAATTTTCAAATATCAGATGTGTGCCACATCACTATCCAAGTGAAATAAAACCTGGCATGCAGATTGCGGCAAATCTTGGTAATTAAGACCATTAGCAGATTCTAGCATACTTAGTCTACCACCTGCAATCACAAATACCAAATTTCAACATAAATGAATTAGATGCAACAGAACACAGTGCAAAACACAATCTTTTGATATCATACGATATCTGTAAGAGAATATCACTACAAAACGTGATAGTTTGGAAGTTGCATACCTCGTAAAGCAAGGGTTATCAGAGTTAGTTCTATTAATAGCTATATTTAGAAAGGAATTAAAGAAATGATATTTCTTTTGTTTGTATTTGGCCGCAAATCTGTTGAATTTTAGTTTGGATAATGATTGTGTTGACATGTTGGTATTTTCTTGTTGCTACCCCAACATCTCTAAGCAGTTTTAGTGTTTGGTAGGACATATAATATCAAGTGGAGCCCGAAGTGGTATGGCGGACATACTGGCTAGCCTGTTCAATTATTAACAGATGTAATCGTACATTATCATGTGTATGATATATTAACATTGACCATGTATAAATGTACTGTCACAGTCCTATTGATATGATGCCTGAACATGTTCTCTTGCTGTGTTATAGTTCTATAGTAATATATTAGACTTATGCTATGCTCTAGTTCTCTTCATCATATTTCTCCATTCGTATACGTGTGTTCTTGTTTATGTCTTACCTATCGTTAGACATGAATTTGAACAAGCTTTTCCGTGGGCTTAGCGATATCTTTATATTATTATACATCAATTTTATCACTGTATCAATGAGATTTAAATCTAGACGGAATGGCCATTGTTTTGACGGATAACCTAATTTTATAATTTACATCGAACGTTTATTTTGCAATACTGTAAATGTTTCTTTGATGGTTCAGAATTTAGTTTAACCGAAACCTCAAAAAAAATGTATTATTCATGATATTCATGAAAGATATTATGATTTTAACTATTTTTGTCTTCTATTTTACATGCTTTTATTCTTTCTTTTAAGCAATGGTAAAGTATATTCATTTGAAAATAAAACAACCATTTCGACCTATATTTCCTTATTTCTGTTGAAATTGTATCACTTGATGATTTGTAGGATAATAACTCATTGACTATCTCGTGACCCGTATCAACAGTATTAACGTCACTGCTCATCAATTTACTTCCTGTCGCCGTTGTAACAAGTGACAATACCGTAGAAAGTTGCCAAACACGTTAAAGGGACTTATATTTACCACTCAGACAGGTGACTCATTGATAAAGGAGTAAGATTTTAGTGCAATAAACTTTCGTTCATAGAAGTCAAAAGGCAGATCGATTTCTAATGTAGATATCTTATTATTATCTTTTTTATTATTATCAAATTCAAAGTTTCAAAACTACTGCTCAAATTAATAAGATGCTTGACATCTTTTTTATTCAGCTATCGATAATTCTTTTTTCAAAAATTTGTTTTTTGTTTTTCGTTTTTTTGTGTTTTTGTAGGGAGTGAAACAGGGTAAACGTCATTCTGATAGGCTAACCCTCGTCAACTCCTTCAATTCAATAACATCACATATCCCTTGCCGATAGAAATAGCTTGTGGTAACATGAATTATTCCATAGTACAACTAGTTATAATACGGTGTTAACCACAATAATTAAAATCTCGATTGTGAACATTAAAAAAAATGCTAGTAAGACGTGCACCGATACACGTGTGCTTTTTTCTAGAAAGATAACTTACCAAGTGAAATTTTGAATGGCTTTGATATATATATGGCTGTCCATGTAAGCGGTCGTTTCATGACCTGATTATTTAACATACAGTAACATGTGGACAGTTGAGTGTAAACATGTATAACTCTTTCCGCCGTTTCGCCTCAAAAATACCTGTAATTCCCATTACCGCATCTGAGAGACGACATTCTGATGATTTTATCAAACAATAAATAAATCACAAATATGAATTTAGGACCCCGCAATTGTGGCCGACATAGAATCGATGTTTCAGAGAACTCTCGCAAGTATTGTGGTTGAGGAAGTTATGCTGTGTATTAAGTATGTAAATACTTTATGGCGGTTCGCTATCCAGTAGAATACGAGTGGTACCCGTTGATGAAAATTTAATGGTAGAATGAATTATCTGGAAATTCAGGGTGACAAAATTCGTGACAATATGTTGTCGCGATGTAATGTTTGGTACTGTAATCAAGGAAATTAATCGTCGGAGAAATATATAATTATTGACGATAAAATAAACTATTTAACACATTTTCTTACTTCAGTCTCTTCACCCTAATACTTAATGATATACTTTATCCATTTGGCCGAGCACAAGTCATAAATGGATTTTTTTACATGTAACGTCTCTGAGCTATATATTTCGTCGGAGCCACGCGTGTGGGGTATTTAACAAGGTCAACCAGTGTAGAATTACAGCACAGTCATCCTACCTCATTACGTATGAGGAAACCATGGGTAAAAATGATAACATTAATGCCAAAGTCGAACATGTTTAGCTATACAGGAAGATATCGATTGAAGACAAAGATATGCATTTATTTACTTATTGAACTTCAAACCCCCTCGGTGTCAAACGTTTTTCTGATCCCAGATCAAACACAAGAGCCATGAGAGCACAGACGTTTGCATGATCTCCTATCGCCAGGCTAACCGAAGACTTAACCCTACTTGGCGGGATTTAAGCTTCATTCACACCTAGAATAAATACGAAAGTTAATCACTTCTTACTTCTCCACGGGTTTGTTTTGCATTTGGAAACAAGCAGACGGGCGTAAAGAGGCATTGTCAGCTGGATACCCAGAAGAACATTTTACTGCACAAATTAACAAACAGCAAATTTTTGTGAGTTATAGCCTTGTATTATCTGAATTAGAAAGAACCTAGACCGTTTTGTATTCGTATTTCTAATTGGGGAACACGTGTAAATAACTAACCTAGTATATATACATGATTAGCTTAACATTGTTACATAGGAAGGAAACTATATCGACGAATTAAAAGATCGGCACAATATCTCTCCCTTTAAAGACGTATGATAGAAATCGAACTTCATCAAATACTCAAAACCCCTGCCATTATTTTAAGCATTATGAGCAACATGTCAACAGAACCATAATCCAAAGTCGAAATTCAATAAAAACAAATAAGGCAAAATATGATCTAATTAAAGATTTTCACAGACTCCTGACAAAGTATAAAGGAGAGGAAGATCAGGAATACCGGAAGAGTATGCGTTTTCTGCTTCATCGAAACCAACTACCGTAGAAATCTTGGTCAATGATGCCACGTTCCCAAAGGAGAACATGGTACACAACAACGGAACCAAGTTATTCTACGAGCATCAAACAGATCCGAGTACGTCGCATATTATGACGACCTTAAAACTTCCCAAACATTTTCACCAAGGTGCATCTCTCGACCCCCGTGTTGCGAGTTTGTCTGTCACAAAAAATTCGTGAAGTTGAGTACAAGCCTTTGAATATCGAATCATGTGTGATACGCAAACACCATAGTTTGGGGATTCGGGAATGTTGTTCTCAATAAATGGAAACTTTTAATAGGGTAAATGAAATCATCATGCTTGTCATACAGCTTACTTAAACGTTATCCCTGCTGGTTTCGTCGCAGGAAAAGATCCAGGTAGACGGCTGATGTAGATATATGGCGTGTCCTTGATTTCCAATTCATGTAAGAATATATTATATGCTTTTCTATAAATTTTCTTGTCATTGAATTTCTTGTTATTTGAAGACATCAGCAATATATTTACAGTGAAATTGAAGGACTTCAGGACAAGGTCTTTGTGACCAGTTTTGATGAGCTCATCCATAAATTAAGACTCGTATGAAAACAAAAACGAGTCATCCAAGAGACGGGTACAGTTTGTTCCCAAAAATAATTCCACTAGCCTATTGGAGGACATTATTGCCAATATTAACGAATATATTTTAACTAGAAAGTTGATATAATTTTAATAATTTCCTCTTTTGTATATTTTGTTTTGTTTTGCACGGGGTTTTTTTTCAGAACACACTTCAGTATATTTCACAACAACATATTTGTACCGACGTTCACCTTTCTTCGAAAAGTACACGAAATTGTTTGATTTGCCTTTTATCCAAGTTCTTTCCTTTTTACCATATGTGCGTGATGTTTTGTTCAATAAGACAAGTGTTATTAAATTCAGGCCATCAAACTATGAAGTCGGACAATCAAATTCGGTAAATTGTTGTCAATGTATCATTTGGAATTGTAAATTAATGAAATTTCAAAGTACATGTTTGCCTATCTCTAATGTAAGAACAGATATGATTGTACACTTTCGGCATTTCAGTGTAGGATTCTGTTCGACGGAACTACGTGATAGCATCGTATAGTGGATGATCGGTGCAACTTTGATTCCCAAACGGCCACTGGTATGATCTGAATCCCAGATTGTGTCCGGGCCGTTGAGTGCCTGTCTATCATTACCAGCTCCCTGGAGATACGTTTCTTTCATTCGGAAATTCTACTGGACCCGATAGCGTCTACACAATCAGTCCAAATGATAAAATGCAGATTAGTTAGTGAGATAAACTCAACCAAATATGATTCGAAATATCTTACTGGTCAACCATTTTCGTCTATTTCCGGTTATTATTTCAATATTTTCTCACACATCCACACACACACCCTCACACACACACACACACTTAAATAAGCCCATGTTATCTACATAATAGCATGGGGTCTCATTCAAAATAACACGGAAGGCTAAGAGTAATACAAGGTCAGCGCTTTATACCCTTGAAATCGTTATAAAATCGTACGTAGAAACTACCTTTACATAGCATAGAATCAAATGGTTTAATAATCGTGTCGCTGTAATTTCAACTGTAGAGAAAATAGTGATGTTTTTCGCTTGATCGATTGTTAGTTCTTCTCTATTGGTTCATAAATTAGCATTAAATTCTCGACAGTTATCTGTAAAACCACCCTACTAACAGATGCACAAGCATATCTAGTCAGAAATGATAAGCTTGACATCTTTGTATCATCGTGGCTTTCACTTTACCACACAAGTCGAAAGTACAGATGGCAAATCCAGAACTGGAGCGGAACAAACACCCTGATCTGAAGGCAGACATTTGCTTCGTCATTTCCGGTAATTGTAGTGCATAATTGCAGAACAAGTTGTTGATTCACATTTTTTGTTGAAGGTCATGGTTTGTTCATAGAATACGTTATAAAATAGCAAATACTATACTAGTATAAAGTTCTGTCATAATTTGTGTCTCATTAAACAAAAACAAGCTCTGTAACTTTATAATTATCTGTGTTTCAGAATATATGGTGTTCTGATATGGACACTGAATTTGACAGATCCTGATGGTTTTACCTTAAAACATAACCAGTATTAGATTGGAAATAACATCTCCAAGCCACCTGGTGTAACGCAAGGCTCTGTGATAACGAGGTCTCGAACACGTAGTGATATATTGAAATAGACAGAAAACGGAATCGGAATTTTAGTGTAGGGTCTCGGAATACCTCATAATGTATGATATTCGGAAACAAAACCTTACTACAAAGGACAAGCTACAAGGCACGAGTTTGAATAACAAACATTTCTTTCATCTTCTGATGGATTACTATGAAGTATTTCACTGTCAGAGCCGCCGACCTGTATGTTCGTGTGTCACAAGCTTTCGATTTATCTTCCGGTCGTTGCCATGCTTCTTGTAAATGATTTCAGAAAAGATCTTTATAATCTGCCAGTGAAATGTTCAAGCCTTGGAGAGAAAAACTAATGGTGAATTCGGAGTGCGGTAGACGCTTGTTATTTTTACTTTGGTAGGTTATCACAGCCCGCAGGTTGAAAATGTTGTCTGTGTGGAGAGATGGTCTTGCGCCTATCGACAGATGTCAAGGAGACATAGAAAACTCCTAAACACACAATAAATACTTTTGTTATCAGTAGCCTCAATGTTCCCCGAGGTATTTCTCGAACCTTTGAAGTCAAATGCCTGAGAGATTCTTAGACCCTATCATGGCGACCTATGTACGGATGGCCTCATCTTTTCCATAATCTTCTCAAACTATGACAATTCCACGTGCGTTTAGTTGTGCACGGGTTATCGTAACTTTATTTTAAGATCGGAGCATCAAAAATCTTTTCGGTTACAGGCTCTCTCTTTCTCGGAATTTTTTCTTCCTGATATACGTTATCGATGCCTCACATATTGCTACTGATTCAAAGCGCGTGAATGAACTTAGAAAAGGTTCCTTATTAAGTCAATTAAATACAAAAGTCCCTTATCACAAACCAGAAAAACTCATTTTTTCATACAAGAAATGTACGTGTATTCATTACTGAGTGAGTAAATCAATTAATATTAAATATTATTACTTGAATAATAAAAAAATATTCGAAAGCGTTGAAAAACAGATACCGTCTGTTTTAACGAATTGATATTTTTTCATGTCGCCATGAAGAATTCCGTGATACAGTAGGACATAATCCATGCACTTAGTTATGAGAATTATGTGGTAAATACATGTATCTCGACTCATTATAGACTGTATCCGTCGTGTTGGCGTCTGCGGCTGTCTTTGTAGTAAGTGTTGGACACATGCGTTATTGATCAATATACCATTACTGTCAACAATCATATTTATATACCATTACTAGATATACGTAGAGCTGCGCTTTGTGATTGTGCAGTGTATGTAATAGTCCGGATTTCTCTTAGTTCCAGTCTTGTCTTTCTCATGATTTCACTTTCAAAATATTTCCATGAAGTGTATTTAAACTGGAAAATGAACTTTCATTTTGAGTAATTCTTGAGCAGACAATCAAGATTAACAAATCTGTAATTTTTGGTGTGTTAAGCAGTTATCAACATATTTGGTTGTGTTTCCATGTTGTTTCTGCACATAGTGAAAAGCTTGCATACCTGAAACATAAACCCTAATTGAAACCTTACAATGTTGCTATCATAATATTACCAGACATTAATACGAGTATTTGATTCATTGCTGTTTGACGATTCAATTTAGTATGAATGAGAAAAAGAGCAAATACTAATTATGGAATATAAACGATGTTTTTTTTAAAATTAAGAAACATTTATATAAATCAGTCTTATTGGTTTGAATGATTCTATCCAGAATTGCATTGTCTGTACAAGTACAATAAACTAGGAAAAAGCAACGTCAACCCAGAGAGCAAGGGACAAATACATGACAAAGCCTACATGCAAAGACAACATCGGAATCATCATGCCGAAACAAAACAGAAACCAAAAACTTCGGAAATCAAGGAAGTGAGAAAAAGAAACAAACCGAAAATGAGATAGTATCATTCCAAAAGTGGGGAGATACGAAACTAGTGAGACATAGCAACAGCATTAACATGGAAGAAACAGACAAATGACAGGAACCGAGGAGACACCAAAACAACGGGAAACAAGGAGACGCAGCAACAGCATTAACATGGAAGACACAGACAACTGACAGGATCCGAGGAGACACCAAAACAACGGGAACCAATGAGACATAGCAACAGCATTAACAAGAAGACACGGACAAATGACAAGAACCGAGGAGACACCAAAAACAACGGGAACCAAGGAGACGTAGCAACAGCATTAACATGGAAGACATAGACAAATGACAGGAACCGAGGAGACACCAAAACGACGGGAACCAAGGAGACGCAGCAACAGCATTAACATGGAAGACATAGACAAATGACAGGAACAGAGGAGACACCAAAACGACAGGAACCAAGGAGACGTAGCAACAGCATTAACATAGAAGAAACAGACAAATGACAGAAACATGACAACAACGGGAACCAAGGAGACGAAATAACAACAATACGTGAGACACACAGATAAATGACAGGAACCGAGGAAACACAACAAGAAACGAGGAGACAACTTAACAAGGAGACGCGTTTACAGAACGGAAGATGCACTAAAACAATAACATGGAGACATTTTAACAAGGAAATAATGAATTCCCACAACAATTTAGGAGTATATTATTGAACATTGTTTACCGGCCATCTAACTTACGCATTTATCGCATTGCGAAGCTCGCAGTAGCAGTAAACTTTTCTCTGTATATATATATTTCGTTATATGTATACAAAGTTTAATTTCTCCAACAAATACTTCCACATCATTTGAAAACCAACAAAGTCAATACGATGTCTCTCGTATCTCATCCGTAGTTGTTGCCTTTTACTAATAAAGAATTACTTTAAGAACAAAATATAACTAAACAGGTAATTGATTTATATAAAAGCTTACAAAATACAACAGTGTATAGGCTGTAGGATCAGAATGACTTTAAATTAATAGAATTGATAAATACTGTTTATTTTTGGAAACGTTTGTCTGAGATTGGGAAGTATCCTGAATTCATCAAAATCTAGACCTTTTGATACTTCGTCGCCTGTGGGTTTTCCAAGATAGTATCAGCCTAAATTTCTGCCAAGATTCTGATATTCTTTGAAGTAAATTATTATCTAGATTTCGTGGAAATTGCATTTATGGTAGCAAGGGAAATCCTACAAACATGTTGCGAGCAATTCTCGTGAATGTCACCGTCATCCGAGACTATTCAAAAGAAAAAATATTAATTTTTCCTATAAAGAGTTTGACAAAAAAAGATGTTTATTCTTTTGAAATGAAATCTAAACGCTTACCTGGCCTTTAGAGTTTCCTATAGTTCCATTAACGTCGACTCCAGACTCATTTGACGTAAATAATCCATAATTAGCAGGAATGGTCCAGGAGAGGTAGCAGACGAAAAAGACCAGAAAGATCATATTCAACTTCTCTATCACGCAGACGACACGTTTCGATCGGCAAGTTTTCCCGCCAGTATTCTCCTCTGAAATCTCAACAGATGTTGTGGTGATCGTCTGCTCCGAGGTTGACGTCGAAGCAGGTTCCTCTCTCGTATTCATATGACCTGTTTGGCAGCGGAACCATCAATTAATTACTGACCGGAAATACCGATGTTTGTTTTGATTGCCAATAATGACCGCTCCCTGTTACTAGTCTTCATGATAATAAGAGATCACAGATGGATATTTGTTTAACTTACATTAACACATCTTTGTAAAAGCCGTAATTTACAGGTTGATGGTAGTTCTCCGAGATACATAAATACACTATAACAAGGTATCCACTGATCTCGCTCTTAAACATCAGAAACGAATTATATGTTTTCGATGAACATCGGGGCAAACAATCCGACCAGGCTCGTTAGTGGTATTCCCTATAGCCTCTGTGTCGGTAATACGTTAATTAACAGTTCAAGTCATGATTGTTATGTGTGTCTCTCTTTGTGTGCTAGGAAGGTATGAGGGTTAGCAGTCACACCGTGTTTACATTTTGATGATGTTTTGTTCCCTCCGGTTGCTGTGATGTTCCATACATTATCTTCACATCCTTTCATCTCCGCTGGCGTACATTTCAAAAGTCAGAGAAGGTAGCTGTACGACCTAGCGGTACCAATTTCCAACGTGTGTCCAAACTTCTGCAAAAGGCGAAAAGGAAAAGGTCTCGGGACAAAAAAATACGTCCAGTATTAGAGCAATCAATAATGGTGGTAAATTTCTGTAACGATCCTGTTGTCCAAAATTTCTATATGTCATTTCGGCAGAACATCATGTGAGCATTCCTGACACCGAATTCAACATCTTCTAATGAAGAACGGGCAACCTGAAGTTGTTGTTTATGGTTTCAACTATAACGTCTGCCTGTGTAAATAACAGAAAATGAGAACATTAATTAATGTCAACCTGCATATACATATGTAGTCAAACGGCATATATACATGTACTCAAACGGCATATACATGTACTCAAACGGCACATAAACATATACTCAAACGGCATATACACATGTACTCAAACGGCATATACACATGTAGTCAAACGGCACATAAACATGTAGTCAAACGGCATATATACATGTAGTCAAACGGCATATACACATGTACTCAAACGGCATATACACATGTAGTCAAACGGCATATATACATGTACTCAAACGGCATATACACATGTACTCAAACGGCATATATACATGTAGTCAAACGGCATATACATGTAGTCTAACGGCATAATACCACTACATGTACTTACTATTACTGAATTCCTTTGTTTGGCGTGGGAAAACTTAGGATAAAAACCTACAGATGTTTATGAATTACTTATCCGAGTACGTACAGTACTTACTTCTGAAAAAAAAAGAATATTAAAAGCAAATAAAATGTGTTTCAGGAAAAAAAACAACATTATTTTTGAAACTTAAGCGTTCACTGATAACCCATGAATGATCGGTGATCTGTGGGAAACTAGCATCTAAACAAACACATGTAGGGTGCTATCTTAGCGTTGTCTCCGGAGTTGATACAACGCGGAAATGTGTGTTCTCTATAGGGGGTAACATTTATACCGCTCAGCACCCCATGTAACACACACTAATCCTGTCAGAAGCTTTCCAAAGCCACATCGTCTGACTCCCAAGTCAACTATCAGATCTGACAAGACAACCAAAACGATTTTTTTTAAAAAAGAGGGAAAGGCGACATGATTTCCATTATAAACGAACCAATCAGTATTTTCTATCCAATTTTTATTTAATGAAATTTCCTTAAATTTTGCTTTTTAAAGTTTTCACTGAGCGGAATAATGATCACCTTGAAAAACCATCAATGCAATATGGAGATCGATAACACCGATTTCTGTCAACGGGGCGTTAAGGAACATATACACCGGTAAACAGAGGCGCAGTGGAATTTCTTTATTTAATACAAATTGTATTATTTTGTCTTAAAATCTTTCTTGCAATGGTATAACCTGGTAGACAGGACTCAGGTTCCGGACGTCCTGTTGGGAGGCAGCTCCTGTCTGAGGGTTTTATGATGATAACTTCCTACACCCTGCCGTATTGTTCTCAGTCATAATGATACGGATTATAAAAAACACACGAACCCCATGACCAGATATACGTTTTATGTGCTGGATATTACTCATGTTTAAGATGTTTATGAAGATTTATATTGATTATCCGATTGATATCATTTAAATATCTTTATCTAAGTAATTTCTAATATCATCAATTGAAACCCGTTTGGTGTATCAGTCATCTTTGACTCTTATTGCGAAATATTGGACGATCATATTTTTGAAGACTCTTCATCTATCAGTGATGCTTCATTCATTTACAGTCATTTAATGTATAACTTATCGTTACGAAATCACTTTAACATTAAATCTTTATCAAAACACATACGTCTTTATATTTCATCATTACTATATCATATTAAATGATAACTTAATAATATCCCGCGATCTGTAACTCATTAAAATGTAACTATAACATAATATCTTAATAATATCACGTGATCTGTAACTCAATAAAATGTAACTATAACATAATATCTTTATATTATCACGTGATCTGTAACTCATTACAATGTAACTATAACATAATATCTTTATATTATCACGTGATCTGTAACTCATTACAATGTAACTATAATATGATATCTTTATATTATCACGCGATCTGTAACTCATTAAAATGTAACTATAACATAATATCTTAATAATATCACGTGATCTGTTACTCATTACAATGTAACTATAACAAAATATCTTTATATTATCACGTGATCTGTAACTCATTAAAATGTAACTATAACATAATATCTTTATATTATCACGTGATCTGTAACTCATTCAAATGTAACTATGACATAATATCTTTATATTATCACGTGATCTGTAACTCATTCAAATGTAACTATGACATAATATCTTTATATTATCACGTGATCTGTAACTCATTTCAATGTAACTATGACATAATATCTTTATATTATCACGTGATCTGTAACTCATTTCAATGTAACTATGACATAATATCTTTATATTATCACGTGATCTGTAACTCATTCAAATGTAACTATGACATAATATCTTTATATTATCACGTGATCTGTAACTCATTTCAATGTAACTTTAACATAATATCTTTATATTATCACGTGATCTGTAACTCATTCAAATGTAACTATGACATAATATCTTTATATTATCACGTGATCTGTAACTCATTACAATGTAACTTTAACATAATATCTTTATATTATCACGTGATCTGTAACTCATTACAATGTAACTTTAACATAATATCTTTATATTATCACGTGATCTGTAACTCATTACAATGTAACTTTCACATAATATCTTTATATTATCACGTGATCTTTAACTCATTACAGTACAGATGACTATAATTTAAACATCTATGAAACAAGCTGTTTTATGTTTTCATCCCATAATTAAAAAACGGCGTCATTTTGTAACGTTACGTTAACCAATTCGACGGTATAAGAAATTATCACAGAAAAGTGTCCACAGTAAATGTCAAAACAATTTAAAATGACTTTTTGATACTGAGCCACAACACAGACGTTGAAAAAGGAAATGCACTCTAAATAAACAGCTAATACAAATATGTTATATCAACACATGGTATATAACTTATTACAATATTACTTTTACATAATATTTTTATAACCCACCTGATTATAACTATTATGTTGTAGTGATCGTGTGTTGTTGCCACATCGACTTACCGATCCAGACGTTCACTATTGAAGTACAGACATTGATATAATAGTCACACTGTGAAATTAAGCCTCGTGAATCATTAAAATGGTTACTAAATACCAATATAGATCTAAGATATTACGCGAGCGCAGACTTTTAAGTGCGCTGGGTAACATCTACACATTCTTTTATAAAGCATCTGATATTGTTTCCGAGTGTAGGGGAAAAAACGTGATATATGATATTACTTCTGGCCTAC
Organism: Ylistrum balloti; assembly: GCF_031769215.1. Taxonomy (NCBI): domain Eukaryota; kingdom Metazoa; phylum Mollusca; class Bivalvia; order Pectinida; family Pectinidae; genus Ylistrum; species Ylistrum balloti. The sequence goes on from NW_026782484.1 coordinate 1,505,735, forward strand.
ACAATGGATTCCTATTTCATTTCACTTTTTTAACTTACGATAAAAACGATATCTCTGAAAAATATGTTTCTTTATATGAAATGCTACAAATACCAGATGTAATGAAAATAACCAACAGTATCATATATGATATGTATCTTACAGTTGTGTTTAATATGTGTTTGAGCGGCGCGACAAAAAAACAGGGATACGAGTATCATAATATCGTTATTTTTACTTACCTTTCTGGTGATAAATAGAGAATGGTGTTAATAGTCCGCGGTATGTACGGTTGCTGGAGGAGTTATATGTCACCCCGGCACTGTCCAATGGTAGAAGTGCGCCGCTTGTACCCAACACATGTCAACTAACCTTAGTCACTGGTCCGCGGTACGCCCCCGTGTCGACGACCATTAACAGGACCATGTGATTCTGTCTATCTCCATTTTACAGCCAAACAGCACGTTCCTTGGCCAACAACATGTGTCCAAAGCTTCAGCAGCCAGATCATAAAAAGTATACACACACGCGCGTAAAAAACGCTGACCCGGCCTCACGTGCCAATCACTGATAATCCGTCTTCCGCAATCGCTTGGACCCAATCACGTGTAATGTCTACTCGACACTCTCGACTGCAGCAGGGAGGCTGACAGACGGGTACAGCATCCTCCTGCGGCGTGAAGAACATAAAACAGAAAAAAACGTGTTTGTTGAAATTTTTGGAACTTCCTCCTCGACGTACGAAGGGTGCCTGTTGTTTTCAAGAAGACATAAAAAAGGAGTTTAAATTTATGAGTGTCAGTCAAGCTCGCTTTGATCTTTAAGGCGATTTGAGGCGGCAAAACACGTTGTTCTCTTGGTGGTAGGTATTAAAGAGCAAGACCCCGCTACTGCTGTACAAGATAGATATTAAATCATGTCTACCTAGGTGAGGTTTTGTGTTATAGTGAGTGTCTGATACGTAGGTCTTTATTCGGGTTTCTTGTAAGACCATGTGATATGTAATCTTACGATAGACAAGTGTTAGTAGATATTGGGACGCGACCTAAATCCGTTTACTGATGAATGAATTCCTCGGAGATAGAACCACTTAATACCCTTTCATGTACTAGGGAGAGAAACATTCGCTCTACCAGGTGCTGTCTTTTTCACTATCGTTTATATAAATCCTACCGATCATACATACCCACTAGGTCTCTACCCGCGCTAAAACACAACATATTACGGGCATTAAAATAGTCATCCTAATACAGTCTCGCGAGTAATTTCGAAACCGATAGGAAAACAAAAATCCAAACATCGTGTGCTGTTCGTATGATTCAATCATGATGGCGATGATTCCATTGCTATTCTAACAGGGGATTAGTCCGTCTGTTGCTGTTAGGCTCAGGGTCTGTGATAACCAGTTGTTTTGTTATTGTTTACTGATAATCTGCGTGTGTCTCGTACAATCGGCCGCGTAAATGAACATCGGATTAGTTATGACATGGATTCGTCTGGCCGACCTTTGGGTCGTTAGTGACCACGAATATTCTCGAGAGTATAGAGTTTGATGTGTGTAATTAAATGTAATTACTTATACACATCTGACATATATGGTCTTATACAAAGAAAGCATTTAGAGGTAATCTACTTTGTTTATACAAAACCGTATCCTCTCTTAGATACGACAACTGTCATCCAAGATATTCCAGTAGTAATGCTCATTATCGCTCTCTGGGTGGGCGTTACTGTTAGAACCGGCGAGGTTAAATGGTGTTCTATCGTAATGGACAGCAACATAAATTCACTACCTCTTAGATCGATGAATTTTGATTTGAACCAATTAGTAAATAATTTCGGAGATGATTTGTGTAACCGCACACATTTTTTCAAGCTTGACTATCTCTGAGTGTTAGTATCAACATCCATCTTTACACGACAAAACATGATTTTATTATGACAGCGTTAATCATAATGGACTGTAGTATAATTGTTGTTTTGGCATCACATAAGACGAGAATACACCCACTGGACAAAATATCGTTCGTTGTTATTGTAAACATCATACCAAACGCTTTGGCTACAAACGTATTATGTTTGGCCGTATCCTCTGGGTGAATACATTTCACCAGATGTCTGTTTTTGTTATTTTTGACTCTATGGGTCGTCTCTAATACTGTATATAAAAATATGAAATGATTTAGTGAAATGTTCAGTCTAATATGTACCCTGAGATATCAAGGCGCACACCAGGCAATGCCACATGTTGATCTTCTGTTGTCCCAACAGGAAATCACCCAGCATACGTGTATGTTTGCATGATAACTAGCTGTTCTAAAACGTACAATTTATTGATGTTAATTGACAAATCTAATAATGTCACTTTAAGCAACCTTTCTTGTAATCAAATATTAATCTCGCAATGCAAGATTTAACGAAAAAGGTATGAAATATACATTTACGACACTTCCCTGGAGGTATGAAATATACATTCCTATTTACGACACTTCCCTGGAGGTATGAAATATACATTCCTATTTACGATACTTCCCTGGAGGTATGAAATATACATTCCTATTTACGACACTTCCCTGGAGGTATGAAATATACATTTACGATACTTCCCTGGAGGTATGAAATATACATTCCGATTTACGATACTTCCCTGGAGGTATGAAATATACATTCCTATTTACGATACTTCCCTGGAGGTATGAAATATACATTTACGATACTTCCCTGGAGGTATGAAATATACATTCCTATTTACGATACTTCCCTGGAGGTATGAAATATACATTTATATTTACGATACTTTCCTGGAGGTATGACATCTACAATTCTATTTACGATACTTTCCAGGAGGTATGAAATATACATTCCTATTTACGATACTTCCCTGGAGGTATGAAATATGCATTCCTATTTACGATACTTTCCTGGAGGTATGAAATATACATTTACGATACTTCCCTGGAGGTATGAAATATACATTCCTATTTACGATACTTCCCTGGAGGTATGAAATATACATTCCTATTTACGATTCTTCCCTGGAGGTATGAAATATGTATTTCTATTTACGATTCTTCCCTGGAGGTATGAAATATACATTCCTATTTACGATACTTCCCTGGAATTATGAAATATACATTCCTATTTACGACACTTTCCTGGAGGTATGAAATATACATTTAAGACACTCCCCTGGAGGTATGAAATATACATTCCTATTTACGATTCTTCCCTGGAGGTATGAAATATACATTTATATTTACGATACTTCCCTGAGGTATGAAATATGCATTCCTATTTACGATACTTCCCTGGAGGTATGAAATATACATTCCTATTTACGATACTTCCCTGGAATTATGAAATATACATTCCTATTTACGACACTTCCCTGGAGGTATGAAATATACATTTACGATACTTCCCTGGAGGTATGAAATATACATTCCTATTTACGACACTTCCCTGAGGGTATGAAATATACATTCCTATTTACGACACTTCCCTGGAGGTAGGAAATATACATTCCTATTTACGACACTTCCCTGGAGGTAGGAAATGTACATTTCTATTTACGACACTTCCCTGGAGGTATGAAATATACATTCCTATTTACGGTACTTCCCTGGAGGTACGAGATATACATCCTTATAAGCGATACTTCCCTAGGGTTATGAAATAAAATTTCTATTTCCGATACTTCCATGGATGTTTGAAATATACATATCTTTTTTTATTCAAGTCATCTTAGGCGTCAACCATAACTGCATCACAACTGTATTCATGTCTTTTCTATATGACATACTTTTACGTCAAGCGATTACTTGAATACACTAGTTGGCTTTGCCATTCATTATCAATATACATTTATATAAAGAAATTCTTGGTAGTTTATAGATATTATTTTATAACATTTTGTTACATTTTTCCTCGCGGTTATTTCTTTGTGAACAACTTTGATATGTTACATCATATCAGTACTCAACGGCAAATGCAGTCGTGTCGTAACAAACTAGAAATTTGGTGCGACGATAACGACTTTAATATGACCAAATCTAGGAAAATATCGTATGTGTTCCAGTTAGCATTGATGTGTTACGTCTTAATTATCACATTTATCTCCATGTAAATCAATAGTAAAGACAAAGAGCTCAGCATTCTCGATGCCAATGCGGTTACACCTGTGCTTGTCAACTGCACATATGCAGATGTTTCATCTCGCTCATAGAAGGAAGGCTGTTTGGTATTGGATGTATTTGCAGAATACATTGAAGCAAATCTCTGCTGAAAAAAATACTATCTGATCTTCAACTTAAACCAATTAAAATGGTCTACAAAATTATCAGGAACAAACTTTCTCTCGTAGACAGGAATCATACATCTTATGGTCCTCTATCAATATTCCAGTATCTGATTAAGTGCTGTGTTTACAACAAAAAGACGTAAATCAATACAGATATTCTTTATTCCCAAAATATCTTATGTATACTGTTGGCGGGCCGTGAAGTAGCTTGACACATCAACATTTCGCTGGTTACCTGACGTTTCATCAAATTTTACATACCTTTGTAACAATACTGTTTAAGACTATCGGACTCGCATTCAGTGACAATGAAAAATAATCACATAAAAAAGCATTGATCATAGTCATTTCTCGTATACATAAGGATCCCATGATATACAAGCAGATTTGGAAGGAATATCTCATCAAACTAGAGACATTCAGTTTAAACGTTCTTAAGAAGATATTCAAAAACATAACGGACCTAGATGACTCACAAAATGAAAGTACGTATCTATACAGCTGCGAGATGAATATTATCACTGTCTTACTTGAAATAATTGTTCTGTGCTGTCAGTTTGGCAAAAATCTTTCAGTGAAATAGCAATGAAAGGTATGCGGAACTGGTACATAAAACAGAGACCTCACTAACATAGTTTGTATAAAAGATACACAAGACAAGAGTAACGTTCAGTACAACATTAGAATTAGATCTGGTCAAAGAGATAAGAAAATCCCAACGGGGTAGTGTACTGCTAGCTCCACATTTCAATAAATTCATAACTTTCAAATGTCATATGATATTCTGAATCATGCCACTATCCAAATGAGTTAAAACGTACAATGCATGATACTGGAGTTATAGAATTTAAGCCTACAAGAATTAGCCCCCAAACAATAAGAAAGGATTGTACATAAACAAAATAAAAACCAGCTCATTTCAAAACAAGGTTAGACAGAGTGCAAATAGTATTTGGATGTGTAAGTTTAAATCTGAGTCAGTCTGGTGCGGTATAATTTTCAGTGTGACTGCATGGTGACGCCACATTGTTTAGTACGACAGCCTGGTGAGGATGAATTGTTCAGTGTGACAGCCTGGTGAGGGTGAAATTTTAGTGTGACAGCCTGGTGAGGGTGAATTGTTCAGTGTGACAGCCTGGTGAGGATGAATTGTTCAGTGTGACAGCCTGGTGAGGGTGAAATTTTAGTGTGACAGCCTGGTGAGGGTAAATTGTTCAGTGTGACAGCCTGGTGAGGGTGAATTGTTCAGTGTGACAGCCTGGTGAGGGTGAATTGTTCAGTGTGACAGTCTGGTAAGGGTTAATTGTTCAGTGTGACAGCCTGGTAAGGGTAAATTGTTCAGTGTGACAGCCTGGTAAGGGTGAATTGTTCAGTGTGACAGCCTGGTGAGGGTAAATTTTTCAGTGTGACAGCCTGGTAAGGGTAAATTGTTCAGTGTTACAGCCTGGTAAGGGTGAATTTTTCAGTGTTACAGCCTGGTAAGGGTGAATTGTTCAGTGTGACAGCCTGGTGAGGGTGAATTGTTCAGTGTGACAGCCTGGTGAGGATGAATTGTTCAGTGTGACAGCCTGGTGAGGGTGAAATTTTAGTGTGACAGCCTGGTGAGGGTAAATTGTTCAGTGTGACAGCCTGGTGAGGGTGAATTTTTCAGTGTGACAGCCTGGTGAGGGTGAATTGTTCAGTGTGACAGCCTGGTGAGGGTGAATTGTTCAGTGTGACAGTCTGGTAAGGGTTATTTGTTCAGTGTGACAGCCTGGTAAGGGTAAATTGTTCAGTGTGACAGCCTGGTAAGGGTGAATTGTTCAGTGTGACAGCCTGGTAAGGGTAAAATTTTCAGTGTGACAGCCTGGTAAGGGTAAATTGTTCAGTGTTACAGCCTGGTAAGGGTGAATTTTTCAGTGTGACAGCCTGGTAAGGGTGAATTGTTCAGTGTGACAGCCTGGTGAGGGTGAATTGTTCAGTGTGACAGCCTGGTGAGGATGAATTGTTCAGTGTGACAGCCTGGTGCGGATGAATTGTTCAGTGTGACAGCCTGGTGAGGGTGAAATTTTAGTGTGACAGCCTGGTGAGGGTGAATTGTTCAGTGTGACAGCCTGGTGAGGGTGAATTGTTCAGTGTGACAGCCTGGTGAGGGTGAATTGTTCAGTGTGACAGCCTGGTGAGGGTGAATTGTTCAGTGTGACAGTCTGGTAAGGGTTAATTGTTCAGTGTGACAGTCTGGTAAGGGTTAATTGTTCAGTGTGACAGCCTGGTGAGGGTGAATTGTTCAGTGTGACAGCCTGGTGAGGGTGAATTGTTCAGTGTGACAGCCTGGTGAGGGTGAATTGTTCAGTGTGACAGCCTGGTGAGGGTGAATTGTTCAGTGTGACAGCCTGGTGAGGGTGAATTGTTCAGTGTGACAGCCTGGTGAGGGTGAATTGTTCAGTGTGACAGCCTGGTGAGGGTGAATTGTTCACTGTGACAGCCTGGTGGGGGTGAATTGTTCAGTGTGACAGTCTGGTAAGGGTTAATTGTTCAGTGTGACAGCCTGGTGAGGATGAATTGTTCAGTGTTACAGCCTGGTGAGGATGAATTGTTCAGTGTTACAGCCTGGTGAGGGTGAATTGTTCAGTGTGACAGCCTGGTGAGGGTGAATTGATCAGTGTGACAGCCTGGTGAGGGTGAATTGTTCAGTGTGACAGCCTGGTGAGGATGAATTGTTCAGTGTTACAGCCTGGTGAGGGTGAATTTTTCAGTGTGACAGCCTGGTGAGGGTGAATTTTTTAGTGTGACAGCCTGGTAAGGGTAAATTGTTCAGTGTGACAGCCTGGTGAGGATGAATTGTTCAGTGTTACAGCCTGGTAAGGGTGAATTGTTCAGTGTGATAGGCTGTTGACGATAAATTGTTCAATGTGACAGCCTGGTGACGGCAAACTGGTCAGCATGACAGCCTTGAGACTGTGAATAGTCAGTACGACAACAGTGTTTAATCTAATTAATACCTTGTTGACTATTAACTGGCAAGACTTCGCATCGAAACAAGATGCTATGAGCCGGTGCAAAATTTCTCTCATCCTGTGCTGCATCAATAAGCAACCGGAAGTAGGATCTATGACATCATGTAGAAAACGGACTGAGAGTAAAAGGTGGGAATATAAATAGTTATGAAGTTTTGATACGAAAGGCAAACACAAAATCATACACGACACTTATCTATATATAACACCTGTGATGTATGATGATTGAACACCTGTACATAAACACGTAACACCTAGCATGTTCTCAAGTGATCGTGCAATCTGTACCTGATGTTCAGAAGACACCGGACAGGAAACGATCAGTATTAGTGTGTTCTGTAGTGGCGAGTTTCTGGTATCTAAAACTTCACAGAATGCAACTTCCCTTATGTAAAGTTGTTCTTGACAATGACTGCTCCTTACTCTTTTCATCTTACCGTTATGATCTGGCCCCCATCAAAATTTCAACAGTTCATCACGCCATGTCGTCCAGCCTCCGACAATCTTATACGTCTGGTGTGGTCTTCAGAATCGTTGGTTATCAGATCAGCTGGCTCTTTTTCTGTCAGGATCAGATAAATACCAGTAAATAGTACTTCAGATATACCAAACTTTAAACACAGAACATGAAAGTGTATTATTCTAGATAAATGTTTAGGTTTTTTTTGACAGTTCATATCTATCTAAATGTCACATTTCCTTTGGTACGTTTGATTCTAAATAAATTGTGTATCATTTTCTAGTTCTTAAACGTCAGAAAATCCCTTTAATACTGTCTTGTTTGGCTTCGATTCTGGTTAATGTGTTGTAAAAGGAACAGTAAGCATTGTTATATCGCCATTACTGTAATAAATACAGAAGTTATACATATATCAAAATAATAACAAGAAATGTGAAGACATGAAACAATACATCAAAGAACAGCGAAACACGAATGGTAATAAATATGGCGTTTGTAACAGATGGGGAAGATGTTGTTAATAGTGTGTTGAACCCTACGTGATGTGTCGATACCATACTCAACGACCTGGTGGTGAGTGTTCCGGCTGGGTTTCGAAATCTGCTTTTTTAATCAAATCAATTTATAATAATTTTCAAAAAGACTGTTAATGAATGTTTCTCCTACTAAATCCATCCTTAAACAGAATTGACCTGTGTCCAGTCATGTAGACATTTGAATGCCCGTAACTTAACAGACCGAGACCAGATATTTCGGACTAATTAAAACGGTCCCACGTTGCTTCAATGATTTCCCAGTTGACCAACAGACATTCTTTTCATTCCATGCTGGTTTGATAAGTAAATTCTAGTGCGAAGGTGGTGAATATTGGATTCATTCATTAGCCTAGTAACGCACGTTATACTGTTGTCGGTAGGTATCAGCAATGGTTGATTATCATTTACAATATTATACAAAATATGGCAGTTATGGACGTTTAATTCCATCAACCATACTCTGTTTCAAGTACACTGCCCCGACCCCACAAACACTATTGATCTATAGTACAGCTCCCTTGGCTTTCTACCGAGTTCCCTTCGAGACGATTTCGTCGGCCATTATATATCAAAGTTTCCGGTCAGTTACTTTGATATATAATTATTGGGTGTACTTGATTGGGGGTTCCACATACGTTCGTCACACAGACCGGCGCCCGAGTTACGGCGCTGCACTTGAGACGAGTGCAGCCAAGCCACTTGCATACTCAGGTTACATCGCCCCCACACGCTGCCATCGTTCACTGTCCTTCCATCGAGCTGCACCCGGTGTACGACAATGGACGTCTGATATCCTCCACTCCATCCGCCTGCTCCGGAGGTCAATTCATTCCTTTGTCTGGTGACATGGGCAATATGTTAACGTCAGTAAAACCTACTGTCAATTACTACCCGTGGATGTTAGATACAGGAAGAACAACACATATATATACAAAACATATTTGTCGTTTCTTATTGATATGATTTAGACGGTTTTACTCATTTGTTGGTGTCACATAGCTGGATTTACCCATCTATCAGCTGAAAGCCGTGTTATAATGTACTGTGATTAAAAGTTTCTGTACAATGCCTCGGTAACACACATATTTGACAAGTCTTTTAAGGGCCGAAGGTTATATATGCAGTTTGAATTCGGCCCACTACCTGACTTGCTGAGTTAAGGTATATCCGGCACGTGAAACCAGTCCGACCATGAAGTTGTACTGGATAGTTGTAGCTGATGTTTCACCAGAGGATCACCCCTCTCGTATCAACCAGTCATTCAGTCAATTCAGTTGCGGTTAAGCAGTTCCGCAATCAAGTAACCTTCTTAAATTTGAAAACGAAACATGGAAACCAGAATTGAAAGTCTTTAGATAGATTTGATTATCAAATTCAGAAATAGAAAACTGATTTTTTTTTTTTTTTTTATTAAGATAACTTTTTTTCTTTGTTCGTTGTATTCCGGATTTAAAAAGTTCAGAATAGTTTCACAAAGACAACTTGCATTACCACCAAAACAAGCGTTTTGTGGACCAGTGTGACAGTGGACAGACATTTGACTTTACTTCCGGTCTAGTGATTATTGAACAGACGAAGCCAGATGAGATGTCGCGGTAAGATGGACAGCTAATCACATCGACACAACTAATCCATGTGGTAATGACCCATAAAGAGGCTAAAGCTGGTCAGTCTGTGTCATCTGAAAGCTTCTAAACAGCGCTTTAGTCGGACAGAATGCCAATATAGTTGAGTACATGAGTGATAATCAAAAATCCAATCGTTTATTTGAAAGGGGACAAGAAGCACGAGATAGGTAGGCGCGTGAAATTTATTGTCCGATATGTCGTCCGTATACTTCTTATTTATATAATTATTTCTTTCTATTAACTCGTAAAGCGCCAACCATTAAATCTAGTTACCATCTGAAGTAATGGATGCATCCCGACGATGTCGATTTTTATTACGTACTAATGTCGAGATGTCTCCCGTACGGGATTGCCTTTTCCACTTTAGAAGCCAAAAAGACCCGAAGCCAATGACAGTTGCCTACACGAGATGTTCCACAGTATCTGACGCTTGACATTCATGTAAAATTATACCGCGATTGACCGTGCTGATTGTTTAAAATATACTGCGTGACAATAAAAATACTGTAAATATTTCGAGTTCTTTGATGTGGTTACCATGGCATGCTCGTGTATATTTCTAGGATAGTTGGTCACAGAAGAGGGCCCGTCTAGTAGGACCAGTTAAGATCTTTCCTGATGTAATGCTTTATACCAGCATGTTAATATCATTTTAGCTAATGGACCAAAAACAAAGCCTATTATTTACAAACTGGTTATAAAAGTTCACTTAGTGCGTATTCAAATTGGTGAACGTCTACATTATGACGAGAAATCACTCGATAACAATGTTTCATCATTGAACATGTAATGATTTTTAACTTAAAACACTGTTATAGTGAATCATAAACTAACAATGGCGTTTCACTCAAAACACTGTGTTACGGTGACTTATTCCTGAAATATCACGAAAGTTCAGTGAAATTTCATTCACACAGTGGGTTGTCGGGTGGCGGAATAAATAAATTGTATTATTATATCCAGACAGTGGGTTGTCGGGTTGCACAATAAACCAACTGTATTATTATATCAAAACAGTGGGATGTCGGGTGGCACAATAAACAAATTGTGTTATTATATCCAGACAGTGGGTTGTTGGGTGGCGCGATAAACCAACTGAATTATTATATCCAGACAGTGGGTTGACGGGTGGCACAATATCTACATTGTATTATTATATCCAGACAGTGGGTTCTCGGGTGGTGCAATAGATAAATTGTTTTATTAAATCCATACAGTGGGTTGTCAGGTGGCGCAATTAAGAAATAGTATTATTATATCCAGACAGTGTTGTCGTCTGGAACAATATATAAATAGTGGTATTATATCCAGACAGTGGGTTGTCGGGTGGCGGAATAAATAAATTGTATTATTATATCCAGACAGTGGGTTGTCGGGTTGCACAATAAACAAACAGTATTATTATATCCAGACAGTGTTGTCGGGTAGCACAATAAATAAATTGTATTGTTATATCCAGACAGTGGGTTGTCGGGTGGCACAATAAACCAACTGTATTATTATATCCAGACAGTGGGTTGTCGGGTGGCGGAATAAATAAATTGTATTGTTATATCCAGACAGTGGGTTGTCAGGTGGCGGAATAAATAAATTATATTATTATATCCAGACATTGGGTTGTCGGGTGGCGCAATATATAAAGTTTATTATTATATGTATATCTAAACAGTGGGTTATTAGGGAATATCTACTTAAAGGAATATGCCATCGTTATACAATAAAGGGATAGTATTTATCAAAATGATGTGTTATTGTCTGATAATATGGGTTATACAATGAAGACAAAGCAAAAAAGGGTTATATTTCAGCAATAATGGGTTATCGCCAGGAAAAGCGGGCTATCATTTCAGGATTCATTCAACAATGGTCATCATTCAGCAGCAGCGAGTTCTAGTAAAAACGGGTTATCATTGAACAAAAACAGGTGATCATTGAACAAAAAATGGATGATCAACCATGAGTAATGGACCACCCTTTAACAACAAAAGGTGGACCAGCGATGATGGGATATCACACGATGATGGGTTATCATACCGTAATGGTATCAATATTAGGAAAAATAGAAAAAAAAATGTATCGACCTAAAATGACACATTTTCGTCCAATGATATTAGGTCATTGGTCAATAATGTTCAGTAATCTACTCACTGATAATGGGTTTTCAGCTTAGCAGCCAGCAGCAACGGTGGGTCATCACCCAGCACTAACAGGTTGTCACCAAGCAACGGCGAGTTTTCACCTAGCAACAACGGGTCATCCCTAAGGAATTATTTACTATCATAAAATGGTGGGTTACCGCTTGAAAACCATCGGTTTTCATTCAGTAATATATCATTTGTCGCAACACAATACTGAGGATTTCCATCCAGTAATTATCTGGCATCATCGCATCCAAGCCATTCATTGACTGGCATACAGGAACGACATCTCCTTAAATGGTGATAACTTAACAAAAACTGAAATAAAAAGGTACATTAATCATATAAAAAAAACTCTTCTATATATCGAATACGTTAGGTAAACCATTAATTGGGATATGTAGCGATTGACGAATTCGGAATCTACTAGGTATATATACTAAATAGATATCACTCTTAATGAAAGATTCCGTAGTTGATGTTTAGAGAAACATGTAGCTAATGATCTACGGTTGTCAGTCTGTTTTGTTGGTAAACTGGGAAATATCTTAGTACGAAACAGTATCGCAAGCAAAAATGACTGAGTATCATAATTTCTCACAAGAGAAATTGGTTTTATCTCGATGAGATTTAAAAATGTGTTTGAAAATCAACTGATTCATGTTTGTTCCGATGACTGGACATGATCTTGGTATTATATAATGGCCGACGGTTGAAGGCCCATTTCCGACTTAAGTTTCATTTGGTCTCAACTTGAAAACAGAGTGAAAGCGTCTTGTCAGACAGTGAAGGATTCCCGTCAATCACAATGGAATGTCAAGAAACAGTGACGTTAGTCAGTGTTTTGGCATGAATCGTTAAAGAGCATTTTGATAAAGAAATTTGCAACATGTTTAAAGAAATTCCAGCTTCGTTCGATTGCCGTGCACTTTTCTTCTTTATGTTATGAAACTATGTCAGAACAAGGTTATTTCAGAGATCAACTTGTGACGTCTTAAAATTCACCAAACTCTGAAAGTGTTACGACATAAACGTCGGATACAAGACAACCCATCTGTCTATAGTAAAAAATGGTGAAGAAAACTCGCTAATTACAAAAATCACTGGCATATTCTGCCGTCCAACAGCTGCACATGTCAAGTACACATGAAGAACGATAACTCTTGTTCATAGTCAAAGCATCACAAACTAACACTCCATATTATATTATATTAGAAACGTATACCATTCAAGAGATATCGCTTACGAGAAGTGGCAAGTAAATATATCATGACATGAAAATTCTCTGAGAAAATAGAGTGATACGATATTTAGGAAAATGTGATAAGTTTACTTTGAAGAAGTAACAGAAATGGTAATCCTTTAAGAAGACATAGATACAATGTAGTGAAATTCGGGTTAGGTCCTCTTAATGTGCTTTTTATAGGATTACAGTGGGATATTTTTTAATCCTCAACAACTTGCACTGTTCAGAAATATTACCAATGCTTATCCGCTGTTTAAAAGGGTCGTTTATCCAAAGGCGATATGTAGGCCTTGTATTATGAAAGCACTACTGTCTGTGTAGTCTTAAAGCTCTATGGTTAAAAAACGATTCGTAGGTTGATCAAAAATGTTTTCAAAATATAACAATAGTGTTCTACATTTCAACAGAAATATGATGCTACCTTCGGACTTAACAGCAATATCAGCGGAAGCAACAGTTTGCTGAACTTATCAGAAGTTCGCTTTAGTGAGTCTTCGGAATATAACCATAGACACTGGTATATGATTTCGGATTTAGATACCACAGATACTTAATAATCTATACCTTGTTTGATATACACAAGTAACGTCTCTGCTATTAGAATATCATTAGATATTTGTTTTTGAAGTTACAGCAGAATCCATACTTCCAAACCAGTCATTAAAGAGTATGGTTATTATTTCACTGAATGTTGAACTAACTCTTGTTATATATTCATTGTATTACACAACATAAGGACGAATGTCCTGGAATTAAGTAGCTAACTCATGACTGTAACGTTACACTATAAATTATTACCACTAATCCGGATCATTCTACATGATACATACTCATTGTAAATTTTACCTTTGACAGTGCAAGGGACAAAGGTCAAGTCAGGTCAAATGACGATATGTAAAAAAAACCACTTCGGACACGGATCTTAACACTTCTACATTCACATATATCAGTGCAGAACAATATAGCCGACGGCGATATGAATGTATACAGTGTGTGGCGATTGTTATTGTTGTTCAACATCGCCATTTTACCACAGATACATATATATGGATTGGGAAATGAGTTGAGTACTGCTGGCAGCACTACCACACGTACAGCCGATTGATAGATACGATTTATCGGAAATGTCAGGTACACTGTGATCGATCGTCTGCTAGCTTCAATGAAGCGATTCACTTGCCGCGAGCGTGATAGTGCCCGCGCACTATCGTTATCAACGTCCAGTCTAGGTCGCTCTGATATTTACGACGCTTTTGTATAGTATCGCCAACTCGGCTCGCTTAACCGTGTTTCGCCATAGTAACTTGTGTGTAGCTGTGTTCCACTTTTTAATCAGCTTGTGAACATATGTGTGGCTAAATATAGCAATCGATATTATACGCCGCGTAGGCTGTGCAGACATTTTGTTTGTGATCGCGATAAATCGACAGTAACAACAGGAGCTATACACATGGCGTGAGTAAGACCTTATATATGTAGTACAATATGAACACCAACACAACGATGGAAGCGGAACGATATGAGTATATGCAAGAGTATACACAGATATACGATTTTCCTGGCAAGTCTAAAAGCACTGTTTGGAAAGACTTTGGATTTTACAAATCACCCGATACTGGGTGTTTAGACAAATCGAGTGCTGTGTGTAAAATTTGCTGTGCTCTCGTTAAATACTGTGGCAATACAACCAATCTTCATACGCATCTCGCCAAACATCGGCCAAAACAGTACAGTAGGACCATCAAGTACGATGACGTTGTTATGTCTATCGACGAAGCTAACTTTACAAGTAATCGTGACGGGAGTATAGGG
The DNA here is from genome assembly GCF_031769215.1 of Ylistrum balloti. Classification (NCBI taxonomy): domain Eukaryota; kingdom Metazoa; phylum Mollusca; class Bivalvia; order Pectinida; family Pectinidae; genus Ylistrum; species Ylistrum balloti. Next base: position 1,520,830 of record NW_026782484.1, read on the forward strand.
TCTTCTCGGAGTCCCCCGAACTCAGAGACCATCACTGCGACAGTCACGTGCGGGTCTCCGCCGGGGACGTTCCCGACGGTACAGACTATGTTGATGAACAGCAACCATGCCCAATCACTCAACAATTCACTAACCGAGTACCTGATCTCAAACCTACTTCCACCAAGTATGGTAGACAACACGGCCTTCCGGAATATGATGAGAGTAGCCGATCAAGGTTACAATATGCCGCCCAGTCAGTACTTCGCGGAATCACTTATTCCACACTGTTACAGCGAAACGAAGCAAAACATTCAAGGTCTTTTGACAAGTACTGAAAACGTCACCATATCGACAGATATATGGACATCGAACCTTACAGATACCGAGTTCGTAACACTAGTTGTGCACATGATCGATTGTAACTGGGAACCCCACTCCTTCACACTGTTTACATTGGAAATGGATGAGGACTCGAACCGGATGTCCTCATCTCTACAAACTATGCTGCAGCAATGGAGAGTCCCAGCTGTACCAATTATGGTAACCAATAGTGATGCTAGGGTAAAATCCGCGACCGATATTCTTGGCATTCGGAATATTTCCTGTCTTGGCAATGCCATCAGCATGGCAGCAAATGATGTTTTAACGTCGACAGGAGTGCCAAGTATCATTGAAAACTGCCGAAACTTTATCAAATCATTAAATCGGAACGGAAAAGACAAAACGAAATTTAGAAAAATGCAACCGGAAATGGATGATATCGAACTCAACATAACCGGGAAGTGGACTACCACATTTGACATGTTGATGAAAATATGCAAGAAAAACGAAGCAATACAGTCTATCAAACAGAGTGACAATTTCACCACAGACACGAAATCACATGCCCTCGATCTGGAAACGGTAGAAAAAACAAAAACAATCAAAAATGTTTTAAGGCCACTTAGAACAGCTGCCAAACTTCTTTCTGATCAGGGTCCGTCGACTGCCTCCATGATACTTCCGGTACTGCGCAAACTTCAGTTGACTTTAGCTGTGAAAGACGAAGATCAGGACTACAGTACTCAGTTGAAGAGGAGGATACTAGATTTTCTCTCGAACTTGTATCAAGATTCTAATGTTAGAGAATGCTTGTTGGTCAGTTCTATCCTTGATCCTCGATATAAAGATTTGAACTTTGTTGATTCCACCGAACGCAAACAAGGCAAAGCGGAGCTTGCCGACGAAGCCACTGTGCTGTACCGGAAAAGCAAGGGTGAAGAGCACGTTGATCTGACAATATGCAACATCAAACAGGAACCGGGCTTGGAGGTAAGTCCTTCCTCTTCTTCGCTCAAGGAATCGGTACCTGCAAAACGACCTCGTATCGAACAGGATGTCGGGGACGATGACAACGACTGGCTAGCAGATGTCGTCTGTGTGAAACCTGAACCTAAAAAGAATAAAATTTCACTCGAGGAGACAGTACTGGCTGAAATAGATCGCTATATGTCTACAGAGCAAACGACCACTCCGCCATTACAGTGGTGGAAGAATCGAGAGGCAATGTACCCAATATTGTCGAGGTTAGTTAAGAAATATATGTGTATCTCGGCCACAAACGAACAGTACGACAGAACAGTCAGTTCAGACCTTCAACAAAAAGCCTGGTTTAACCAGCGTGCCATGTTACCACGGGACTGTGTGGACATGATGGTGTTTCTCAACAAAAATTTCTTTAAATTCTAACTATGATGGGAAATTGACATTGTTCTATCTCTGTGGCTTTTATTATGCATGTTTTGATAACATGTAAAGGTTTTCGATTTGTTTGACGAAAGCTCAGATGGAATATAAAACAAACCAAATTCGACTGCAATTTAGCAGTTTGAGAAGTCCTGGCAAGCATTTAGTTCTTAAGATTGATGTTTCATTAATGTGATCATGATAATTGATACCTGTAAAATGTTAGAATATAATCCTTTTCATTCAAGAGCTTTGTTTGTTTGTGTGAATGCGTATAAAATGTTGCCTTTTTTGTTTAAAAAAACTTATCGTTTCCGAAAAGATGGAGACAACAAACACGGTTTACGTTGTGTTAACAGTCAAAGCAGTCCAATTTTTTTCTATAAAATTCTACCGATCTTTCCTTGTATATGATTTAATCCAGTTTATCATACCATGTATATTGTCTTGTGTACATGTAAGTTGTCCATAGTCCTGATTTATCTTATCTTTTTTACTGGTGCACTAGTAAACGGTATTCTTATTACACTGTTATTTGCTAACGTAAATTGTGATCTATCTCGAATACAATGTAATTTTACTTATGTACATTGTAAGTTAGCTTGCATGTACTGTAATTACCTTAAGTATAATTTGATTTGTCAACATTTATTATACAGTATACTATAATTTATCGGATGTATACTGTGGTTTACCCTTGGAATACTGTATTTACCCTGGATATACTGTAATCTATCTTTCATATATTGCAATCTATATAAAGTCTACAGTGATTGATCTTGTGTGTACTGTAAATTAACTTACACAACAGTAATAGTATACTTTAAAAAGTATTACACATATCTATCTTACATATACTATAATTCAACTTAAGTATACTTCAAACTGATATTTGATTTATATTATATATACTATAATTCAGCTTAAGTACACTTAAAACGGTATTACATATATTTGATTTATTTTAACATATATTGTAATTCAACTGAAGTATAGTTTGAACGGTATTACATATATTTGATTTATCTTACGCTGTAATTTATCTTAGTATACTTTAACTTGTCATATACGTATAGTTTATCTACAGTATATATTGTAATTAATCTAGCATTTATTCCAATCCACTATACTGTTACTATATATACGCTACTTAATATTTTTCGATAAAAGAGGATTGTTGTAGCGTTTTCTCACGTGTACCTATCAACATATTTTGTCTCCAGATGTGGCACCACATTCACATTGAATAGTTACAGCAAGCAACATAAAACCTTAAGTAGCCCTGTTTCTGTAAACCAGTCTCGGCCCCCATTGGCTGTCAACCTTATTGCTATACGAATGGAGGTAACTATGGGAGATCAGATTTGACCGCAATCAGCCGTAAAGTATCGTGCATTAAGTCAATTTAGGTGCTATGGGTCTGTATGTGTATAATATTTTTCAGGGTTTTATATAAATATGTTATAATCATAAGTGTTTTCGATTTAATTCATGATTTTTTTTAAAATATATGTATTTCTATATTTGTTGTAACAATGAAACAGCGGTCTGTCTAGTTGGCGTGTCGCAATGATGCTGCTACATTGTTTGTACAAAAATACGTCATCTCACGATATCCTACATTTTTTGTGTACAAGAAAGTCCTACGCTTTGTTTTAAGTACTGTGTCTGTTAATGTGATGAAGTAGTTCTGACCAATATCTCGGTCACAAAATACGATAGCATTGCATTCAAGGTAACTAACAACTATACAGACGTTCATTTTATGTCGTTATTTGTGTTGTGAAAAAAAAAAGCATTTTTTTACTCTTGAGTTCGTCGACTCCTGTTGTTAATATTTGTTAACTAAAAATAAAAAAAGTTCCTTTACAAATGTCAAAGACATGATGTTGTTAACTTATTTGTGGAATTTCTAAATTTTAACCACGAACGGTTAAAGTATGGGATTGAAGGATAAAGCAAGTTTCTGGTTTGCAGAGACCAAGTCTATTTTTTGAGATAAGAATAAGGAAAAAGGTCCGCCCGCCCATGGTCCAGTCTGCACTGCACATTTTACGTCCACTTCAAAGGCCATTCGGCCTTTCAGCGAGCGAGAAAAAATAGAAAATGAGTAGGAAGAAAAAAGTATTAACAATGAAGTGATGGCAATGAGAGTGAACTGCATATTGTCGATATGTTCAGTAATAAGCCCACTTGCCCGATCATAGGTGTGCTTCGGTTTCTCGATTAACAGAGGACTTGGACACGGTTGAGCGAAGTCGAGGCAAAAATCAAAATAAAGTGGGCTTAACCATACACTTTAATACAGGATGATTGAAGAAGAAATACAGTATTAATACGTTTTAACTATGGACATCAAGTTAAAGGCGACGAGTGTGTCTGATTACCTGAGGTATCTACACAATGCTATTGCTACTCTAGTGCTGGTATTAATATTCGACCCTCCTTTCACGGGCATACAATATAAAAATTAACTCCCTAAAGTAGTCTATGGTGTCGTTGATTAAGCCCGCAACGCAACCCCTTTCGATACATCTGGTTTTTATTTCCCTTTTAAGCGTTTTTCCTAGGGTCTTCATGTTTTGTCCTCGTTTGCTCGATCTTGAATTAGAATTTCTATTTTGTTTCTTATCTAACATTATCTCATTATTGACGTTCTTGGACTAGACAACAGTAAGATTAGCAATACAGCAGGTAAATGGTAGCCTGACAGAAGGGTAATTTATTTGGCATGTATTATTATTTTCTTAATATCAAGATGATGGTGAGCATCGAATAATGTCAATAGGTTTTCTTATCTCATGCGGTTATCAGATCACACTCATTTTCAGAGAAAGGGCCAGTGAAACTATGTACGCTGAAGTGGAAAAGGTATGGGATGGAGAGGCCATAGCATAAGGTAAAGGGCGAGTGACAAGAACAATGTTAGTGACAAGTCTAGAAGGTCGAGTTGTACTCTAAAACAGAATGACAAGTATGGCAGATCTGTGGAGAGTAAGTGACAAGTATGGAAGGTCTGTACAGAGTAAGTGACAAGTATGGAAGGTCTGTACAGAGTAATTGACAAGTACGGAAGATCTGTACAGAGTAAGTGAAAAGTATGGAAGGTCTGTACAGAGTAAGTGACAAGTATGGAAGATCTGTGGAGAGTAAGTGACAAGTATGGAAGATCTGTACAGAGTAAGTGACAAGTATGGAAGATCTGTACAGAGTAAGTGACAAGTCTGGAAGGTCTGTACAGAGTAATTGACAAGTGGAAGATCTGTACAGAGTAAGTGACAAGTCTGGAAGATCTGTACAGAGTAAGTGACAAGTATGGAAGATCTGTACAGAGTAAGTGACAAGTATGGAAGATCTGTACAGAGTAAGTGACAAGTATGGAAGATCTGTACAGAGTAAGTGACAAGTATGGAAGATCTGTACAGAGTTAGTGACAAGTATGGAAGATCTGTGGAGAGTAAGTGACAAGTATGGAAGATCTGTGGAGAGTAAGTGACAAGTATGGAAGATCTGTACAGAGTAAGTGACAAGTATGGAAGATCTGTGGAGAGTAAGTGACAAGTATGGAAGATCTGTACAGAGTTAGTGATTTCTACAAGAGTCTTAGGTAAATAGTCTTGTGATACAGTACGCCAATAAGATAATAAATACAATAAGCATGTTTTAGTAACGTGGAAACTGAAAAAAGAGTTTAAACGTTAAGATAACGACTATCATGTTTGATATAAACTTCTGTCAACTTTAAATCTGATGATAAATTTAGAATGTATCGTCAAGGAGTGAAATAAAAAAGTTTTATTATTGAAATAGCTTTGGTGATGTGTATAACCCACATATGTGTTGAATCATAATACACCAGCGATTAGTTAGTCCAGATAACATCGTTGAGGTCACCGGTACACAACAGTGATTTTCCCTGTCTTGCATGTAAGTAGTTGTTTTAAACATTGAATGTTTTGATAAAGGGAAAACATGGAAATTTACAAGTGTTATCGGTGACGTAGTTGGTACAGTTCTGTGTGCATCATAAGTCATTCTTTCGTTATTTCTCAGTGATATCTCATGCATAATTACCTATCTTATCCAAATCACAGGGGATCCAAAAGACAATATTTTTTTAGTAGCCACGTGCTGTTTCAATGCAGTGAATTACGTTTCTATGGTATCGAAATTGTTGGTCCCGTACGAATCACATAACAGTTTTACAAAGGTCGAGTCTTAATTATTACTATGTTAAAATATTTAAATTACCTTATAATTTCTTAAACATGTATTATCCTAAATCTATTATCTTAACAATAAGATATAGATTCTAGGTATCCCATGTCTCTTATAACATATTGTATATAACGAAACTTAACTTAAAGAGGTGGAGCCTCGGGCCCCATACTGGTCGGAAGGCATCGGGCTGATAAGGTACATGAATATTGTTTTATTTATTTTTTCCAACCATGGTACGTTTCTCTTTGAGTAGATCTAGAAATTTAAGATGTTAGATTAAAGTTATTTTATTTTATCACATTCCTCAATTAAGCAGTACCGATTAACGACTTAGTAACAGGAATTAGACGAATTCACTTTGAAATGAGTCTGTTTTGTCTAGATTGTTTCACTTATTAATACGTGAAACGACTTGATCGATGAAGATTATATAACCTCCTTCTCTAAATATATGTTAATTGACAGCTGGACCTAAATCAATGTAAAATTCTGAAAAATTAATAGGTACAGAAACCAATTATTTGCATAAAACCATTTTTACACGAGTTATGTCCCTTTAGCAAGGTATTTTTCTTCGCTGGGTAACACCAATATGAAATAGAAATCATATGTATTTGCAGAAATGTGTTGTAAAAATAATTTGAACAATTCAACTTTGAAAGATATTATATATTATCAATGGAAAAATTGAAAATAATATTTCAGAGTCATTATAAATCCGGAAATTACCGAAACTATCCGAATGAATGAATGCAAAACAATATGGCGGGATGTTTTACCAAAGCAAAGAGTGTGAAATGAATTTGTAAACCCAGACGACATTAGTTAACTAGAAATGTCGTGACAGCGATTTTATCAACAGTGCAAACGTGCCAAACCATTACCAAGATGTGTGATATATGTTCAGATTTGCTCTTTATGTTGGAAAGCTGTGAGTATGATCGAAGACCTGAAAGATCCGCGGTCCGAATTTACTTTCATGATGAGCATCACTTTGAAAAGCATACCACGAACAACTGATTACATCTAACTATGTATCATCTTTGTCTGCTCTAACCGTTTTATTTTAGTCGTACGAATTAATGTTTAGTAGAAGGACGGACGAAACAAACAACATCGGCCTGACCGGTATTCACCAATACCAGTCTGTTAGATTTTACAGCAGATTGTAGTTTCCACAACTCGCACATTTTCCAATTTGCATAGAATGAGGATGTTGAAAAGAATGCTTTGTCATTATTCTAAGATTGATTAATAAAACAAAGTGGATGGTTCTGTCCTGGGTAGGGCATGTTCTACTGTAAAAGGTTATAAAGCCATTGGTCTTGATCAGACAATTGTGTGCAGTGCTAAAATACACCGGTTATCAGGAGAGAAACATGATTGAGATAGCTAAATTCTTGTCCGAATACAAAGATACAGACTTATACATTTATTTCCATTATATTTTATATTTCTCTGTTGTAGACGAAGAAAGATGTCAAGTTGGTGGCTTCCAGATGAGCAAGAAGGACATTATGTCCTTTGTAAATTTTGTTTGTGTTTGGCCTCAAAGGTTTGTGTAGATATTTTAAGTATCCAGTTACAAATAAAAGGAAATTTGAAAGGTTGTTTCCATCTTGTAAATATGATAAATTTATTACATATATAGGCTGTGTTTACTGGTCATACATGCTGAGAAACAAACTTCAATAAAAAACACGATAAAATAAACTGACATAATTATATAATACTATATCTACAGATCAATGCTATTTTATCTTTATATTTCAAGACCTTTTAGCTCATTCTGACTTTTTCATAAAATGTTGTTACAGAAAGACAAAAAAGGAATGCATGATCTATTAGTTTATGGAATTGTTATGAAATGCTGTCCTTGCTTTTATTTTATTGTAGACAATGTATGTGTTGCTTCAAAAATTCGAAAAATTTCGAAAAGCTCAACAACATGGTGCAGTTGATATTGAGTGTAGCTATTCGAGTGATCCAGACATTGCCAGAAGATTTCCAGCAAGAACAGCAGAGACAGAAAGACAAAGAAGCTGCTCAGACTGAAGAGAAAAGTTCAGATTCAAAAGAGAAAGAAGAAAAAGATTCAGAGAAAGAAGGAAAACCAGAAAAAGAAGAAAGAAGCATGGACACTGATGAAGATGATGAATCTGAAGATCCAGAGAAATGGAGTATGGAAGAAAAAGAAAAATTGCTTCATTCTGTTACCAAAATATTCCTGATGAACTTTCCATCCTACATAGCTTACAAACATGTTGTTCATCCGTCTCGAGAGGCAAGTCCATATTTTTTTTTTTATAAAATGCTGTTCTACAAAGCAGTAAGAGTGGGTGACATGATAGTACCTTCACCGACATGATAAATCACTCATATGAAAAAAATGTATCGGTTCACATACTGGAGTAACTGTACTAACCTGAGGTAAGGTTAAATTTTCAAGATTTATCCTTGAAGAAACATTTTATGCAGCAATATACATGAATATTTTTTTTTTTTTTTTTTTTTTGTTAACTTAAATGGGCATGCTTTTAGTTTCTGTTGCTTATACTTTTCAGGACCATTCACAGCAAGAAATTAGTGCTTTGAATAGTTACTGTGAAATATCAGTAAGTAAATTACTTATGTGTTATTACTGTTTTTGTAGCATGCTTCAATATGACACGTAGTATCTAAACTCTACATATATCTGTCATGTATACTACATATTTTAGAATCTTTGGTTTGGGAATAAAGATGCATCATCTTAGATTGAATAATCGATGGTTATGTCCAGGAAATTTAAATAGGTGCTGTTACATTAAATGATAATTTTTTCTGACATTTCATTATGATAACTGCATGTGTACTGTCATTCAAAAGTGTCATTTTTCAATATTTAGCTTGAGTTTTGTTCTAGATTAAATGCAGCTGTTTTGCCTGTGTTATAATTAATTTGATCTGCATTTAGGTATAAAGGGAACCAATGCATACAGACAATAAACACTGGTTTTATATATTCCATTATGATTTTTGAAACCCTTATGCAGTTATGATACCAGGGCTTGCTGCTTCACCAGGAACTGATCTGATGTTCATAAAATACATTTATTTAAACAAATATAGAAAAATTCTTTTAGTGCTGCTTTCATAAACATAGATTTGGTACAACAGCGTTATTCTTGAAATAACTGATTTTCACAAATGTGAATATTGATACCTAAAAGATTAGACTCAATGTCAATGTTGACATGGATAGGAAATTCCATATGGTTGTCGCTTACCATCTTAGATTTTAACATCTGAAGTGTCTGCAATTACTATAATAGGAATTTTTAATATTTTCAGAAAGAAAGAATTTCTCTCTTCCATTCACATTGGTTTATTTCAAGTTTGATTTAGAATTTGAATTTGCCTACCAGATACTGTCTTTATGATATATATAGGACTCATTTATTAGGTTATTAGATTTCAATGACACATTTATGTAGTACTTTTGTATAATCAATTCATAATCAATTCCTGTATTAAAGTTTGATACTTTATAAAATGAGACTGTTCTGTTTTGAAAGAATTACCAGATTTTCAAATTTTCATAAGATTTATCAAGAAAGCTACCAAATTCCCAAACCCCTGAGTAGAATGTTTATTAAATTTAGGCATATTTAATGAGAATGATTGTGAAGTGAAATCCAGATAATTAATGTTTGAGAAATTATAGAATGATTCGTGTTGTAATTGAACTTTTTCTTCTATAATGTTCACTGAATTCCTTTATAAATCATTGTGCTCAGTCAAAACCAAACAAATTTTAATGTATATGACCTGATTTATACATAATACTGTAGCAAAAATATTGTATTTCTTTCCTTTGTGATGAATTAATTGTAATTATGCATTATTATTTAATCTGAGTGAGGAATTCTTGTTGTTATAAGCAGTTTCTTTCATCATTACTTGTAAGTGCATCAATTATACCAGGTACTAATTATCTATATATCTGATATTCTGCTTGTAGATGTAATAGTGGATGGAAATGGGAGAGACCCTGTACATATATAAGATATATATATTGTTTTATGACTTATATAGCAACCTGGACATATGTTCAGTATTGTTAGGCATGCTAGAAAGATTTTAATAGCAACATGGACATATGTTCAGTATTGTTAGGCATGCTAGAAAGATTTTAATAGCAACATGGACATATATTCAGTATTGTTAGACATACTAGAGAGATTTTAATAGCAACATGGACATATGTTCATTGTTGTTAGACATGCTAGAGAGATTTTGATAGCAACCTGGACGTATGTTCAGTATTGTTAGACATGCTAGAGGGATTTTAATAGCAACATGGACATATGTTCAGTATTGTTAGGCATGCTAGAAAGATTTTAATAGCAACATGGACATATGTTCAGTATTGTTAGACATGCTAGAGAGATTTTAATAGCAACCTTGACATATGTTCAGTATTATTAGACATGCTAGAGACATTTTAATAGTATCATGGACATATGTTCAGTATTGTTAGACATGCTAGAGAAATTTTAATAGCAACCTTGACATATGTTCAGTATTATTAGACATGCTAGAGACATTTTAATAGTATCATGGACATATGTTCAGTATTGTTAGACATGCTAGAGAAATTTTAATAGCAACCTTGACATATGTTCAGTATTATTAGACATGCTAGAGACATTTTAATAGCAACATGGACATATGTTCAGTATTGTTAGACATGCTAGAGGGATTTTAATAGCAACATGGACATATGTTCAGTATTGTTAGACATGATAGAGGGATTTTAATAGCAACATGGACATATGAAATTTTAATCAGACATATGTGTTAGACATGCTAGAGGGATTTTAATAGTATCATGGACATATGTTCAGTTATGATAGAGTAATAGCAACCTGGACATATGTTCAGTGTTGTTAGACATGATAGAGGGATTTTAATAGCAACATGGACATATGTTCAGTATTGTTAGACATGCTAGAGGGATTTTAATAGCAACATGGACATATGTTCAGTATTGTTAGACATGCTAGAGGGATTTTAATAGCAACATGGACATATGTTCAGTATTGTTAGACATGCTAGAGGGATTTTAATAGCAACATGGACATATGTTCAGTATTGTTAGACATGCTAGAGACATTTTAATAGTATCATGGACATATGTTCAGTATTGTTAGACATGATAGAGGGATTTTAATAGCAACATGGACATATGTTCAGTATTGTTAGACATGCTAGAGGGATTTTAATAGCAACATGGACATATGTTCAGTATTGTTAGACATGCTAGAGGGATTTTAATAGCAACATGGACATATGTTCAGTATTGTTAGACATGATAGAGATTTTAATAGCAACATGGACATATGTTCAGTGTTGTTAGACATGCTAAAAGATTTTAATAGCAACATGGACATATGTTCAGTATTGTTAGACATGCTAGAGAAATTTTAATAGCAACATGGGCATATGTTCAGTGTTGTTAGACATGATAGAGAAATTTAAATATCAACATGGACATATGTTCAGTGTTGTTAGACATGCTAGAGAAATTTTAATAGCAACATGGACATATGTTCAGTGTTGTTAGACATGCTAAAAGATTTTAATAGCAACATGGACATATGTTCAGTATTGTTAGACATGCTAGAGAGCTTATGTTATTCATGTATTCCAAAAACATATAGATAGCTAGTTGATGAGAACAAATTATTTAGTGTGAATTTATATTTCTTTCATATTTATTTGGGTATGATCAGTAAAAATCATTCTGTTTTGATTAGATTAATTTTGACATTGTTAGTCTTTTACTCATTTCCTTTGTAATATGATTGGTATTTAGCTACAGAAGATACAGATACACCTACTTATGTATGTAGTACAAGACTGTAGGAAATTATCAAATTTTATCCTGTAACTGGCACTGCCAGTATCAGAATACACCTGCCACATTGATTTTTGCTGTATTCGGCAGTGACGAAAAATAACTGTACTTTAACATGTGCAGTAATTGGACAGAATTACTCTATGAATTTACTGAAATATTATGTTTAGAGATACAAATAGTTGTTGAAATAAGCAAATTTACATGTTGTAATAAACAAGTTGATTTATGAAAATTCATACATTCACCGTTATATCTGATGATTTTTTTAATTATTTTTTCTGCAAGGAGCAATTATTTTGGTTGTCAGTCATCAGGCAAAATTCAGTGTAGCATCAGTGTTGCAGGATGAAGAGAATACATGGTGAAAGTCTTAAAATATAAGCTGTATTTTGGCTGGGGACAGAAAGACAATAATGGCTCAACAGAGGCTAGCTACTTTCGTTTTTCTTCTAACCCTGCTGAAATACAAATTATATTTCAAGACACTCAGCAAGTATTCTTTATATTGTAATATATACCAGGAATAATATGTTACATATTTGAATAGATGTCTTTTTTAAGTATTCAATTATTTCCTTTTCTTTTTGTATGGTGTGGAAATTAAGTAACATTTATTTAATGGAAGTAATGTGAAGGTACTTATACGAAATTAGTACAAAACTCTTTTCATTTTGAATGTGTGACATTTTCAATTTACAATATATGTGAATTGAAACTAATTTAACTTAAAAATCTGAATTGTTTTAGGTACTTAGAAATTTTGGAGTAATTGCTATATAAATAATGGGAATTTGAAATATTTCAATATATCAACTTACAAAAGATGGAATTCATGAATTGAACAACTTCTGCAGCAAATGAATTACTGTTTTAGTAAAATGGTCTCATGAAGACTATATCAGATTAATTATTTCATTACCAGCATTTTTACAACAATAACATCGACATTTAATCTGTATTTGGTACAATGCTGTCCATTTAGAATAGGTCCAATTGCCTGTGCCATGTTGTTAGAGAAAATATCTGATTCTTTAGGATTGTCTTATATTTTACTCGGCATGAACATTTCCAATAATTTGCCAGCATGACCATTAATATGCACCAACAGCATGAAAATCTATACAAGAAATGACTGAATGGAATTGTTTCACCTGTAACACTAACTATGGTCACCAACTCTTGGTATGAATATTGTCTTTCCTGTAATCAGTATGGAAATTTGAGGTTGACACCACAGCTTTTTCTGGTTTAACTAGATATGTTTATTGAAATGTATATTGCATGTGTATATTTTGAAATTGAAATTTTGATATGCTGTTTGCAGAAAAATTGTTTTGAATTCTAGACTGAAGAGATATTCTAAATGTCCTGTCGCTGGTGTAGAAGTGAGGTATATGTTGGCTTACATGAAATTTCACAGAAGGATTTGTGTTTGTCATTGCAGGATCCTGAGGTTCCTTTGTTCCTGCTTCAGAATGTGTGCTATTTCTGTGATAGTAATGGGATCGGTGCTCTGCGTCAGTGTTTTGAGAAGGGAACTCCAGACACACTGCCTTTTACATTTGCTCATATACTCATCACCCTTATCGCAAATGTAAGTTATATTAAACATAGTGTTATGTTCTGGAACAAAAGTTGGGAAAACAGATCTGTTGAGAAATAATAATCTTTCACTTGCGTATCTCATTTGATATTATTAACGATTTCAATTTAGTTCCTTGTGTTTAATTTAAATGCAATTTTTTTTTGTTCTTTGCAGTTACGCTTATGGATGAATATTCCAACTGTGATGCAATATATAATACCCCTTAGAACGGCTGTAATTAGGTAATTATTTTTCCAGTTGATTTGCTTGTACGTTTGCTGTTTGCACTGTGAAATTGTACAAAAATAATTCTCTTTCCTGGATATACATACATATTACATACATTCACTGAACCCTATATAAAATTAGAATATTGATTCAGATAGGGTCTCAATTTTAGAAAGTTAATTGTCAATTACATCAAAGATTTTGGGTTCAAATTTTCATTATCATGTTTGCTGATGGCTTGAATGTATTTTCCTATGGTTGAAATGGTGATTTCATTCAATAGTGTCGATTTGCTAAATTTTATACCCACTATTAGATCAGCTGATTTTACCTAATGGAAATAAATGAGCATTGCCTCTTTTTTTTTTAAGATTTTCACCATGTTGCTACTTAAATGGAAAGGTTCCTCAGTCCTAGGTACAGTTAAACTTGTACAAATGTGGACATGATTTATTGAAGGTTGAAACATTGCACTATATAAGGTGAAATTAACTTTGTAGGTATATGTGTAAGCTATCTGACAAAGATTTGCGGATGGCAGGAAATCGTAACATGACAGACCTAATGTGGGCAGCAGTCAAAGAGCCTTTGGAGGCCCACTTCACCTTTGACAAGGAAGGGCTGGACCTAGCCTTCAAATACTTTACCTGCTCTACACTTACCATCAGGTTGGCTGGGATAGCCCAGATCAATGTAAGTTCTGCTTGATTTCAATATCATATTGGCCAGTTAAGTGTTGTCGGTGACCGTTGAAATCAGACAAGCCTGTATGTTTATGCATCACTTAAAATATTTCAAAGATACAAAGAAAGCGTAAGAGCATGATTTGAAACTTCATAAAGTTGCTGATCATTAAATGTCTTGGTCAGCAACACTTTCTCCCTGGAAATACAACTATTGATTGAATTAACCCATGAAAAATTCCTATCTTCTAATGTAAACAATCTTTGTTTTAGAATCAAATTAACCTGTACAATGAGAGTTGTAATAACGAGACCCTGTTGGATGCAGACAGGTATGTAGTGAGAGATGCTGTAATTTAAACCTGATTGTATTCATGCATGTTTACCCTGTCTAGTCTGTAAGAAGTCCAGGTGACCCAACCTTGACTCAAAGTAGGAGATGTGTTTATCACAAGATAATGGATACAGACAGATAATAATTGATATAACTTTCACTTTATGTCACCATCAAAATTTTCTCAGTACAGTTAGACATAGAAACAAATGAACAACTTAGATGTGAAATCTATCATTTGTTTTGAACAGAATAATAGTGGTTAATTTGGTATGACATGTCAGATTGTATATGTAGAATTCAGATAGAAGCAATTTTGACCTGTACTAGAAATAGTGAATGATTTTGTCAGAATTTTTGTTTCACGTTTATAATTTAACTTGTGTCAGTAACAGGACATTGTTTTGTTTTTGATAGAGTTGGACATCATTTGTCTCAGTGGCTATTGGATAACAAGATCATAGAACATATATTTGGACCAAATCTACATGTAGAGGTAACACATTTATCAAAATATCTGTAATAGTATACAAGATAAACAAATTTGACTGGAATGGCATGATTTTGATTTATACAAATTATCGGTTTCTGGTTAATATTCATCATTTTGTAATTTCTGTCGAACATTTTCAAATTAAAAACATATGTGCCTATTCACACCAAGGTTTAGTAATCTTTTTATATTTCAGCTTATAAAACAGAGCCAGTTGATCTTGAACTTATTAGCAATGGAAGGCAAGATCACCAGTGAACACATTGACTGTGTCTGGGCTTCTAGTCAGGTAGGGTATATAAAATCTGACTATGTTTTGGCTTCTAGTCAGGTATGATATATAAAATCTATGTTTGGGCTTCTAGTCTGGTTGGGTATATAGAGTCTGACTGTATTTGGGCTTCTAATTATGGAGGTCATATAGACAGACTGTATTAGGGTTTCTAGTGAAGGAGGTTGCAGAGACTGTATTTGGGCTTCTAATCAGGGAAGTTATATAGACACTGACTGTATTTGGGCTTCTAGTTAGTCAGGCTATATAAACACTGTGTTTTGGCTTTTAGTCAGGTTAGGTTACAGAAACACTGACTGAATTTGGGCTTATAATCTAGTAGGGTATATAGACTTCTTTCTATCCATTCCTGTAGAGGGAGGTCTTCAAACTGCATATGGAAGTTACTTTCTCAGCCACTTCCAACATTGTAAATTACGTGGTGTCATGCACTTAATTATTTAGAGTGTCAACTATAAGACATTTTTCATCATTGCTTCATCATAATAATGAAAAACTGTACCATATGCTGATCTAATTGTGTATTTCAGTTAAAGCACTGTAGTAAACAAGTGTATGACATTCTGATTCCACTGATTAAGAATCTAGATGTACATCCAGTCCAGCATTTACTCAGACTTGTGTCGGCCCTGGAACCCACTTCACACACAGAATCTGTAAGGCACTTTAATCAATTGAATTTTATATATATATTTATATATATATATGTAGTTTGTCTACTTAGTGTTTTTAAAGAAGGTTGTACTTAACAATAGTTAACGTCTGTCTTTTTACCATGAAAACTGATGTATAAACAAAAACATTAATTTGAATCAAAATGGATAAGAGTTTCATCACAATAAGACTGTATCACTGATTTGTTAGTACTAAGGTTAGTAGTAAGACCTATGTAGCTTAGCCAAAATGAAATGTTGATTATATGAATTCCTGTTAACAGTGTGATAACTGTAGATATTATATATTGTTTGAATATGATTGCTGTGACATTTTCAGACTTTATACCTTGCCTCTGCCCTAATCAAATGTATTTGGAACACATGTGTGGCGTCCCAGACATCGGTGGCACAACACCATGCCCATGCACAAGCCCAGTATACTGCTCTGCAGCAGGACGAGGAAATGCATGAAGGTACACTTTGAAAGATACAGCTTATAGTGTTTCAGTTATCTTATCTTGTCATAATATCATCAGCAGAATTATCCATGCAAGTGAATCAACCTTGTGGGAGGAAAGATGTGAAAGTATGTATTTAAAGCCAATATGTTTGATACGAAAAGGAAGAAAAGAATAATTATCTTATGACTCATATGAATAAGGAAGCTCTAGTTTTAAGCACTGTATGCTTGAATAGAGTCAAAACTTTCAGTTTGTTTATGTTGACAGGTGTAGGGAAAGCTGGGAAACATGAGATGAGTAGTAGTGAAAGCATTCAGATGTCTGAGGATGGAGAGAGTGAAAAGTGTTGTAATAAGGTAAGATACATATCGTGATATTGCTCACATTAGAAAGTTATACATGTGTGCCCAGAAATTGTATTTGTCATTAAAAAATATTTATACTTTAACGCTGAAGTGAGAACTGCAACCGTTGGTCAGTAGAAATATTGTAAGCATACTCTTTTAATGATGTAAAGATAATATTGTTTACTGGCTAGTGTTAAGATAAGTTGATGATTTTTTATTTCAGATTTGTTAATTATTTTTCATAAGATATTCATGCATGATAAAAGTAATTGATTGACTCGCTCTTCTACTCCCTGGACACTTTCAGGCAAAATTACAAGCCCAGAAAAGAGGAAGTCCTGCCAAAAAGCAGCCTAGGGCTAAAGATCATGGCCAGAAGGTTAAGGACAATCAGCATGAAAAACACATGGAAGATGTGGACTCTGAAGGTTTACATGGTCACAGCGCTGACAGTGAGCTTGAACATAGTGGTGAGTCTGATGACCACAGGCATGTTCGTCGTCATCCAATTCGCCATCCACGACGTGATAGTGATGGAAGTGACAGTGAGATTGATGGGAGCGAGTCTAGTGAGGATGAAGAGTTGGAGGAGGGAGAAGTGGCTGATAGTAGGCATCGTCAACAATTACTACAAGCCCACCGCCGTGCTGTAGCCAAGTACCACTGCAACCATCACCATGCACACCACCATGACACATCCGAGGAAGAGGAAGAAGAAGAGGAGGAGGACGACTCAGAATATCTTGAGGACTCTGAAGATGAAGAACTTCTGAAGGAAGCAAAGCTGGTTCACATGAAGCATGCATGTCAGGACAGCGAAGGAAGTTCTGATTTTGAGGATGAAGCTAGAATGGTCCATGAGGGAAAAATGTCATACCAGATGGCCCAGAGGATTCTAAGAAAGCACCAACAGCAGCAAAGGATACTACACCAGGCACATCAGCTAGCTCTGCAAAGTCAACAGAAGGTGAGGCGGAGAGGTGAACGCCCCAAAGGTCATAGTCAGAGAAAGGTCAAGTCCAGTGAAGATCAACCAGAAGCTAGTGAAGAAGACAAGGGAGAAGACAAGGATGCTAGTCAGGAGCATACCAAGCAAGAGGACCTTGCCAACACCTCTCTGGTAGGTAGTCATCAATAGTCCAGTGAAAAGTATTTGGAAATGCCTCAATATGGCAGCAAATATTAGTGTTAAAGAACTATGAATGAAGTCTTTGTGAATTTTACTTTGTGAAATCATACCATTTTGTATGAAAGAAGAAATAAAAAATGAGTATAGACAATGAAAACAATTGTTACTGTTTGACAGGAGTCCATTGAGTCAGATGTGGCTATGCATGGTGGTAGTCAGGACAGTGGCCTGGAGCAGGCTGAGGAAGGCCACTCCCCTGGAGGTCTCACCCCTGGCCAGGAGACGGAGATATTTGACTGTTCCTCGTTCATACAGCAAGTGGGAGTGCAGCGTCAGAGGCAGAGGCACATACAAGGGTAAATCTTTTGCTCTCATTGAGTTTCTTTAAACAGAGCTAATTGGGAAGTTAATAGAAAAGTTTGGAAATGGAAAAGATTATTATGAGAATTTCTAGGATACAGTAATGTCATGTTTAATTTGGTAGTAGTTCAGAGTATGTTCCAGTGCTGCTCAAATGAATTGGCAAACCTGGTTAATTCTTCTTGAACTGAATAAATATCAAGTTGGTATACAAACTCTTTTTGTCTCTATGGTTTGATGAAAGAGGTGACACCAAACTCACTACTGATGTGGTGGAAAAGGTTTGTGTGGCCTAGACTTCAGTCTGACTTTTCTCCTCACCCAGAACCAGACTTTGATGGCACTGACATTAATCTGCTTACACCTTTGAGACATTAATCAGCAGATCATTTATTTTTTCAAAACCACAAATTTTGTTACAATGTTCTTTTCTGCTACTTCCTTGCTATCCTCATTCAATTTATTATTTATTGTTATTCATTATATAGTACAATAACTTTGTCAAAATAGTCTCTTGTATCCAAAATATCATCTTTTGGAAACTGTGTTTATATTAAAATTGTTTTATATGCGATGTTGTAAAGCAGATTTTTAGGACAGATCATTTCCTACAGATGGAGGTCGAAACTCATTTACAATGTAATAACCCTGTATTGTATATTTAATGATGTTGCCTTTCAGTCGAGAGTACATAGAGAACATCATGAGTCCTGATGATGGTGAGGGCAGCTGTCATAGTTCACATATCAGTACCAAATCAGAGAAGAACATGGCTGACTTTGAGGGTGAGGACTTCATCAGTGATGAGGAGCTAGCTCAGATTGATGCCAGCCGCTCTTTCAATCCACATCAGATGCAGCAACACCTGTCCAGTCTTGCTTCCATGTACCACACACACATGCCACATGGTTAGTAGTAGTAACTCTCAAGACACCTGTAGGTTTTTTAGGTCACCTGAGACAAAGTCTTATGGTGACCTATTCTAATACCCTTCATCTGGTATTGTGCATCTGTATACAATTTAACACATTCAACTTCTTCTCAAAAACCCCTGGCCCTATTTCAACGAAATTTTGCAGAAACCTACCCTGGCTTAAGATGAACCAAAGTTGTGAATTATACAGTCCCCATCCCCCAGGGGTCTGAGGGGCAGGGCCAAAAGAGGTCAAAGCGACTTCAATTTCAAAAATCTTCTTCTCAAGACCCAGATATTTTAGAATCATATACTCTTCGTGAATGGAAGCATCTTACAGTGCTTAACGAAAATTATGAATTTCATGGCCCTAGGGTTTCGCGTTTACCTGTGGGGAGGGGGGTAAAGTTTACTATAGTTTATAAAGGAAAACTAGATTTTTGAGCATAATTTGTTTAATTTCCATTGGAAATATTTCAAACTTGGTTAGAATTATAATTGAGGTTGATCGCCTGATGGTATGCCCATTTTGATCCTGACTAACCCCATGAGCTGATGGGCCAAAAGGGGTCAAATTGATACAGATTTAAAAAATCTTCTTCTCAACACTCAGATATGTTATAATTAAATGCTCTTTAAGGATGGAAGTATATTAAGGTGCTTTGAGTCTCACTTTACTTCCTGGGGAGGATTTTTTTTTAAAATTTACTTGATAAGATTTATCAGTACAGGATGACAGTTTTGATGGTATGCATGTATTGACGCTGGCTTAATATATTAAGGGTCAGAATTTCTGATTCATGACAACAGATAACTATCCTTTAACCTTTATCTTCAATATTGCTTATTTCAGGTGACCCATCAAGGCAGCTAGGCCCCTTGTTTAGAGGACACTATTTCCTTAGTTCCTTTTGTTCAGTTTACTTTAATATTAATCAGTTTTAATCATTAGTAATTGTAAGTAAGATGTATAAATCAGTGCTTATTGGTCTGTAAGTATTTGTTTGTTTGTTGTAGTGATCCACCATCGCCCTCAGCAAATGTTCCCTTGTCACCCATCAGACTTCCCATTTGATGACGTGTGTGGTAAAGGAAACACACTGCTGTGGGATCTAGTCCAGGAGGAAACAGCTGTAAGTGAACTTCTCCATTACAAAATTGGAACCATATGTTTAAAACATGTCTTATTTCAGTAGACCATAAGCAGAAGTAAGATGTGTTTTGTCATTTAGACCTTATTTGATTATTCTAAATGAATAGAAACAAACACATGATCTATTTAATGTTTAAGAAATTCAACCACATAATTTGGGTTTGTATGGATTCTTCCTATGAGGGAGACACTCTTTATAATGATTTACTGTTTACCTACTGACTTTGAGTTTGTAAATGTTAAATCAGGTTTATCATGGATTGTACTTACAGCAAAGTTCCAATTGTGTGATTGGTTTGAATTTTCAGCATATGTTACCAGAGGGACTAGCCATGGAAGCAGAGAAAGCACTATGTACTTTGGTGTGCTATTCTACAGATAGAAAAATCAAGATGAAGTTTATTGAAGCTTGTATAGAAAACCTGTCTCAGAATAAATCAGTAGTGGTATCCCTTCGACTCCTACAAAAGATCTTCAGTTCCTTCCAACCTTACAGGAGTGGGGCAGACACACACCATGTCACCATGTGAGTCTATTTAGATCAGGACACAAACTTTTAGACTTTTTATACCTCAGTAACCAGAATGAAATTACAGTTAAATCTTAATCTATATTCAAGGCCTTGACCCTCATAATCTCTTGAGAAGATGTTGTGATTGGTAGGAGTGTAAAGATTAATGAACGTTATACTAATAAATGTCTGCTGGAGGTCATCAGATTGCTTATTTCATTATAAAGCCACAAACCATGTACTATAGGTAGTAATGTTCTGTTAGTAAGGAACAATATTGCATCATATTGAATTGAAATATAAAAGCAAGATATTTGACAGTTTCAATATGTATTAATGTTTTCTTTTTTCTCTCCAAATGAAGGTGGGCTGAAAAGGAGCTACACATGATGAGTCATTTCTTTATCAATCTAGTGTACTACACTGAGGCAATACAGGCAGGCAATGCCACTATCACGGCAATGTAAGTTAGCTAATGCAGCTATTGTTCTGATAAAAGTGATGATTTTACTCCTTACTGATAACAATGTCACATAATCTAGATGTTAGTAGATAGAGTTCCGACTCTGTTTACTCAGAATATCAAAAAGAGTATCTTAAACATTTCATTGGTGTAATGTGATAGTGGTAATTCTTAATTACTAAATGTTTGCTCTTTTTACAGGTACAGTCACAAAGAACAGGTACAAGTACGACTGGACTTCCTCACCTGTGTTTTCTCTGCTATGGGTTCTCCCGATGGTTTTAGTAAGTTTTTAAAATGATAGATTTTAATTCACTGTTATTCTTTAAACATCAAATATGTAATTTATTTGATATTTCAAAATTTGTCGAACTTCAAACTTTTGTATAATTATTTAGAAAAAAAGTTTACTTGATCTATCTTTTATGTATTGACATATGTACAGTTTCCATTATCAAAATTATCTGAAATTTGAAACTCAAAATAATCTTTTAGCTTAGAAATGTGATATTATGTACTCCCAAATGCTGTTCTGATACAGTATTTCTTCACATTTGATCTGTGATCACTTGGTTGTATCTGTCCTGTGATGAAACCATCCTTGCGCACAAAGTATTACTATCTGGTGGTCCCCCTCCAGTCTGTAATGTGACGATCTTAAGGGACACTCGACTGTGGTCAAGTGGACTATTGTTGAGTCACTGAGGACAGTACCTATTGCCATGAAGAAAGCAAAATTTGATAAGAAGTTACTACCAGATTCAATATTCTGAAGAAATCTACATGTGATCAAACTTTTATGAAATAATTTTTTTTACTTCAAATTTGTTGCCATATTGTCGGGCACATTCTTGGATCAGGCTAAAAGGATATAATTTAATTGCAGATTTCTACAAATAGATATTGCGAGATTTGAGTCTAAAAGATATGTAACTTTTTGAAAACATTTGAGTCCTTTCTTATTAGTAAAAACAAAAAATCTTTGTCATCAAAGAAAAATCATAAAAGAGGATCCATATAGAAAATTGCAGGAATTTCTTTGTCTTATAAAAAAATATTAAGTCATACAATAGAATGCCTGGTAAGGATCAAGTGCTGATGCTTCTGTCTGTGAAGCCATCATCTGATTTCTTGGCCATGTCCTGTGATGAAACCATCCTTGCGCACACAGTTATTACTCTCTGGTGGTTTGACCCTCCAGTTTGTAATGTGACGATCCAAAGGGACGCTCAGTCATGGTCAAGTGGACTAGAACTGGGTCACTGAGGACATGGTCAAGTTTTCAAATAGTTAATTCTGATTTTCTGATGAATATTAAAGTGGTGTTGACTTTATGAATGAGAAAGTGTTTGATTGAATATGGCTTACTTTTTATGCTCTCTCCTTTCTCTAATCACTTTGTTTTCCAATAGATCTTTCTCTTTTATTTGATTTTGTATTTATATCCATTTCTCCATCAATAATTATTTTGTATGTAAAGATTTAGAGTGAAGTTCTCGTCAGGTTGATAAGTAAATGGAAAGGGAAGGAAAAAAGGGAGTAGGTGGAGTGAAGTTGCCTCTGACATTTTTTGGGCTGTAATTTCTATGGACCAAATTCTAAAAGAGGTTAGAGTTAGACTCTGAATAAATAGGTTTTCATCAAAACTGGAACATAGGTATTATATATACATGTACATTGATCAGTTTATAATTTGTGAAATTATTTATTATCAGTGAATATATCAATTGAAGTATGAAATAATTTTTAAAGAAAATTTCAGCTTGCAATCAGACTTACGTTTTTATTGCTTAGGACTGAATTTGGAACAAGTTGACACACTGTGGCGCTGTATAGCTTTGGACACTGAATGTTCTGATGAGTGTCTTAAGTGGTTTCTCAATCAGGCTAAAAGTAAAGACCACCACGCCATGGGCCTGGAAACATTCAAACACATCTTTCTGGAAAAGGTATGCCCTTTGAAGATTCAAGACATAACAAAATCAATGAAGGAAAACAGAGGAAATCATGTGACTTATAAGTTTGTGATCTTTGATATTGTATATTATGTAATGTTAATGTGGGATCTGATTTTACCTTTTGTAATTGTCATTAAGAATTTAAATACCTAGTAAATTAAAATTTTTAAATTTAGATTAGTGAAGTGATGAATAAAAACATGATGTATACCTATTTCCACAGATGCCTCAACTGAAGCCAGAATCCATGAGCATGATTGGCCTAAACTTGTTTCAACAGTTATCACATCTGACGAGGATTGCTAATGCATCATTGGATAAATCCCTGACAGAGGATCAGGTAAAAGTTCATTCCAGTGATATGTTATAGTCTGGTTGATGTATTCAAGAATTGATTCACTTACAAGTGGAATTCTGTGCTTTTATTTGGAGTTTTTTGTGGAATGAATAAAGCAAATTGTGTGATCTTAACTATTTCAGTAAAACATCATTCCAACAGGAAGAGTGCAAAGTTGGTGAAAATTCAGTATACTGTTTAATAAAATTCCGTCTGTCTGTGGTACCTGTTTCAAAAAATATATATATTACTGGAATAGCTCTAAATTGATATAAAGGAGGGTCAAAAGTACATCTATGTTATTCACAAATAATGGAAAATGCTGTCGTAAGGTTTATTTCAACTTTTTATCCCTTAAAGCACTTGTTTGTGTGCAAATGAAAAGTGGAATTAAGCAGTCTTAAATTATACCAAAATCAAAGTTGTAGACATGAAGGTTTTACTTTGAACATTCCAGACAAGATATATTTATAAAATCTCATCAATAAGATAAGGAATTCTATTACTGTATACAGTACCTTATTGTGAATTTGTCTCAGGTCTGTGGTATGGATCAGCTGTGGAATATTGCCTTGAAGGCTACAAACACAGATGTCAGCATCACAGCCATACAGATCCTCAACAGTTACTACATCAACTACGGCAATGGTCAGCTGGAGAAAGAGGAGGAATTTGTACAACGATGTATGGATAGTCTTGTTCAGGCTCTGTCAGATCTCAACCAGGTAAATCCTATAACTGATAGGGTCTGAAATCTACCAGGTAAATCCTACAACTGATAGGGTCTGTTATCTACCAGGTAAATCCTACAACTGATAGGGTCTGTTATCCTGATGTCATATCACGACCAGTTAAATCCAACAACTGATAGGGTCTGTTATCCTAATGTCAGATCTCGACCAGGTAAATCCTTTAGACTGATCATAAGGTATCTTGTCAAGGCTCTTTCTGATCTCAACCAGGTAAGTCCGTTAGACTGATAATAAGGGATCTTGTCTAAATAAAGGATCTGTTATGTAGGAATTCAAAAGTTTCCAAATTGAACTCTCAAATTTGATTTCTATGCCACATTATGTTATAAATATTCTTACTTGATATGTAAATTTCACCTTAATGTTTTTTCCAATTCACAGAATCCTGATACCAATTTACTAGTCATTCAAAGAGGTTTGGTGCTATTGAAAAACCACTTGGAAGCGTTCAGGAAACGGTATGCCTACCACTTGCGTAACTGGCAGATAGACGGGAAGGGAATCCGTAGTCATCAGCGATCCATCCACGACAAACAATCATC
The DNA here is from genome assembly GCF_031769215.1 of Ylistrum balloti. Lineage (NCBI taxonomy): Eukaryota > Metazoa > Mollusca > Bivalvia > Pectinida > Pectinidae > Ylistrum > Ylistrum balloti. The sequence goes on from NW_026782484.1 coordinate 1,545,860, forward strand.
TATGATGAGAGTGATTCTACAGCCAGCAGGCATGACAGACAAGGTCAGTTAATGAATTCTCTAGTAAAATGTTAATGCTTATGCTTAACCATTGGCCTGAGAAATTTGGCATTCATGTTGTTTGTCTTCACTGAAATTTTTGTCAGATTTAGTTTTTTTAGTTATGTATTTCAGCTTTTAAATCAATGATATGGAAGTAAATTTTTGAATTTAAAAAAAAAAGAAAAAATTGAAGTCATTTTATATTTATGTCCACTTTGTTAAAATGGCTATGGGAGCTTCATTATTACCAATATGCAAATGCACAAATTGAAATTTTTTGTAATTAATTCCAATATGAATTAATGTTGAAAGAAATTTTATAGACACCAAAGTCAACACTATTTAGAGCTGTTTTATTGTCATTAGATCTACCCGACCTATCTGAGATTACTGCCTATTACATGTATTCAAACAACTTCTTACAGACCCAATTAGAGATGTCCTCAACAGACCTGGTGGCAGAGTTGCGTGCAGAGGTGACTCGTTGGTGGGAGGGGCTACACAAACAACAGCTAGCTCGACATCAGGCAGAAGGTGCCCACAGCAGCACTATGTTGTCACCAATCCTTGGTGCCATGCTCGGAGACGGTCCCATTCGCATGATCACCCTTGGACAAGACCTCACAGTGGACATGGATGAGAAGTCCCTAGGTGACATGCAGTTCAAAGACATGCAGGTATTGTGGTTTATCCATTCATTTTGTGTTAAAGCTATGACTTCAGAATCAATCTTGGCATATAATATTTAAATCTCCAAATCACTTAACCTCCTGTTTCTTGAAGGCATCAAATGAGAATAGATGTTTAAAGTAAAGATAGAGATTGAGGGATTTATTGTATATAACACAACTCTTCTGTGTTACAGCTTGTGTTTGTATCAGTGGGGGCCAGTAGACCCCAGCGTAAGATGGACGGCAGTATCCCATCATCATGTTTACCTGCACCCTCCCACAGCAAGCTGCCAGTGATGTTAATGATACAGGAGCCACACTTCAGCAAGCTCTTTACCCTACTAGAGAGGCTTGGCAAGCTTGACTTCACCTCTACAGAGATGGTAATTATCAGACATACTATTGAAGAACTGAAAAACTCATTGAGTGTGTGGATTAGAAAAGGATAAAAATACCTCAAATTATTCATTCTTGTATAATTGTCAAATCATTAATTTTCTGTGGTGATTTATTTTCATTGATTTTGTGTGTACTGTTAATCCTTGAATTATATGTCCACAAACTGTTGAAATAAATATCAGTCGATTCATTGAGCGATACACACACAAAATCAAGTGTCCTCAAAAAAGAATTGTTTTGAAAAACCATGAAAATTAAGCCCCACAAAACTAGATGATTTTACAGTATATTTACAATAAATCACAGCTTGTGCTGTGTAGAGTTCAAGCAGTAAATCACAGTGCAGTATTTAATTGTTGGTGTGTTGTAGGAGAGTCAGGAACGGTGGGGCCTACAGACCAAGGCTCGGGTGTTATCAAGGAAAGTGTGGGAACTTCTCATGTTACTGCCTACCAACCAAAGTATGCTGGAGGGCTTTAACAGTATTGTCTCGGAGGAGGTAAATCCACTGTTACTAACAATAAATTGTAACATATTCAGGGGTACTTGTTAGGCTTCTCCAAATAGCACACAAACTTATATCTTGGATTCATGGGAGAAATTCATTTAATGAAATCTGATATATATCATTGTATTTAAGTTAAGAGTAAGCAGTGTTTTAAGTGTTTTACAACTAACATTTGTAGTCCACTTATTTTGATTGAGAACAATCCAAACTTTTACTGTATTTGCTTATTGTTAGGAGTTAATAGTTGTTATCTTATAGCTTGAGTTTCGCTTTCCTTTAGTATAAAGAAGCCAATTCTTTTTCTCACTTCTGACTAAATGACATCAAGTGTCATGTAGTGTTTATTTATGTATTGTTGACAGAGTGCAGAGAAGGCAGACCACTGGGACACATTACTGGCACCCAATGCTCCTCACAAACTCATGTACTCGCTACAGATTGTAGAAGCTCTCTCTCGTACACCACGCCATCGCAGGAAGTTCTCTGTAGGTTTACAAAACAGTACCTTGCTAATCTAAAACCTGTTGAACCATGTTATTTATGCTAAAAACCCTTTTTTGTTATTTTTAATAAAAAAAAACCATTTTGATAATTGAATCAAAAAGGTAAATAGTATTATTTTATCCAGTGGTTTACATTAGGATTACTAAAATATGTAATAAATGAAAACTAAAGAAATTCAAACTGGTTTTCTAGTTTTTGTTTGATTTGATTCAATAGATGAGGTCAGGTGCTGGAGACTCGAGAGCTATGAGCACAGATTCTGAGATGGACACTGATAGTAGCGAAGAGATCTGGAGCCAGAAGGTAGTCTTCATCACATGAATTCTGTATTTGAGCAGAGATGAAATGCTTGTTTTTCAGTTTCAATTCAATAACTTTGGTTAGACATCATGTTAATATTAAGATATTTCATTTAACTTAGTTTCCCTGGCTATGTCGCATTTAGTTCTGTTTTGTTGAAATGGTACCATAGGTGTATCTGTGTTACATGCATCATCTTGTCTGACAACATAATAGCAGAAAGCAGATCATTTTTGCGGCGGTGATATTTTCACTATTTTGTGGTAAATTAACATGATCAAGTAAATTTAATCTGTGAAATAATAACATGTTTGTATAAAATGTCATTTTACATCCAGATTGCGAAACCGAAGTTCTATAAAATTAGGATTTGATTGCTTTAAAAGGACAACCGCGAAAATTGTGTCCATTGAAAATTACCAGCTATATGTTATCAGTTTTTTCAGAATCACAAAAGAACTTGTACTTCTGACAAAAATTCATGTTTTCTTTATTCTTCTTTTTAGTTTATAACAAAGGGAGGTTTAAAACACTTGCTGAACATTTTCAAGTCAGGTGTTCTACAAGCTAGAGAAGAAGAGGCATGGAGTCAAGTATGTAACAAACAGTTTTTTATTGTTTTATGTTACAATACAGGAAACTGTAACCTTACTCTTACTTGTGGGGATGGCTTTAAATATCTCACATCATATGTAGAGTCACAGAGATGACAAAGCTTGAAAAATAAGAAGTGGAATATGTGAAGCATTTAAGATACATTGCCTTAAGTTTGTTATTGTATGTACCATAAACACCCTCAGTGTTTTTGATAGGGTAATCACAGACTTCTGGGTACTTAGTTGGTAAAAGTATCTAATCTTAAGTTGTAAAAATAACCATGTGAAAACTTATTTGTTTTGTTTCAGTGGAACCAGGAATGTCTGGCCTATCTGCTGAGACTGATCAGCCAGTTCTCTGTGGAATTGTCAGATGCAGAAGCTGGTCATGATGATGTGTTTGAGTCTTATGAAAGTCCCAGGAAAAAGATGAAGCGTCATAAAGGTGGCAGCGAGAAAATCATTATACCTAGACTGAATCAGGTACGATAAGAAAAAATGGAGCGATAAAGACTGAACTATTGTGTGATTTTCACGTTTAATATTCATTTAACAGTTTAATACGGATAACTGTGATCATGGACATAAAAACAGGAAATATTTCTTCTTTAAAAATCTTAAGTGTTGAATTCTCATTTAGTTGCTGGAGTGAAGTTGTGAGATGATTGATATTGTGAATGTATAAAACCTTTCATTACAGTCCACATTGTCCATGCTGAACATCGAGTCTATCCTGAAGATCCTCATGCAGATTCTGTATGATGCAGCCTTCCCTAGTGACACCAACCCGGTCAACACCGGGACGTGGGGCAGGGCTGAAGGTATGTATCATACCTGATGTACTTAATGTAATAGTGCCATTAGTTTTGTATGCAAATGTTTATATTAAAGATTGCTATTGCAGCTGAATACAAATGAATATAGAAAAGATGATTCCTGTTTACTGAGGAACACATCCAGTATATGTTTATATTTATTTCAGTGGTGCACTACTCCTGGTTGTTTCTGGTGTCCTGGGCCTACTCCAGTGAAGAAGTCAAGCACGCATTGTGTTCAGCTCAGAACTTTGTGTCGTGGCTCCGTAGGCTTACACTGGATGCACCCGAGGTAAATATACACTTTAATATACAGTAATCTTTCCATCCTTTTCTTATCAGATGTTTTGGTTGATGAATTTATTTCAGTGTGGATTGGATCATAAATGATAAACAAAATGGCTGCAATATTATTTGACACTGGTATGATCATTTTTTACAGCCATTCGTGAGGCGCGAGGCATGCATGGGTCTGTACAGGTTGTGTCTTGGCCGCACTGCAGACAGTAAAACTGGTTACACACTTCTCATGCCAATGTTGTCTAGTCTACTCAGCTTCCTCAACGAAGCCCTTACTATCAAACCTCAGCGCAACTTTGATGTGAGTATGACCTACATAAATGCTCTTCATTTGCTTATGACTCTATGATATATTTTTTTTTAATACATTACCAGAAAAATGTATAAATGCAACAAAATCTGAAGGGTCATTCTTTATTTTACACTTGCACTTGAATTGTATTTTTCCACAGTTGGATGGGCTGAAGGAAAAGGAACCCCAGGGGCCAGGCTGTCGGGACTACTTCTGGCTTGTTTGTCGTTTTGTGGACAGCATTTCAAAGGAGGATGCAAAGTCTGATAAGGTACTGTTTACTAAAATGTGACTGAATATAAGATGCTGAATACTGGATAATTTCTGTTTCACAGATATAACTCAAGTCTTATTCTGCCCCTCTTTGTTCAATGAATTTTTTCAGAGTTGAAAAGGGTTAATCAAGAATAGAGATAAGAGTGATCTGTGACCTATATATAATTATGTTGGCAGGAAGCATGATCTGTATTGTTTTACTGTACACTGAATTATAGACACAGTACAGCAGATATGCTATTTAAAATGGTATTATTACATTAAACACTTTTCATACAAATGACATATATGATTAATTCTGTAATTATTGTGTTACTGTTCAGGATGAGATTGTCAACATCAACAACCTGGCAAAGGATGTGTCAAATCATATAATGGAACGCCAATACCTGGAGACCAGACAGGGGTTTGAGGAGGATGATGGAGTCATAGGACTTCTCAATTTGATGACTGCTATCATCAAACACAACCCTACATACAAACCATCGCCAGAGGGACAGGTAACCTCACTTAAACAAACATTTATTGTTTTACTCAATCAGTATGGAATTTCTTGTTGTGGGAATGTTGATGATGAATTGTTTCTTTACAGAGTTTCCTGGAAGAGGTGTTCTGGTTGCTGTTTGCTCTTCCTTCTCCTAGCAAGAGATTTCTGCCCAAGTGTAAGAGCCAGACAAGTCGTTCTTCAGCTTATGATCTGTTGGTAGAGTTTGTTAAAGGCAGTGTTGACAATTTTGGAATACTTCACAAACTGATGATGAAACAACACACGAAAGGTAAGCAAGATCAGTTTTAGGATGACTAATTTGGAAAACTCAAGTTGTGTATTTTGTTTTGGACAAAGATGGAGGGTGGAATTTCAGAGATTTTAAATTTGCTGTTGTTTCTGTGTTTGAAAAATTTCTTTGGCATAGGTATCGTTTTCTGTAGGTTTGAAGAAACTAGTGTTTTTCACATATTATTCAAATCAATAGATATACAAACATGGTTTATAAGATCAATGCTAAATGATTGTTGTTCCAGATGCCCACACCCCCTATCCCTGGGACTACTGGCCACATGAAGATGGGAGGTCCAAGTGTGGTTATGTAGGACTGACCAACCTTGGTGCTACTTGTTACATGGCCACCTGTATGCAGCACTTGTATATGTTACCACAGGCACGACAGTCTGTACTTCAGGCCATAGTAAGTACACAGAATCCTATCTGAACAAATCTTAAGGTTGTGTGTATATTATGTTTTAGATAAATTGACAACAATATCTGGCTATTATCCTTACAACTTGGAAATATTTTTTTTTGGAAACTTAGTCATGATATGATTGTTGACCAGTTTTGATATTTCTTTGTTTGGTTATATTAGAAGTAAATAAAAGACATGTACAGGCATTTACTTGACCATTGGATGTCATAGATCCTGTGTTTTAGGTCCAGACAGGGGAAGTGTAAAAGTGATCTTCCATATTCATTTGTGTTATCAAATAATAAAACAATGCATCATTTCTGTGGTTATTGTCAGAGTTAACCCAAATGTCCTCCCTATTCTAAACACTGAAGCTTCTGAATGTTATATGAATATTAAATAATAAACCTTGAACACATGGTTTATACTGGCCTTGAAAATCGCTCTAAATGTGACAGAACTTTGGTCTGAAGCATTTGTAAAGAATGTTAAAACATAGATACTTTTTATTATATTTCAGTGTTCAAAACATAACAAGTATGAAGGTACTATGTCAGAACTGAAGAAGATGTTTGCATACCTACAGGTAAAAACAAGGAGTTATTACTTCATGAAGTAAACTTACTACATATTGGCTAATTTAAGAAAAAGAGATTTCTACACTTAATTAGGAATGGATTTCAAAGCCATTGCTTTGTTAGTGTTCTCTTTCAAAAATAACTCTAATTAGTTTTATAAACAGAACACAAGTTCAAATGTGTGCATGCTTAATAAACACTTTTTTATCTATAGGCTTTGAGCCAGGAGTTACTTGAAGGCTCCATTCCTTTGTGATGAAATAAGATGAACGTATTTGTGTTTTATTTGTTCAAAAGGAGAGTGAGAGAAAGGCATACAACCCACGGAGTTTCTGTAAAACATACACTATGGACAAACAGCCTCTCAACACAGGGGAACAAAAGGACATGACGGAGTTCTTCACCGACCTCATTAGTAAATTGGAGGATATGTCACCAGAAATGGTAGGCTATTAGATATGTCACCAGGAATGGTAGACTGTTAGATTTGTCACCAGAAATGGTAGGCTATTAGATATGTCACCAGAAATGGTAGGCTGTTAGATATGTCACCAGAAATGGTAGGCTGTTAGATATGTCACCAGGAATGGTAGACTGTTAGATATGTCACCAGAAATGGTAGGCTGTTAGATATGTCACCAGGAATGGTAGGCTATTAGATATGTCACCAGGAATGGTAGGCTGTTAGATATGTCACCAGGAATGGTAGGCTGTTAGATATGTCACCAGGAATAGTAGACTTTAAGATATGTCACCAGGAATGGTAGGCTGTTAGATATGTCACCAGGAATGGTAGACTGTTAGATATGTCACCAGAAATGGTAGACTGTTAGATATGTCACCAGGAATGGTAGACTGTTAGATATGTCACCAGAAATGTTAGTCTGTTAGATATGTCACCAGGAATGTTAGGTTGTTAGATATGTCACCAGGAATGGTAGGCTGTTAGATATGTCACCAGAAATGGTAGGCTGTTAGATATGTCACCTGGAATGTTAGGCTGTTAGATATGTCACCAGGAATGGTAGACTGTTAGATATGTCACCAGGAATGGTAGACTGTTATATATGTCACCAGGAATGGTAGTCTGTTAGATATGTCACCAGAAATGGTAGGCTGTTAGATATGTCACCAGAAATGGTAGGCTGTAAGATATGTCACCAGGAATGGTAGGCTATTAGATTTGTCACCAGAAGTGGTAGGCTGTTAGATATGTCACCAGGAATGGTAGACTGTTAGATATGTCACCAGAAATGGTAGGCTGTTAGATATGTCACCAGGAATGGTAGGCTATTAGATATGTCACCTGGAATGGTAGGCTGTTAGATATGTCACCAGAAATGGTAGGCTGTTAGATATGTCACCAGGAATGGTAGGCTGTTAGATATGTCACCTGGAATGGTAGGCTGTTAGATATGTCACCAGGAATGGTAGACTGTTAGATATGTCACCAGGAATGGTAGACTGTTAGATATGTCACCAGGAATGGTGGACTGTTAGATATGTCACCAGGAATGGTAGACTGTTAGATATCTCACCTGGAATGGTAGGCTGTTAGATATGTCACCAGGAATGGTAGGCTGTTAGATATGTCACCAGGAATGGTAGACTGTTAGATATGTCACCAGGAATGGTAGGCTGTTAGATATGTCACCAGGAATGGTAGGCTGTTAGATATGTCACCAGGAATGGTAGGCTGTTAGATATGTCACCAGGAATGGTAGGCTGTTAGATATGTCAACAGAAATGAGAAGGATTTTAGATATGGAGTTATTCTAAGACATTACTAATCATGTTTAAATTTAAAATATTTAGGAGGAGGTTCCTAACAAAATCATCAGGGATGAATCAGTGATCAGTTATAAATATACAAACAATTTATAGAGTTGAATACTATTCTCAAGGACACAGTAAGATCAGATGTATGTATTTGGCTAATGTAAACTAGCGAGAAACTTAAAAAAAACATATTTTTGTGTATGCAGCACAAGCTTGTGAAGAGCCTGTTTGGTGGTATTCTGACTAACAACGTGGTGTCTCTGGTAAGTACTGCTCTAGATGTAGACTTATGATGTCATATTAGTTGCCATTACTCCTAAATGTTTAACATATCAATGTTTATGACTTTATAACTTGATGCTCTTGTGGAATATTTCAGGTTTGTTCATGTGATCATTATGTAGTTTCAAATTTCATATAGAATTTTAATTTCATGTCAATAAAACACCAGATGTAAGATGGTTACTTGTATGAAGCAATGCATTATATCCATGGTGATTGGTCTCCCCATATTGTGGTATATATTCAAAATAACCAGGCAATATACAGCCCTATTTATCTTCAGGAAATGCCTTAGTTTCAGGATAACAAGTTATATATATGTAAACATTGTAGACAATGTTTAAAACTAGATTGGTAAGGTTTGCAAATCATGTTCATACAGTACTATAGAATAATGTTTTGTGGATATCTAGGACTGTCCCCATGTCAGTAGGACTCTGGAAGAATTCTACACAGTCAGATGTCAAGTGACAGATATGAAAAACCTTTATGTAAGTATGACTTGAAAAAGAATAGCTTCCAATACTTTTTTCACAATACTGAATTTCTTAACTTACTTCATAATTTTTAACAGAGGATTTTATAGTAAACTTTATAAGGATTATTTCAGGTGAGTATTTTCTAATTTTATCATAAAGATCAACAAATTAATTACAAAACTTGACACGATTGAAGTTTGAAAAGGGGAAAGATTTTCAGATTTCGTAAGATTTCTGATTTTTTTTTTTATAAAATTTTGATTTTGTTCAAAACTTCTAATTTTGCTTTGTCAATGACACTAAGTGACCATGTATTAACAGGAATCATTAGATGAAGTGACAGTCAAGGACATGTTAGAGGGAGACAATATGTACACTTGCTCAAAATGCCAGAAGAAAGTGCGTGCAGAGAAACGGTAGGTAACAGTACAATGTAGTCCTGTTATGTCATTTCATAACAATAACATTGTTTTGCTGTGGATGAGATGTCTAGATGTTGTATAATAAGATCTCTGGATTCCAATTAAACAAAAAATGTTTATATGTGCTATATAATAAAATAATTTTCAGTTGAAATGCTATTAAAATTTGAAAAAAGTTAATTTGAATTAAATTTGTTATCTGTTTTACCAATTAGGGCTTGTTTCAAGAGGTTACCTAGGATACTGTGTTTCAACACAATGCGGTATACTTTCAATATGGTGACGATGATGAAGGAGAAAGTGAACACTCACTTTTCATTTCCATTGTGTTTGGATATGTCGCAGTACATGGAGAAAACTCTCATGGGACCAGACAAACTTAAAGGTATCACTTATTTTGTTGCATTGTTATAGGAAACCTTAAGACGTGATGTATACTAGTTCACTTTTGGGTTCATGAATTGTGATTTGATTTTTTGCACTAGTTTGATATTGGTTAATCGTTTGATTGTTGAGGGGAACACAACACATCAGCCCCTGATTACTGATTTCAAGTGCTAAGATATTAATTATCATAAAACAATTTGTAACGTGGAATAACCACACAGATGACTATAAGGTTCAGAGTGTATTAATTATACCAACAGTGGATGATGATGAAGATGAGCGACTACAGATGCTGGAGATGGAGGATGATGAAGATGAGGGTTATGATTACGAGTTGACAGGTGTGACAGTACACACAGGGACAGCTGATGGAGGCCACTATTATAGCTTCATACGTGACCGCATGCACACAACAGACAATGGCCAGGATAAATGGTGATTGTGTTTGATAGTTAAACAATCTATTGGTGTACCAACATTTATCAAATTTTTGTGTTCTTGTTTATGATTCAGGCCATTGCAGTGACAAATCTAAAAAGAAAACTTTGTATTAAGTTTTCAGTTTGATTAAAAAATATGTCTTTTAAGCTATTGAATTTAGAAAAAAAATTTGCTGTTTGCTTTTAAAAAATTTTAAGAGTTATTTTCTTTTCTGTAGGTACCTATTCAATGATGCAGAGGTGAAACCATTTGATCCAAGTCAGATCGCTACGGAGTGCTTTGGGGGAGAGATGACGGTAGGCTTGTAGTATTATTGATTGATTAATCTTACAATTGCTGTTAAAGATTTTATATGAGAAATTCTAGATAGCTATTTGGTTGTGATTTTCAGTTTCTGTCATTTCAAGTTATTGCTTTTTTCGTTTCAGAGTAAAACATATGATTCAGTGACTGACAAGTTCATGGACTTTTCCTTTGAAAAGGTAAATAATGATTAAATATCTTAAACGTTGCTGTAAAATAGTTGTTGGAAATCCAGGTGTATCAGGTTCTGGATAGCATGATATATTTGAATAAGAAATTAAATAAGAATGAGTTTATGTAAACAGGGACTTTTCTTTTGATGAACACAAGGTAAATTCAAAAATCCTGTGAGAGTCTGCAACAAATGTACATGATGATATGACCAATATTTCCTGAATTTAAGATGAAATGGTTTTCTTTCAGACTAATAGTGCTTATATGCTGTTCTATGAAAGATGTCCGATAAAGAAAGACAATGATGAACCTAAAAAGTTACTAGAAGTTGAACCTGTCCAAAAGTTCAATTTTGAACTTTCAAAGGAACTGGCTGAGGTATGTGTCGGGCACAAAAGATAGACAAAAACTCCTGATTTAAATTTGCAAATAGATGTTATTGAAATTTCAAATGACAGAAAACCTTCAGATAAAAAATTAACACATATTGATTTGATACACACAATTTTTTGCATCAAATAAATTAACACATTGATTTGACACACACAATTTTTTGCCACAAATATTCTACATTTTGCTGGATTGTTTCCTTTCTTAAAGTGGATTTGGCAGGACAACATGCAGTTCCTACAGGACAAGAACATATTTGAACACACCTATTTTGGGTAAGTGAAGTTCTCAACTGTCGTTTAAAGATATCAAATATCTTTGATAGTTGCTTTAACATGGATACACAAATTAGTGAGTGCTATAATTTGAATGATGGAATGAAATTAGGGTAAATAACTATTATCCTACAGGATAGGTTTTATTGATACAGAGTGCCACATTGAGAATTTTAATTATTCACAATAAGTATAATTTAAACGAGTTGACGATACAAGTGATACCTTGGATCAGGTAGATTTTTTGCTAGCCTAGTTGTAGTTCAAGGTTTACTGCAATTTTTGATTGCATACTGATATAACACTGGTACTAATATGTACTGAATACTGAATTCACATTCCTGGTATTATTCTATCTGTTCTTATTTGTGACTGCTTTACTGTGTTATTTAACAGGTTTATCTGGCAGATCTGTGGCTACATCCCTACAACCCTGTCTAAGGATCCACAGCTTCAGGTGTCTCTTAGAGCCTCACAGCTGAGTACTTCATTTGTCTTGGAGACCCTCATACATGCCAAGGAAAAGGTTAACTTTTTTCTTTAATGTATATGAGACCCATGAAAAAAATAGATTTACTAGATGAAGTTTGTAATGTGGCTGTGGTTAGATAACCAAAAAAAGATAAATTCTTACCTGTAAACATTAGTGTGTACCTAACTACTAAGTGAGTTGTAACCCTATTAATATTGATCGCCTAACTACAATTGGTCAATATTAGTGTCTGTCTAAGCACCAAGTGGGTTTTAACCCTATTGATATTGACTAAATAAAGCTTTTTATTGTCGCCAGCCAACCATGCTGCAGTGGATTGAGTTGTTGACGAAGCAGTTTAACACCTGTCCTTCAGCATGTGAGTGGTTCCTTGACCACATGGCCGAGAGTGACTGGTGGCCCCAACAGATCCTTATCAAGTGTCCAAACCAGATGGTGCGACAGGTAGGTGTTTGTCTCTCTTGTCTTTCTCCGACATCTTAAGTACAAGAACAGGAAGAGTTCACTTTTCTGGAAATCAGTCTGGTACTATGTCTGGTAATAAGTCGACCCAACATGTTTTTTCTAGGAAAACCCAAATTGTTTTGAAAAGTTTTGTTGTTTAAAAGGAATTTCTTGTAAACTTGTTACACATAATTGAAAAAACGTTTTTAAAATGTGTCAAGTGATTGTTGTTTTGACCAGATGTTCCAGCGACTGTTGATCCATGTAATATCGCAGTTACGGTCAGCACACATGGACTTATACCTACAGCCATTTATTGAAGGGTGAGTATTGGTTTAATGCAACATTTGAATACATTTTAACTTGAAAGTAATATCAGAAATAAGCATAATATTAACATAAACAAGTGTGAAAAACATTTCCTTGCCTAAATTTTGCACATTTCAAGAAAAAATATCAAACTTTCATAAATTGTCTCATTACTTTTAGTATTTGATAATTACAAACTTTAATTGTATGTGTGGATGTGTAACTCTTACATTGCCTTAATTTGTGATTCTCTACTTCAGTGATGACGGTGAGATAGATGTGTCTGAGCTAGGTACAAAATCCTGTGTAACAAGGTTCATTAAGAAGATGTTAACAATTGTAAGTGTAGGACGTGATATGGAAGATTGATAATGGTGGATCATATTCAAATGTTGTACTGGTGCTTGATGTGATTAAATCCTGTTTCAGTAAATCTTACTGTTCCTTATTCTGTTTAATCTTCATCTGATAACTTCGGAGCTGTCAACTTTGTAGTACCATATATACAGATGTTCTTGGTGCATTTCGGGGTTAAATTTGTTCATATAACTAGTTAACTATAAATGTATTTCAGATTGATCTTGGACCTGTCAGAGATATGATGCATAGTTTGTGATCTAATATGACATTCATCCCTTTTCATTAGATTGAACATGGTGTGCGTCCCCACAGCAAGTACCTGACAGAGTATTTTGCCTTCCTGTTGGAGTTTGCAAAGATGGGAGATGAAGAATGTTTTTTCCTCATCAACAGTAATGCCATCTCCACCATGATTGGCTTCTACATGGGACAGAAGGCCCAAGAGAACTATGTAAGAACTGCAATGAACTTCTGTTCTACATAAAAAAAAAATTTTTTTCATTTTATTTTCATTTTACTTTTTTAATATTTAGCGTGTTTGGTATCTGTATGTGTGTATTTTAAACACCTTTTATTGGTATTCAGGTGGAGATCCCATCAGATGACGAGGAGGATGAGGTGATCACTATCACTGATGTTTGTTACCTGTATGTGTGTATTTTAAACACCTTTTATTGGTATTCAGGTGGAGATCCCATCAGATGACGAGGAGGATGAGGTGATCACTATCACTGATGATAATTATAAGCCAATGTCACTGGAAAAGATGATCACACTGATAGCTTTACTGGTGGAGAAATCCCGCAGTGAGGACAACCAGCTTCACATTTCTGATAAAGACTATAACTCTGTCATTGGAGGAAAAGTGAGTAACTACCACCTTGCCGTATTTACAGTTCTGATGTGCAGGGAAAAAATCTTGTACACAATTAATTATACAATTCTGTTGCACATTTATCTATCTGTCGGAGAATAGACCTTGGGTACAATTCAGAACAGTACTACAACAAAAAGTAGCAGTTGCTACAGTAAGAACTTACAGAAATAAAAAGGGTTGCAAACACTTGGGTATCTGTGAGAAAAATTGTCAATTTTTTTCTCTGTTTTTTCAGGGATTCCCATTCATGTTCAACCAGATCAGGGACAATATCAATGTACGACAGACCTGTAACTTGATCTTCAGTCTTTGTCGCTGGAATGAGCAGCTAGCTGTAGCGGTATGTATCTTGCTCCATATATATTTATTATTGATATGGGGTTTCTCTGGTTCCAGACTTATCACAATGTCCTAATAAAATTGGGGATGTAACTGAAAGAAAAATCATGTCAGAAATGTAAACATTTGTAAGACAGTAAGAGATTAATGCATTCATGCTATGGGACTAGCCCTGATGTCTGGTCTCACACTGTATATTATGGAGAGAGATGCCCCTTGGTACCAAGACACTAAAACGTGAAAAATGTTTTAAAAATAGCAGAAGCAATGATGTTATGCTTTAGTTGAAATTCAGACTGAAAGTTGTGTTCAAAGGAAGTTCCTGCTGTTGTTTTCAGATTGTTACCATGGTATTTAGTGCTATAAAGAAACTTAGTATTGAGGTAAGTGGACTATTTCAAACTTCAGTTTCACACTATTTTTTGTGGTACCTATTTGACAAAAAGATTTGAATCATTATAATCTCTCACACATTATGAGAATATGCTTGTAAGAATAATAATTTTGAAATATGTCTAAAACTTTTCATGTTTTAAGAATAACATTAAATTCATGACCAGAAACGTGAACTTATATTAGAAAATATGAAAAGTTTCATGAGATCTATGTACATCTTTTGCAGCACTCGCAACCCTTCTTCAAATTGATGTCAATGCTTGTGGAATTTGGGGGAGGCCCTCCAGGATTACCTCCCTTTACACAGTATGTCCTACAGAGATTCTGGGAGGTCAGTAAAGATATGTTTTCATTGTAAATTCTAGTAATCCTAAATGATGTATATATGTGTGTATGTAGAAGTCACTTGTTTGCCCTTACATTAGCAGTAAATGACTGAATCTTTCTTCAGGAAGCTCCACAGATATTATTACTAAATGATAAGTAATGGAACTACACAATCCATTGCTTTATAGCTTTCTCATATTCCTACAAATCAATGGTACATGTTTATTATGATCATTCAATAGTACTTTATAGCTCACTATAGCATGAGATCAATAGCCAAATTAACACTTGTTCAAACATGAACATTTCACAGATTTCTTGTTAAATTCTATAGATGTGTTTCTCAATTAGTCTATATCCTTAATCATTGTGTTAGAGATGTCATCCTTTTCTGAGCTTCTGATCTTCATTACAGTTAACCAAGAGCTGTCCACAGCCATGTCTAGAGTGGATGTCGACCCAAGTAACCAGAAACAAACTGGCTAGTCACTGGCTCCTTAACCAGATGGAGAGTTGGGTGGAACCTTATTTAATAGCCAACAACAATGTTAGAGTCAGAAATGGTGAGTGGTGTAGAGAATGTGAGATGGGTATAAATCATTGTTAGAGTCAGAAATAGTGAGTGGTGTTGGGAATGTGAGCTTGGTACAAACCAGTGTTAGAGTCAGAAATGGTGTGTGGTGTTGGGAATATAAGCTGGGTACAAACCAGTGTTAGAATCAGAAATGGTGTGTGGTGTAGGGAATGTGAGCTGGGTACAAACCAGTGTTAGAGTCAGAAATAGTGAGTGGTGTAGGGAATGTGAGCTGGGTACAAACCAATGTTAGAGTCAGAAATGGTGAGTGGTGTAGGGAATGTGAGCTGGGTACAAACCAGTGTTAGAGTCAGAAATAGTGAGTGGTGTAGGGAATGTGAGCTGGGTACAAACCAATGTTTGAGTCAGAAATGGTGAGTGGTGTTGGGAATGTGAGCTGGGTACAAACCAGTGTTAAGAGTCAGAAATAGTGAGTAGTGTTGGGAATGTGAGCTGGGTACAAACCAGTGTTAGAGTCAGAAATGGTGAGTAGTGTTGGGAATGTGAGCTGGGTACAAACCAATGTTAGAGTCAGAAATGGTGAGTGGTGTTGGGAATGTGAGCTGGGTACAAACCAGTGTTAAGAGTCAGAAATAGTGAGTAGTGTTAGGAATGTGAGCTGGGTACAAACCAATGTTAGAGTCAGAAATGGTGAGTGGTGTTGGGAATGTGAGATGGGTACAAACCAGTGTTAAGAGTCAGAAATAGTGAGTGGTGTTGGGAATGTGAGCTGGGTACAAACCAGTGTTAGAGTCAGAAATGGTGAGTAGTGTAGGGAATGTGAGCTGGGTACAAACCAGTGTTAGAGTCAGAAATGGTGAGTAGTGTTGGGAATGTGAGCTGGGTACAAACCAGTGTTAGAGTCAGAAATAGTGAGTAGTGTTGGGAATGTGAGCTGGGTACAAACCAGTGTTAGAGTCAGAAATGGTGAGTAGTGTTGGGAATGTGAGCTGGGTACAAACCAGTGTTAGAGTCAGAAATGGTGAGTGGTGTTTGGGAATGTGAACAGGGTGTAAACATACAGTTAGGTTCTAACCAGTTGTATTTCAACATTTGTAATCATTGGTACTTGAGAACAAAGAAATCAGATAATATAATGGTGCTCTTTGTTCAAGCTGCTATACAATATCACATTGTAATTCTGGTCAATTTTAATATTCTCTTGTCTCCAGTCATATTTATGCATAATAATGAATAATTTTACATCCAGTGTAAAAAAATCCCATCATTTGATAATTTGGATCAACAGAAAATTTTACAATCATGTAATTCATTTGCAAAAAGAACCTAACATTGCAGTTAACATTGATAGATCACACATCAATAGAAATAATTTGTTTGATTGAAATGTTTTTGTTTTTTTCCTTGCAGCTACTGCATGTCTTCTTGTATCCTTAGTGCCAAGCAATCACTTTCGCCAAACATTTGTAGCCACACGTCGCATCCTCAGTCCACAAAAGGAAATATCAGTAAGACAAAGTTTCACTTTAAAAACATGCAGATATTGACAGATTTTCAAATGTTGATTTTGTGTACTCCACGTATTGTACAATGATAATGTTGGTTTTCATTCCCAAAGTCACAAGTATAAAGATTAAGTTTAGATTCATGGAAGTAATATGTGGTTATATTATTTTGTGTTTATCTCATTGATCGTTCCATTCTGTTTGTGTTTTAGATATCAACGGAGGGAATAATTGTATTACATCAGGTGAGATATGGCTGTTGATGTCCCGATCATTGATTATTGTAGAAAATTGATCAATCACACAACCTATTTCCCACACTAGTGTTAAACTGTTATGTATAATGAGTGTATGGTTAACTACATGTATCACAATGATCACAATGTTCAAATCACAAATAATGAATTCCAATAATTTGTTGATGTTTGGTTACAGAAAGTACAGAAATTGTTAATTACATGTTATTTCAAGCTTATTATTTCATAGATGTAGGCTTAACATTTCCATAATTGGATAGATCACAATGTTGTTGATTTTTTCAGATCTATACCCATTTGTTAAATCTCCTACAACGTGCCAAAGTGTACGCGGAATCTCAGAGCCACGGCACAACCAAACTGCTGAGTTACTTCACTGTACTGACCTACTGTCTCATCACTAGAGAGGAGAAACTCATGGTAGATATAATTTGCTGTAAAGTTTGAAGATAGATGAATGAAAATTCTCAGCCTACTATGTGTATACTTTTTTTTCTGTTGGGAATGATTTAAGCAAAATATAAAGTTGGAATCAACTATTAGTAAAAAGTTATGCTATCAAACCTTTTCATTGCCACTACAATATAACAGTTCAGGCACAGAATTTGGACAGACCTGCAATTCTGAAAACATACTCCAAAAGCATGGTTGTCTGAAAGCAAAACAAGATCAGTAGGTCCATTCTGATTTCTTATTGGAACAACTCTGGTCCCATTGTTCAAAGCAATAAGCAGAAAAAGTACTTAAATAGCAACATAAATATTCCTATCATTTGTGTCAGCATCCTGCTGTTTCAAACAGTTGATAGATCAGTTATAAAATTGATTGTGTGACAATCTTGAAGGCTGTTAAATGATGTTTCCTGTTTTAGTTCTCCAGTTACTTCGGTGACCTATGGCAGCTGTTTCAACCTCGGCTCTGTGAGCCACAGATTTCCATGCATCACAACAAACAGGTAAGAGTTCAGGCATTTCGCATGAAGCATCTAACCTGAAGAAATTGGTATTTTACAAACAGATTTAGTTCTTGCTTTTTAAGTAGTTACAATGTATCCATATATAAAATTTGCTCTTCCGCAGGCACTGCTGTACTTCTGGTATCAAGTTTGTCAAGATTGTCCCGAGAACATCAAACTCATTGTCACCAACCCCCATGTGTGTAAGCAGATAGCCTACAACTACATCCTGTAAGTAATAGTAGTTCATTTGTACTAAATATCTGAGTTTCTGTGTAGATTCTGTCATTTTGATTAATATCTATGAAAAATTTTATTTGGTTTTCCTTGTTACGTGATGTGAGATATGACCAGTAAAAATAAACCATAGAGATAAACCAATTTGTGCTTGATTTTAGAGTTTATAACTGATGAATCTACATTCTGAGATTGACCAGTTTTTTACTTGTTGACTAAAATTGATTGTGTTGTAATAGTAGGAATTTATGATTTATTTGCGGTTTGGCCCACAGAGCGGACCATGAAGATCAGGAGGTTGTCATGTTTAACAGGATCATGTTGCCATCCTACTATGGCCTGCTGAGGATGTGTTGTCAACAATCACGCTCCTTCACTCGAACTCTAGCCCAACACCAGAACATCCAGTGGGCCTTCAAAAACATATCACCATACCCTGCCCAATACACACTGGTCAGTAACCAGGCTAGGATAAGTATAAGTACAGTCTCATAATTACTCCTCGCATGGATATCATTACAGAAAATCTACTAAAGTCTCTTAACCAGTAATACTTTGTTCAATTTGACAATGTTGAATATCAGTGTTTTCTTTGAAGATTAATTCCCAACTGATCCACAAAAAGCTAGTTGTGAACGAAAACATAGTGATGAACAATCTCCAGGAGGAGAAAGCTATCCAGGATCCAACATTCATTAATCATGTGTGTGTAAATCTTTCCCTGTCTTAATTTTGTTAAATCACTAAAGAATAGTATGTTTGGTTATATTACAGGCTGTTGAGGAACTGTTTAAGATCATGAAGATGATGGCAACAAAATACCAAGACAGCTCTGAAGATGAAATCCGCTCCGTCAATCTCTTTAAACGCAACATGATGCAAATGTTCCTCAACTTTCTAGACGCACGCTCTATGTGGCAGACACTCATCAGGTGAGCGATACTTTCATGATGACGAGCTAAGCACATATGAAAAATAATCTATGCTTTACAAAGAAATCATATCAGTTTTGGTGGTACACATGTATAAATGTTGTACTGCCAAAATTTGTCTCATGAAAGATGGGGTTATAAAGAAACTTCAGGTATCAAAATAACGTTATTTAAAGATTTTGTATTGTACACATAATTGGTAATTTAAAGACCAATACATTCAAGAAAACTGTTTTTTCGTGTACCACGTGACATACACTCACATTTGTGAGAAGTAACAAAATGTTATTGATGAGTATAACAACAAATTCAAATATTGTATTGTTTACTTTATAGTGCATTGAAGGTTTTGATAGACACAACTGACGATAGACTGTTGCTGATATACCAACAGGGTCTCCAAATGATCACAGAGGTAAACTCACATGTTACATGATATAATCTACAAGTTACCATATATTGACGTTGGTTTACCATGAAACATATGGGGATAAAGAATGTAAGGTTGCATCTATGTATACATATATAACTATAAAAATTGTCCATACCTACGTAGTTAACTTGTGCAGATTGAAATAGAAAACTTAATATGAAATATAAATATGGTACTTTCTTCTGAATTATGGTAAAAAATTTGTTTATCAAATAGACATATTAAGGCAGAATTTTAAAGATTTATTCAATAAATATTTGTACAAAAACACAGCTGTCATTTAGTGATCTTTTCTTTAGTTTGATTTTCTTATTTACAGGCTTTCAACACGCTACATGTGATGTACCATGAGGCAACAGCATGTCATGTGACTGGTGATATTGTTGACCTTCTCTCCATTCTTCTACCTGTCCTCAAGGTGGCAAGACACTTCCATGAAAAGAAAGGTAACTGCTTTATTGCTTGTCTGCTTACTGTCACAGCAGACAGTCTCCAGATTAGACTGTAATTGTATGTATTTGTATGTGTGGTATAGCTTATTTATCAATGGATCTTGGGTCTTCATGGGTAATGAATGAATATTAGCAGAGCTACATCAAGTTTGAATTTCAGACACACAAGGTAAATCTTTTCAGACTGATGTTTTAAACAAATCCAAGTTTCGTTGAAAACTAAATGCCTGCCACAACCCCACCACCAAAATGGGAGGGACATGATGAAAGAGAATTATGATGCATATATCTTTTATTTTAGGTTCTACAGCTGCTGATGTGAACACAGTACTACAGAGTTGGAAAGACAGGATGGAGTTTGTGAAGAAATTACTCACACTTCTAAACTCCTATACACCACCAGAGATACGCCATATCTCAATAGGTAGGAGCTGTTCTGTATTCAAGATCAGAAGGATAGGAAAGATTGGAAACGATACTGTATAAATAAAGCTTCTTGACAGTTGTTGATTTACGACGATTGGAAAAAATGTAACTGTTCAGTGTCATTTTGAATTTCATCAAAAATTTCCTGACAGTCTAACTTAGTTTAGATTAGTGAATTATACATTTTGGGCAGATTGTTCAGAATTTAAAGTGTCCTTTTTAGTGATATAATTTATTAGATATGATCACCATATAGGAGTGTATTATACACCTGATCCAGATTTACTACTTTCACTTTACAAGGTTGATCGCTACTTTCACTTTACAAGGTTGATCACTACTTTCACTTTACAGGGTTGATCACTACTTTCACTTTACAAGGTTGATCACTACTTTCACTTTACAAGGTTGATCACTACTTTCACTTTACAGGGTTGATCACTACTTTCACTTTACAAGGTTGATCACTACTTTCACTTTACAAGGTTGATCACTACTTTCACTTTACAAGGTTGATCACTACTTTCACTTTACAAGGTTGATCACTACTTTCACATTACAAGGTTGATCACTACTTTCACTTTACAGGGTTGATCACTTCTTTCACTTCACAGGGTTGATCACTACTTTCACTTCACAGGGTTGATCACTTCTTTCACTTCACAGGGTTGATCACTACTTTCACTTCACAGGGTTGATCACTACTTTCACTTCACAGGGTTGATCACTACTTTCACTTCACAGGGTTGATCACTACTTTCACTTCACAGGGTTGATCACTACTTTCACATTACAGGGTTGATCTTTACAAGTCACCAGTCTAGTTTGTGGTAATGTGAAATTGCTCACATTTGACATGAATGATATTTTTGTTGACAGAGGTATTGCGAGAGATGATCCTGACATTCCAGAGCGAGTGTGTCCATACAGTTGTCCCAATTCTTACCCAGGCACATGTGGCCTTCCAGGAGAGTAATCTTCCAAGTATGTTTCTCAATAAATTTAGCAAGCTAGTTCAGATGTTTTTGTTAAATCTTAAATTATCCTGTCCTGGAAAAAGGCATTGCTTTCTTAAGCAGATTTAAGAAAATCCCATGTACAATAATGCAGCCTTTGCTACAAGTGTCCACATATCACCTTACCACAAAAAACAAATTTGGTTTCTACTTAAAGGGATTTGGAAAACCAAAGTGTAAATATCTACAACAGACAACTTATATGAACCATCAGCTTCAGTGATAAAATTTGAATTGTTAAAATTCTTATTTGTGTGAGTTGATGTATTCTCTTCTGTCGAAAAAGGATAGATGCCAGCTGTTTAAATTTTACAGATGAAAAAAATTTAACTTGTATAAATTGGTATTGCATAGTTGAAATAATATCGAAGTTGTAGACTGATTTTAGTAGGGAACTTTTGGATACTTTTATGTATTGAAATACTTTTATATTCACAGTGACAATGGGTCCATATTTCCCTCGGAGAGGACAGAAACCGATAGGTCCAAAGTCCAATATCCGACCACCACGACCCCAGTTCAACATGATGTTGCACTCCAGCCAGATAGAAGCTACAAAAGTAAAATTTTATGACAATAACATCTTCAAAATTAACTCAGAAAAGAACATTTACATGTATTAGAACTGTTCCCTGAATATTTGTCAAAATTTTGAGTGAAATATGCTGAGAAAGATCACGTATGTAGTGCATATTTTTCTTGTTACCAATTGATGTACACTATTTAATTTACTTTTGTCTTGGACTGCCTAATCATCAAAAATTTATTAATCTTGTAACAACCCTGAGTGAAATAGGATTATCTGTTTCAGGGAGTGGATGATATATATGACAACGCACTGTTGGATTTCTTTTCTCCTTATCATGCCCTGGTAGATCTTCTATGTCGTGTTGCTGTCAATCATCAGAGCCTCAATGAGGCAATTATCAATCTTAGTAAGTATGAGTTTTGTAGCCAGAAAGAAAGTTTCAAACAGTTATGTTTTTTATATTCAAAGCCTGTCTGTAGGTGACCAATACATCTGTTTCTGGTTTTCTAGGCTTTCGATTCATAATGAAACGGTGATTTATATGCATCTTAAAATGTCACGACATTTTCTACCAATAAAAAATGATAAATAATTGAATATTCCCTATAAATAGCATGTAAAATTTCCCAGTTAAATGGGACAATTTGGAAAAGTATCTGTCATTTGCTTATGTTGACTTCATAGGTAAATTAATCCCTAATGAAGGCTTGCTTGTGTTGATTAAGGGATGTCTGCTATACAATCTACATTTTGTATAATTACAGGTGCAATGGTTGCTATAGAAGGAGTTCCTTTACACTCTCCATACTTTGCCAAGTTGTGGTACGAGATTTATCATTCAGAGGTGTGTATTTCACTTTCCATGGTTCCAAAATAATCAGTAAAGAAAAAAAAAAGCCAAAAAACCACTCCAGTATTCTATTACTATGAATATGCAAAACAATATTTTACATATGTAGAAACTTTAAAACAGACACGAAAATGAAATTTTTGACACTTTCAGTTTACTTAAAAAATATTTGGGAAACTTACGTGATAACAAAAAGATAACTACATAGGTTCCACCTAGATGGTATTTTGAATCTTAGATATGTGAACTACTAATGCTACTTATGAATTTACTATATCCATAACTTAAGTAAGTTCTAAACAACATTAACTGTAGGTGATTTGTTTACAGGTGGACAGAAACTGTATCAGTATCCTGTGTAATAGTAACATATTTATTGAGTATGTAGACTCAGTGCTACTGGATGAACGACTGTCACTCAGCAATCACAACATTTACCAGTTTCTGTGCAATTTCTTTCCTAAGGTTTGTATATTTATTCTGTCAACAGTTCTCTAGACTGCAAAAGTAGCATGTTCTTTTGTGTCTCTAGTAGTGATTGTTGATTAACATTAATTTATAATCACATCTTCATTATGCCAGTGTTAAATGATATGAACAAGTTTGCATTTTGGAGCATGGACTAAAGGGTCACTATTATAGGAATACTTTGCTGCCCTGCTTTGAGGGAATGTCATGGGGTCAAATGAGAATGATGAATGTTTAAGGAACAGGTCAATGGTTTTGATGTTTTGATTCTTTGGAATTTTATTGAGTGTATTTATTCAATACTTTTAACCACATTCAAAGGCTTTTGTCAAATATGTTAAAAGCTTTCAAGGTCTTGCATCAGATGTGTTACAAATGTATGGGAGCTGAGAAACAATCTGAGTTTGCATTATAGGAAACATAAATATTATGTTTGTTGTTAAACCTTTTTTAATTGTGTTAAAACAGCAATGTTAAAACAAGAAACAAACTGAGCCTAGAAAGATGTTCTTATCTGGCCAAGCTGTTAATGTATTCCATGTTCTCAACGTTTTCACCCTCGAATTTTTCGTACTTTGTTTCAGGTGTTCCAACAAGTATTAAACGATCAAGGGAGGTCACTTTTAGACAGTCTAGTGGCATCAGTGACAGCTGAAAAAGCTGCTGCAGAGAATATCAGATCAGAGAGAGATTTCCTGAATATTTGCTATAGAATTAATGGGGTAAGTACAATTGATAGGTATGGCATTATCTAAATCCTATGAATTGCATAGAGTAGTTTCATGATTCCAGATATGTTGCATCATTAGAAACCCCGAAGGTAATGGGTAATTTAGCCTTGCAAAGTTGTTTGGTTAACTTCCAAACAAATTTGTGGTTGTCCATTTTGCAGATTTTCCAATTTTTTTTTTCTTTTAAATTTTCAAAATGGAAATTAAAATATTTTTGGATTGTTTTGGAACAGATTCTGACCATAGAATTTAAAGTACATGATTTAAAGTTGGTATTCAGATATTTATGTTTATATGTCATTAAAAAAACCTATAGAGTCTTCTTATTCCATACCCTGGGACATGAGGATGTTTTATTCTTCATTCTATCGTATAACATTCAATGAAGAAGATCAAGTAACCAATGTCACCTGACTTTATTGTAAGAAGGTTAACATAAGTGAATTTCATTTTAACAGGGGTTAATGTATATGCTCTAATGATAATATAATTCGATTAGATATATTGATAAGCTTTAGTGCTTTTTGATGATTATAGAAATTACACTTTTCTGGAAAAAAAAACAAAAAAAAACAAATTCAAAAAGTAACAATATTCAATTGGAATAAGTGATTCATGTGAAAAAATGGTCTTTTGTTCCCAGGACCTGCGTACCATGCTTCTGATATTCTCAGTACAGCCCCCAAAGCAGCTGAACTCTCTCTTGGTGGATAGTCTACAGTACATCCTCCAAGTGTGTCGTCAACATCAGCACCAACGTGCAGCTGACACCTCACAGCGACCTATGGCCCGTAAGCGGTCAGGTTCACCAGGTGATAGTGGGGAGGAGGAGACAACTGAAGAAGCATCAGGTAAGAAAACAGAGTTAGAAAATTGTATAAACAAACACTTCAAAATTTATATACTTTCATGATCATATTATGATCATAATGATGATAATGAAAGACCACACGTAAATGTGACAGTTTTAGTACTTACTGCTAAAAGCTATCAAATATCTCTTTTCTTGTTACAATAAAAAATTCTTCATTTTCAGGTGAAACCTCAGCAAAGAAACAAAAATTATCCAGTGAAGTGTCTGATGAATTGGTTAAGAATGCAGTTGAATCCGAGAAATCCACAGCAGCTACATCTAAAGAGGATCCAAGTGATGATAAGGTAGAGAGCAAACCATCCAATCAAAATGTCATCTCTGAGGGTACTGACCAATCAAAGTCAGATTCTAGTCAAGTGGACTCAGCAGAGAAAGATATGTCAGAGTCCTGCTGTGAGGGCAGCACGACTAAGGAAGACAGTGACCAGGATTCTGATGTGGTGATTGTGATCCCGGCAGAGGATGACAAACCCGGTGTGGACAGTAAGTCAGAGGTTGAAGGCCAATCCAACACTGACAAAAAAACTAGTGTAGAAACTACATTGGAAACAGAGGAGACCAAGGTTCCAGAAGAGAAATCTGGGGAAAATGAGGTTCAGTCTAAGGACGAGACAATAAAGGAGAGTGATGAACCAGAGCCTGGCCCTTCTAGTCACTGTCGTAATGACAGTCAAGAACACTCTAGTGGTGAGTCTCGACAAAGTTCCAGTGATGAAATGCCCCGGTCGCGAGAGCGGCCAACCATTGTGGACTACGTTGCCAAGCATATAGAGCATATAATTTGTTCTTATGGAAAAGCATTGAAGTAACTATAGGGCCAATTGTTGAAGTCTTTCTTACTATCCTCATAGCATTACAGTGTGCTGTTGTTTAGTATACGAAGCTATGATTATTGTTTTCTTTTTAATGAAGATGCTATGTTAAGCTATTTTTTTCTCCCAATGGAGAAGTATGTTTACTAGTGAATCAGTAGGCTTAACTCTGAGCTTAGCATTATGTGATGTCAGCAACTATTACTTGAGATGTGTTTGAATTGTTAGTGAGATCAAGTGTTTTTGTTAGTGGGCGTGAGTTGGTGTGAATTGACTGTCCTCAAAAGTCACTATTAGATTTGTAAAGCATACACTGCCAGGCTTATCAGCTAGAGTTTGTGATTCAAGGTTGTGATTTACCACCAGCTATAAGTGTTTGTCACTGAGCCATTTGCTATGTATTTCTAGGTAAATTTCCAGCATTTATTTTTTTGTTTCTCTGATGATGTAATCAGGCGTGAGTATTTAATGGGTGAATCATATGTTTAACATTTTAATTTCAGTCAGACTTGAGATTAATCCTTTTAGCAGTATTATTAAGTGATTGAAATTGAAATTAGATCTACATCTGTTACTTTGACTGCCATTTAATTGACTTCCCAATAGATATTTAAGTATAAAGTAAATTTTCATTTTCAATTAATTTCACTTTAATTGGACCAATCACACTTCTTTCATTTATGGCATCCAAGAAAGTTCAACCAGTTTTGCTGAATTTGTTGATCAAATGGCAAGAGGTTTGTTGGTGTGATTTTTTTTCTAACAAGTCCAGTCAAAGGTATTCCAAACCTGACATTGTATTTACATTACCCAAGGTTGAGAAAACAAAGTAAACTTCTTCCTCCTTCAGTATCAGAGGAGTCAATGAAGATGGTAAAGAATGAAAATAAACAAGTTTGGACTGTTACACCCACACTGGAAAATTATGTGACCTTTGAATTTGACCTCCAATGAAATATCAAGTGCCCTGTACCAGACGATATTTATAATGTTTACAAGATTTTTCTGAAACAATGAAATGTATTCACTGAATTTCAGCCTACTAATAAACTTGTTCCCTATTCAACCAAGTCACAAATCCTTACTTTGATATATGGATTCATTGACAAATTAATTACTGCATATAACACCTTCCTGATTGGGAAGGATGATAAATCATCAAAAATAACTCACCAATAAATATTGATATTGAATTATTTTGACGTCTTCTTTCAACTGTAATAATTGTTTCAGAAAATTTTCCTAAAAAACTCTCAAGTCCAGAAGGATGATTGGCTATTACAGTTTTTCCTAAATTTTCTAAAGCGGCATTTGTGTAGAAAGTTCTGATACTGATTGGGCTTTTTATTTTTGTCGATTTCAAAGCATATTTGTATTTAAAAATATATGTATGGAAAGTTCTGAAATTGATTGGATTTTTTTTTTACTTTTGTTGACTTGAAACATGCATGTATTTTAAAAAATTTATCTATAGAAAGTTCCGATATTGAACAGACTTTTTGATTTTTGTCGGGAATCAGTGAAAAGGTTGGTGTCTGTAATCTTCCTTGAGCTTACATTTACTAAGTGCTCTTTCTAGTCAAACTTTTTGATGAGGTTGTCATCACCTGTTCAAGACAAATACAAATGAATGGGATAAGCTGTTCTGTTGTTAGTAATTACTTTTGCTGCATAATCTGTTACAATACTGCATTTTGTGAGATGTTTCTGAAAGATGTTACGGTAAATAGAAGATACCTGCTGTATTTATCTTGCAATTAAAGCTAATGTTTGATAATAAACCCATCCATGTGTTATACAGAAGATGCTGTTTCATTGTTCTGTAATGAGCCCTGGCCTGGAATCTGAGGTTATATGTTGTCTTATTGCAGGAGAATACTATGTTATAAAGTAACACTGTGATGAATAGAATATTATCTGAAAGCAAGTACACATAACATAAAAATATGATACTGCTTTACATGTACAGTATCAGAATGTGATTGTTATATTTTGCTATGATTGTGCACTCTCCAGATCTCGTTTTTGAATGTTTCATTGCATGACATAGTCCATAATCAGTGCTGCCCATGATTTTCACATCCTACCACCAAGTGGTTCATATCTTTTTGGCTCCATACTGGTTCACATCTGTTTGTGTTCAGAGAAGCAATATGACTTGCCATGAGAAAGCATCTGGTTTATCAAGGAAAATAATCCTGTAATCAGTCTGTTGAATGTGTAATTGTAAATTTTACCATGACTTTTGAAATTTTACACTGAATCAATCATCTGATCACTGATCTTTGTGCTTTAGGCTTATTGTCAGTTTAATCAGATTACACGTGGAGGACATTTTGTTTTGAAGCTTCTTAAAAGTATTGGACCAGTATCCCTTGTCATGGCTTGTCAAAATCTGGTGACTTCTAGATAGATGTGTGATGTGTGGAGCTCTTCCGACATCTGAATACAGCTATTCATTAGTATTGTGATGTTGTGAGCAGAGAAATTTGTTCTATGTGGTATGTATGTTATGTACCAAAGAAATTTGATCCTTGACCAAAATGCATTCTGTATATGTATGATATTTTGTGTTTTTATTTATGACTGTCACCGAACTTGCTTCCATACTTAATGTGCTGATAATTCATATAGAAATAATGACATCTTTTTGAACAAATGATTAAAAAGTCATCAGTATTTTAATATTTGAGTTTTGTTTTATCTGCATGGAAGGTTTAATAT
This sequence comes from Ylistrum balloti, assembly GCF_031769215.1. Taxonomy (NCBI): domain Eukaryota; kingdom Metazoa; phylum Mollusca; class Bivalvia; order Pectinida; family Pectinidae; genus Ylistrum; species Ylistrum balloti. Next base: position 1,574,538 of record NW_026782484.1, read on the forward strand.
TGTATTAAGAAAAAAGTAATCAGATAATGTTTAGCTCTGTAGGTATTCTTGTTCTGTCTTATGAGTAAGTTTGCAAGAATAAATGATATTGATTAAGATGTACATTCACAGTCATGAAGAAAAAGATTTTTAGCCTTCTATCATATACAGATGAAGCTTGTTAACTTGAAGTCATATTACTCAAAGACCTTGTATAATTGTATTTTGTTGGCCCTGGCCAAAGTTCACACTAAACGTTCAAACTTACTTAAATTGAATACTTGGATAACTTTAAAATTTCCCATGGTCCTGCAGACTTTTAGATACGGACATTTGACTGTAATGAGCTTTTCAGTCCAGTCAACACTTTGTTAATCTACCATCATTAGACAATGTCCTTTTATATCACTTTTTCTCTGTCCCATCTGTCTTTAAATCCCTTTGTTACTACTATTTCATCAGAATTCATAAAGGATTTCCATTAACCTGCATGGAAATATTCAACATTGTTTTACATGTAACATTTTGAGCATGATATTATATTCTAGATGGCCATCAACAGCCATATTAACCATTGTGAGTAGTTCACACAGTTTAACCAGTAGTATAAATCAAACACAGTGATTCACTTGAGTAATGCAGGTTGGAACTGCCCATCATGTCCTGAAAAAGTACTCATGATTTGTTGTATCAAAAAGGTATGTCAAAATGGAAAAACAGTTCTATATATTTTAATGATAAAGTTCTCAAAGAGATTGGTTGGAAAACGGAAGGAAATACTGTTGAATCAAAATGTCACAAGAATAAAAAACGTTCACAGTCCTACCTATTCTCAAAGAAAATGTTTGACTGACGGAGATGATACCTTGACAAGATGAAAAAAATTGAAATAAAGGGAATAAATCTTTCCATGATTGTAAAATCACAGAGCCAACAAGGAAAGCATCATTTCATGTAATAGTTATAAAGCCGAGTTTTAGAGAAAGTTTGTGCAAAACTAGAGATCTCATACAAAATTAAGATGCTTGGAAAAAAACAAAGGGCGATAAATCTTTCAAAAATTGTTGAATCAAACTGCTCTGTATGAAAATACTAATTCATGTCTTAAGCCTTTCAAGTTTTGAAATAATTAATTGAAAACCGAGACAGATGATAACCATACAATATTAACAGTATGAAAACAACAAGGGACAATGACCTCTAAATACTGTTGAATCAAACTGCTGTTCAGGAAAACAGAACTTATGTCATGGTGATTAAGCCTATGACATTTCAATGAAATCAGTAGAAAACTAGGATGAGATCTCCTGACAAGATTGAAAATTATGAAAACAAGGGGCAGTAACTCTATCAAATAAAGTCCAATCAAACCGCTGTTCAGGAAAAGATAACTTTATGTCATGGTAATTAAGCATACAAAGTTTGAAAAAGATCTGTTGAAAACTATAGATCTTCAGACAAATTTAAGTTTATGACAGATGGACAACACCATACCATAATATATCAAATTCAAATAAATCAAAATTTGCTAATACATGTACTAATTGGTATTAAACCCTAGCCACGCTCCTCCCCACCCACCTGCCTATTTGGCTAATGCAATATAATAAAATGGTGATGATGTTCAAGAGCTATATCAAGACATAATTTTCAATTAAGAAATTAAGAAAACAATACTTTTTAATGAATGGTAGTGTAAAATGGTAGCTTATAAATAAGTTGCAATGCTGCAATCATAACCTTTCCGAGTTTCAATTCTAATCCACATCAACTTCAAATAAGAACGTACTGTGCAATGTCTAAACAAACAGCTGTTTTAATTGTTATATAATTAATTACCATAAGAAAGGAAACAACAATGTCAAGTGACGGCATAAACATTTATTTATAGTAACAGCAATCTTGACCTCCACATGTACGACCCCATACCAGGGTATCAGGGTATTTGTGTAATGAAAACTGGTAAAAAGTTCCATCAAAATCAAAAGTAAAGTGAAGCCAGTCAACCAATGACTTGAATATCTTATGGAAAATTATCCTTGGTGTTCAATCAATGATATTCATGAGAAGTGTTAAGGTAATAATTGTTTGTATCCCAGTTCATCACATGTAAACAAACGTGATGTAGCAAGGGAAAAGACAGCAGCCACATGAGAAAAAAATTATAAAATACTAGACATTCAAAAGTTTGTATAAATTACATGAAGGTATCTATTTTAGTATTCATAAAATACTAGACATTCAAAAGTTTGTATAAATTACATGAAGGTATCTATTCTAGTATTCATAAAATACTAGACATTCAAAATTCACATTCATTACATCCAGGTTTTCCCACTAGTTTTGTCCTTAAAAGACAAAATCTTAAAATATTTCAGTCCGATATGAAAACAAATGCAATAGGTTAATTTTAAGGAAAGCAATGCTGTATGGATTCAATGCGCTTGTGTACCCATAGTTGTGTCCTGGTTGCTTCATGAACCTGTATAAAATGCATTTCATGTCATAAGGTTTTATATTGAAAAATTGGGGTGAGCAGATGACAAGGTTTACTGCTCCAATATTCCTTACTTCATTCATTGATACCTTCTGAAGATGTTGGCTATTGGAACGACATGCAGCCAGATACATCTTTTCCAATTCTGAGTAATCCCTCAGAGCTGCGGACACCAAACTTTTGTTAAGTCGTTAAGAGATCAAATAGCTTGTCAGGGTCACTTAGTACATTCCTGGATAACCTGTCAGGAAAATCATTTCCTAGGTATTTACTTACAACATCATCACATTTAAGAAAATCTATCATCAACAAAATATATTTGAACCAAATCCAAATATTTGTTTGATTCTGTTCCAATAGTTCAATTTCCACCCTTCACGAGTTTTTTCTAATTCGGTGTCTGGGACACCTGTTTGTGTTATATTTAACACTGTACAGTCCTCTTTTTCCACCAGGTCGAAGGTAACTACTGAATAATGTTCCTCTGGCCAACTTTTCACCCTCCACCTTTGAACAATTTTTGTTGGTTGAACCTACAATTAAAGAATAATTCAATCATGACAGTGATTAAATGATTTTAAAAGATAAAATTCAAATCGATGATATAGTTATATGTCATAGCTTAGCTGTTCACAATATCTAAATGACAATACAAACACAACAGTAAAATTTTCCAAATTTAATTCAATGACGATATTAATAAACAGAAGAACATAAAATGCTCTTGACATAAAAGAATACTATATGTTTATTGATCAGCAATGTACATGTATACATTTTTCAACAGAAATAAAAATAGATATTGTGTAGCTGCCTACCATACTAGCTATCATACTAACTTTCACTAAAGTATTTAACTCACCAATTCCAAAAATTCTCCAGTTATATTGCCATTGAGAAGTGAGAATCGTCCTCCCTTCTCCACTTCCATCGACACAGGACCACAGGTAAAAGCTTGCACCATCTGAAGAGAAATCAATGTAGACGAATCAGTGACAAGTCCAACAACATGTAAATATATCTGGTATGACCAAGACATTATACTCTGTACTGCAACAATATTTTACGTTTTATACTTTAAATCAAGATCATAAAACTGTTGAAATTTCACACCCTTTATCTGTCAGTGTTCTGTATAAGTTCTCTATCTGTCAGTGTTCTGTATAAGTTCTCTGTCTGTCAGCGGTTTGTGAGAGTCCTATACACAACATTTGAACTTTTATCTCCCTTTCTGCCAGTGCCCTATATACTTGCCTCTCTATCTATCAGTGCCTTGTTTAAGTCCAATATACAACAACTGAAATTGTATCCCCTTATCTATCAGTGCCCTGTATCTTGCCTTGTTATCTATCAGTGCCCTGTATCTTACCCCCTTATCTATCAGTGCCCTGTATCTTACCCCCTTATCTATCAGTGCCCTGTATCTTACCTGGTTATCTGTCAGTGTCTTGTCTTACATCGTTATTTCAGCACCCCATATCTTACCCCCCTCTTCTGTCAAGTGCCCTATATCTTACCTCCTTATCTGTCAGTGCCCTGTATAAATCCTCTGCACGACATCTGAATTCTTCCTTTTCTGTGAGTTTTTTTGTGTGGATCCTTACACCAACGTTGTCATTGGACTTGTTTATTATCATTTTGTTCATTTCTTGTCGCATTTTGTTCTGAAATTGACAAGTATACGAATTAAAGCTGCAGTATAGCTGTCTACATAGATATTTTAATTTTCAACAAAAGCATTTTATAGAAAAAAAACAACTGTTTAGTCTTACAACGAGCATTTGAAATTTTAGTATAGATAGCAAGCAATTATTACAGTAAAACTTACCTCAGCCTGTTTCTTTTCAGTGGCAGTCACTGTAGAACTCCCTTTAGTGGGAAGAACAATTCCTTTTCCATACTCTAAAAAAAACCAAAAATGTAAATTGAATAACTTGATTCTTATAAGATTCAATACATTTTACTCTGAACATGAAGATATGAAATATGGCACTATAAAACACCAGGATCAGTGGTAATAACTGATAACAAGGTTTTTTGATGTAAGATAATTCATTCAAATTTTCAAAGAAATTTTAACATGAGAGAATCATTTTTTCTTTTTTCACCTTGACAGAATCACAAAGTCTTCATGCTAATCAGAGAAAATCATGTCATGCATGTAACCACAGAACTAGTTTTCACAAGCATCTACTGCCATATTGAATTAGTTGATAAAATTTATTCAGACATGTCACTAAGAAATAGCAAGAGGCAACAGCATTAAATGTTTTGCTAATCATAGATTTCAAAGAGAAATTCCACACAACATTTTCTTCTGTTGTTCTGAACAGGCCAAGAGCTATGTCAAGGTGACCTACAACTGGTGACAACACAACCCATGTCCGTAAACATAACAGTATATGGAAGTATTTCAAACTAATTTTTGTGTGGACAGTGATTTCCATTGATGGTCCAAAAATGCATACAAAATTAGATCATGTTTTAAATATGTATAATCATACATACAAGTAATAATCACACATGATATACAACCTCTTAGATAACTTGTGATCATGCTAACCTCCATATATATATATATATACTTTACTTCTTCATTCTTTTTGGAGAGGAAAGAATTTTTTTTCATTCATTACACTGAATATACTTTTTTTTATACAAAATTACCTTCTTTTAGTTCTTTCATGTATTTTGCAACTTGTGTCCGAACTAATTCCTGGCCTTTCTTTCTCATCATTTCTTTCACTTTAAATGATTCATCTGTAGTTTTGTCTATTGTAACTTCAAACTGAAACAAAGTTAAAAGACATCTCTTTTTGTACAATGTCAACCAAATAAATAAATGAATAGACACCCTCATCAAAAGTGGTGAATTGAGAATTATCATTCCTTCATTTTAACCTAATTTAAGTCCAATCAAGCAGAGAACTTTGTGATGTTATACTATGCTATCAATACAAATCAAATTTGTTTATGAGTTTGTTTCCATCATCTAGACTTTTATGTACCACAAAAGATATCGTATCTTTCAGTCTTACTTAATTAGAAAATTGAGCTAAATGTTTATTACAGCATGGTATGTACCTTCAGTGCAAATCAACAGTTCTGAACTTCTCTGAAGTCTCAAGTAATGAAGTAACATTTAAATATAGTTTAGGTCTTAACTAAAACATGATTGCATTCAGTTAGCAGTTATTTTCTATAGCCTTACAGTATAGTACTTACATTCACTTCATCTGCTTCATTTTCTTCACTAAGATTTGGAATTTCAAACTTTCCTTTATGGTTCTTGACACCATCTTTTAGCTTCCCTGTAAAACAAAGATGTGTTTTAAACATTCAAACATATCATGGGATTGTACATATGCCTATTGATACTTGACAGTGATACTACCAAATCATACACAGCATTGATTCAGTAAGTTTTCTGTCACATCGTGGACCAGCTTACACGATTGGAAGATTCAACTCTGGTATACAGAGCGCAGAATGTAGGCACAAGCAACTGTGTTTCACTTAACATTTTGATTAGATAACCACACCAACAATATCCCTTTTTATTATGTCAAATAAATCATTGTAAGACTCATAGATATGCACATGTAGACAAGATGATTTTAACGAACATGAATCTGTAATATTTTCGTTACCCCAAACACACCATTTGCAATTGGGAGTTTCCTGCACTGCCAAGACGTTTTCAACACTTTGTCATGATTTCAGGTGATACAAACTGTGATAGTTCAAACTCTTCATTAATTTTCAGACATAATTTCATAGAATTCACAAAGGTTAAATAGTATTTATTCAAGTTTGCTTGGATTGACAGAAGGTTTACAATATATACATATGTAACTCACCTGACCACTCGCCTGCAATGGTCCATTCATAAAAAAATATCAATTTTCCTTTTCTGTTATTTGCTGTAGCTTCCCCATCTAATGTTGTCAAGGATTTTATTTCACAGAAATCTGCAAAGACAAGCAGTTGTTGTGCACCTTTTCACATCTTGTATAGACAGTATAAATCACATAAACATCACATTTAATATTGGAGAGCTTATATGATTATACAAACATAAACGCAAACTAAAAAATTAAGAAAACATGAATTGTATAATGGTTAATTTCTTATTGATGGAAATATTAGCTTTGACTTTGACTTCCTGGAATTCAAACCTATTAACAGTGTTATCATATAAAAAAAATTCAGTTGAATGCATATTTTTACAATCAATTTATTGTAGTTAAAGCTATCACATCACCACAGCAAACAAAAAATCTACAGGAATATTTGATCACAACATCTAGAAACATGTACTTCCCTCTAATCTCACAAATTATCTTTACATAAACTACATATTGCTCTCAATTCTTCATAGATGTATGTATCCTGCATTCCCATGGGAGATAACCCTATCCAACAAACATGCGCAGTGATTGGAGACTTCCTTGTCACTGTTAGAAACTATTTTTTTTAAAAATCCTATTTGTGTTCAGAATGTGTCATATCATTTCAGCTGATATTCTCAGATGTGACATTACAACACATGTAGAGTTTAATTCGTATGTAAGTTTAAAAAATTTGGATTAAAAAGAAGAAAAACAAATTAAGAAATGAGTGTTTTTTTCCATTCTAGAACAGAGTATTTTATTCCTTATTTTGACGGCTGCTCAAGATATAGGGAAATCACTCCTATACCAATATTACTGTCTGTTATAACAAGGAGATATCATATTTTGTTGTCTAAGCGGATTACATCAATACCTAAATTTCCACATATCTATTTACAGTGGGAATAAAGATAGCATTACTAACAAAATTTACCAGGGTAACTGTTTCACTTTTTTTTTTTAGATTTTTGCAGCATTTTGTTTCATTGTGATATTTCATGGGCATAGCTGAGAACTAATACTAATATAGGGGCATGTTGCAATGATATTTGGGACTCAGATATTTAAGTACTGGACTTATGTTTTTCACTTATATTTTGAGGAGCCACTATCTCTCTTAGTAATGAGATTCTGACTCGTCATAGTTTTGGACATGGTGTTCTGGACTTGTCTGAAAAAATACAAAACTTATTGATGTTGGCATAGTAGATTAAGCACTAATGTCTTTAACTTTTACAACATTTGTTTTTGTTTCCCAGTTAAACATGAAAATTAACTAGTATCCTTAGCTCCATTAATGAATTGGAAGTAATATCAAAGTGATTATAGTACAGTTGTTGATGTTCTGGTATTTCTATCCTTTTTCTGTTTGCTTATGTAACTCTAGTCCGAAAGTTCTGACTATCTATCCGTGGCTGATTGTTATCTTCTGTTCCCATCCATCTCGCCTGAATTTACTTTTTTGTAGGTTTACAGGTTTACAAGTCTACAGAAATTCCGCATAGTGGTGGCCATTATAAATATGCTCGAAATTAGAGTGGAAATACTTAGTTTACAATATCTAAATGCTTTGACACACGAGCAAGTTAAAAGTAAAATGTTTTATCTTTCTACCCATGTATGATTCATAACTATTGCACTGTTGTTAAATATATAAAACATTCCCTGAATTCTGACCCTTACACAGGTCACTAGTATTTATTTTTTTTATATAGGGTAGAACTCTGAGTATAGGTCTGCAACCAAGACAAAATGAAATCATGGACAGATAGCTAGAACCCTTCTGACAAATGAAACTTGTGCATTTGTCATATTTATCCCTGGTCTATGGATCATTTTGATGCTCTGAACCTTGGATTAGAAGAGCAATGTTTCTGATACAAGAAACATTTGTGAAGTGGTACGTTACTTTTCCATCTTGAAAACTTACATTCTTCGTCTTCAACTATTAAACCATTTAACAGTTCTTTCAACTTGTCCTTTGACCAATTTGTCGCATTCTTCTCAGTCCTATAAAAAACAATTGCACATGTATAGGGGCCTATATCAGGCTTAGAAGAGAACTTCAATATAATTGGGATATATTCATTCTGTTGTGTTATACAGTGCTTGGTTAACCTAGCAACCAGTATTGTCGTTATAAACGACAACAGCAAAAACTGTAGCATGAGAATCTTATTTTATTTAGATTTTAGATTATCAAGGGAAAAAAAGATATTGTTACAATCAAAATATCGGAATCAGGACTTTTTAAAGCAAAAACACGAATGAACAGTCACATAAGGGATCATTGCCTTTGTAAATTAAAAGTAGAATGACGAAATCCATCATAACTGAATAGTAGAACAGAAAATAAACAAATCTGCAAGGATTCAATTCTTTAGTAGATCTAAAACTTTTTATTTTTTGGATCAACTTTTCAAAGTTTTAAAATTTCTCGGTCCTAGTACTTCCAAGAACCGAAATAATAAGACTCAAAGGCATGATTCATGAGGGGAAATTATCAATATCCGTATCTGCACTGTCAGTACACATCAACCCGCTCGCTAACTTACCAGTGCCAATTATTTACATTTGTACCGTCTGGCCGTTCTTCTACAATCCAGCGAGGGTCTCCCTCTCCCCATTTCGCCATTTTACATTAAAAAATCAGGATAGTTAAAAACCGTCCACTTATTAGTTTCTGGTTTGATTGGTCTTTTAAAATGTTTACTGATACACGCTTCGATACAGCCAACGCTGTTCAGCACGTTTCTGGAAGGGAATCTCCCGGAAGTTGTAGAGCGCCGCCTATGAAGAGAATATTCGAGAAAAAAATACAGTGAAACACAGAAAACAAAGATGATCTATTTATGTTTCTTTTCTGATTACAGATATGATTTTTAAAAAACTTAAGTTTTCGTTGATAAAAGTGCTTAAGGTTTTATATAATATGGCAAATTTCTGATTAGATACACATGTTCAAGGGAAGTCACTCACAAATCATATGCCCACCCTTAATTCTACATCCGGAATATTTACTCGAAGAAGCATGGATGGGTTTGATTTGTTCAAAAAACTTGGTGTCGGTGTTAAATTTAATATTGAAAGGTTTCAGAAAGATGCCGAGCGATTTAAGGTAACACCAGGCTGTTAACTGTCATTGCTATGAGCCGAGTCTTTTTTTGTGATTATGTTTTAAAGGCTTAAATAATGAATTTTGTATATATAGCTCTAGTACTGGGACCCTTTCGTTTATGCATTTGAATTTCGTAGTTGTGCCCGGTTCGTTTTCGTTCCGGACCGTTTTAGTGGCTAATCAGGCACATCGACAACGTTGGTTTACTACAAATAATTAACAAAATTAGTAGCAATTACAACATTTAAAAATATTTCAAAAATACACATACTTGTGTGCCATTTGATAAGAGAAATATTTCTTATGAAATTGAATTGATTTTTTTTCAATCACAGTTCATATGACATACTACTATGGTACTCCGTCATGTCATGTAAAGTTTATTACCAGTACAGGATCACCTAAGATCCTCCACACTGGTCTCAAATATACAGAAAAGGATATGGGTTGAAGAGATTACTTACATTGAATATATAAAAAGGTGTTCTTGATGTAAAGCCAGTAAATGTAGGAATTACATTTGTTAAAATAATATGAATAATCTTGGCTTCATTGAAAATGCGTGGTTTTCAATTGATAGAATTATACTTTCTGAAAGTTATATGTTCTTGAATTGATTGGGAGCATAATTTTTCAATATCATTTCAGAAGAACAGAAAAAATTGATTCACAACTCAATCAACCAAACACTGCACAGTGTAATCCAAAAGACAGCCACATTGTAATTAATAGCAGTGAAAGAGTTATTTTTTTTCATAATGTACTCACCATTGTTAATTTTCTGACAGAAGGTTTCATTGTGTAAAGAATGGCAAGGTTGAATTTAAGACAAAACTTATCAATGTACAAATACTGTTGAAGAAATTTCTGAACTTTTCATAACCTGCAGTCCAAAAAGTTCAATACATTAATATGTCAGTTATGCAAAAATGCCAATGATTTGAAATATGAAACAAATGTTGTTTATGATAAACAAAAATAGGTGTGAATGTCAATGAAATGTACTGAATTCCAAAATTTTAATATTTTTATAGGCTGCAATCAGTTGTAAAAAACAAAGATATCATGACAAAACAGGATGAAGTATAGACTATTCAGTCCAATCTCTTTTGACTCTGAATCTGTGTTTTTTTGATTTTCAGGTTGTGTTTTATACTTCTCTATAATTCGTTATAACCATAGCCAGGATGTTTTGTTTTATACCCTTCTTTTCACCTGGATCATTGATAGAAAGCCAAATAATGTTCAAATTGATCATGCTAACTTTAAAGCCAAATCATTGCTATCAACTTCTGATATTAAAGAAACGAACCACGTGTTTTATTTTCAAAAAATTTTTTTTTGTTAATTATTGAAATATTACCCTTTATTTTATGCAACTTTCAGTTTCAAATATTAAGAAGTCATTCCTACATCAAATGCATTAAAAAGCTGAGTTATTTTCCCTTTATGTTTTTATGATGAATTATTTCATTCATTTGTTATTTTTGTGATGAAAATTAGCATCAATTCTCACTGCCTGACAAGATGGTTCTGGTAAGGCCACTCAGTGCTGGGATATAGATAAATAAAAACCTAGTGGATAAAAACTGGAAAGGGAAGTTTAATGACCTCATGGCTCAGTTTACAAATACAAAATAAACACCAGATCAGTCTCCACCCAGACTTTTGTTTCCAGTTGCTACATTATGTATCCATGCTAATTATAGGGAATCATTGTTTGTGCAATCTAAGATATCAGATCTATTTTTGTAGTTAACCCGTCCAGCTAGCCAACAACAAAACCAAATTGATAAGACTCAAAATCCAACTCCCAAAAGGAAAGCATCCAAGGACACTGATCAGGCAAGGAAAAAGTTCAAAGGTAACATTTGCTTGCTGTGTACTGTTTATTTTGTTTACTGCAATAGTGGGTGGGAGTTATTGAAATTATTGTTTTTGTAAAGAAATCATGTGAACATTTTTTTTGTAGAAGAATCTGATGATTCCAGTGGTGAAGAAGATGAGTTGTATTCAGAAGATGACATAGTATCAGACATTTCCTCAAATATTGATCAAGAGACAGAGCCAGAACTGCAATTACTTGGCAGCATCAAGTCTCAAAATGGAAAAATATCACACCAGAAGGACAGGTGTAAGAAAACAACTACTAAGGACAGCTCTTTAGAGAAACGGGTTCAGATACAAAGAGAACAGGTATAAAGTAGTATGCCAACTTTCCAAGTTTTTCTTCCAAATGCACTTAAATTTGCTGTTCCTTGTTAATAACAATGTTAGAAGCTCAGTCAGTAGATTATTGGTCAAAGTAACTTGAGGTGAAGATCTGAGGTGCGTGTTTCGACACTTCTTACCAGTGGTGGTTTGTATTTCTCCGGAAGCTGAGAAAGAGATTGGTCTGGGCTGTGGTAGTTGTGCCTTTCAGCTAGATGCTTTACTCCAGTTGCTGTGGATGGCAAGCAATTGGCCTCCCATATGTTGTTTTGTGAGGTAGCCACCAGCTACTACAAGGTGACCCTGTCTCAAATTGACCCTGGTTGTTCAAAAAGCAATGCACCCAATAAACAAATCTTAGACATTTCAAATACATGTTATAATTACTGTGTATAACATTTTCATTTACTTTTATTTGAAGATATCCATGTTAATGATTTAATATATCATACAGATCTACCAATCATGCTAATTGGTATAATTAAGGAAAATGTTATGAGTCATTCAAAACAAATTAAGAAACATAAATGAAGACTACAGGTCTTTTTGATGTATGATTGTATAAAAATATAACATAATAGAATAACTGTTATAGATTTCAGTTCAGTTGTTTTATTTTTTCCTAATATCTTCATAGCTCAACCATGTTAAGAACAAGCACAGGATCCATACCCATGGGACAGATGTTCCCCGTGTGCTGGAAACTTTTGATAATCTTGTCGATGAGTACAACGTTCATCCTCAACTTGTCCAGAACATTAAGGCTGCAGGCTATGACCTTCCTACTCCTATACAGATGCAAGCTATTCCTATCATGCTACATGTAAGATGGTTTACAGTCAAGTCTCATTGCTGTACCTTGTTACTGAAGAGCCTTTGAGACATCATTATGTATAGAATGAATGTAACTTTTTTTATGTTACAAATAATGGTCTCTTAAATAACAGTTGTGGTAGATAGTATTGTAGGCACAAGTCACATTTAACCTATTAGGAGACCCACCTACTTTTTTTTTGTAAAAAAGATCAATATTTACTTCAAAGAGATATCACCTTTAGAACTTGGAAACTTGTGAAATAAACTTATTGATAAATGTGCATATTATTCTATGAGTAAGGCAATGGTTGACAGTTACTTTTCATTACAGAGAAGGGAGTTAATGGCATGTGCTCCAACAGGGTCAGGGAAAACAGCAGCTTTTATCATCCCAATTCTTCACCACCTGAAGGAGCCAAGGAACCAGGGATTTAGAGCTCTGGTATTAGCTCCTACCAGAGAGTTAGCAAAACAGGTGAATAGCAAAATACTGTATAATCTCTCAGAAAAAATGATAAAATGTTGACAGAAATACCTGATTGTTTTGATGTTAAATGGTTAAATGGTAATTTAAATATCAAATTGATACTGGTTCAGGTGGTATGAATATAGTTTGTACCATTCATAAGCTTATTACACTAAGAAAAAGGTTCTGTTCTCACACAACAAATCCAGATTGTCTACCTTTTAATGCTTAAATGAAATTGTCATCATGACCTCATTTAATATAATGGGTAATTTTGTCTCTGTGGTAGATGAACATACTGTAAAGGGAGATAACTGGTATATATCAGTGGCTATTGTTAAACTTCAGAGAATACTTTGATGAAAAGATTCAAAATACTTTAATTTGTCGAATACAATGCATTCTCGAATGTTTCACAGTATGTTTTAGACAAGTGTTCAAACTGCAAAACAAGAATCAAATGTCCAACATTACATCTCTGTATTCATTTTTTGTTTTCTGTATCAAATGTGAACTTTTGTGAAACTCATGTGTAAACATACTTTACATTGAATATTTTACAGACATGCAGAGAATTTCAAAAGCTTTCCGAAGGAAGGGGCTTTAGGATACACTATATTGAGAAGGCCAGCACAGCTATTAAGAAGTTTGGCCCCAAATCATCTCAAAAGTTTGGTAAGAATTCATATTTACATATATGGACATCAGAATCATATAGACTGAGGTCAGAGACTGTATATAACATATTTACATTTATGATACATACAAACGGTACATTATTTTGTAAATGCCTAACTGAAATCTTCACCTGTGACTGTCTCCCTCCTAACTGACCTATTTTCCATCTGTCAAGCATTCAGACTACCTCAGTAACTTTCTCTGATTCTGGTTAAAAAAGGTCAATGTGTACTGTTGCCATTCTGTTGTAAAGTGAGATTAATCTATCAGTAAAATGTTATTATGTTCAATCTGTGGTTTGATGCAATTTCTGTCTGTATTTATAACCTGTCTGCTGTATTTTATACAGATGTCCTGGTATCAACACCCAACAGACTGGTGTATATGCTGAAACAAGACTGTTTACGACTTAACAGGTAAAAACAACGCTAAATATCTATTTAATATTTCACAATATTTTACTGGTTAAGTTTACCCAGAGGTGGACTTTTGTAACTAAAATGTATGTCATTCATTCAAAAAAAATCTAAAGTGAGTGGTTGCATATGCTAATAAGAAAAACAACCCCCTGGGCATGCTTACCTACCGATTTCGAAAAAGTTTTCAAGACCAGCGGTATATCGGTTTAATCTGATGGAACTTTGTCATTACAAAAGATGTTTGCCACTCTGATTAGTCTATCATATCATTGAAAGTAAGACGAATGTAGAGAAATATGATCAGTTTTAAGTCTTGACAAAAGTCATTCTATTTTTAAGGTTTGGTTTACTATAACCTGTACTTTTTGCAGTGTTGAATGGCTTGTGGTCGATGAATCTGATAAATTGTTTGAGGAAGGCAAGACAGGATTCAGAGATCAGGTATGTAATCTAACTTTATAGCCAGTGTAATCAAAATGACTTGAACATTTGTATGGAACATTTCTTGTAGGATTACTCAATATAATTATTCATTTTGCCATTGAAAACTATAAGTCATCATTACCAAGATACTAATACTGATGACAATGTAGTTTGTTTTCTTTCAAATGGTATTTTATATGCTTTATAATATTTTGACCAGTTTTAATATGATGTCTTAAGTTTTTAATCCCTGCAAAACATGTTGGGGAGGAGGGGTATATTACAATCAGCTTTGTCCATCTGACTGTGCATGAGCATTTTCCATACCAGAACTCTGAAACCGTTCAAGAAAATTTTTTTTTCAAAACTTTGTACAGTTATCAAACTAGCACTCTGAAAACGCTTTTTTGCTATGGAGAAGTTCTCTACCTAAATCATTTTTTCTGTTACCATGGAAACAGAAAAGCAAAATGAAAGTTTTTTCTGGACCACAGCTCTGAAAGTGTTGAAGACAAGTACCTGAATTTTCTATCTAGCATTCTGGTAGTGCCATTGAAATGTGCTCTCAATTCTTTTGTTTTTTAGGTCATTCGTCATCATCCGCTGTTCATAAACTTTTGACATTTTAAACTTCTAAAGTTCCACCAATGGGATTCAGTTCAGACTTGCATGAAATTATCATGAGATGGTCCTGACCAAGTGTTGTTATTTAGGGGTCTGTCTGAAATCAAAGATTGCCACTATGGCCACCATCTTGAAAAACATATTTCAAACTTCTTCTCCAATTTCCCTGGTGTCATTGAGCTAAAAATTGGTAGGGATGTTAAGGAAAGGTAGCCAAAAAAATGTTATATTTTTACTATGTCAAAGCTTTCACATGGCAGCCAGCCGTGGCTGTGTCTTCAGAAAGGAAACTGACTCAGATTTAGGGTTGAAATGCTGTGTGAAAACTTTCCTGTCAAAAATTATGTAACACTTGTTACAGTTACCTACTTCTCACCAAAACTACCAGCTGCATCATGGAAAAAAGCTATTTGGTAAGCTTTCATTCAAAGAATAAAAAATAACCCATCTTCCTGCTGAAAGTTTTGTAGTCAGATGACCGTTAAGATGACCTACAGCAGTGGAAGACTTTCATTTTGTCTTTTCACCATGGAAACAGATAAGATACTGATAGGCAAATTTACAAATAAAAGACAAAGATGTAGGGTCAACTTAACTTATGAATCTATGTTCCAGTTAGCTGAAATCTACAAGGCCTGTGATGGTCCAAACTTACGACGTGCAATGTTTAGTGCCACATTTGCTTTTGATGTGGAGGAATGGTGTAAACTTAACCTGGACAATGTCATTCAGGCTTATATAGGAGCTAAGTAAGTGTGTACCACTGTTTGTTTGTAGTTATACAGACTTATATAGGAGCTAAGCATATGTGTACTATTGTGAGTAGTCATTCAGACTTACATAGGAGCTACTGGTAAGTGAGTGTGTTCCACTGTGTGTATGTGTCTGCACAACATATAAGAGGGAACATATTCAGTATTGGGCAAAATATGTGTTGTTTTCATTACCTGCTAGGTAATGAGATTTTTGTAACAAAATGAGAAAAAATGGGTTTAATGGTAACTTTGGAATGGTGTGTATCGTAGAGAGCAGCATCTTAGTTTAAAGTACATCAGGTCAAAAGTCCGTCAATGCTGGACCGAGGTAAAAACCCTGTCAGTGATAGGTACTGGTAATGATGCATGCCTGATAACGGGCGGGGTGTGTACCCAAGTAGTGAAGCACCGTGGCAGAATATCGCCAGTATGATTGATCAGGACAGATAGATGCTCTCTTTTGTATGCCTCGCGCTGGCGAACATATTTGTTAGTAAACAAGATAAGAAACAATGTATAAGGTAGATCAAAGGTGGGAAGTTGATAACGGGTACTCCTAGTCGCACGTACCTTCATAATTAGATGCTCCAGGGGATGGGTTATTGTTGTCCAATAGGGACTAGGCTGAAATAAAGTATTTGGGTATTATTTACACTTAGACAATAACAACCAGCAGAAGTCTAGTCGAATCTGGGATTGAGAAGCTAGAGAGAGTTGGGAGTCGGACGTGGAGATGAGCAGAGTCCCGTATGGGACCTGCTCCTCGATGGAGCGGGCCCTGGTCAAGTTGGCCCATGGACATTTGTATGGAACTCTTTGATATGGACGGGCAGGGGTTTAGTTTTTGTCTGCCTTACACAGGTGGTTACTTTGGTGTCACGACATGCTGCTGTATGTTGATTAGGAACTATCTTTTGTAATGGATATTAACGCGAAGTACTGACTATGGAAAACCTCTATACGATGAAATAAACGTTTCGGTCAACCCAAGTAAACACCGTGTTTACCCATTGTGTTACATTTCATTTATTGGATTAAAAATTAAATTGAAGAAAATATGGAGAACTGAAATTGTAACTTTGCTATGCTTTTCCTTTCATTAAATTGAAAAAATTATTTCTAACTTTAATTTGAACCAAACAATTTCTTATTTCAGGAATTCAGCAACAGAAACTATACAGCAAGAATTAAAATTTGTTGGGACAGAATCTGGAAAACTGTTTGCTATCAGAGAAATAATCCAGCAAGTAAGATGTTCTGTTGATTCTACTGATGTATGAGATTATTGAATACAATCTTACACAACCATCAAAGTAAAGGGTCATTTTAGTGGGCTCGTTTTTATCAGTCAGTGCTCATGTCCACTAAGTCCAGTTGATCTTTTGATGACTTGCTGATATTAGTGGACAGAGTAGAGTATGACACCCTCATACCCCTACCACTTCCTGGATTGCTTGTCTAGAACCTAGATTCGGAGAACCACTGTAGTTGCAATGTGTACTGTGAGAGATTGAGTATATTGTGTGTGCTGTGCCACAGTTTGGAAAAGGAGCCTAAGGGGAGGGGTTTAGAGGGGTTTAGTACCATAGCTCACTTTAAACTTACTTTCTCTTTAGAAATAACTAGAAATAGTTCTTCAGAGATAACTAAGGGTATTCAGTATCATAATGTAGAAAATTTTACATAAGATGTAATAATTTCAAGTTGATTTTATCAATAATTATTTGAATATTAGAGAAACTCATTCCCTTGGAAGAATCAGTTGAAGTAATGACAGTTGGTACCAAATCTTATAGACAAATGAAAGTGAGAAAGCTTCATGTTTTGTGTCTATGTAAATACTTCAGGGTATAGAACCACCAGTCTTAGTGTTTGTCCAGTCCAAAGATCGTGCAAAGCAGTTGTTTCGGGAACTCATCTACGATGGGATTAATGTTGATGCTATACACTCGGACAGGACACAACTTCAGGTAAACAACCTTTCTCTTTTTTAAATTGGTTTTTCTCTTTTGTTGGAAACGTTGAAAAATCCTAACAAGAACACATATATATCATTTATTTTTTTTACAATGCTCAACTATAAACACACCCGTGTCTGCTTAGAAAACCACAGGCAAAGTTTGACTGTTATGTTAATTTTTGGCTATAGGTACTGACTTTACTCTAGAGAAACATGCTGATTTTGAAGATATGAGAATTTTTTTTCATCAGTTGCTTAAAATTTTGTGTGTCTTCATCACATACACTGAAAGGCCTACAAAACATTAAAAGTCTAAATGGTTGCATTGTTATAGAGAGACAATGTAGTGAAGAGTTTCCGGGCTGGAAAGATCTGGATTATGATTTGTACAGAACTGATGGGCCGTGGAATTGACTTCAAGGGAGTCAACCTGGTTATCAATTATGACTTCCCAAACAGTGCAATCAGCTATATCCACAGAATAGGTGAGTAATCTCCTTTGATATAACAAGGATGGAAATAGAGACATGCAACACTTACCTTTGTCACACTTGATTTAATGTACTTGTCCTGTTCCCATTTACAAGATTTTCATGCAAGAAGCCGTCAAGTAACAGACAAACTCATAACACATGGATTCAAAAGATGCAGATAGATGGAAATTATGGAGAAGCTTTATGGTTGCCATAGCGATGTCATTAAGAAATATTATATTTCTTTGTTTGATATGAAGCAGGATGTGTCATGTGCTTGTTAATTTACTTGTATACCCTGGTCTCATTTGAGAATGTGACATTACTTACCTGGATTGACAAATGTTTACAGGGTAGATGTTGTTGATAAAGCAGAAAACGTTTACTCTTCTGGAACACCTGGTCCTGTTCTCCTTGTACTTTTTCAGGGGTCTACCTGAAAATCTTTCCTTTGTTCATATTTTGCCCTAGTTTTATAGACTTTGAGTCTGGATTATGATTATGTTGCCATGTTGGTATTTCTTGATGTTTTGTAGATAGACAATCAAAGTATATATATATAAATGTGATCTTATCAACTGAAATAAATCAGCTAGAATCTGATATCGTCTTCAGTACAGTAATAGTGATTTTGGAGAACAAATCTTTTGTTTAATATGGAAGACTTCGAATGCTTCATTGGCAAAGTTTTACAGCTAATCTACTTCTGTGATTTGATGGGCATTAATAATGACTTGACCAGCTGTAGTATATATTGTTACATTACGGAAGTAACGTACAGCAAATAAAACCCAATAGCTAGGTTAAAATTAAACAATTTAATAACAACAAATAAATTCTATACAGTTGAATTACAAATACTGCGATGGTGTATAGAGCTAGCTACTAATTAATCAAAAGTCTGAAATCTTTCTGTGGAAATCCTCCAAATCCAGAAGAATTCATAATAGATTGTCCAGAAAACAAGGTAGCCAACGAATGATCCAAGAATGGTTTCCTCGCTGGGTATATATATAACAAGGCACTATCACTAAAACACTGTACAAGTCCACACTTCACAGACTGAAGTCTCAAAGTAAGCTCACTCAAGGTGTTAATACATCAAAAAGGCTGCTCAGACTCAGATCCATCATGTTAACATACACTAAAGGTTTCTAGAAAGTTCTTTTCTAGATTATTCTAGACTAGCAGGTACCTAGCTTGTTTACATGTGTCTCTAGAAACTTCTGGAAACACCCAAGTAATTCTTATAACCAAGCTTTCTAGATTTAGAAACTTCCAGTTACTGAGCTTTCTAGAGAAATCTGCCTAGCACTATCTACACATATTGTGACAAGTAATCATAAACAGGTTTTTATGTAAACAATCAATATGATACAATGCATGTAAACACAGCACATCTGAATTTGGATTAGTACACAACATTTTACATAACAATATGTACAAACTAGTTTTATCTCTGATTGCTGCTTTGAAATGGTTTATGGAATGTCCCTTCTTAGCAGCGAGAAAAAATTTTTATGATATTGTGTGGGACACAATACCACTAGTAAAAAATTATGAATATAGCTTGTGATCATCAATATATGATTGTTATGTATATGTTGTAAATACATGAAACTTATTTAGGTGTTCCACATGAGACACGGTTATCTTACATGTGTACATACACGAGGGAACGTATCTATTCCAAAGAAAATTGTTATTACCTTCTGACATCATGCTTTCAGGTAGGACAGGTCGAGCAGGGAGACCAGGAAGGGCTGTGACCTTCTTTACTGAAGACGACGTTACCAATATCCGCAGGTACGCTTGGTCTGGGTGTTATCAAATATATACTCATCATATTAGGGTGAAGATTCGTCTTAGAGCCGTAAATGATTCACAAGAGATGTGGGAAGGAGCTTTCTGAAGTCTGTCTTATGATTAAATGGTCAAACCAGTCTTATATAAATTTTGTGTTGTATAATCTGAATAATAATTTGTGTTATCTATTTAATGGTGGTCGAGGATGGTTAGCTTACAAATTAAGTTCAGGCAGATGAAGGATATCTGTTTAATGTTTTATAAGCATTGAAATCCTGTGATCCTATAGGTATTCATTGTCTTCTAACTTGAGTATCTTTTTATAAAGACACTGACCAATTTACCTTTCCTGTCACTCTTTTTCTCCTTCCTGCAGTAACTACATTGTGAAAAACAACATCGCAAATCCTCACTGTATGTTTAGGTAGCCTGATATACACAACTGTTTGTTTCAGTATCGCTAACATCATGCGAGAAGCTGGCTGTCCTGTCCCAGACTACATGTTACAGATAAAACGTCTGTCCAAGTAAGTCGTTTATGAATGTAGGATACTGCTTTCCTCTGATGTCAGAATTAAATGGTCAAATAGGTCTCAAAACAAAAGTATCGATTAGTGACTGAGAAAATATAAGATTGTATGTACATTGTACCTTCATTTATTGTATAGAGTATTTTCATTCTTTGTTTTGAGATTAAATCTTTTTTTTTAAGCATTTTCAGTTGTCATCTAAACACATATGAAATGTATTGTTAGGTTTAAAACATATTTTACTTGAAATGACAAAGGGATTAGTCAGTAAGTTGTGCCAACTTCTGAGTGACTTCTCACAAAATACAGATAAACAATAATAAATTACAATCGTCGCATGATGACACGAAGAAGATTTATTATTAGATAAGAAATGTCTTTTATAGTGTTTTTGGTTTAATGATGTTTTCAATTGTAACTTCCAGGAAAAAGAGAAAAAAGTTGTCCAAGAGAGTGCCCAAGAGAGATTGTATCTCCACAAATCTCAAAGCAAGACGCCTACAGGCAGTAATTAATGAAAAAAGGTAAATATCAGAAATTTGATCAGTGTTCCATCAGAAATGTCCTACCTGATCAAAGAACCATACAATGTACTCATTTTAATATAGATTTGAAGATGGCATGATAAACAACGACGACATGATTTCAGAAGACGTATAGCAATATTGAATTAGACATTACTCTGTATAATCCAGCACAATAGAAAGAGGACAACAAGAGTATTACATATTGTCCCCTCTCAAGGTTCTGAATCATAATGTGTTGATATGATGTAAATTTATTATATGTCAGCCATGCAGTAATGATAAAATGTCTGTACTTGTCATTATGGAATTACAATTAGGATTGTTTTCATAATGCTCTATGTTAGTTTAATCTGGCAAGAGATCTTGAATGGTCCTCCACTCACAAGCAGAATGAAAATATTCAGCTGATGGTCGAAGTAAGGTTTATATTCAATCTGTTGATATTGTCTTAGTATATTTGCAATCAATGGTCTTCAGCATGTATACTATACACTATAAAACTTCGGTGTAATTATAGCCCCTGACTGGAATCAACCCTCTCTGTCCATCTCTTCATCCATAGATATAATTTTCCCTGACAACTCCTCAAAAACTTGGGGAGTAATTTCAATAAAACTACACAGGAATGGTTGTCCACACAATCTTGTGGAACAATTTCAATGAAATACACAGAAATGTTGCAAGAATGTTAGCCACCATGTATATTATGCTTTCAGTCATTTTCACTCAAATTTGTTTGCCATATGGTTGGAGGGTGTGGGTAGGTATTATTTAGCCATTGGTTCGTAGTTCTAATTTAATCTACTATTTATGATTGGGCTTTACTTTCTTTTGATGTCTGTAAGAAGATTCATATTTTGGGAGAATTTGTCGTGGAAAGTCAGACTTTGTAAAGAATGTACTTTGTAGGTAAAGGTTTGTTAATCATTTAAATTTATATATGAATTATCTAACTGCTAATTTTCTTTTTCTCTTTTAAGGAAAAAGAAATCGGATAAAAAGTCTAAGAAAACGAAAGCATCCATGGATACTGATATATCAAGTGAATTGGATGACCAGATTGACAAACAGAATCTTGAACATGCATCTTACACAGAGTCTTCAACAGATGGACCGAGGAAAACAAAGAAAGACAGGTCAAAAGCTCGCACTAAGATGAAGAAGAATAAAAAGTCAGGAAAGCCTGTAAAGTGAGAGCACTGCTGTAACTGCCATCTGTTCATTCATCACTACATCTTCAATAAATTGTATACAACTTTTGATTAGTTACTTATGTGTTGTTTATACACGAATCTAGCATCATGGGAAAATATTGTTGCAAAGTCTTTTATTTCATTAACTCTATGCACTGAACTTTCACCTGAGATCATTTTAGTATTAATTTGTGATGAACCATCAATCTTTGGTATCAAGTTTGATTATATTGCAGGCATGATAATATGACCTTTGACCTCTTGCATAACGATAAATTATTATGCTCAATATTTTGTTTTTATAATTCGATATAAATTGATTTTGAACTTCAGACCTGAAATATCCCAAACAAACATTTTCTGTATGGAAACTGACAGTTTGAAGTGTGAAATTGATAAACCCAAGGGACTAGTTATATTGTAAAAACTGGTTCTCTTCAGTAACGGTAACCTTGACTTTTGACCTTCATACCTGAAAAGCAATCTTGAACAAGCACTAAGAGTAAAGTTATACTGTATGAGAGGATCTGGAGGCTCCTGAAGAATTCTACAACTGATTTTCAATTTGAGGTACTCTCTTCAAACTGAAAAAATAATCTTATTCTAACCTATACAGTACGAAGTCTCTGTATGAGGCTTGAGTTAGATGGAAACCTTTCTTAGAATTACAGGCAACTTGATCCTTATGACACCTTTTCAGACTCAAATCTCCACACATAATGTCTGTAATATAAGGCATTGGATCCCAAACCAAACCCAAAATGCTTGCTGATATTATTTTTTCATCTAAAGTTGACTTAACTACATATCTGTCTGTGTGGGTTCTAATCTGTTTTAAACAAAGGTGACTGCACAGGGCAACTGTAAAATAATCTGTTAAAATACCATGGTCCTCCACACCATCACGCATATACAGTCAGCATTTTCAGAAAACATGACAAAAAAACACATTTTGGTACCACAGTTTCTTAATGTATCTCCATTATAATGACCATGTTCTAGAGGGGACTGTCAAGGTGGCATCGTGTGTAAACAACCGAGCAGCTATGTATTGTATCTCCATGGTCATGAACTTATTCTAGAGGGGACTGTCAAGGTGGCATCGTGTGTAAACAACCGAGCAGCTATGTATTGTATCTCCATGGTCATGAACTTATTCTAGAGGGGACTGTCAAGGTGGCATCGTGTGTAAACAACCGAGCAGCTATGTATTGTATCTCCATGGTCATGAACTTATTCTAGTGGGGACTGTCAAGGTGGCATCGTGTGTAAACAACCGAGCAGCTATGTATTGTATCTCCATGGTTATGAACTTATTCTAGTGGGGACTGTCAAGATGGCATCGTGTGTAAACAGTCAAGCAGCTATGTATTGTATCTCCATGGTCATGAACTTGGTCTAGAGAGGACTGTCAAGATGGCATTGTGTGTAAACATCGGAGCAGCTATGTATATTGTATTGTACTGGATTCCCATGCTATTTTTGAGACAATTTTACTGAATAATAACAAAAACTTCAGGCATCAGGTTTGATCAGTACTACCACATAAACATAGATAAGTATTTAGACTGAAAAGTGAAGTGTTGTTGATTTTAAACATTTTCATCAGGAGTTTGACATTGTAGCAGAGACTTTCTCAAAATTGTAAATATGATATGTGAAGATATTTAATGAAATCGGTACAGACAAGTATTCATTATCTATAAATATGATGCCAAATGCATTTAATGTCTTACATTGTTCAGGTACAGTTGTCAATGTGATGTGGGATATAGCAGCATGAAAGCTAATGGAGCATGAAGCACAATGGGCCAGTTCACCTGGTAGTCCATGTTTTTCACACTTGTTGATATGTCAAACTGTGTCTATATCAAACATATTGAAACAAATTGTAAAACTAGCATGCTTACACCTCTGATGAATTCAGTCAATACGTTATATGAGGAAATGAAAAATAATTGAATGTTTTATACCCCAGTGGCATTGAACATACCAGCCTAATATATTGATTCTGGCCTTTCAGGTAAGCAGAGGAATCATAGAATTTTAAGAAACTTAACCCATGAGACTTTGAATATGAGTCAATAAAATTTCTTTTCGCAAACTTTGTTGGAATTCATCTTCGGAACCTTCCCACAAAATATCTCGATTCTAAGCCGTTTTGATAGTCTGGAAAAGTTTAAATGTTTTAAGAAACACAAATTTTGTCGGGATTCATCCAATGAACCTACCAGCCAAATACGATTCTTGGCAATTAGGTTATTGAGAAGAGGCTGTTTAAATGCAAAATTTGACTCCGGACGGACGTGCGCCGTACCATGACATATCCTTATTTGGAAGTGACAGATTAACTATAAAAATGAAAAACTTGCATCATACCCTCTTCAAATTCTCAGTTACGACCAATATTAAATTTGGATTGATATTACGTTAATATCTTGTATGGATTAGTAGAATTGGAGTTAGCATGTTGGTACTGTCGTTTGTTCTTGGTGGCCCCCTTTTCGATATCCGGACCACGTACACGACAGTTCGCACATATTTGGAAAAGTATATGTGCTGTAGAACCTAGTTTCTATTTAGGAAACTAGAGTAGATTTGAAGGTTGGTAGAGAGGCTTTCTTGTTGCGATTTCTGTATTACCAATTAGTTCATTCAGATACTTATAGAATATGTTATCGGCAGCATCAGTAAGTAACAAAGTTTAGGTAAGTTCAGCAGAAAAGGAATAAAGAGTCTATTGGGCGGAATAACATTGTAATATTGGCGATATCTATAAAGACCAAGTTCAGATATATATAAATTTACTGCATTGTTTTGACGCACGCACGATAGCATTTAGGTAGGTCGTGATCTCACATTACCTCGTTTTGATTGTAACTCCACAGATAACAAAATGGCGTGGATTTAATACTCGTGAGTGATTTCAATTGAAACGTTACTCTTTAAATATATTCATGTATTATTTTAACGACATGAAGGTGATAGATCAGTTAATTTGAATTTCATAAGTAACAAATCTATGTTAATATTGATTATTCAATTCACAGGTACTCAACGTCTTAAGAAAATCCACCTGATTTCGATAATCCAATTATACACTGAATGGCAGTTAAAGTTTCGAAGTAATAGTCCGTATATACATTACGTTTGCTCATATCTCGTGTGAAATTAACAAGCGAAGTACATCATTCCTTTTGTAAATGAATTGGGTATATTTGTTTTGCTAACTGTATGTGTTAAATAAAGCATGATCATGCTATGTGCTTCTATTGTGAATTGAAGTGGTTTGTAGAAAGTAAAGAGTTGTTGTGTTGAATTCAACTTCTTGATAATTCGTCTGGCACTTTAAATTAACATAACTCTAGCTCAGAATAGAGGAACTAATTTTCAAACATGGCGGGTGGGTACTAAGCACCTTTCGACTTTTTCGAACAATAGCGATCGTCTGATGAATCCAAAGCTTCATCTGTAAGTATGTATCTCTAAGATCACCACATTTTCTATATATCATCCGGTATTGACAGGTGCCCGTTTACAGCAGCATGCATCATGTACTTTTCAAGATTACACATCACGCAAGCTCAAGACAGTCGTGCACATGAAATTGTCGTGTTCCGGGTTTAGTAAACAGGTGATATGTCTGATATAAATTCACATGAACCCTATTACAAGTCTTTATTAGTTTTAATTCAACGTTAGAAGTCTTCGACTCTTCTAATAGAAAGATTAAACTTTTTTGTAATCCGCCTTTGAAGGCTTATGAGACATATATCTGACTGTTATTCAGCCACACAATGGTATCAATTACGCAGCCGATATTGAAATCTATATGTATATATTGTATGTATGTGCCAAAATCTTTGTTTGTGAACAAACACTGACTGTTATAACTCTATTTAACTCGGTGTGTTTAATGTTGATGTTATTGACCATTTCCCGTGATATATATTATTCCTGTACATAGTTCAATTCGGTGCGAATGGCGGACAGTTTGAGTTCGGACACCTGACAATCGGGATTACGACACTCTGTTGGTAAGTATGAATTAAGGACGTGAAACCAAATTTTCAGTACATGAATCACATGATTTTGTGTTATTTAATAACCTGTTGTAACTCCATGAGAAGTGTTTCACTTGGAAGTCATAATATAGACAATAGTTATCGGGACAAATGATCGCCGAGAATGAAGCATTAAAGAATTTGCTTATAGCTTATTTGTAAAAATGCAATCTTCTAAGAGTTTATATATATATATCACGAAATCAAACCCATTTAAGGATCCACATTTAAATGCGTTAGAAGAAAAAAATCACACTTGAAAAACGTCACCCGTATCGAACATTTATAAAAGTATGGAACATTGACAAGGTATCCGGAAATTCAAGATTAAGGAAACTGAAAGTTTAATAGTATAACACGGAAGAAACATTATTTGTTCCTAATACTTTACTCTCGTTAGACGTGACATTTTGATAATTTACTCTGTGTACCCAGTTCATTTCAGCAATAAAAACCATCAGCTCATAAGAACCAAAATAGTTTCTTCCGCATTTTGTTCTCTCCCAGTTTGATGTTGACATTTGATGACCCTCGTGCTCTAACTAATAAACCATGTATATTATAATCATCCACAACACCACAATACCCACATCTGGATATTTTAATGAGGACGCGGGTTGTAGCCTCAGTTATTGAGTAAGAGAATAATGAAGATTAAAATCGTAGTTATGCTTTTTTAGTCATCCGTCCACGGGCACCTGATGCTGAGGGTTGGTCACTTGGTCCATTGTCCCCGGTTAACTTTAGCCTGTTGTTGTCTTAATTATTTTCTCTTGGCACAACATCAAGTAAAACATGTCACTAGGGAAAATGTAATAAAAGTTTACATTTGGTGAACGTATGATCTAGGAGTGTGTTGGGATGCAGTCCACTGCATGGTGCCACATTATACGTCTGTATCATAGAAAAAAAGCCATGATGTGATAGAGGACAATTATGGTGGCTGATATGTTCTATTTTGTTATTTTGTAATTACCTTGTGATAAAATCTGTCCTTTTCCCAAGGACAGAAATCGGTGGGAACCAACGATAGTCTGCTCCTACCGTCCGTACAGCGAAATAACGTAAACTGTTCTGTTGTTGCAACATAATGGTTAGTACCTTCCTGTCGTCCACGCGGAGAGAAATAAGGATGGTCATCGTTTTTTCGCCCTTAGGAACGAAATAAGGATAATATATGCTCTGTTGTCTCGTGGGACAAAATAGCAATAATCTTGGGTTTATCGAGTTTTGGTTTTTTGATTTTGGTTTGATTTTAAAACCGAATTTGATTGATTGAGAAAAATGTTTGTTACATCTGACGTCACGATTGGATGTTCACCACAATCAGGGTGCCAGGTAGCATGGCCCGTTCTATGTAAAAGTAAACTGTTCGTCAATTTTACATAAAACATGCACTTCCCTATGAGTCTAATTGTTTTCTTCTATCGGCAGCTACCCTGCAGTATTTTTATACATATCTTTATGTTCCTGAAAACCAACCTTTAATGACGATAGCTGCACCTGTGTTCAATTTTCAGCCGAGATTTGTTTTGAAAAAATATCCTATGCCACTGAAAACGCACTTGATATTTCCGATGCCCTACATTGTGAAGCTGCACCTGTGATGACTAGAACCAGTGGGAAGGGAGTGTATTGTTATTATTGACCATAAATCTATTAAATTTCTCCAGTGAAGCGCGAAAACCATTAAAAGTTATTTTCATAATGGCGATGATTTAATGTCTGGGTTATTGATGAATAAAAACTTAATAGCTTATGATGTTTAAGGTCATTCCTTATAAAATGTCTGTATATTGGTCGGGATAGAATAGTTAGTTTATAAAACTGTGGTGTGGAATACATCAGTTTCGACGTGTATAATGTTTGCTCGATCTGTCGCCCCGTAAACACTCGAGGTCATTTGGAGGCGGAATATTGTATTAGATGTTGGTTAATTCACCTAACAACATACACGAGGACCGTCGCATGCCATCCAAAATAGCTTAAGTAAAGAGCTTTGTCCAATGACAAGACAAGTACATCACAGTCTGATCCGTATAATAACGTATAAGGCAGTTCTAACGGATGGGTCTGATCATATCATTCCATGGCAGACATCCTTAAAAAATAAACGAATAAAAAAATGAAGTCGATCGTGCTATGTTTTACATCATTATAACTAGTGCATCTGACCTGATCGTACATTGATTGACGTCATCATCGGTGGTGTATCTGAGCTGGTCATGCTATGATTGACGTCATCATCACTGGTGTATCTGAGCTGATCGTGCTATGATTGACGTCTTCATCACTGGTGTATCTGAGGTGATCGTGCTATGATTGACGTCATCATCACTGGTGTTTTTGAGCTGATAGTGCTATGATTGACGTCATCATCACTGGTGTATGAGCTGGTCGTGCTATGATTGACGTCATCATCACTGGTGTATCTGAGGTGATCGTGCTATGATTGACGTCAGCATTACTGGTATATCTGAGCTGGTCGTGCTATGACTGACGTCAGCATCGCTGGTGTATCTGAGCTGATCGTGCTATGGTTGACGTCATCATCACTGGTGTATCTGAGGTGATCGTGCTAGGATTGACGTCAGCATTACAGGTGTATCTGAGCTGTGTACCTACTAGCAGAGTTGATTATATTAACATGGCCGTAACTACACCCTATTGTCTGATGCGATAAGTATTGTAGTATCTATTTTTTAACGGGATTATTCAGAAATAACCGTAACTACCTTCTTTTTATAGAGTCATGTCCACTCTTCCCCGGTGGAGAGGAACAGGTTTCGGGTCCGTCGAGACTGTGACGTCAGACGATGATCAGGACTCCCAGTGCTCCGACACATCAGCAGGATCTAACCAATCACAGACGACCGTCATCTCCAACGTGACGACGTCAACCATTCGCCAGTCTGAAAGTGAGATCATAATTACTGATCTGATTCGATCAGTCTTTTCTGGAAATAACGTCTAGGTTTTGCATATTTAACTGTAAATAAGGTTACTTTTAGTACGTTTTATCAACTTTGTAACAGTTAGTTATTGGAAAAAAAATTAGGCGCCTTACTTGCATTAGTATATTGTCGGCATTATACTAACATTTGACCACCATGAAACAGTCAAATTCCTTACATTTTTCGCGTATGTCTCATTTTTCAGATAACATTAATTAGTGATACGTACAACCATTAACTGATCACCATTTGCGACGATTTTTTGCAATCTGATCACTTAGATAATATAGTGGTGACATATTCAGCATGACGTCATTAGTTGTGATGAAAATGATAAGGATCTATCGATATTGCCATAAATCTCGGTAACTATAAGTCGATAAACATAACTAACACCTTTTTACTGCTGTAACATCGATATCACCGGTGCAGCATGACATAATTTGCATGATAATGATAACGGTATCTCTTATGTGGCTCTTTAACACTGGGATGTATACCCCGCTTCCTTGCAAATCACTCGTCATAATATTAATTTTGTTGGTCAATAAGAGAGTAACAACAACCTACAATTAATGAATAAATAAAATTCTCCAAAAATATTAATGAAAATGTATGTTTGTAGTTTTCTCTCACCGTAAGGGAGATAACCTGTATGATATCATCGGTTACCACCATGCTATAGCAGTTTGTGTTTTAATAGGGTTGTTTAAGGTCATTACGCGTCGAAATGGAATGTGGTCAAAAACCAGAGACGTATATGAAGCCCATTTGTGGCTGATTAAGAAAAGATGAACCATTTCAGGAGCACTCCTCATGGCATCCTTTAATTGTATTTCCACATATTACCACACTGACTTAATTTAGTAAAATAACTGTATTTTCTATTTTTATTTTGTTGCTAATGCAATAGCTACATAAAAGACAATATACAACAATGGGTGTGTTTGAAAGCTCAGTGTGTTGTACAGTA
Source organism: Ylistrum balloti (assembly GCF_031769215.1). NCBI lineage: Eukaryota > Metazoa > Mollusca > Bivalvia > Pectinida > Pectinidae > Ylistrum > Ylistrum balloti. The sequence continues at coordinate 1,604,897 of NW_026782484.1, forward strand.
AAAATACCAAGAGAATTTCGCACTGCTGGACAAATTCACACTGCAGGACAAATTCACACTGTAGGACAAAGGCTGTGGAGGGTTTTAATCCCTTGAGACGTCCTTTCTGATCCTTTATTGAGTTAAGCTGTGTCATCGTGTGCATATTGTCGGCGGGCAAGGAATGTTAATTGATACATGTCTGTAGGATTCACAAAATCAATAAGGTTGCATTGAGATTCCGTCTTTGTTTTAGTTCTGGAATTTAACATGTTTAGCTAGGAGGATGACTTGGAGGAAACAAAAGATCTGTAATGCAGATTACGATGCAATCATTCTGACAACTTCCCTTTAGGATGAAAGGGTGGTGGTGGGCTAACCATTTAATGATTTTCTTCCTACTTATACTATTGAAGGGCGTTATATATTCCATCAAGTTTTATAAAATAACTTGGTTTGTCGTGATACTCCTTCTGGTCACACTGTGTACAATAATACAATATGCATTGTGTCCAATGCCTGTGTAATTGTGAATACGTTGTCGCAACTGTCGTTGTCGTCATGGAGTTTCAATGTGACGTCATCTTTAAGGTGAAAGACATGAAATAGCATGCCGTGTAACAAAGCCTATCTTGTAATTATATGCAACATAACGAATATCATTTAACCTATATCAATTTTAGATAATTTATCTGGCTCTCTTGTTTCTTATTGCCTCGGTAACGTGACACTCTTTGCACGTTCCAATATCGACACGTGACAGAGACACACCTTCAATTACTGCATTGCGTGTAAGAAAGGATTAGAAGGAAAAGAATGCTATGGTGATTAGCTGTGAGATATAAAAACGTCGTTATTACCACACTATTTTACCTATCGTGTTGTTTTTTTTTCAAGGTTTAACCGATATTAGTATAAGGATGTTCTATATACCTAGTGTAATCATTACACACCTATATAGCGTGTGAGAAACGATTAGGTGAGCCATACCTATCATCACCTGTGTATCGACCTATTTATGTGTTCACTATTATAGATGATAGGTATAACTGTCTAGTTAGTAGTACGATTTACCTCTAAAAACAAACGCTACTCCATTAACCGTGAAAAAACGCACACACAAAAAAACCCCGAACGAGCAGGAATTTATATATATATAAAAAAAGAAATTTCATGGTTATTAAGGACAACACAGATTAAACCTACATTACCAGTATCTTCCGACATGAACTAGTTTATCAGTCCAAAGTCTTATAACATACTGATATTGAAATTTTATAAGAACTTGTTTCAATTGCTTCTCGCACATGTACATGTATTGTCTCTTGACGCTTAAATGTATTTTTCCAAGTATTCATTACATGTAAATAAAAGGCACCTACAGACCCACACTGTTTTCTAGCTAGCCCTTGTACATTTTTACTGTCATACAATATTACTCAACCATGTCCTGCCTGTCTTATTCACGCCATACAGCCCCCTTATCCTCACCTGCGCGCTCTCATACTTACCTTTACCTACCTGTGTATACACAGATGAGGTGAAAATCAGTGAGGCAGAACTGAATTACCTGTCCTCAGAGGTGTGGAAGACACTTACCTGGCTACGACGAAGACGTGGCTACCTCTCCCCCTCCCGAGTACATTCGGGGAACCGCCCGGGAGACCCTCCCACTTCGATCAAGGTATGTCGAACACATACGTAATCACATACTTTAATTTGTCGATAATTTTTTTATATATATAAACATAGACATATTTCTGTTTGGCGGGCAAACGTTTCATTACACACCATTGGACAAGCCTCAGACAACAGTTGACATAGATTTACGAATTTGAAATTTTTGTGTATTCAATGACAAGAAGGATGGCCCCGTAGGTAAGTACTGTAGGTATACAACGTGTACCTAACTTGATATCGATTGGTTTGTTTAATACGTAACAACCATGTGATGTATGTCATGTAACGTGTGTGCTGATGAAATATATACCGGACATATATACACCACTCTACTCTAACACGTGTATTTTTTCACAACTTTGTTTGTACCAGGATGGGAGACTCGCCATTTTACATCTCGTTTTCTAAAAACCGATTGTCGTTTTTTCTGCTAATTTCATAGGTTACGCAATATTTATTATTAGAAAGGTACATGTAGTATAAGACATGTTTGATCGCCTCAGACATCTCATGAACAAATAGTTAATCTAAGATATGTTTTAAACAACTTATAATTTTACAAATCTGTTTAACACAAATCAATATTTCAAACATGTAGAGAAACATGCAAACTTGGAATACAAAGGAAGATGATAATTACCAATTTACAGAAATCTGAAGTGCTTCCGTCGACATATCCATATAATCCCCATATATAATCATAAATACTTCATTACATCACAAAAAGGGTACAGGGATAGTGAGATACATGAAGGGAGCTCAATGACTTATATATGTATATATGACTTAGTAGGTAACATCGACGGTAGGGTCCAAAATGGTACTGGGTCCTTACAAAGTATTACCGGAATAGATATATGATCAATGAAGTAATAACGACGGTACAGACAAGTGAATTATCAAATAGCTAAATTTACACCACCGCTCTCGATTTAACTTTATAACTTTGTATTTGTTTCATGTTCTATGTATGTGATGTAATTTATGTAATCTTTATGTTTTGATAAAGGGACAGGTTGCCTCGAAAATTTAACAATTCACTTGTCCGTAGTGTCGTTATTTCATCATTGATTATATCAGAGACGTATATATCACGGTATATATATCTGATTATATATAAGTCTGTGGGTGTACAAAATCGCGCATTTATCCAAATATAAGCAATTGAATAGTAAACACTATGGAGAGCTAGAAAACATGTATAGTATATAAAGATTCCTTATATCCAACTGTTTAATGACGAATACAATTAAGCATATACGTCACCATGTAGTGAATTTGTATAATAAACATTGGCCTGACCAGTCTTACAAGAAATTTACCAGATACTTTTCATAATTTAACACGTCTTTATGCTTTACATTGCGGAAATACCTCGCTGCGAATGAATAACAATAAAACAAACCAATCATTTGCAAACGGGCACTTGTCAAGGGGGAATTCCGTCTATAAATAGAAATAGAAGGCTGTCACATGATTGGCTGGATATCCACACATATCACCAATGATGTGGCGATGTTTGAAAACGATGAGGTCATTCCCAAAAGGCGGAATTTACCGATAGGACCTATGTGAAAGATGTGTCGAGGATAATCTTAGGTTTATAACGACTTTGGGATATTTATGAATAATCCAAGGTAAGAAAACTTGTATGATTTATTGTAAGTCATTATGTACTAGTCAAACTGTAGGGAAACGCCATAACTAGACTACAGGGAGCGAGAGCCGGCGGTGGAACTGTCAGACATGTGCAGGCTAAATGTGTGCCATTGGCATCTGTTGCTGTGCTTGAATCACTACTGTGAATGACCCAGTTCTAACACATAACTGACAATCCCAGATTTATGTCTGAAACTATTTGAATCGTGAGTGAAGTTTCGTGAAGTTGGATGAGATAAACAGATGATGAAAGAGTTGTAGTAGTGACGTGTTTACCTATTCAGACCATGGAGAGAATTCGACGGTTATGAAGGGAAATCGTAGGCCAAAAAAATCACAAAGTCACAATTACGTTGGTGCAAGAAATTAATACATGTTGTTAATTGTCAGTTTGAACAGGGACGTATATTAGAAACCATTCACTCCTGGCTTGAAGCATTCAGTTCAGTTTATTTGAACGCAGTGTTGCATTTACTTATTTCCACTTTTTTTTGATCAAATTTAATGATGTAACATTAATATTTTTATTCTAACATCAGCATTTGCCTAGTTATAATAGCACAACCATGTGATAAAGGACAATAAGTGTTTAATTAAGTTTATGAGAGACTCTTAGACAGCTATTTATAGACAAATGACCTAGGCCTCTGGCCTTAACCTATCAACATTATTTGTCCAAAATTTGAATTCAAATTTTGATATCTTGCCAAAAATTGTCAGTCATATATAAATTGCAGATTTCAGACCAATTTGCGTACTATTCATTATCAGTTCTTCTAAACCCTGAACTAGGTAAGCAGTGCTGCATGACAATATTTTCTTACAGATTGTCTTTTTTCACATTTTCTGTCTGTCTAGATACATGCCTACTTCACCAGGTCCTTTTTGGGTCTTTGAGTCCTGACATATGTTGAAGTCACCCCTCCAACCTGAATCATTGTTGATACCAGATATCAGTGATTTAGAGAGAGCCTGACATGTAGACTTGTAGCAAACCTTACTGCTTGTGATGTCAACATTCCAAAGATTAGTGGAGACACAGTTTATATACTTAGTTTATCCTCCTTCCTCTAGCCTGTCATCTCTCTCAGTCAACAAACACACTATTCTCCTTGTTAAAGGAAACACAAACATTGCTGTATACTGTACCTACATGTAATGTAAAATCTTCTCTAGTAGATAGAATAATGCATTAGTGCCTCAGTATCAAGTCATGATAAAAATCACAACAGTGAATGGACCTATTATTAATAACCTGGTAAACATAAGGTGACTGTGTTATTATGATGGTATCATACTTGTACTTTATAAATGTTTCATAAAAGTTTGATTCCCTCAGCATGTTACATACAAATACTACCATAATAAGATTTACTGAATGAGTTCAGACTTCAGAGTGCTATAGAATTAATCTTTGATACTCAGAGATTTCGGGACTCAAATATATGAGTTGTGGACTCCTGCTTTTCCCAATGGGACTTGCTAAAATGTTGAGAACCCACTAAAACTCCTTTGAAGTGGACTTGACTCACCAGAAAAAAATCTATAAAATTCACAGATACTTTATGTCATTTAGATGAAATAATGGGTGTGTTTCTCCTGTTTCCTGAACCCTTAATAGTAGGAGATGCCGAATATTATAGAAAACTGAGATCTAGGTATAAAGAGAAGGTACATATGTTGTGGTATACATCACATATTTTCTCTCTCATGTAACATAGAAATGGTATGAACAGGCCTTTTATAGTGAATTACTCTTGCACGTTCAAACATATTGAACACTTTGAATGATTTTAGGACATCAGGTGCACTTTGTGTTATGCAGTGATATATATTCTTTTACATTTTGCTGGTAAATGTTCTCAGTGGAATATGTTGAACCTACATTGTATTTGTAAACAAAAAGTTCTTGAAAAAAATATTTTTTTGACCAATGTTTTAGCATTTGGTTCTGATGAAGGCAAGAGTCCTCAACATTCTAGATTAATATCAGAAGTTTCTCGTTTGAATCATGGTTTTGTTAATAACATTTAAATTGTTTAATGATGCAAATAAGCATATTTTTCCCTCTCTGGTTAAAAGCTTCTTAATTGAACAGAATTTTCCTTTTAAGATAAAAGATTACCCTTGTGTGTAAGAGTTTGAAAATCAGAGAGAGCTCATTTTTACATTGTACTCCAAATGAGGCTGTCCATAAATGACTTTAGATGATAATAGGAAATTAGGCAATGTGTATACTTCATAACTATTTTGCTTTAATTCTTATCAATGTGAAGATGTGTATGAGGAGTCTAGAAATATTATAAAGACTTTATGTACTGAATATCACGTAGCTCAGGGCAGGTCTTGTTAAGTTATCATTTGTCTACATCAGTTTATGTTGAAATATGTATCAGGTACATGTATATATCAGCAGGGAGTTGTCTCTTTTCTTTACAAAGAAAATGCATACCTGCTTTTAATACTAGCAATTTAAAACACAAAATGCTCCTTAAAATGCGTGTCATGGATGTTTGTGACAGAGTTGCTCAACAAGTGACGCTGACATGTATTACCTAACATTATAGATCAGTATAGGATAACATTATAACCTTCATCACTCAAGCGATCATCTTTAGTTTAGTTTTTTACTTGTTTTATGAATGTTCTATGGATTGTAAAAATTTAATGTGAAGTCAAACTTTAAGTCTGTTGTTGCAAATATTTCATGGAGTGTATATATAGATAGCCGTTATACAGACATAATTTCTAGCATGAAGCTAGAACGTTTGATGAAATATTTCATTATGCGAGTAATACCATACCATATTAAAAAATTTAGAATTGAAATGATTCTAATACCTGTTGTGGAATGCTGTCCAGGTACTGACAACAAATACAATATACAGCAGCATGAATAATGAAATGCACAGGTGTATATTTATTGATAGAACTTGATGGAATATATTCACTGGAGCAAATGAAGCAATGGCCCATGGTCACTGAGGCAAAGCCAGCACCATTATGATATGGGCTGGTCAGCAATTCCAGTGGAGTGGACAATCAACACTATGTCTGTGAGTCAACAGAGAAATATGAAATAGAGATTTAGGCTACTTGCTTATTGATATTCAATCAGTCTATTAACTGGTCAGACAAAGGTTCTATTCTTGATGGACCCTCTATAACCAGATTGATTTTACTAATCTCTAGGGAGGACAGTTTTGATGGTCAATATCTTGTACCTGTTGGAACCTGACCCCGGCAAGCTTCAATATATCATAGAAAAAATTGTGGTATTGTTGAAAGACCTCCTGTCAATAATAGTTTGACACTCTGTTAATTTCCTTTAGATTTGATCATATGGATTTTTGCTTCATCCACTTAATGCATTTAAAATCATCAGAATGGTCAGAACTCAACATCTTCCTGTACTGTATAGAATTCTTTCTGAACCATTCTTGTCCTTTCACATTGTGTTTTTTAAACCTCTCTTTTCTGACTTTGTAAAGGGAATAAGTTACTCATCAAAAGATTGTGGCCAAAATAAATACTGGCTACATCAATTAATGATTTACATAAAAAAACCCACAAAATTAATTCAAGTCATTTTACATTAAATCATTCTGACATTCAACCATAACATCACAATATACATATTATACGATAACACGTTATCACCACATGCAATAATACAATATATTGAAGCTACATAGCACTACATTGATTGCATCCATCCATATGTATCATATTTTCTGATATAACCAGTAATCCAATTGGCAAGTTGTAACATGTCAGAAGTGATTATTGAGACAGATGCCGACTAAAGTAAGATAAATCTGGGATGAAAAAAATGTCAAAGGTATAGACTGATGACTGTAGATAAAGATTTTATATATATCTGACACTCATTACTAAATACATGTAATAGAATCAAAACCTTCACACATCAATAAGCCATTGATTTGTTTGAAGATATTAGGTATATATACATTGTATATATAAAGACTATTCTTCTTACCAGATTGTTCATAGTGTTCGGGATTGCAGTTTTCTAGAAGGAAAGAAATTCTGCAATTAACTATTCCAGATTGTGACTGACATCATTCAAACTTAATTGGTGTTATCAATACATACCAATATAGACAATTTTTTATTTCATGAACATAATGATTGAACAATATTTTGAAGAGTTACTGCCCTTTTATTTTTTTTCAAGATTTTGATATCTTTCATATCTTTGCTCCTTTCTGTTTTTCCAAACTTTTTGAAATATGGTGTTAATCATTATCATGACAAAAAATTTATTTTCATGAACAGCCCATTTTTTAAAGATTCTTGGTAAAGTTATTACCCTTGACTTTTCCCCCAGATTGTGGTCTTTTCCACAGATGTCTTCTCTCTGTTTTCCACTGATCTTTGTATACTTTATCATGAAAATATGGTTCTTAGGGGTTCCTCTAGTTTTATTCATAATTTCGGCGTTCTTGTTCTTTTCTTGTCTGCAGATCATCTTTTATAAACTTGGTAGTGTTTATCTTTACTGAAGCTGAGCTTTTTCAGCAACATTTTGAAGAGACAGTTCTTGTTATATTTTAATGTTTTTAGCTTAGCTGGCTTGTGCGGAGTATAACGACTTTAAAAAACATACCTACATGTACACAACTTCAAGGTAGTCATACAATATAGTGTCATATATGCCTTGTCATGTTATGTATACAGCCATATTTCTAGTGTGATAAATTGTTCTAGTCCTGTTTACTGATATTTCAACATTACCCCACAGACTGTCCCAATACACACTCAGACTGTGTCCTTAGATATACCTCTGATCTAGTACTAAGTCTGCCCTGCCTGAGGGACATCTTACCTATAGTGGTATAGGAGTTACGATCCACACAGAACCTAGTTAGCGTAACTTTCAATGTATACTCAACAACATACAATGTTATCTTTATATACAATACAGCAAACAAGTTGTTGTTGGCACTGTAAGTGTTTTTATATCCCTAATGAATCTACTATGTACTGTTAATGGAAGAACCTTTCTTTTGTAACGAGTTGTGAAAGGAGAATTAGAAATATTTACAGGGATTATACTTATATGGATAAAACCTTCAGACTGAAGTGATCTGCTTGTCTTTTTTCATTGGGAAAGTATTACTCTGTATCTGTCAGTTTCATAATTATGTTTGATACCAATTGAAGTTGAATCAGCCGTAGATAATGTGATAGGCTCTCATTATGTAGACAGGATTGTGTGTCACAATATAATACATGTCCTCAGGATTGAGTAGGTGGTGTAGTCCTAATGGTCAAATCTTGTTACCAACTGTAGATCTTTTGTACATTATTAGGTAACAGTAGCTTAGTGACCTACTTATCAATTTTTTCCAAATGTAGGTCACAGTTCTTTGATGGCTAATTTATTGACGCATTCATTGCTAATCTTCTGGTCATATTTAGATAATTGTAATTAAATTTCACATTGATTTTTCTTTGATAAGGTCAGTAAAAGTAACTGTGGAAGTACATACAATGATAATTATAGAGATACAAGGTTATAATATAGAGTTCAAGCCACTACATTTAGCTAGGTCTGCTTCATGCATTAGGTTACTTCCTTTATGGTGAAGACAACCAGTTCAGGACTTTTGAGTTTTTCTTTGTAAACAATATCATACCACCATCATATTTGTTAAGACATATAGCAATATTTGTATGTTATATTAACTTACATATTAAGTTTGCTATTGGTATGGCTGATTGTAACTGTCCTCAACATTTATGTGTATTGGTTATGTGTGGAGTGGATTGTTAAGTACAGGAACTATACATTTCTATGTTAAGTTAACTTGTGAGGATTGGAATGCCAGCTGAGTTGGAGGTACACACTACTAGACTTCTAGCTGTATAAGGAAATCTTGTAGAGTACAAATGTTTGCTGTCATGTTTGAGGGGAAACTGCTCCAAACTTACAACTTCTGTATAACTAGAGTCGCCAAGTAGATCTTGATTTGATACTCTCTATACTAGAGGCCTACAATTCTCTTTACCTTTGTACACTATAAGTTACACATCTACATAGGATATTTTTTGCACACGTTCACTTTTGGATACAGGTGGTTCCACTTTCCTCTCTACAGGGAAGGTTTAACACTTCATAGGGGTGATTAAAAACCAACCACAACTGGTATCTTTATGGTTGAGCATTTGGGACTTTTATCTTGTTTCCATATATATATATGTGACAACTATGAAACCTGTTTGATATTTTTTGTGAAAAGGTAATTTTTGGTCACATTGGAAAGACTTGTTTGATATTTCTTTGTGAAAAGGGAATTCTTGGTCACATGGTGTTACCTATATTACCATACATACGACTGAACTGGTGTGGGATTGTGTAGATCAGGGATGACAAAGACAGGAGGAAGTGTAAGCTAAGATTCAGGATCTATAGACACTACAAACATAATTCATCACATGTGGTGATGTAAATGCCAGTGTCCCTCATTAATTCAACTACACACCCAGTTTACATAATTCAGATCTTTGTAAATAATTTGTGGACTGCTCTCTGACAGAGACTGACTTCAGAATTCAAGATGTGTGTATCATCTTATTAAACTAAAACTTAAATGACATGAATAATACATGACGCTGGTCAAACAGACAAGTTAGAGATGGTATTTCTCAGGTCATCAATGATTTCTAGTTTCTGAGTGTGCTTTACAACAGTATGATAATAAGAGTTTGTATAACCAATATTAGACTTCTGAAAAGAACTCTCACTAGGTTTTATATTTATACTAATTTTTGGAAGGGTTTTCCAGTCAAACTGTTTTTCTTGTGATTTCCTCTCAGTATGGTTGGCCTACATCCTAATCTCGCCCTTCATCCATTATTAGGATTGCACCACCCATGCTTTCTGGTCCTTACAGTTCTATTCTATCTGTATCTCTCTTCGCTCTATTTAAATATTAATTAGAATTTACTGAATACGTGGCTGTCTACATTGTGGACATAACATAGATTTTTTATGGAAAATGTATCAAATCAATATGTCATGCCCATCGTTGTACTACTACCTGATCGTAACCAGCTACATTGTCAGCCTACTCAAGCCTACCTGATTTATATAGGTACGCCTTGCCAGGTACAAAAATCAATTAATAGGGGAAATAAAAATGGTTGTTTTACCTAAGCAGACATCACTTATATGTCTGTGAGGACCAGCGATGGAGATTAGAATCAGACAGAGGGGGAAATTGTTAGTCTTAATAACCTGTGGTGTTGTCTATCTATATTGATTATAGTACATTATATTTGAGTAGGTGTATTTAGAGAGTTTCTACTGCACTTCTTTTTTTTATACTATAAACCACTTAGATTTTGCAAAAACTTTTAATTTGCTGACATACCTCTTCTGACATATTCATGAATCTAGAAATGACTTTAAATTCTTGAATGATGAGCTGTAAGAGACCTGGACTTTCAGAGACTACGATGTTGGTAACCTAGTCAAAATGAATGCCATCCAGAGTTATTCTTGTAGATACAAAAACAAGGGATTTTGATAAATGATTGACTCTCCTGGTGTATTGATGCAAAAATTAAATCCCACATGAAATGTAAGTGATTTATGTAGTAAACATATAGAACCAGGGTAATTACTTTTGTTTTCTATAGCTGTAGACTAATCGGCTCCTACCACAAACAGTCACCCCTTTACACTGTTCCCTTTGTCCATTTACAAAGGTTCTTGGGCTGTTTATTGTTTTATTTCTCCCCGAGTTGATTTTCATCCATGTTTTACAGAGTAGTATCATAGTATTAAACTGGAAAATCTTTATCTTATATCTAGTTTGCAGTTCTTTTTCTTCTATAATTGTAGTTATATCTGTTGGTGTGTCATGACTTTTGTTTTGATCACATTTGCTGTAGTGTTGGTGAGCCCTCATCCTTCCAAATGTCATGACATTTCATCACGTATCAATGTAATATTAACATCTGTTTATAAAAAATATTTACAGCAAGATCATGCGTAACACTGTCATTGCTGAATATCTCTTGTACTGGTTTCATACCCAGGAAAGATTAATGGCAGTAAAATCAATTTTTGATTTGCAAACAGTTAAATTTTTTTATATCTGGTAGTGAGTTATGGCATGTGAGATTATAGTTATAATATAACATACCAGAACAGTGTACAGCCCTATACAATCATCACTGAGTTGTAGTCATGTAACACTGAACCAATACCATTGGGTTCAGTCTAGCCATTACTGAGCTGTAGCCATGTTGTAACACTGAACCAATACCATTGGGTTCAGTCTAGCCATTACTGAGCTGTACTGGGTTCAGTCTAGCCAGTAGCCATGTTGTAACACTGAACCAATACCATTGGGTTCAGTCTAGCCATTACTGAGCTGTAGCCATGTTGTAACACTGAACCAATACCATTAGATTCAGTCTAGCCATTACTGAGCTGTAGCCTTGTTGTAACACTGAACCAATACCATTGGGTTCAGTCTAGCCATTACTGAGCTGTAGCCTTTCTGTAACACTGAACCAAGACCATTAGATTCAGTCTAGCCATTACTGAGCTGTAGCCATGTTGTAACACTGAACCAATACCATTGGGTTCAGTCTAGCCATTACTGAGCTGTAGCCTTTCTGTAACACTGAACCAAGACCATTGGGTCCAGTCTAGCTATTACTGAGCCGTAGCCATATTGTAACACTGAACCAATGCAAATGGTTTTGGAAGAATTTTCAGGGATACAATAAAACTAGTAAAATATTCTTATAGAACCCGGAAGTTTAAACTGGATGAAAAGCATTTCTCTACATAAATATACAGATGTACTCTGTATTTAAACATGTCAATTCACGTTCTGTATCCAACGGACCAGTGCATGTGATACCGTTATATAGTGTAGGTTCCTTAATTGAAACTTGTAACTGCCTGTCTGTGAAATCAATTCATTGTAATGAATTATTTGACACTTTTGGCTTGATTAAATTATTTCAAAATGACTAGGCTGCAATCAATTTGTGCATGACATGATTTCTTGATACATCTGACGGATGTTTCTTTGAGATCTGTGTATACTTAATACATTTTTTTAACATTCTTATTGAGTTGAAAACTTGATTGGATCTTAAGAAAACCTTTGATTGGATGATCTTTATTGGTTAAATATAACACACAGTCGTTGGCCATGGTTTCATATGTGTTCCATGGGTAATATCAATCTACAGACTTGTGTAGGACATGGGCAATCTGTAGGCGATATCAATTTATATGCTGGGTACTCTCGCACTTCATGAATTATATCACAGTCTAAGGACCTGTGTATATGGGTACTCAATGGGTAATACCTGTATATGGGCACTCAATGGGTAACACCTTATGTATATGGGCACTCAATGGGTAAAACCTTATGTATATAGTCACTCAATGGGTAACTCCTTATGTATATGGGCACTCAATGGGTAATACCCTATGTATATGGGCACTCAATGGGCAATACCTTATGTATATGGGCACACAATGGGTAATATCACATTCCACAGACCAGAGTACATGGGCCCTGCAGATGCAGGACTACAAAATCATGGATTCTAGATCGATATAAAGGTCAGAGAATGTCAGACAAATTCAGACTTATATAGTCTCTTTGTAGTATTGTCCCCATTGACAGAATCTATAGAGCTGGTTGCCAGTTATCAAGTTCTGTAGTACATCAGAATTAGTGAGAATAGGCTGAAGGAATCCAGCCATATGGGAGATCCTTGTCTGTGTCCCTGTCTAACATGTTTACGAGGATCCTACCCCCAGCTGGAGAGTCTGATGCATCTGTTGCTCTGATGTACTGTTTTACATTGTGTGTAGTGCGGTATTGGTTCCATTCAGTACTGATGCTATGCTAGGTATGGTACAGACTGATTACTGTTACTGCCCTGAAACACAGGTATATATATATATATATACCACATTATGTTGACTTCGCATATACATTAACATGTATATGTGTACTGTATCGTCAGTAATCTGCAGTCAGTGCTCATTACTGAAGGGTACTTTAACTCGAATGGATTTGTAGTTACAAGTATACAGATTCCCTACATCATCATAGAGCTAGAAAATGAGGGATAAACCTTGTTAGGGATGAGGATTGGAGGGGGAATGTATCAGTTTTCTGCAGCACATACTGAATATTCTTCTGTTAAAAAGTCAGAAAAAATTTATATTTTGAAATAGGCTGCTTTCACATTTAAGCCATATACTATAAAAGTTGATAGTTCAATATTTATATTTCTCAGAACATTGTATTACAAAATGTTTGAAGCTTTACAAAAAGATGTACATGTAAATGGATACTGATTTTCTCAATAAGCTTAATTTGTTTGTTTTTTCTTTCAAAAAATAAATAGAAAACATAAAAATCCCCTGAAAAAATTTTTGGACGAATTTTAATTTCTATCAGTATGGAAATGGCATATCCACTCATTGACAATGAAAATAATTGTAAATTCCAAAAATGAAGTTAAATTTATCTACCCTGGAAACATGTGTTTGAGTTTGAAAAGCATAACAATTAGTTATAAAAATTGGCCAGATTTTTTCTGTGATACTGAATATTGGTTAATTGGCTCCATATTGACAGAGATGTGTTTTGAAACAGTGGATATGATGTGTAATGCAGTATTTTTATCTTGAGATTGAGATAGTGCCAGTGAAATAATTGGCAAATTATCAGCATCCTTGAAATGTCAAGACAACTAAGTTCTAATCAATAATAAAAATGGATTTGTTTTCCACAAACACAGTTTGTACTGAAAGTACTGTTATTCTTTATTATTGGAATATTTGTATAACTCAATGCCGCAAGGAAGACATCTGGTATAGAAATGATCACTGGGAAGGTCATGGCTCACCATGTGTTGATTCTGTAAGACTGTGTGTGACTTGTGTGACCATATGGTCATCATCATGACATCAATTTTTATTAATCCTTAATCATCAGCTACAAATGAGGAACATAATTAACCTGACTATGTACACTGGTGATCACTGTCGTAAGAAAGTTCTGAACTAAACGGGAAGCAGACATGTTGAGGAGGAATGAATGGGGAGTGATCAGGCTCGTCTTGATAAGATTTTGGTTATATTCTGTAACCCTTTAAATTGACCAGTCTCTGCTAATGAGACTGTTACATGGAGCTATCAAAGATCTGGTGTCATAAAGGTATGTGTAGAATGAAGAACTCCAGACAACAAAACCCTTGGGATATAATAACATACCAGAATCCTCTGAGGGAGATAGTACGTATGTATATGATACAGTATATAACTGGTATGTGATACAGAAACGTGTGAGAGAAATTAGGTCTGAGATAGTGGAATAGGGGATGCCAGGTGATAACATGCACACATTTTGAGCTTGTATATCATGATCTGAGGCAGTTTTTCATTTTTTTCATCTTCAAATTCTCCACAAATTTAACTTCATCTGTCTTGATATAACTAGTTTGCATTTGCAGAAACATGGTACACAAGCTAACTGTAGCTTTGGATGAGGAACAAGTGTGTTGTGACGTAATCCTGTGGTAGTGTAATGAAGCACCCCAGAGGGATTGGGTCTGATTACAAACACAATGGCCTCCTTATCTAATGCAGGGGAAACATGATTAGACACATTTTAATAGATGTTTGGCTAAGATCTTCAAAGGAGATACAATGATTAAATTTAAATGTTGTGAAACAAGGTTGTTATGTCAGTATTTCTTACAACCTGCATCATACTCTTGGAAGTTAATGTATCAGAAGCCTTTATATATCAAATATGAATCATTCATCTGCTGGAATTAAGAAAATAGTTCTCTTTGTAAAATAAGGTATCAAGTAAGACAAGATCATTTCTAAAACTAGATGTTGAAAGTTTGGTGTATACATGATTATACCTACTACAGCCAGCTTTCCAGTGCAGGATATGCAAGTTTTACTTCATATACTTTACTTTATATATCGGTACAGATAAAAAAAGGACTCACTTGACTGGATTTGCCTAAATGATGTTACATGGTAGTAAGAATCCTAATTTTCAGTGGAATTAGATGTGTCATTTGTATTTTTTTATTTAGATAAAGTTAATTTGAAGTAAGTACTTGTACGTGTATTGAATAAAAGTATTACAGTTTTTACATATAGTTTTATAACTTATTCAACACAAATCTGTATACAGTGTAGTGATACATGCTTTCTGTAAAGTGAAATAGATTCAGGAAGAGCTGGACCAGGCAGCATTGGCAGTATTGATCTGAATTCATTGATATCTGTATTGATGAATTAGGTGTATTATCGGAAGTGTATGGGCCATTTCACTTGTATAATCACAAATTCAGACCTTATTTTATACAGTAATCATCATTAATACTTAATTATAGCTGGATGCGCTGACTTAGGATGGCTTTAATCCAGGAACGTGAAAATCATTCCTGTTCCAGACTCTATATTCAGCAGATACAGAAATATCTTTTGCGGGGGAATTACCTCCCTTGTGTGACCGATTTTCAGATGGTCTGTTAGGGGTCACAGTAGAGGTCATCATATGATATGTTTAAGTATTGGTCTGAAGCACCTGACCACTGTGAAATCAATATTGACAAGAGATTGGAGTTGGACATTAACTGTCAGGTTTACATGCTCTATGATAGAAAACACTGGATGCATGCTGCTGCAATATAAAGATGTAAGAGAAATCTGATCCATTGTGCTTGATCAGAAACAGTTTGATGGAACTCGTTATAATGAAAATGAATTAGAGAAAAAGTCTGCTGTATAGTTTTGTCTTTATGATCAATACAGCCATTGACCATATGGCTTCAGCTGAGTATGAAAATCCATCTTTTTTGATTAGCTGATATCATAGTACAGAAATACATGTATTGTATGATGAAGATTTAGGTGTCCACATAACAGGTACAATTCTACAGAATATAGAAATATAGATTTAACACTTGTTTAAGATACAAATGCTGCTTTTTTTGTTATGTAGGACATAGTAAGTAATTATAACCTCAGAGTGCAGGCTATAGATAAGGCAGCCTCAGAGTGCAGTAATAGTTTAATGCAGAGTGCAGGTCATAGTCTAGTCAGAAATCTATGTAGCCCCAGAAATCATCTTATGATCAGCAATCTCCATATTTTCCTCTGGTTTTGAATAGTCCATTACCAATCTCATCTTTAGTCTCCAAAAATGAACCCAGTGAGGAAAGGTATACTGTATTAATATAAACAAGGATATGCTCAAAGTACAATTATTTGATAATGACACTGTTAATGTTCACCTTGTTAACCTGTGGACATCATATAAGTACAGACTAGGAGGACTCTACATCAAAGCAGCATCTCCCAGGAACAATCAGGTTACGGCTCTGCTTTTTATTATACACAATTTGTGCCTAGTATTAAATCTGATTAGAATGGTTCTGGAGAAACTCACAAGTATTAGAGATATTATTAAAGGGAGTATGTAAGATATACCTACCACTAAATAATAAATTGGTTCCATTGGTTTTAATAACATTTTTGTTTCATTTGGACTAAATGTACTCTCACAAGCTCTGATGCTATCTATAGACACAATGTGTTTATACAGATTTACAAAAATAGAGAAATCTTCTAAATTAGTCGCAGTTATCAATTAAAAAGTGGAGCTTCCTTATTCTATATGAGAGAACATGTATTCAACTCATCTGAAAGAACTGAGAGAACATGGCCATTCTGAAAGGATACCAGAGATGTTCATATGTTATTTCCCCTTGATACTTTGTCCATTTGTACAGCTGGGTAGTCTGAACAATTAAAATTTTGATGTCATTACATGCATATACAGGCTGAACCTCAGTGGCATGTTACAATGTTTCTGAAGGAGGATAGCCATACAAACTCTCCTCACGAAATCCAAATTCAAATTTGAGGGAACATTTTTACATGCCCCTGTGGGCTGGACAGCTAATGTATAAGGTCTTCTGTGAAAGATTCAGATTGTTGTAATTAGTTGTATGGTCTATTTGCCCTTTGGTCTGTAAGTATACAACTAAATTAGACTGATAAACTTGATCTACCTGTTTATATTACTGTCTGAAACAGATGTGAAACAATTACAATATTTATCCCACATTAAGCCTGGAGGAAATCAAAACCAAAACATACACTGAGATCCAAAGTCAGGGGGTAGGCTTATCATAGGACAATGGAGTATCATCTGATGTTGATTGTTGGCAAGCATTGACTTATTGTTGCATACAATACTTTTTAAACAAGCGTAGCTGTGATGAACCCTTAAATTTGAGATTAATTTCTAGAGTACATTAGAATTAACATCAGAAACCTGTTGCAGTCCTGTGTGTCAGGTTAAAAAAAATTACAAGCATGTAAATGTCCTGTTGTACTTTCATGATTATAACAGTGTGTTTAGATTTCTGTTTTGTTTATAGTGGACCTGAATAAATTTTCATAATTGTATTTCCAGTTAAATATGTCTCTTTGTGGCCATTCTATATGATTATATTGACAGATATTAAGTGGTAGGCTACCTCTGTATTAAACATTTTTGATGCTTTTGACTGATTGAGGTAACACGACTACAGCAGGTTTACATGTAAGATGAGATTTCAGTTTTTCTGTGAGTAATGTGTGAGATACAGATACCAGCCAGAAATTCAGTGAGTTATTGAGTGGGAAGTACGTGTAAGTTGATCTAGACCTTCAAATGGATAGCGTGACAGACTGACAGATTATTTTGTCCCACGGCAGAAACACAAAAACACTGTGTATTGATGCCCTGTTTTGTCTGGATTCAGGCTCATTCATGTGTTAAAATTGTGTAATGTCATGTTTTCAGTGTTTTTTTTAGAGTTTACGAGAACAGGTTCTGAAATCCATGGCCATTCTTGTTAGTTGTTGTGGAAGTATCTAATAATGTTTTGAATAATGATGTTATGGAAATAAATTAAATTCAACAAGTCTAATGCAGATGATTTTCAAGTCTTAAATGGCATTAATAGTGTATCAGAGAGGCAACTGAAACCAACCCTTGATAGTTATCAATCATGTGCAATGAATATCAACTGAAAACTGTTTAGAATTACGTGTGGACCATTTTTAACACCTGTCCAAGTGGGGCATTACATTCATACCTTCCCACCAAAGATACCTGATGTTTTTGTAGTCAAACCATAAATATTTAATATAGTGTAGTTTTTATTCCAAAGTCTGAAAAATGTTTAAGGTATTAGATAAAACCACATGATCTTTTAACAAAAACGTCTTTAATGCCGGCCTCAGATTGTTTTCCTTTTAGTCCAGAAATGAAATAGAAAGAAATGTTTGTTAAAACAGGATTAATGTAAACTTGTTCAAGTTTAAAGAGAGTACTCTTGGAAAGTTTCCAGCTCACACTTATTTGTGTACTCACTACCTGGTTGTACCTGGAGTACAGTAATCTGTTCTACCTAACTCCAAACCCTACTTCCTGTCTCCATGGTAACTGATAGGATTTCCATGCCTTGGTCAAGACAGGTGCTGAGTTGTTTGTTCTTGGTAAATGACCAACCCTAGACTGGTTCCTAATCCGATAGAAAGACAACAGACTGCACCAGTTGTGTATTAATGGAGGAGAAAGAAACAAGATTCTTAATCAGTCCAGGTCATTGTAAAGGCCTTTCTCCATCTTCATTAAGTATGGCAAGGCACTCTACGAATATATTATATCGAACATGTATTGAAACAAGAACCATTGATCCTGATATTAATTCCCCTGTGCTGTAAGTTTACCAAGATGGCTGTCTTGGAAATATAAGAAGATAATATTTACAGGGATGTAGGTTTGTCTCAAATTGAGACTATGGTAGCTATTTAACCCTGTACCTGTCCACAGGTTAGAGTTTCCATGGTTACAGTATTGTATGGTATTGTTTAGGTTGGACTTTATGGGCTGTTTACAAACATTTCTACATTAACTCATGGAGTACTAATTGGTGATAAAATATGTAATGTGTATAAATGACTATTTGGCTGGCAGATCTGGAGGTACTGATGTCCTGAAGCCATTAAGCCTTTAGTCAGTATAATTATAGACCAGGGCTCTGGAGAAATATTTACAGAAAATTTCAGTTCCCAGAGATCTAAGGATCTCAACTAGATCTGTAGGACATTGTTAGCTTCAAGAGATCTCAACCAGCTCCTTTAGGAATTTGGCTAGCTCCAAGGTTCTTGATTAAACAAGCCACATATCAGTTGTTGTATATGTAGGTATTATACAATGTATCTAGGTTTCCTTCATTATTTCAATCTTACATATCTATAATGTTCCTGTGTAGTGTTTACACTATAGAAATACTCTAGTTAGATGGCTCGGTTGTCATACAAACCACTGCTGGTCTTACTACTGACATACTTGTTTAGTACTTATAAATAGAGGAGGACAGTATTTTGTGAATCATTATTAAACTGGTGTCATTAAGTTAGTGAAACTTGAGTGTATAGTACTCGGCAGAAACAATACTGTAGACTAAGTATACCCTGTCCTGGTCTTCTACGAGGTAAGTGGTGTAGTGTGCCTCAGTTACATCTCATAGCAACACCACTGCTGTGTAAAGATGGAGCTCCATGGCAGCTGTAACTAATATGATAGGTGGCTATGAAAAGATCATTTCCATTATTATTTAATGAGTTCAACATGATTCCTAAAAGAGAACTAGATCAGAATCTGTAAACAAACGACTTATATTTAATTCAGTGTCATGGCTTTTGGAATTTTAGGCTTACCTGCCAAACATCAGTTTAAGCATGAGGGTAATTGGGAACACTATAATACAAATGTACATACATGTATATAAGAGGTTTCATGCAGTCCATTTGGCAATTTGCCAATCATTTTAAGAAATACTATTGATAGTAATCTTACAGTACCTCCTCAGTTTGATCACTTCATCAAAAGAAATCTTACATATGAGTAACTTATAAGTAACTAGCGTGACTCGTCCTGTCACAGTCATACATCATCTATAGAGGGGTATTGACCTTAGATATTGGAGACTGAGAACTCTCCAGTGTGAAGGATACATTTATGCATTAATGGAGAATGGTGGGAGGCAAGTAATGCACAATGAGTGTACAAGTGTGATCATTGTGTATAATACATTTAATCAACTGACTTCAGTGACTTTGTTAGTTTTGAAGGTCATGATGACCTTGTACTTCGGTAGAACAGCTGAAAGGTCATAGTAATGGATATAAAACTTGTTAAGTGAATAATTAAGATTGGTTGTGTACACTGTATGTGATACTGATATATATGGGAGGTCTTGAACATGTGTTAAATAACACAGAACAAGAACAAACTCAAGTAATTCTGACTTATGTGAAGTAAATGTACATACTGCTGTTTTATTTGAAAATTTATGAGGAAGAATAATCAACTTTTTGCATTGTGAATCTGTGACATTACTCTCTGGAGGAAGTTTGCCTGGGTGTTACCTTTGAGAGACACTGGTTTGATCTTGTGCTCTTCAGTGATTCTTGGACTTCTATACCAGGTATACAATATATATACATGTCCTGTAATGTACTACTAGTAAACCTGGACATTCTGTGGCTTCAGATTCCCACACTGAGATTGATGAAAGGGCCATCCTAATTATTGGTTGTGACACAGATTTGGAGACTCCTCACACTGTTCTAGTTCAGATTTTATGTAGTTTGTAGTAGTAACACTGATATTCTGGTTCAACAACTTTTAGATGTTTCTATACATATCATAAGTGACAGAATTTTCTGAAGCACATCTTCTCTTTACTGACAAAAATAAACTGAAACTTGAATCCCATTGTGTATCAGGAGTGTAAATGGTGATAAATTGCCTACATTACAGAGCACTGGACTGTACTGTTTGTGAGAAAAAGTCCACAAGGACAGGCCAAGAAATACTGTGGTAGACGATGTTTTCAAAGACCTGAGAATACCAGTTCTATATATAAAAAAAGAAAAAAAGCATACATGATATGAAGTGATAAGAATACTCTTGAGGCCGTTGACAGTGAAATAAGGAGGTGATAAAACCCCAATGTATGTTGGCGTGTCGGATCTTATACATAGCATTCTAACAATAAATAAAACATCTAAGTGTAGACTTACCTAAGTTGATTTATTATAAAACCATTTCACAATAATATAAAGGTCCTGTCACGTTAGCTATTGAGTCCCATAAACTGTAAAATGAATAAGTCTCTCTTTCCATGTATAATTTAATGAGAATCGGTCAGTGTAGGTTCAAACTTAATATGAAGAAAAATGACTTTTCATGACTCGGAACCATCATTGAGATGGATTAAGCAAACAAGGAAAAATAATTAAGTTTTGAATGATTTTAAAAGATGAATACACAGCTTTATCAGAAACAAACAATGAAATCAACATATGTATCAAAATTACACAAGTAAAGAATACCAGAAGATTAAATTATAAAAAATTCATGAGAACTATTTAAATTGGCTTGGTAAGTCTACACCTACACACTAAGAAACAGGCAAGGCTTCTGTTAGATATGAAAATAAATCTGATTTTATATATACCATGATGTACTATATAAGCTCTGTACACTGTTAGACTTTCTCTTGTATGATTTTGAAACCTCTTCAACATTCCAAAGCCCCAGCAGCAATTATTGGCAGGCTACACCTATACATCAGCCTAGTGGTTTACTGTGGTTTACGCTGTTTTTAACTCTTGGTCTGAATATATATACACGCATCATAGTATCTCCATTAACTTTTATCTTTGGGAAAATACACTACCTGAAAAGTCATTGCCTATTTGTGAATGAGTTTTTCAAGACACAAGACCAATTGGTAAATGTACTACCAGTAATGGCATTTAACAGGCTTCCACCATCAAAAGGTGCCTTTATCGCTGTTGGCCTAATATAGGTTGTTTGTTGGAAATACAGATGTATCAGTCTGGAAAAAAATAGCATAAGCTATAAATATACACAAATACCACCTGCTTGTAATTGTGTTGAATGCATGAGACGGGGCTGTGTATCGAGTTTAGGTAATAGTTTGGTAACACCATTGTGTAGCATAGGTCACTGGAATCTACTGATAGAGGATTTACCAATTTAACACTAGGAATGGTGTTGTGTAACCTTTGACCATAAAGCTGACATGAGGTATATACAGAAGTATTGATATTAATACATACACCTATTGGCTGTATATATCTATTGAGTAATTATTTGCCTTTTCTTATGTACTTTCAGGAATTGATACAAGAAGTTAAAATAAGTCAAGGATCTATTGACCTCCTATTGGACAAAGGTCAAAGATTCTTGGAGACATTTCCAGACATCAAACTTAGGGTTGATCTGGAAAACTTGGCATTTTACTGGAGGACTTATGTGAAGGAGTTGCAGTCGTTTGACAACCTTCAGAGCTGCTGGCTTTCTACTAGGAGGCCAGAGACCAAGACAGGAAATTGTCACCTGCTGCTCAAACAAGACTTGTCTCCTTTGTCTGACCTTGGTAAGAGGCCGCAGTGCATCCCAAGGTCACAGGAATGGAAGCCATGTGTCTACAGCTATGTTAAGTCTGTTGAGAATCAAAAATCTCAACAGCATCCACAAGCCCCAGTTACCAAGATAAACAGGCAAACTCATGAGATTGCCAGTCAACCGAGCTCTTCAATAACGGAAGAGCCAAAAGGTAAAGAAGCATCTGGTAGCCATTTTGTACCGAGCTTACAGGTTGGTTCCACTATACGGAAGTCCACCTGTTTCACCTACCTTCCAGACTTGTATAAATCCAAAAACCCTACAACTACCCACCGTTTATACAGCAGTATGGAAGGACTTCGCTCTGGTCCCAGATCGCCACTTTCCGCAAGAAAAGGGGAGGGGAACTTACGCACCTTTTCACCCACTTTCGACAAGACTGGACTAAAGGACAAAAAGCTCGGGTCAAACCCTGAGCTGTCCTTTATTCCAGACTCGCCTACTGAACCGAAGCGACGAAGAATGGTGGATGACATGTCCATCTGTAGCAATGTTAGTAGCCAGGTTAGCAGTCGCTCACATTCGCCAACACTTTCGATAAATTCTGAGACAACTTTGGATGACAGCTACCTAAGTACTCCCAGTTGCTCACCAGCTGCCACCCTTAAAGATCAGTTCAAGAAACGCTATAGCAAATATGAACTGACCATTGAGTCGGATCTGATGGATCAGTGTCTGATGGACTATGATCTTCTGGAGGCTTGTAAGGTAAGCACATTTCAGCAAATCTCAAGGTAGTATTAGTAACAATAACAACCATCCAATAGTAACACTTCTAACATTTTCACCACCAAACATTTAAAATCAAGCATGAAATACAGCTGGCAATCTTTGCGGAAATATCTCTAGAACAATAGAACTATGTAAACCAACATCCCAGTAAATGTTTCCTTGTCAGGTAACACTATATCTCTATCAATACAATTATATCTGTTATGAGTAAACTAAAACACGAGCATTGAAATAAGACTTACAGAGGTTGTGTTTGAATAGTTAATGCTTTTTCTAAAAGAATCAATTAAAATGATAGAAACAATGTTGAAAATTCAGAAACTAGTTTGAAATTGTGAAAATTTGTGTCAGTGTTATGTTGTATTAACTGGTTTTTAATAGCTTGTTAAATCGGAAGAAATAATAATCAGGCAAGGAAAATTAGAGTGATGTCTTCTTCACTTGGTGTTGTGACAGAGATCGATTTTATGTGTGTATGGTTCCTGTGGTATAAATTTCTTACAAAGATTACATGAAAATATAAAAACATCTGAATATATAAAAAAAAAAAAACAGAAATATATGACCAACTGTTTTGCTTTGTTACATCACATGAGCTGCTCTTCACTTTAAAAGTGCCAAAAATTCTACTGCTGTTTTGAAATCAGTTTAACATGACACGGTTAAGATATATCACTGTAAAAAGTCCTGGAATAATAGTCACACACTTGGTTCCCTCGGAACTGTTTCCCAGACAGTTTTACTCTTTTTTTAACCCCATTTTATTGAGGACACTTGTGATAGATCTTTTTGAGGAAGGTGAATAAGTGACACTGATGTTTGATCTTGTGATGGGTGGCTTTGTATGGTGTTTTTGTAGAGTTAGGAACATGTGACGGGTCGACCATTGTACTGTGTTGGCCTCTTTTATAAAATTCAGAACACGTGACTAGAGAACCATTGTATGGGTTGTTTCAACTTGTCTGATTTTTTGTAGAGTTGGAAACGTGACTAGCTCAGAACCATTGTCTACTGTTATTTTCTGTATGATAAATGCTCTGTGCTGAAAACAATACAATTTTTTTGTTATATGTGTGGAAGCAGTTTGAAATTAAATCTGACAATGTTTTGCTATCTCCATTCTGCTTGCAGTGGTGAATAGAAATTATTTTATGAAATGTTATTGGATTTCCAACAAATTGGACATATGCACATTTGATGCTAGAGAGATTGTTTCATGTGTAACTGAACTTGATACATAAGTACCAATGTTTTTTATTCAGGTTCCTTGGTATTCTGTTTTTACTAAATTCCAATTAAAAATCT
This sequence comes from Ylistrum balloti, assembly GCF_031769215.1. Taxonomy (NCBI): domain Eukaryota; kingdom Metazoa; phylum Mollusca; class Bivalvia; order Pectinida; family Pectinidae; genus Ylistrum; species Ylistrum balloti. The sequence continues at coordinate 1,629,853 of NW_026782484.1, forward strand.
TAATTGAATGCAATGTAAGATTATTATTCTGTATCTTACCTACCAGAAGCCAATACTACATTTCTAAATACTATTGTAACAATTGCTTCTGGATCCCTGTAGTCTACATCACCTGTTTTCAGTAATATATGGTTTTAAGCTGCTCAATCTGTCTGTATTGGACAGCAGCATTTGTCAGTAGAGATCGCAGTTTAGAGGTATACCCCACAACTTCTACTTACCAGATGGATAGTATCTGGTCCAGCGTAAGCCCTGTTTAAGATGTGTACTGGTTCACCTCAGATAGACAGATAGTCTAAAGGAGGAATATAAACAAGGATAAAAAGTTCTTAGATATTGATTAATGGGGCAGGCAGTCAAAAATGGTTGGATATGACAAAAATATTTTTTTAGAAGAGAAAATTAAATGATTTCATGACTACTCCTATGATGACTGATTATTTTACTTATTATTTTTACAAGCTGTTCTTATCATTGGTTATTGAATCAAAATATCCCCAAAAAACCTGAAAAGTTTTCAGATTTAATCGGCAGTTTCAGAAACTTGTTCAGAGGATGAATTGCAATTTTTCTTGACATCTGTGATCTTGTGAATACTGTCCACACATTGGGTCATCTTGAGTACAAATTCCTTTATACTCATGAGAGAAGACATAAAATATCCCAATAGAACCAAAAAATAACAAATGTGTTTGTCATTTTGTAATCAAATGTCATTTATTTAGAGTAAAACCCAGACAAAATATGACAGATCTACACCATTATAAGTCTCTGATGCAGACCAAAACAACATTATACACCTGTATTTCCAGTCTGACTTATGTTCACCTGTCTTTTGCAGTCTGCAGAAAGCGATGAGGAGAATATTGGCCTCAATGCCAAAGTTTCGTTGGCCGAGTTCCAGCAGCAGTACCGAGAGCTGTCCCAATGGCTTGACCAGGTACTCCAGGTGACCAAGCGCACCATGGGAACTCTGGCCCTATCTGAGAAGTATCTCACTCAGGTGGGTACACAATATCAATACTTCATTTTTGCATTTGGCATGTACATACCTATTTGCATCCATAAATCACTGGTTTGTTAAAAAGTGAACATTAACATCCCTATTGAACTTCATTGAATCTCTGTAAAGGGATGAAACTTTAAGGTACATATTTGTGTAGTGTAGTGATGTAGATTTAGATATCAACAGCTTTATTATTTTTTTATCTTCCTGTAATGCTCTCAGTTCATAAAAAGACAAACGCTATCAACAGCTTTCCTAATATGGTCAGAATACTATCCTTTAATAGATTTATATTATATGGGTCATTTTCAAAAAGCTGGAAAAAAAATCCCAAGCAAATGCCATCCTCTTTACTAAGGTTGATATTATGATTGATGACCCCTGCTGTTGTTGCCAGTGACATGAATTAGAAGGTAATATATCATGCTTCAGGTCTGACTACCAATATAGGAAACAATTAGTTTCTGTTGGAAAGGTTAGAAGGAAAATGTGTATACCATGTCATGTAAATATTATTGTTATGAATACATGCCTGTTTGACATTTTAGTCAGTGGTGCATGTTATTTGATAATGAATGGAATTGTTAAGGTAAATTTCAATATTTCTAACAGTCAGAATGAAAAGCTACTAAACACTGGGATAATTTGGAAACAGCTAAATAATACTTATATATAGAGAGACCTCCTGTTCTGGTTCAAGATCTGAGGATGAATTACCCGGGTAGTAGTCAGTGAAAACAAGGTCTATATATAGTTGTAGTTTGCTTCAGATACAGCTTACAATGGCAAATTTCCTACAGTGAAGACATTACATGAAATAAGTTTGATGAAAGAGTAACACCCATCAATAAATAATTACTCTAGTCCAGGACATAATGAGAAGTAGAGCCAGTTTATCTTATACTAGTGAATAAAATTATGTACAAACGTAATCCAGGAAACGATGAGTAGAGCTAGTTTATTTTATACTAGTGAATGAGATCGTGTACAAAAGTAATCAGTGATGTCAACAGCTGTCTTTATTGATGACTTTTACACCAATGTTACAAAGAAGATGGATTGATTTCGCTTGTTTTTCATTCTATTAACATATTTCTGTAAGTCTCTGTGTGCCTTCTGGAATGGGGCTTAGTTAGGGTTAATTTTCTTAGTGACTTCACTTAGATAAGGTATATTTATTAACCAAACTTCATGGATTCATGGATTTCTGATATACTTTAGCAATTAGTAGCTTTTGTTTAATTTTTCTGTATGTGATAGAAATAGAATTTACAGGTTTATGTGATGGTAAAAGTCTTATGCTCTCATACTTATGTACTATTTTTGTGGATTAATGTGAGAGACTGCCAACTCCCAATTTTAGACATGTTGAACAGCAAGTCATTCACAATTTTCAAAATTTAATTAGTATAACACAGACAACAGCTTAAAAATCAAATTCATCAAAAGAAAGTCTATAGTAACACTTTATTGCAGTTTTGAAAAGTTAAAATGTCACCATAGAAATCCAGAAAGTTGAAAATTCCAGTAAATCTTTGACAATTTCATTTCTTCTAATTACCAGACAATGACATTGATCAAGACAGATGAGATAGATTATGTCATGTAGTATTAGGCAGGCAACTGGTCACCATGGAAATGTGGATGTGAAAGGCCCTCTTACATAATATGTTGACTCATGTGATCAACACACAGCTTCCTCACTGCTGAAGTCACACATATAGGAAGAGCTGTCTTTTCTCTGCATCAGTTCTCTTTGTATCCATGGTGACTTAAGGTAGATAATTACCTGAAATTTACTTTCTTTACAATCATGTAAGTGAATGTCTGTTCTAAAAACATCTTTTGTTGTTCCTTTAAATAAAATCGATATTTCTATATTCTTAGGAATCATGAGACAATAGAAGAAAAGTTAGTGTTCCTTCAGGGTTGTAATTCAGCCAGAAGGGCCACACAATTAGCATCAAATTAGTACTGGCACCCTTTTAAGTATGTTTATTAATATCCTACTTTCTGACTTTTGTTTATTAATAGACTCGACTACCACATGGCTTTTATATCAGAAAATAGTCTGTCTCCAGTATCTCTATTTGGTAGATTGATTCAGGTTTCTTTTCTGATGTCTGGAGCTGTATAATTGCCAAGACAAGTATAATAAATAGATGTTGTCAGAACATTTCCAGACAAATGTTTGATTGGTATTATGTAGTGGTATATTAAGAGTCCTGTATGCTCAGACCTTCCAATAATTACTTTCAGTGTAGATTACTGTAAGCTGATTGAGTAAAATAACTCCACAGGGAGTCAAACCAGTTTGGAAATATCAGGAAGCAAATTAGTCTCCATATGTCACTGAAGTGGTCAGTGCGAGATGACCAAGTGTACTGATGGTCTAGTGACTATTGTACTAATGACTGACCAATACATCACATGGCGACTAGCCATGACAGATCAAGATGACCCATAGGAATTATAATGTATCCTGACACTCCCCATGTGTCAATGTCCATTCTGTGACATGGTCCTTACACCAGGCGCCTGCTTGTCCCAACACATAAAAGGTCTTTTACGAACAAACTGTAACCCTTACCTTAAATAAACTGTGACACAATATGTAGGATATCGCCAAATTCTGCAAATAAACTTTGGTTTACAATAAAATACTCAAAAAATTAGTTATATTAAGTAATTTATTTGATGATCTGTTAAACAATTTTATTGAAGTGTAACAAAATGAAGCTGGAAATGGATAACTTGTTGATCAATATAAAAATAGATTTGTTGCATTAAAAAGAACATCTATTACCGAGCTATTCACCTGTGTCTTTTGTATGACTCTTTGTTCATTGGTATGTACCTTTTTGTCTGTTGTCTGCTTCATACCAGTTTCACCTCAATGTTGGAGAGTTGCCACGAGGAAAATATTCAAGCTTCACATCTGTCTGTGATTTGTAATGTTACATTAACCACAGACCAAGAGACAATTATGTTTAAAAGCGATTTTAACACAAAAAACTAGATGTAAGATTGTCTCTTCTTCACTCAACTAAATGCTTTCAATTGTGAAACCTGTGAAAAGCACAGATGAAACTTTAAAGCTGTTTTAAATTCCATAACATATGTAAATGTACATGTGTATATGCCCCTGAAAACTACCATATACATATTTTATCGTGCATTAAATCATTGATGCTAGTGATACACTGTGAGGTGTATGGTTTGGAGACATGGCTGGTTTTATTTGCATTTCTTTTCATGCTGTGAGTTTGTCAGTAACTTACAAGTCTTTGATCGTCCCAATCTTTTAAATTTCATGAATGTTAAAATGCTAGTGATGATAAATGGGTACTTAATGTCTGAAAAGAAAGTAGAATCCTTGATCATATCCTATTAATTGTAGTGTGGAAGTAAAAATATATTATTCTGATGTTATCTGTGTAATTGAAGTCTGGTTTGGTGTCTAGTTTGATCACTACCTGATCTGATGATTCTACATCAAGGAAATATTGGATACCTGAAGATTTAGAATATCTGTGACAATCAAGCATCTTGAGGTGTCGGATTAGAAAATTCTATACGAGTTTGAATTTAGGTCATAACTCAGGGTTTACATCGGATCGGAACCAAAATTCAGCAACTGAGGACTGAATGCTATGATCCAGCTTACACTATAGTGTAAAACGAAAGATTTCTTCCTGAAATGCTTTCCTGAAAATTTGTTTAAAAATGATAATGACACTGTGAATACAGTCATAACTAACATGGTAGTGCACAAATTAATGAAAACCAATTGAAATTTTTTTTTTTTTTTTTAAGTTTAAAAACTGTTAATTTCTAGACTTTTAAATTATGTCATATGTAAAATAGAAATAGCGATATATTTATAAATGTCAACAATAACTGACTGAATATTTTGAACTTATATATCTGTGTGCTTCATAACCTGGTTAGGTTTAAGGGGAAAATCAAGTTTAGAAAGTGTGGTCACATTGTTTATCTACAGGTATATGCAATTTGTAAGGTCATTTTTCCCACCTACATGACAAATCTCAACCACAGATGCAATTCCTCTTTTTCAATCAGAGACTGTTGAAGGGTGGATACTAAAGAATCTTACTTCATAGGTTGATATTTGTAAATTTCATGTTTCATATTTTAAAATATATGTATGTGATGTAATGTTAGAGGATATTGATGGTGTCCCCAGTAACCTCAAGGAGTTGTGGGTCATGCTGTTTGTCCCTGATGATAACTACTGAAAGCCAACCCATCAATCTCAAGACCTAGTGGAGCCTATCATGCATTACATGTCCTGCCACCGGGACATCAGTTGTTTATTTTTACAAAATAGGAAGTAGTGACAAGGTCTTCTGTAAAGTTGTTTGTCTTAAAATAGATGTCCAAATCAGTATACTCCGGTAAGGATCCATGTTAATACATTTTGTACAGTATAATTCAGTTTCTCAGCTATACACACCTTTATTTAACATGTCCATGCCATATTGAAATCTGCCGTGTGTCTGTATGACCTAAGGCAGCCTACTGAATAACTGTTTATGATACAGGTATACATGCCTACCTGTATACAGAGGTGTTTGTTAACGACTTTCTGACAGGTGCTTCACCTTATACAGTGATAAAGATGTTAAGATTTATAGTGGGTTATCAACAATTTTGACACTTGACGATCACTGAAACTAATATACACACTTTTCTGTAGGTTATTTCTGGTAATACCAATAGCCTGTCACTATAGAAATATTTGGACTGCATGAAACAGCAATTTTTAGTTATAGTGTATTTGAATATTTCCTTGAATTATTTGAAATAAAAACGGTTTTTCTGACCCTGACACTCAGAAGACCAGTACCTTGTTTTAGTGAGACAATCACAAGATACTACATTGTGATTTACATGCAGACAATGTCATAAACTGTTATTGGTACTTAATTGTGATGGATGGCCATCATAAAGGGGAAGGGTTTTGTTTGTTATCGACTGAAAGGAGTGAAATATTCATTAATGGTAATTATGTGGTGACTTATGTTGACAAATGTTTAATGTCATCATTCAATGACAGACTCTCATTATAATAGCTATTGATTTTACTGACTTTGCCTTATGTTAAGAGCAATCTTGGAAATATTAGCATTTTGTAAAAATAACTTTTTTGTCTTGAAATAATAGTGCTCAGAACTTTTCTAGACCTTTCTTTTGGGCATTCTAGAATGGTTTGCTCTAAAACAAACAGAGTTATCCCCCTTCCTCCTGATTTTCTATTACCTAGTGCAGTAGTGCAGTGTCTATGCATGTCCTTAGGTACTGACAAGCAGTATTTTCTTGTGTACATTTTTTTTTAAATGCATGTGTATACCTACTTTCAGGTATTGTTGTATTTAATAACATAGCCTTTGTTATCATAAAAAAAATTCAGAATGACTCCTGTATGTATTTATACCTTTGGTCTGGTAACAAACCATCAGTGTTAAAGCTATATTGTCTCCTCATAAAACACCATTGCTTTCAGATATCATCATTGACAAGTTTGACTACCAAGTTTGTAAGTGACATCTGTGAAAAAAATTGTAATCATTCACCACTTGTAATATGCTTTTTGTGTTGGAAGCCAAGGGGAGGCAACTCCAATAGAACTGTGACATTTGCTTTTACTGGTTAAATACTGCACATAAATCTCTGGTTATCCCTTGTAATAAATACACTGTAAACACTTGTGTACACATGTAACCAACTCACCCAGGATAATAACTCAACATTCATGTCTAGTACTAAAACCGAATCATTCTACACTGTAATAGACATCCTTGATGTTAAAGACAATTTTCAGGTAACCAGGAAAAGTCTACTTCCTAGTCAGAAAACCAGTACTAATTGGCTCAATACTAACAGGTTATCTATTATCATATAACCAGAATCAATTTAATTCATCATCAAATAATCAAATTATTATTTACCACAACAAGTATATATATCTTATTACTAGAAAACTTTACAAATTAAATGTATATACAACAGGTGATTTTAGGACACAAATCTTCTGTAAAACAGCACCATGTATAAAATAAAGCCTGATCGTTGATACAACTGGTGATTCTAGGACACAAGTCTTCTGTAACACACCACCATATGTAAAATAAAAGCCTGATCATTGTGTACACTACTTATAGAGATTGTATGTGTAATACAAACAACACACCAGGTGTGAGGATATTGGTAAAGTGTGATGATCACCATCATCACTAAGTTTAGTAACGTTGTGATTGTCGGTATGAAGAATGTATAACTGTAACATGTATTCTAACATTCAGATATTTAGCAGTGAACATGATAACCTATGGGGGACATATGTATTGTAATTACTTGGTGTTTATTTGTATAGTGTTACTAACAGCATGTTATAAAACTGTCTATATAAAAATCTATACAACAGGTTTGACCTAACAGGTGCTCTGGGTACAAAACAGTTTGAATAAGAATATTTACTAACAGAACTTTTCAAAGTTGTGATTCTGTGAGATATATTAAAAGATGTAGTTATAAGTATAGGGTGTTTATTAAGTCAAGCTTAGTACCTTTTTCTTATCTTTACAGGATCTGTCATTGTCATCAGGTTTTCCAGTATTCTGTAAACTTTATGATTTTTACTACCATTTTTTAGGATAACATAATTTGGCAGTTGGTAGGAATTTTTATGTTTTTAAACTTTAAATTTGCCTGTTTTCAGTTTACAGGACTGCATTTTAACTTTAAAAAAAATCATAAACAGAAAGGTAAGAATTATGATAACCATATTTGGCAGATGTATGATTATCAAAAACAATACATAAAATGTTTGTATCTCTTCAGAGTTACCACGAAGAGCTACTGAAGCAGTCCCCCCGCCACAAGCTCTTCAATGAATATGCTAAGCAGCTGCTACAGCGCCGCTCTAGCTTGAAAGGGGAGATAACAAAATGTCTGAACCATGTAAACAGCCAGTGGGAGGTGGTAGAGAAGGCTGTGTCCTGTAAAGACATTTGGCAGGACAAGGAAACTGTGCTAAAAGGTAACACATTTACTTGCAACAGCATCTTAAGTTGTAAGTACTTCTATACTCTTTAAAGAATAATAGTTTTGTTGACCTTAAACACTAAATAAGCGTAGACAATGCACAGCAAAAAAATTGTAAAAATAATTACAAAGAGTATTTTTAGTATTTTATCTTGTATGTAATCAACCTGTTACCATGACTATAAGGTAAACAATTAACAATCAATATTTAACATTTTATAGGCTAAAGACAATTTAGAAATGTTAATTATATGGAAATATAATATCAGTGTTTTCAAAGATTTTGGTTTAAAGATGATACATCAAAGAGATTTCTGTAGATGTAGATATGATATTGTAGATGTATGTTTGATATCTACATTACCAGATATATCATGGAACACATAAATCATTAAACGCTTCACTATAACTGATAATATTAGCTAGTTATATCAACAATATAAGATCATTTCCTCGGTATATGTAAGGGTTTTATGGTTTTTGTTAATTTGGCAGATCTTGAGGCAGACATCGTTTGCCTGAGGAAATGGCTGGATGGAGTGGAGCACAGTCTTTCGACATTTGACAAACCTCACTTCACTGATGAGGAACTACACAGGAAACTCCTGGAGCATCAGGTATGTTGTTTGATTTCAGTGCATCTTTTTTATATCTGATTGAATTTTATGTGTTGAACCCACAGAATAATTCAAGTAAAGGAAAACAACTGGCATTGGTTTTTACAGTTAAAGGGAAATAACTGTGGTAAAAAAAAATACAATTTAAGGGAAATAACTCTTGTAGGAATAAGATTGTTACAATAAGTATTGTGTAATAAATGATTCACTAATAAGTAAATCATCAGGATATGAATGACTATTTCCTAAAATGTAACAACATTTGTCTGAAAACTAAAGTGTTTTTCCTACTTATAGCCCTCTCTTTAAATGATTATTGAAAGTAATGATATCTGAATAACCCAAATATGTGAATTACCTGCAATATATTTGCATTTGCTGCAGTTTTGTTATACCCACAGTTAGGATAAATCTATTTATATTATTTTTTTTCATTGTTTAATTATAATTATGATTCATCCTTTTATCAATTTATGAATTTTAGAACAATTTTGAATTTTATATAAACAAGGATACGTAAGATGTAAATGAAGCATAGTATAAGAATTTTGAGTATAGAGGGGTTCATTTTATATAGGTAAGACACTGGTGTTCATTTTATATAGGTAAGACACTGAGGTTCATTTTATATAGGTAAGACACTGGTGTTCATTTTATATAGGTAAGACACTGGTGTTCATTTTATATAGGTAAGACACTGGTGTTCATTTTATATAGGTAAGACACTGGTGTTCAGTTTATATAGGTAAGACACTGGTATTCAGTTTATATAGGTAAGACACTGGTGTTCATTTTATATAGGTAAGACACAGGTGTTCATTTTATATAGGTAAGACACTGGTGTTCATTTTATATAGGTAAGACACTGGTGTTCATTTTATATAGGTAAGACACTGGTGTTCATTTTATATAGGAAAGACACTGGTGTTCAGTTTATATAGGTAAGACACTGGTGTTCATTTTATATAGGTAAGACACTGGTGTTCAGTTTATATAGGTAAGACACTGGTATTCAGTTTATATAGGTAAGACACTGGTGTTCATTTTATATAGGTAAGACACAGGTGTTCATTTTATATAGGTAAGACACTGGTGTTCATTTTATATAGGTAAGACACTGGTGTTCATTTTATATAGGTAAGACACTGGTGTTCATTTTATATAGGAAAGACACTGGTGTTCAGTTTATATAGGTAAGACACTGGTGTTCATTTTATATAGGTAAGACACTGGTGTTCATTTTATATAGGTAAGACACTGGTGTTCATTTTATATAGGTAAGACACTGGTGTTCATTTTATATAGGTAAGACACTGGTGTTCATTTTATATAGGTAAGACACTGGTGTTCAGTTTATATAGGTAAGACACTGGTGTTCATTTTATATAGGTAAAGACACTGGTGTTCATTTTATATAGGTAAGGCCCAGGTGTTCATTTTATATAGGTAAGACACTGGGGTTCATTTTATATAGGTAAGACACTGGTGTTCAGTTTATATAGGTAAGACACTGAGGTTCATTTTATATAGGTAAGACACTGGTGTTCAGTTTATATAGGTAAGACACTGGTGTTCATTTTATATAGGTAAGACACTGGTGTTCATTTTATATAGGTAAGACACTGGTGTTCATTTTATATAGGTAAGACACTGGTGTTCAGTTTATATAGGTAAGACACTGGTGTTCATTTTATATAGGTAAAGACACTGGTGTTCATTTTATATAGGTAAGGCCCAGGTGTTCATTTTATATAGGTAAGACACTGGGGTTCATTTTATATAGGTAAGACACTGGTGTTCAGTTTATATAGGTAAGACACTGAGGTTCATTTTATATAGGTAAGACACTGGTGTTCAGTTTATATAGGTAAGACACTGGTGTTCATTTTATATAGGTAAGACACTGGTGTTCATTTTATATAGGTAAGACACTGGTGTTCATTTTATATAGTTAAGACACTGGTGTTCATTTTATATAGGTAAGACACTGGTATTCATTTTATATAGGTAAGGCCCAGGTGTTCATTTTATATAGGTAAGACACTGGTGTTCATTTTATATAGGTAAGACACTGAGGTTCATTTTATGTAGTTAAGACACTGGGGTTCATTTTATATAGGTAAGACACTGAGGTTCATTTTATATAGGTAAGACACTGGTGTTCATTTTATATAGGTAAGACACTGGTGTTCAGTTTATATAGGTAAGACACTGGTGTTCATTTTATATAGGTAAGACACTGGTGTTCAGTTTATATAGGTAAGACACTGGTGTTCATTTTATATAGATAAGACACTGGTGTTCATTTTATATAGGTAAGACACTGGTGTTCAGTTTATATAGGTAAGACACTGGTGTTCAGTTTATATAGGTAAGACACTGGTGTTCATTTTATATAGGCAAGACACTGGTGTTCATTTTATATAGGTAAGACACTGGTGTTCATTTTATATAGGTAAGGCCCAGGTGTTCATTATATAAAGGTAAGACACTGGTGTTCATTTTATATAGGTAAGACACTGGTGTTCAGTTTATATAGGTAAGACACTGGTGTTCATTATATAAAGGTAAGACACTGGTGTTCATTTTATATAGGTAAGACACTGGTGTTCATTTTATATAGGTAAGACACTGGTGTTCATTTTATATAGATAAGACACTGGTATTCAGTTTATATAGGTAAGACACTGGTGTTCAGTTTATATAGGTAATACACTGGTGTTCATTTTATATAGGTAAGACACTGGGGTTCATTTTATATAGGTAAGACACTGGTGTTCAGTTTATATAGGTAAGACACTGAGGTTCATTTTATATAGGTAAGACACTGGTGTTCAGTTTATATAGGTAAGACACTGGTGTTCATTTTATATAGGTAAGACACTGGTGTTCATTTTATATAGGTAAGACACTGGTGTTCATTTTATATAGGTAAGACACTGGTGTTCAGTTTATATAGGTAAGACACTGGTGTTCATTTTATATAGGTAAAGACACTGGTGTTCATTTTATATAGGTAAGGCCCAGGTGTTCATTTTATATAGGTAAGACACTGGGGTTCATTTTATATAGGTAAGACACTGGTGTTCAGTTTATATAGGTAAGACACTGAGGTTCATTTTATATAGGTAAGACACTGGTGTTCAGTTTATATAGGTAAGACACTGGTGTTCATTTTATATAGGTAAGACACTGGTGTTCATTTTATATAGGTAAGACACTGGTGTTCATTTTATATAGTTAAGACACTGGTGTTCATTTTATATAGGTAAGACACTGGTATTCATTTTATATAGGTAAGGCCCAGGTGTTCATTTTATATAGGTAAGACACTGGTGTTCATTTTATATAGGTAAGACACTGAGGTTCATTTTATGTAGTTAAGACACTGGGGTTCATTTTATATAGGTAAGACACTGAGGTTCATTTTATATAGGTAAGACACTGGTGTTCATTTTATATAGGTAAGACACTGGTGTTCAGTTTATATAGGTAAGACACTGGTGTTCATTTTATATAGGTAAGACACTGGTGTTCAGTTTATATAGGTAAGACACTGGTGTTCATTTTATATAGATAAGACACTGGTGTTCATTTTATATAGGTAAGACACTGGTGTTCAGTTTATATAGGTAAGACACTGGTGTTCAGTTTATATAGGTAAGACACTGGTGTTCATTTTATATAGGCAAGACACTGGTGTTCATTTTATATAGGTAAGACACTGGTGTTCATTTTATATAGGTAAGGCCCAGGTGTTCATTATATAAAGGTAAGACACTGGTGTTCATTTTATATAGGTAAGACACTGGTGTTCAGTTTATATAGGTAAGACACTGGTGTTCATTATATAAAGGTAAGACACTGGTGTTCATTTTATATAGGTAAGACACTGGTGTTCATTTTATATAGGTAAGACACTGGTATTCAGTTTATATAGGTAAGACACTGGTGTTCATTTTATATAGGTAAGACACAGGTGTTCATTTTATATAGGTAAGACACTGGTGTTCATTTTATATAGGTAAGACACTGGTGTTCATTTTATATATACTGGTGTTCATTTTATATAGGAAAGACACTGGTGTTCAGTTTATATTCAGGTTCATTTTATATAGGTAAGACACTGGTGTTCATTTATATATAGTATTCAGTTTATATAGGTAAGACACTGGTGTTCATTTTATATAGGTAAGACAGGTGTTCATTTTATATAGGTAAGACACTGGTGTTCATTTTATATAGGTAAGACACTGGTGTACATTTTATATAGGTAAGACACTGGTGTTCATTTTATATAGGTAAGACACTGGTGTTCATTTTATATAGGTAAGACACTGGTGTTCATTTTATATAGGTAAGACACTGGTGTTCATTTTATATAGGTAAGACACTGGTGTTCATTTTATATAGGTAAGACACTGGTGTTCAGTTTATATAGGTAAGACACTGGTGTTCATTTTATATAGGTAAAGACACTGGTGTTCATTTTATATAGGTAAGACCCAGGTGTTCATTTTATATAGGTAAGACACTGGTGTTCATTTTATATAGGTAAGACACTGGTGTTCATTTTATAGTGTTCATTTTATATAGGTAAGACACTGGTGTTCATTTTTTATATAAGACACTGGTGTTCATTTTATATAGGTAAGACACTGGTAAGACACTGAGGTTCATTTTATATAGGTAAGACACTGGTGTTCATTTTATATTCACTGGTGTTCATTTTATATAGGTAAGACACTGGTGTTCATTTTATATAGGTAAGACACTGGTAAGACACTGGTGTTCATTTTATTAAGACACTGGTGTTCATTTTATATAGGTAAGACACTGGTGTTCAGTTTATATAGGTAAGACACTGGTGTTCAGTTTATATAGGTAAGACACTGGTGTTCATTTTATATAGGTTCATTTTATATAGGTAAGACACTGGTGTTCATTTTATATAGGTAAGACACTGGTGTTCATTTTATATAGGTAAGACACTGGTGTTCATTTTATATAGGTAAGACACTGGTGTTCATTTTATATAGGTAAGACACTGGTGTTCATTTTATATAGGTAAGACACTGGTGTTCATTTATATATAGGGTAAGACACTGGTGTTCATTTTATATAGGTAAGACACTGGTGTTCATTTTATATACTGGTGTTCATTTATATATAGGTAAGACACTGGTGTTCATTTTATATAGGTAAGACACTGGTGTTCATTTTATATATAAGACACTGGTGTTCATTTATATATAGGTATAGACACTGGTGTTCATTTTAATAAGACACTGGTGTTCATTTTATATAGGTGACACTGGTGTTCATTTTAAGACACTGGTGTTCATTTTATATAGGTAAGACACTGGTGTTCATTTTATATATAGGTTCATTTTATATAGGTAAGACACATTATATGGTGTTCATTTAAGACACTGGTGTTCATTATATAGGTAAGACACTGGTGTTCATTTTATATAGGTAAGACACTGGTGTTCATTTTATATAGGTAAGACACTGGTGTTCATTTTATATAGGTAAGACACTGGTGTTCAGTTTATATAGGTAAGACACTGGTGTTCAGTTTATATAGGTAATACACTGGTGTTCATTTTATATAGGTAAGACACTGGTGTTCATTTTATATAGGTAAGACACTGGTGTTCATTATATAAAGGTAATACACTGGTGTTCATTTTATATAGGTAAGACACTGGTGTTCATTTTATATAGGTAATACACTGGTGTTCATTTTATATAGGTAAGACACTGGTGTTCAGTTTATATAGGTAAGACACTGGTGTTCATTATATAAAGGTAATACACTGGTGTTCATTTTATATAGGTAAGACACTGGTGTTCATTTTATATAGGTAATACACTGGTGTTCATTTTATATAGGTAAGACACTGGTGTTCAGTTTATATAGGTAAGACACTGGTGTTCATTATATAAAGGTAATACACTGGTGTTCATTTTATATAGGTAAGACACTGGTGTTCATTTTATATAGGTAAGACACTGGTGTTCAGTTTATATAGGTAAGACACTGGTATTCAGTTTAGACAGTGGAACACTGGTGTTTGATTTAGACACGTAGAACAATATTATGTAGTTTAGACAGGTAGGACTTCACTGGTATTTGGATTGATAGAACACGGTTGTTCAGTATAGAGATTTAAGATACTTGTTCAACTATGACAGATATGACACTGTTACTAAGTTTAAATAGGTAAGACATTTGTTATCAGTAAAAACGGGTAGGACATCGGTTTTCAGTAAAGGCAGGAAGGACATTTGTGTTCAGTCAAGACAGAGGTAACTTGTTCTGTGAAGACAGGTACAACACTTATGTATTTGATTGAAGCAGGTTTATTAAATGTGTTTGGATGAGTAACGCTGTGTCAACCCTGGCCAGCATTAGTGAAGGGTATGATGGAATCTGCTTCACTTATATGTGTATGTGTTGTAGATATCAGAGTCATTTGATTTTAGATTGAGTGAATTGCCCAGAAGCTCCACCCCCTGTGAAATGAACTATGATGGACTGTTAAACACATTGAGATGTAGATTACATTGGTATGTGTGTGCTTTAGATCTGGTGTCATGTAGGAAGTAGGGAGATTGATTGATGTACCAGAGATACACACTGACAAGGAGGACAAAGTGTGATGACTTATGAAGAGTCTTTCTCTCACCTGACTTTTACCTGCTCTAGTGTACAGGTTATAGTACATAACTTAGACAGGTATTTCTTAAACTGAACAACTAATTGGTATATTTACATTGTTACAAGGATACCATTGTTATTATTTTGTAACTATATTGTACATACATGCTGGACAGGAAGGCAGATCGTTATTTTAACCGGCTCCACTGATATGGATTATAAGCGTATTTACCTGTAAGTGTCAGGTATATAACAGCATTTTCTGATCTGCCTGGATCATTGGAACACACCCTATATTTAGTATAGCTGTATGTAAATGATTTAGACCTGTGGATAAACAATTGATGAGATCATATAGATACACAAAACATCTGGCTATTGTTTAATCCAGCCCCCTGGAGGATACGACACATATGCGTATACCCAGGTATATGGTTTACAATTTTAATCACAGGTAAGTACTGAAATATACATTTATCATGATGTTTACAAATTATGTATGACATAAATCTCACACTGATTGTATTGCATATAAGTACCTATTAAATTGAAACTTTTAAGAAAAATTTCGATCAGTAGGCAAAACCTTTTATGTGATTTAACCAAGAACATAGAAAAATCTTTTACTTGTGGAAAAAATTTCTAGAATATTACCATTAACTTGGTGAAAGATCTGTAAATGATAGCTGTACTTTGTATGATTAATAGCTAGCAGGGCTGTACACAGTAAACAGGTATAGAGTTATTTGTAAATTTGTAATTATAGACTATTAACAATGGTTTTTGACACAGCTTTGGAAAAATGATAATAATTCACATTACCATTGTATGTAAGCTGGTTGGAATGTGGCTATAGGGTTTTAATACAAAATCTTTCTTTATGAATATAAACTAAATTCTCTAAAGAATGAAAATTTATTCTATTTTACAAGGAGGAAAAAATTGACAATTTGAATTGAACAATACTTGTTCTAAAATAACATTTGAAATACTGAAAAACTTTGATGTTGTACATTTTTTTTGTTACAAACTCTGAGTATTTTAGAAACATCCACTCTTTTCTAAAACATCCAATTGTTTAATTGATATCACGGATGAAACAATTTAGAAAAGAAAAAATCTTTTTGGTATTCATTAATAACTATAACTAATTAATATCTATAAATACCTGAGACGTGTATCTTTAGCTTCTCTATTAACACCTTGATGCCGAGGTAAAATCTGTATCATCTTTGTTTAGATAGAATCTGTATCGTAGGCATATAGACCATGCAGATATTAGGTCAGATATATTGGGTCAAATCACAGCACTATCTTTTTATATATCATGTTCTTTGTTTTATTATTAATATCAACAGGAATTAGTTTGATAATACTGAAAATCACTTGACTTATGTTTTACAGATCACATGATCAATATATTTAGGTCACCTGATCAGTATTACATTGAATTCTTTGCTTACAGACTGCACACCAATAAAATCTGTACTTTCAGGTGGATTTTAAATGACATTTATTGTATGATTAGATAAAATTGAAGATCTCTATCAATTAAAGTTTCAACAATGTTCAAATGAAGTTAAAAAATAATCTGAGAAAGTGAATGAAACCAGAATATAAAACCACTGTAGTTGTCATAGAGTGGTTTTGATCCCTTATTTCCTATCTCATCGATTATGCTGACTTTTAACTCGCTGCACTCGGGACATATATTACTAAAAAAAAAAAATAATGTTTGCCTTATTTGGTATGATATCCTTTACCAGATTATGTTTGATTTTATAATATAACCTAAATCAATAACAGTTAGGATTTCATCAGAATACACCTAATGTTCCCTCCAGTGAAAGGGACCCAATTGATTTTTACCTGATATAAAGTCACAAACGTGGCTTAAATAGAATGGCTAGAATGTATTTTATTAAAGTGATCTTTTTCACATGTTGATTGACAGCTGTTGTGTTACTCTGGGAAATGAAGTGCAGATGTGTTGTTTGTCAGGATTAGTATAATTGTGTGTAACAGAGGGTTGCTGTGGTGACGTGTCAGATGCAAGCTGTCAACATTTGATTTTATAACGCTGGTGATATTCAATTAATTCAGTGGGTTTCTTTAAAAGTGGAAATAGGAAAGATTAAAATTATGTTATGGTTTACGGTAATGCTTGTTATTAATTGTTTTTGTTTCTAATAGGATCTGGAATAATAATAATAATAGTGATAAGAATCATAATCAGGTACCATAGCACAGAAAAATGGGAAAATTATCTCTGCCATTGTTTTATATCTGACTTCTGACTCATTATGTAAGGAAATCAGATTCAATTATATACAGAATGTATGCGACGGGTACAAGGAGTTCCAACAAAGTTCCTCATAAATCGGTTTATGGTTTTTGCTTTAACAATAAGGATTTGGAAACTTGGAAGCTTTGGTCATTAGTATCGGTGTTTTCTTTCCACACTTTTAATTATCACTGAATAAGATATCAGATTTTGTACATGTTCCGAATTTTTGCAATGCACTGCAGGCAAATTAGATAGGATTAGTATTAATTGGAAAAAATTAAACCAATTATTCATCGTGTTCTTTGTGACAGAAACTGGATGGGGATGAAGTCTAGCAGAAACCAAATGTCATAATGTAAAACTACCATTACAGTTAAAATGGATGATATTAAATCATATTTGTAACTTTTGAAACACGAAATATTTCGAGTTTAATGCTATTGTTGTTCCCATGGTGATCCTGAAGCAAAAAGAGATATCAATTACACAAGTTTGCAGACATTCTGGGACAATTTTTACATCTAAAGATGTGAGGGACTGCATCCTAATCTAATCTTCATAACTTAAGGCTGCCTGTGTTATTGATTCACGCTGAGCCTCAATCTTTAACCCCAGTAGAGAACTCTAGATTGATGTCCAATAGCAAGACCATCAGTAGTTATACAAGCATTATTTTCTGGTACTAATCATTTCTATTTATTCTGGGTGGTGTCCTGAAATTGAGAATTCATTAATTGATAGATTTATAATCACCAGCGCAAGAACATATGAAAAATGTCTGTATTTCATTCCATTTTAAAAAACCAAGAAACTGAGGCAGACATATGCATCATAATCATATCGTGAATCAGACAGCCAAGTTACTTAAATGTTTAATTAAGGAGCTCAAATCCTGTTGATAATAAATCAGGATTATTTCTAGTGTTCCCTGGAGCATATTTAGACATTGACAGGTCAACTTTACAAATCTTTGAATAAATTGTTATCGTTACATTATAAATCTACCATTGGTATAGGTTAAAATCTTTCTCGATTAAAAAAGAATGTTTGTGGAGCCATGATGCATGCAGTTATTTTTCACATCATTAATTTTTCACTGATTCCAAAAATAATCTTCAGGGTGACATGAATTCTGACAACTGGTTAACACTTGTCAGTGACTTTATGTCTTGAAGTCTTCAGAAAGTTGGCTTTACGCTGTTAAACTGTCCATTGTATATGGTAGTTAATTCACAATGGATTTGTCCCTGAGCCAATAGGATTAATAATGTAATTTGTCTCATATTTGTAACTATTTTAAGCTAGGTCTTGCAATATATAGACATATCCTTTATATATATATAGTTGGACGCTATTGCAAGCGCCTGCTGCCTCTTACAGAAAATCAATAGGTAAAGATTGCCTCATGGCAGGCCTGCAGAGAGAGTGAAAAAACTGTCCTCGGTGAAATCAACCAATCGGATGTATCGGTGCAAACAGCCTCTGATGAAATTTGTTGCATTCACTGTAGAAAAGCTCAGGGAGAAACACACACTTTAAGAATTCTTTTTTTTTCAGTGATAATTTATTTTGTGTTTTTATTCGTGTTTGGATACAAGCAAGGCCTTCAATGTTTTTTGTGGATTCACATATCTGTTTGTATTATTGACCAAGTGAGGACCAAAATCTTGATTAATTTGTATGAGTGGACAGCTTCTGTGAAGTTGATTACCATGGACAAGCATCATTAGATATTGGTGTGAATGTTCTGTTGAGAAACCAGTTTCACTAATCATTTCTTGCTGTAAGTATGAAATAGATGTAATATTGTTGTTCTGAATGGACAAATGTGCCATTCGAACATACCTTTTTAACCTTTTTCAGGTGAAATATAAAGCTTTCGATTTAGAAGTTTTATTCTGCTTTATAAGTTCTTGTAATATTTTCTTGTTTATTTTCAACTTGTATTTCATATTCAATTTCACATTGATAGAACTTGCAACATTCAACAATAACACAATTTTCCAACAGTATTATAAACTGCAGGATTAATTATATTAAATCTGAGTAGACTTCAATCTCTTAATTACCTTCAAAATATATCTGACGAGATGTGATAGGGCAATTTATTTAAGGGATGCAATTACCAGAAGAGTTGATGAAAGGTGGTTTTATAAAGAAAGTCTTATGTAGTTATGTGGTTGTACTTTAGGGTCCAATGGTCATGCCATACATGGGTGGTCTGTCAGAAATGATACAGTAATGGTCAAAATAAACGGCTGTGCGTGTGGTTATGGTCGAAATGTATCACTGTATGTGTGACAATTTTCAAATAAATGTCAATATGACAAGAAATTTCTGATAAAATGTTCCTTCACCTTGAGAAATGTGACTGGTAGAGACTGGCGTAGAGAGAAGGTTCATTGTGGCTATGTGTATTGTGTGATGATAGTACAAAGTGATGTGTATCTAGATATACACTACCTATGTACTAGTTATTCATCAGGTGTCCTCTGATAGTATTTCTGTTTAGAAAGCCTCGCTATTGATCTGTATATGGTGATAATATTACATTATGGACTTATTAAGACAGACATGGCTAGTGGGTAAGGTTCCCTTCAAGGCATATGTATCGGTACATGTATATAATGATCACTTTAGTGTTCAAATATATACTTCTATTGATGAAAACGTGTAGGGCTCTAGGGCATTCTAATGTTGCAATGTTTTCATTTGTTTTAATACTCATCAAATGTGCAACATGGGCCGTTTTATGGTTTGTTGGTGAATGGGTGGAGTTTGAACAGTTGTACCTTATATGGAAAGCGTCTATAGAATCTATAGGTAGATATTCCGATTGGTTATGCTCCGTTTAGTATGTATCTTGTTTTCTTTATTCATTACAACTTGCCTGTCATGCTTTAGAGGTTTACCTGTCTGTAATAAACAGTTAGGCACGTATTCAGTGTACAGCATGTTTCGGTAGCGACGGTGATAGGATATTTATATCACTTTTTTCGGACAAAGCCTCACATTTAAGGTATGTTGAGTTTTTTATTAGAGTTTTCTTCCACTTCGATAGAAGGTTTGTAAGGCACTAGTGATATTGTTGTCACGACTATGTATTGCCACGTTGTTGACCTGTGTGGTGTTTGTGTTTTATGATGGTACTTACCGAGACTTATGTTGTACAAGTCTTTGGTCATGAGATTTTTATATTGTTATGAAATCATCATCCTTTATGTCAGAATTATCACAAGACATCTAGTATCGATAACTACACATTAAGCACGTTAACTGTGTCAGGATAAACTCCATTTTTATTTGCGCTACAGTTTTGTCAGTGTGACATACTTATGGTTATCTGTAGTGAACACAACAGTTTAAACCTGCGATATATATTCTGGTATTAAAGTATTATAATGTAATAATATTATTGATCTCTGATCCCACCAGAAATGGAAACCTTCTTGAAAACAGAACCAGGGCTGTTACAAAGTTAATAAATTTCCGCTTGTTGATACCCAGGTAGTTGTGGTTAAAAGTCACAGGAAGTAGCTTACAGGTATTAGATGTAAGATAACCAGAATTTGACCTATACAAACAGGTGTTTCAGATAATCTCTTATCATGATCTGGTGATTGGACAGGTAAAACAATACTATATAGATAGGCAGGACAGGAGTATGTGTAAAACATTACTATAGAATATCAGTCATACACAGTTTATGCTGTTTGCAACTTTTCACATTATCAACTACCAAAGATCTGTTGCTCTTTTACCAATCCACATGTACAGCATTATTCCTTATAACTATAATTACTCTTTAAAGAATAAAAAAAAAAATAGATCTTCTGCAGGGTTCAAAATTAAGGACAAATTTTATGCTATTTGTATACATCCAGTACTAATAGCGTGGGAAGGGTTTGGAAACGAGGACAGTATTAATGCTAGTCATACAATACTAACATAGTGTGGGAAGGGTTGGGAGACAGGGACAGTTTTAATGCTACTTATACAATACAAACTTAGTGTGGGAAGGGTTGGGAGACGGGGACAGTTTTAATGCTACTTATACAATACAAACTTAGTGTGGGAAGGGTTGGGAGACGGGGACAGTTTTAATGCTACTTATACAATACAAACTTAGTGTGGGAAGGGTTGGGAGACGGGGACAGTTTTAATGCTACTTATACAATACAAACGGGGACAGTTTTAATGCTACTTATACAATACAAACTTAGTGTGGGAAGGGTTGGGAGACGGGGACAGTTTTAATGCTACTTATACAATACAAACTTAGTGTGGGAAGGGTTGGCAAATGGGGACAGTTTTAATGCTAGTCATACGATACAACCATAGTGTGGAAAGGATTGGGAAACAGGGACGATTTTAGTGCTAACAGTACTAGTGTGGGAAGGGTTGGGAAACAGGGACGATTTTAGTGCTAACAGCACTAGTGTGGGAAGGGTTGGGAAACGGGGACGATTTTAGTGCTAATAGTACTAGTGGGGGAAGGATTGGGAAACAGGGACGATTTTAGTGCTAACAGTACTAGTGTGGGAAGGGTTGGGAAACAGGGACGATTTTAGTGCTAATAGTACTAGTGTGGGAAGGGTTGGGAAATGGGGACGATTTTAGTGCTAACAGTACTAGTGTGGGAAGAATTTAGTAGCTGTAGTACAGTCACATTAGACATGTTTGGTCCATACATCTGCCATCTCCACGGACCAAGGATTTATGAGAGTGATAATACATAGCTTGTCCATAGTGGTCATTTCTGGTTCTCAGTCAAGTTAGTGGTCATATCTTCTGGATATTGTTATATCTAGTGGTCAAGTGATGGATTGATTTACACAGGTCACCTGTACAAATTGTATATAAAAATATGTATATGACAGGCAATGATCAGGACTTATGGGGGGAATTGAATTATTTATGACTAGGGGTTACTTGTATCTTGTCACTTATGTCCATTGGAATCTATAAATAGCAATAAAGTGCCACAAGTGTATGTGTGCCACAAGCGTATGTTTGCTGTTCTTCAAATAAGTACAAAAGCAATTTGTATATTGCCATCTGGATTGGCTCAATTCAGGGTTTAAAAATTTGTTGCAGGTTGGTATGAGATATTCTGTACACTATATATGAATAATACTTTGTTACATAGGTATTTGGCACATGAGATATTCTGGTATATGAGATATTCTGGTATAGAGGATATTCTGGTATAGAGGATATTCTTAGGTATACAGGGAGAATACTGCAATTCACAAACATAAAAAAACCCTGAAATTCTGAGAAACATTACTTACTTAGAGAAGTGGAGTTTAAGCATTTGAAATCAGATACTTATATGGAGATTTCCTTGTAAAGTTTCTGTGAAAACTTTTTCTTCCATCTTAGCTTCTGTTTGGAGGAGAAATGAGCTGAATTGTTGAATACTTCAGGCCTGACCCGGTATAAAAAAGCTACCAGGTAGTAGTTTTAATGAAGAGAAGTGTGTAAGATTGTTAGTAGATCTCTTTGTAGTGCTGTGCCATTAGGACCACTTAAGCTTTGACATTATCCATCAATATCAGAACCCAGATCTTAGTTTACAAGGTTGGAATATAAAACCCAATCCGGATGATCAACAGTTTTTATCTTCACATCTCATCGAGATCGCTTTCTTTGTTGATGTTTCTATTTTAAATTTAAGAAAAACGTGTATGGTTCCTTGTGGATAGATTTAAAACGTACCTACTGGGTCTTTCTACTATAGTGCTTTCATGCCATTGTGTGTCCATGTTAGGTGAGATGGGAATGTTTGGAACGATTTAAAGGATACATTGCAGTGTCACTTTATGTTTTCCACTTCAACACATTTTTAAAATACGTCACTGGATTTGTAGTATAACATAAGTATTGTGGAAAGTTTTAAAAGTGAAATATATATTTGTTTTGTAAACATTTATCTATAAAACAATCTACAAAGAAAATAGGATCTGTATAAAGATTATATGGTTATACCTGTAACATGCTGCCAAAGTGTCTACATTTTGAGTAGGAATATCTTTATCTCCATCCTTATACCATATTACCGGTACAAATTGTCTACTTAGTAATTTGCATGTTTGACAAAGTTTACAGAAGTAGTTTTCGTGATACTAAGGGTAGTTATCATTATTTCTCCGTTGGAGAGAATATTTCATCTGGGAGTAAGTATAAACGCTAGCTGTCGGAGCATGACACAGGTAGTATGATTGTACTGAGATGAACTGTAGCCCTCACGATATTGTTGGGTATTATGATGGTTTTTCATTACAAAAGGTAGTAGTAACTGGTGCAACCAACTTTGAGCTGGATCATCAATTTCATTTCTTTTGTCGCTAGGGGCCAGGTCATCAAAAAATGCTAGACATTATCGATGAATGTCGCTGCCTAAAAATCTTTTTTGTTATGTTTTCAACCATGGAGAAGAGTTTCAGTCTACACAAACAGTGATGAATCTTTAATTTGACTGTTACTTGGTGAAGTGTTTTGAGAGAATTCATTCTGTATCGGTGATTTTTCTTAATCTATTATTTCACTCGGTAGGTTTAGTTTGTAGTGAGGCTGTGGTACAACTTGGGTTTGACTTGGTACTTGGTTAAATCATGTCAGCCTTGATATATTGACAAAAAATAAGTCAAGAAGATGTATTCTGGTAAACTTTGTGGGCTGCCATATCATGACTCAGCTACCCAATGGAACCTCCAGAAAACTACAGATCATATGTGTTCAAAATGCTTATGATTAGTTGTCGTGTCAGTCATCCTTTTAGCATTTATTGTGATGCTTTTGTTCTGGCACCTTATATGGTAATGCTGGTGTGTGTACCTGCACATTTATTGAGAATTTGCAGGTTCTTTATTCTATAAAGGCATTGTATAAAATCCCTCCTGAATAGAATCTATCTCATTTGAAAGTCTCTTTCATCTCTGTGAAAGCGTTAACCATAAAACATATACACATGATTAGACCCAAAGCATGCTCTGCTAAGTACTATTACATTTTTCGCACAATTACAGTGTCTGTTGAGTGACTGTAGTGTTTGTGAGCTATCTTTGAGGACATGATGCCATTAGAATACTGGGCTTATCATTGTCGGCCCTACAGGCAGTGGGAGGTGGGCTGAGCTGTGTTAATCGTACATCATAGGCTATAAAAAAGGTCAGTTGATATATATATCATTACATGTCCATGTGATGGGACAGCAAATTGCCTAGGGACAACTTGACCATCGTTCATGCTTGGCCAGAGTTCATGTTTGACCAGTGTAAATCATATGCTCAGGGGTGCATGCAGGTGTTGATGAAAATATTTCATACTGGTCACTGATTTTGTCCGAAATGATGGAATTGTGAAGGTTGTATAATGTTGATTTGGATGATTGACTACACATCAGAGACACGTGGATTTGTTAGTCACACGTATCCGTCACACCTGTACGTATTGGTCACACCTGTGTTACATCCCCATCCACTATAAGCCATGTTCACACCAGGATGTTTAGGCAGTCGAGTGTGTAGATCAAAGTGGTCAGGTAGACCAGCTGGTCAATGTGTTGACTGATATAGAAAGGATTTACTAAATATTGATATAAACTGGATCAATTGAAGTACTTTGGTAAGTATATGCTAATATTAGTTGATGTAAGTAGCACACATTGTAGGTACAATCTTATATTGTACCAGGCATGAAGTACTCACGTGGGAAAATATTACTTTGTGGAAAGGAGTTTTGAGGAATGTCCTGTGATGAAACTTGAAAGAGTAGAATTTTGATATTTGTTTATGGTGAAGCCAAGAGGATATCCCTTGAAATAATTTATTATATCATTAGATATACTAGACCGATTTTACTGTAGTGCTGAGAAAAAAAATTTGTTCCAAAACTTCTGATGGTGACGGAAAGAAAGGTTTTGTTGTTGTTTTTTAATGAAATTTTAATGGAATATTGATCCTTATCTTAAGTTACTATGGTTTTATTTTTGCTTGTTAATTTACCAATATCTGTAGCACAATTGTATTGTTAAAATTTGCTGTACCCATCTGTTTTCAATTGATGGTTATATAACACCTAAAAAAGATCTGTGTTGATTCACCATAGATAGAAGAGATTAATTGGTGGAAATGAGTCCGTTTTGTTACCGTAGAGACAGATGCCACAGCTGACCAGGTATCCAGATTCATCATTTCTAATTTATCTGGGTTTTAATTCCCTTCGCTGGTTTCTGATTGGACAGGAAATGATCCAGGACTGGACAGTGTATCATAAGCACCTGTTCTGATGATCTGGTGATGTGGTCTGGTGTGGCATGATACCGGGGTCAATGTTTAATTATAGTCGGTAACATTGCGACCAGGTGATAATCTGATAATATGTTTGATCACATGGCAATAAAGCCATCCAATCAAAATCATTGTCACTTACGTGGATACCCTGCTGTCAACCACCTCCATACTAAAAAATTCATCTCTGAATCAGTCACTATGGACATGGAAAGTCACAACATTTTATTATTTTGATTTCCTGCTGTCAACCACTAATGAATTCATCTCCCAATCAATAACTATATACATGTAAAGTCACAACATTTTATTATTTTGATTTCCTGCTGTCAACCACCTCCGTACTAATGAATTCATCTCCCAATCAATAACTATATACATGTAAAGTCACAACATTTTATTATACAGCAAATACAGGCATGTCTATAAAATTGCTTGCACTGGTTAACAGTGCTTTAGGTAATGGTGTTTTACTGATGAGTAAGAAATTTGATCCAAGTTGTTCGGGTGTTTGAAGAGATTTCAGGAAATTATCATATTATACAATAGATATAAGGGCTTTATGATGTGTGTAGTACATTAACAGAATCTTTTCTTACAAGATGGCTTTAATGTCTCATTTAAGCTTTACTTTTGTCTGAAGTTTATACTGAGAGTGTACTTATTTTAGAATGGAATTCACTTGAAGAGTGCGGCCATAGTTTACTATGTTAAGTGGTCCTATTCTAAAGCAAGCTTTGAAATAATTGGAAAATTGCACATAATTTATCTGTCTACAAATGTGTCATTGGCCCTGATTGAGAATTATGTCCAAACTATCTGGCATTGATATACTGGAATCTGAGGAGTAGAATAGGTTTGTATTAATATGATCTTAATTAAGAAAAATAACATTATTTTGAAACCATTGAAGCACTTCCACCTGGTAAGTGGCTTGAATGACTGAAGACCATGGGATTGGTATGTTATGTACTAAGCTCCATTACTTGTTGATATTATATATATGATAGAAGTCTGTCATGTTTGAATTAACTTGAACTTTGATATCTTTATTCCTCATTCATCAATACTAGTCATTATAGGCCCGAGGCAGATTTAAAAAGGTTGAGATATTTCTGAAGCATTCGGTTGAAAATATATAGATTATAATGTTTCCTTTTGTATACAATATGGAGAAATTAGCCCAAGAGTGGGCGAGGCTGGTATCCCAGAAATCCACTTATCATGAAAAGGTATTCATGATGGACTTTCATAGATCCCACTGTCTTTGTTATTGGGTAGTGATAACATTATCAGGGATTTTACATTTAGAATCGTAAATTCAAACTGTAAGAGGCTGGAGATTAATGCTACCAAGCGCTGACAGTTTCCTTGGACATGTGACAGATAGGAGAATAATGGGACATTAACTGGTAGAAATTGGCGGTTCTTTTGCACTGTGACACATCAGATTCCATCTTATCATAGTTACAGTAACAGTTACAATGGTTTCTATGGCAACTGTTGGCTCCATGAATACCTGGAAACTGTGGCAACAATGACCTGACAACTGGTTTTTGTGACAACCCACTTACCTGGTTGCTGTGGTAACTGACAGTCCATTAACCTGGTTTCTTAGTAGTTTCAGTAGCCAAGATACCTGGTTTCTATTGTAACATAGGTTTATCACCACAATCTTATTATATACAGGAATGAAACAAGTTGTCTATGGTAACACAGGAATGAAACAAGTTGTCTATGGTAACACAGGAATGAAACAAGTTGTCTATGGTAGCACAGGAATGAAACAAGTTGTCTATGGTAACACAGGAATGAAACAAGTTGTCTATGGTAACACAGGAATGAAACAAGTTGACCATGGAATTGTTTTGAATGGAAGCTGTAAAACTATAGGAAAACACGTTTATTAGTGATATGATTAGCACAAGTTATCCTTTATTTCAGAATTAATTTTTCCCCAGTTTGTGGTGTATTACAGATGGTTATATCCTGTATAAAGAAGATGTTTGGTTGTGTTTTGTTCTAAAATGTTAATAATGTTACTACATCATGATTTTAGTATCTTGTGATTTTAGAAGATAGGCAAAGAGTGGTGGTTATTGTGAGTAGGGCGAGACATAATGATCTTCTGATGCACTGGGGTGGAAATTTCAGTAAATAAACATACTCTGCCTTTTGATAAGATCACAGGAAAACACGATACAATAAACTGCTTTTACCACCGGAGCTGAAATCTAAACAAGGCAAGGTGATGGCTATATTTGTCAAAGAATAACACAGATGGGAAAGTAATGAAATGTCATTTAATGGGTATTGACTTGAGGTCCAAATTTCTTATCAGGTAAGTTTGTAAGAAATCTTACTGAATGTCTCTTGAAAGCAACAAACAAATTTATATATTTGGTCTTTAAGGGAAACTGCATTTAAAATGATTGGAAGTCATTTTTAGAATGTAAAGACAGCAATATGAATATCACAGTGTGTGCTGGAGTAGTGGTTGGTGGCTGTAGTTGACTCAATATTGTAATTTATCAAGGGCGAGTAAATTAGAAATTGTGTGTACCTTCTGCATATTGCTCTGTGACATCCTATCATTAACAGTTCATTCTATATCTGAATTCATATCACATCAGTTTACTTGTGTGCAGATATCATTTGCCTTCAGTCATCGTTTTTATCAATGTTATATGATTGATAGGAAGCACTAGTTTGCCCTATGAATTAACCTGCAGGCTTCAGATCTAGCTACACATGTCACGTTATGTTATAATGAAGTTTCTGCCGTTTACAAGTTTGAATATTTTTGCTGATTTGTCTCCACTGAGAGTTGTTGTCCTTTAATTTGTAGTAATTACTACCAAATGACTTTTAACTTTTGTAAACTCCTGGAAATTCTTTGTCTTGCCTAAAGAAATTGTCATTAAAGCACACTGAAATAGCAGGAATTCCTGATACATCATACAAGTTATTTCATTAAGTTAACTTTAATTCATAAAAACTAAGATAAAATAATGATATAAACTAAGTCACCTGCAAAAATACAAATATAAGTAATGATGTGAAACCATGTCTTATCCCTGCCAACTAAACCAAATATGTGAAGCTATATCTCGTACTCTCCATCTAAACCAAATATGTGAAGCTATATCTTGTACTCTCCATCTAAACCAAATATGTGAAGCTATATCTCGTACTCTCCATCTAAACCAAATATGTGAAGCTATATCTCGTACTCTCCATCTAAACCAAATATGTGAAGCTATATCTCGTACTCTCCATCTAAACCAAATATGTGAAGCTATATCTCGTACTCTCCATCTAAACCAAATATGTGAAGCTATATCTCGTACTCTCCATCTAAACCAAATATGTGAGTTTTATCTTATCTTCTACAATTCCAATAGTACAGACAGTTATGAAATGCATGACTTGTGCTTTAGATATCAGTCTTAGAAATTGCAACTTGCATGAATGAATACTGTTTTAAAAAAATTTAAAATGGACAAAATGTTATTATGATAGATTACTGATAAAGACTCCTATAGAACACAAGAGTGATTATATCTAAAAATTGTCATGATATTTTGTAATAAAACAAAAGAATGAAGAAAAATCAATAAGGCTACTCCACATACAGTAATATACAAACTGACAGAAAAATGCTGTAACAAGTGTAGAGTGACTAGGAGCAGGCAAGGGAGATGATATGGAGCAAATGGGTACATAGAAATAAGGACCACAAGAGATGGGAACATAGCAAATGAGAATGGAGCGTAGAGAAAGTGGAGACAGGAAACAAAGAAGGATAAGTATTAGTAGATGTGTTTAGGGAAAATGGAGGCAGGAAAAAAAGAAGGATGAAAATTGGCAGTTGAGTTGGGGACAAGTGGAGACAGGAAACAAACAAGGATAAGAATTAGAAAATGATTTGAGGGAAAATGGAGACAGGAAAAAAAGAGAAGAAATTAATATATGGAGTTGAGGAAAGGACAACTAGAGGATTCTGAATTTGATTTATAATTCTAGATTATTAGCTTACAAAAAGTTGTCACGGTTTAATGCTTGTAAATAACACTGATAATTACTACTGAACTGGCTGTAACAACATTGGTGTGAAGTACATGTCATAACTGCAGTGTGTTGTAAAATAGTCAAAGATGCAGTCATAATTGGAATGTTGCCAATACAAAAATAGGACATGGAAATGGAGAATCATGTTCTTAAAACAAGTCCTGGAGCTACTTACAGGAAGGTCTGTGATGTTCAAGATATGTGTCTCATATTCCGAAGTTCAGTATCGATGAGGCCAGCATGTCATGGCTGTGGACAGAAGGTCAGGCTGTTGCTAAGGGGCACATGTACCAGGAAATGTTTCCAAATACACTGTAACTACTGAACCTTTCAAGAGTTCATAAATTAGAATTTTATAATCAGCACAACTATTGATGGAATAAAACACATTTATTTTTAGATCATCATCAAGATATAGGTCCTACAGATTTTAAGTTTTTTTAAGCGTAATTTCTCAGAAATCAGGAAATGGTGTACTTTTATGACCACCTTATTTTGTTTTCTATTTTAGAATTAGTAATCTTTCCATTGGTTCATTGTTTGGTATTGGTTAAGTCTACTTCCATATCCAAGGATTCGGTATTTTTACCTTGTCTTGATGTGGTACAGCGTCAGGACATACTGTGTGATAGGTGGCCTGTTTGATGTGGTACAGCACCAGGACATACTGTGTGATAGGTGGCCTGTTTGATGTGGTACAGCACCAGGACATACTGTGTGATAGGTGGCCTGTTTGATGTGGTACAGCGTCAGGACATACTGTGAGATAGGTGGCCTGTTTGATGTGGTACAGCACTAGGACATACTCTGTGATAGGTGGCCTGTTTGATGTGGTACAGCACCAGGACATACTGTGTGATAGGTGGCCTGTTTGATGTGGTACAGCACTAGGACATACTCTGTGATAGGTGGCCTGTTTGATGTGGTACAGCACCAGGACATACTCTGTGATAGGTGGCCTGTTTGATGTGGTACAGCGTCAGGACATACTGTGAGATAGGTGGCCTGTTTGATGTAGTAGAGCACCAGGACATACTGTGTGATAGCTGGCCTGTTTGATGTGGTACAGCACCAGGACATACTGTATGATAGGTGGCCTGTTTGATGTGGTACAGCACCAGGACATACTCTGTGATAGGTGGCCTGTTTGATGTGGTACAGCACCAGGACATACTGTGTGATAGGTGGCCTGTTTGATGTGGTACAGCACCAGGACATACTGTGTGATAGGTGGCCTGTTTGATGTGGTACAGCACCAGGACATACTGTGTGATAGGTGGCCTGTTTGATGTGGTACAGCACCAGGACATACTGTGTGATAGGTGGCCTGTTTGATGTGGTACAGCGTCAGGACATACTGTGAGATAGGTGGCCTGTTTGATGTAGTACAGCACCAGGACATACTGTGTGATAGGTGGCCTGTTTGATGTGGTACAGCACCAGGACATACTGTGTGATAGGTGGCCTGTTTGATGTGGTACAGCACCAGGACATACTGTGTGATAGGTGGCCTGTTTGATGTGGTACAGCACCAGGACATACTGTGTGATAGGTGGCCTGTTTGATGTGGTACAGCACCAGGACATACTGTGTGATAGGTGGCCTGTTTGATGTGGTACAGCACCAGGACATACTGTGTGATAGGTGGCCTGTTTGATGTGGTACAGCACCAGGACATACTGTGAGATAGGTGGCCTGCTTGTTGTATTGTTACATCACTATAATCCAGTTTGAATTTGGAAACTAGAAATGCTTTCCCTTGTTTCCATTCAATATTATTTTTCTGGTGGTTTTTTTTATGAAGTTTAGACTTCTGTGATATTAGTAGTTAAATATGATACTTTATGACAGAACATTTCTTTGAGACTAATTTGTTACCTTGGACAATGTTTTATATGACCGAACACTACTTTGAGACTAATTTGTTACCTCGGACAATGTTTTATATGACCGAACACTACTTTGAGACTAATTTGTTACCTCGGACAATGTTTTATATGACCGAACACTACTTTGAGACTAATTTGTTACCTTGGACAATGTTTTATATGACCGAACACTACTTTGAGACTAATTTGTTACCTCGGACAATGTTTTATATGACCGAACACTACTTTGAGACTAATTTGTTACCTTGGACAATGTTTTATATGACCGAACACTACTTTGAGACTAATTTGTTACCTTGGACAATGTTTTAAGTAAGCAAACTTTAATGTCTGGTGGTAATAGTGAACTACTTCAGCATCCTTATGGGAAATAATACTTAATACAGGGATCTACATGATACAGGTTTAATAAGAACTCCATCTCTGACCAGTTTTTATTTTATTGTATTAAAATGACATAAAGTGTAGATTATAAGTAGTGTAAACACAGGCAGTGTTGGGACAGCATACATGAATATTTATGTTATACGCCAGACGAGGATGTGTTTGTTGTTGTTTACATGATGTTTAATACCTAACATGGACACCTCCTTCACTGTGTTGCTAATCCAAGTAGGCTTTGATGTTCCACGTCAAGGACTTTAAATCGTTGTTTGAAAACACTCAAGTTCAAGTGGTGCTGTCACTATTAGTACCACATTGAACACACCTTTTACTTAAGCTGTAGACGCTCTGAGTCATTCTGACCGTGTCTGAGAATCACAATTCTATTATTTACATAAATTTTGTTCATGTACCATTTTAAAATTAAGATGTTTTTAACTTTGAAGTTTTGCAAGTTTTTGCAAAGTGTTATGCAATGTTTCTTTAGTTCTTTGTTGATGAGATCTGACTGATATGCTAATTGCTACTTAGGGCTGCAGAAAATCAAACTTTTCAATAGGACTTGTCTATCAATTCTTGCCTGTATTAAACACACTGTAATTATGATGTTGCTCGGCCGGTTTATTTAAGTCCGCTGTCACAGCTTTCAACAGATAGTCACACGGCCTGACAAATGAAGTATGGATATTAGCAAAATATAACTTTATGAAAACCTTAATGGGTTGACATGGAAATCATAGTAATACCAGGCTTTCAAAGTGAACTAGAAGTCCTGAAATATATTCAATTAAACAATAAACCATGTGCCCAATGGCAGGATTTGTCTTCACAAGTAAGCGATATCAAGCCTAGCTCCAGGCTCAGACTTATTACAAGATGTGACCCAAGCGATTTTAATGATTCTATGAACCGTGGGTGTTGAACTTTAATTCACTCCGACGTCTATTGTGATGTCCTTTCTCCACCCTTGTAGTAAAATCATGACCAAATGGTCACCAGTAATTGACCATCCAAACATACAACAGTCTGTGTAATAGGTATTTATTGAGAGTTAGACAATGTGATGTAATAGCTTGAGAGGTCAGGTGTGTTGATAGAGATTTGACCAACCCAGGTGTGTTTCTAGAGATTAAAGGAGAAACATGTAACATGTATTACAAGAGACTTGTAAAAGGGGTATGTCATAAGTATATGAGAGTAACTATGGTGTAAACATAGCAGATTGTGTTCATGTGTTTATATACATTATAGACAACATAGATTGGATGAGTAAACAAATACCTGTGACCTGCTGATACAGGTAGATAATTAAGGTAATCTACTAGACAATGGAACAGGTGATTAGGATCAGTTCGTTCACAATAGTTAATAACAAAAAGATAATACTTAGTGGAAGATAGGCCTAGTTTGGACTACGGCTTCAGCTCTGAACCAGTGTTTGATAACAAGATCTTCATAATATTGCCTGCCAGAAGAAAACCTCTGAAGTAATTGTCTAAATGACCTATTTAGCCTGGAAGAGTTCATAAGTGATTGGATTCCCAAAGTGTTTTTGGAATATTTCAATTTTAAGTTATACATTGTGGTGATTATATATATATTTCAAACATAAGATCTGATTATATTT
This sequence comes from Ylistrum balloti, assembly GCF_031769215.1. NCBI lineage: Eukaryota > Metazoa > Mollusca > Bivalvia > Pectinida > Pectinidae > Ylistrum > Ylistrum balloti. The sequence continues at coordinate 1,663,763 of NW_026782484.1, forward strand.
GGGAATTAATTGATCATTATGGTCCTGTGTACCTGGTTGTGAGTGATACCTGGTTATGGTCCTGTGTACCTGGTTATGGTCCTGTGTACCTGGATGTGAGTGATACCTGGTTATGGTCCTGTGTACCTGGATGTGAGTGATACCTGGTTATGGTCCTGTGTACCTGGTTGTGAGTGATACCTGGTTATGGTCCAGTGTACCTGGATGTGAGTGATACCTGGTTATGGTCCAGTGTACCTGGATGTGAGTGATACCTGGTTATGATCCAGTGTACCTGGATGTGAGTGATACCTGGTTATGGTCCAGTGTACCTGGGTGTGAGTGATACCTGGTTATGGTCCAGTGTACCTGGATGTGAGTGATACCTGGTTATGGTCCAGTGTACCTGGATGGGAGTGATACCTGGTTATGGTCCTGTGTACCTGGTTGTGAGTTATATCTGGTTATGGTCCTGTGTACCTGGTTATGGTCCTATGTACCTGGTTGTGAGTGATACCTGGTTATGGTCCAGTGTACCTGGATGTGAGTGATACCTGGTTATGGTCCAGTGTACCTGGATGTGAGTGATACCTGGTTATGGTCCAGTGTACCTGGATGTGAGTGATACCTGGTTATGGTCCAGTGTACCTGGATGTGAGTGATACCTGGTTATGGTCCTGTGTACCTGGTTTTGAGTGATACCTGGTTATGGTCCAGTGTACCTGGATGTGAGTGATACCTGGTTATGGTCCAGTGTACCTGGATGTGAGTGATACCTGGTTATGCTCCAGTGTACCTGGGTGTGAGTGATACCTGGTTATGCTCCAGTGTACCTGGGTGTGAGTGATACCTGGTTATGGTCCAGTGTACCTGGATGTGAGTGATACCTGGTTATGGTCCTGTGTACCTGGTTGTGAGTTATATCTGGTTATGGTCCTGTGTACCTGGTTATGGTTCTATGTACCTGGTTGTGAGTGATACGTGGTTATGGTCCAGTGTACCTGGTTGTGAGTTATACCTGGTTATGGTCCTGTGTACCTGGATGTGAGTGATACCTGGTTATCGTCCTGTGTACCTGGATGTGAGTGATACCTGGTTATGGTCCTGTGTACCTGGTTGTGAGTGATACCTGGTTATGGTCCAGTGTACCTGGATGTGAGTGATACCTGGTTATGCTCCAGTGTACCTGGGTGTGAGTGATACCTGGTTATGCTCCAGTGTACCTGGGTGTGAGTGATACCTGGTTATGGTCCAGTGTACCTGGATGTGAGTGATACCTGGTTATGGTCCTGTGTACCTGGTTGTGAGTTATATCTGGTTATGGTCCTGTGTACCTGGTTGTGAGTTATATCTGGTTATGGTCCTGTGTACCTGGTTATGGTCCTATGTACCTGGTTGTGAGTGATACCTGGTTATGGTCCAGTGTACCTGGATGTGAGTGATACCTGGTTATGGTCCAGTGTACCTGGGTGTGAGTGATACCTGGTTATGGTCCAGTGTACCTGGGCATTTGCAATTGCTAGAAACTGGATTTAAAAAAAGAGAAAAAATATTACACCAATCGTGTAGGTGTATATAGTTACACAGCATGTACATCAGATTATATATGTATACAACACAGGTGTGCATATCATACACCTGGAATATTGCAATAAGCTTGCATATAGACGTACCTAGATCATGTTCTTAACAACATTTTTACAATATCAGTTTGAATTGTAATGTAAATTGTTTTGTTTGTTTCTGTGTTATTCATTTGAATGAATTGTTCCTGTTACCCCAGACAGACCTTACTTACAAAAGTTACTTATCACACCTGTCACTACAGCATGTAAGTCACATGTTGGAGATTAAGTTCAGCAGTTACTGTTTTATATATAAACGATACACAATGTACCTAATTAAACATTAACTAATCAAGTTTATATTTTGATGGATGTAATAGTTAGATAAAATATATCTCCTAGTCATACATCTAATTTTTGTTTCCAGTTCAAATACATTAAGTACTCTTAATGACAGCTATAGTTTACTGAAATTTTAATTGCATGAGAATTGAATATTACTGCCTCAAAACTCAAGTTATTTCTGTGCGGTGGCGTCTGGTCATTAGTCATATAGGTAAGTGGGCTTGCCAGCCCCTAAATGACTAGAGTGAATCCACAACCATCTTGTCTCACCTGTAGGTCAGCAACTGAACACAGATACAGGATTTATAGGCCTTACAGGGCTTTAAAACATCGCAAATCTAGGTAATACAGGACTGGGCAGGACACGTTTCTTATTGGTCAATACCATACAAGGTTTCACAGGTAATTCTGCTAATCAATCAACAGCATGCATGGCAGGTAAAGCACAGGTAGAATGCTCGTTACTATGGATTTTATTTACCTTTGCAGTTTTCACTAGTTCAAAGTTTATTCTGGTTGGCGTCAGTCTTGCACCATATGTTATGTGACTGTGTTGATTGTTGATTGTTGTTCATATACCTGTGACGAGGAATATTTTAGTTAAGGTTTCTGGTGTAGTTTGTGATAAACTACAACATGGATATCTTCTTTGGCTATCATTCAGTACAGTATTGATTTGTGAGTGATTAATGGTGAGAATATATTCTTTGGAGGATTCTCTTGTCGACTTTGTACTGTACAGGTAAGTGATTATTGGTGTTTTATATAAAAAAGTGAAGGAGAATGTGGGCATGTACATATTCATTCTGAAATGTGAACATTTTAAATTCAACCGAAATGAATTCATTTACTTGGAAGTAATGGATTTGTAATGTGAAATAGGTTATGATTAAATGATGTACTTAAAATTTTCTGTTTTAATTTTCAAGCAATATAAAAAAATGATTTAGAATAGAGAAACCTTTCCTGTATGGCCTGTTAAACTTTCCATCATGAGAAACACAGGGACCACTGCAGTGCATTATTTACAGGCCCCATTGGCCTTTTTATTGAAATTTAAGGGTGCTTTGATTGCATCAACACATCTGATGTGGTAACAGTAATTTAGTGATGCCCTAATGTTGCTTCATCAGTCCTGTAAATTATCCATTAAAACAGATGTCACCAGGAGACATGCTGACATGTTGAAGCTCCAAAACACTTGATTGTCCTCAGAAGTAATTCAGAGTTTATTGACTCGGTGAATTGTAATGTAATTTCCCGTCTGCAGATGAACCGGTTAATTAAGTTTAAATACTGTGTGTTTACACACTGAGGGATGCATGGAACTGTTCTATATTGAGATATATCTTTATCCAAGTGTCTGGTTTAATCAAAATGTCAGATTCCTAAAAGGACTATGCTGATCAACTTAGAAGGTACAGTAAGCTACCATTTTCCTTATTTTGAGAATTATGATATAAGGTGTGCTAAATGCCACCTGTAAGATATTGATACTGTTTTTCTCTGTGTTCTGTGTGTGTGTTAGCTACTCTTTTGTCTGGTAATGAGTTCCTGTGGAAAACACTGTTTAGATTTATTGCTTTTGTTCGTAAATGTTAAAATATTCTTGATATCAAGGACACACAGAATATCCATCTGCTCCATTTATTGAACTTGTTGCAGTTTCCTGAGGGGCAGACTTGGGTAGTCAATGTCTGTAAATTGTAGGGAACGCCACATCTGTGTGTACTCTTTATCAGCTCCTTCAAGTCATGTGCATGTTGTACTGGGTTGTTCAACTTTAACATTAAGGTGACAGTCCAAGTTTTTTTTATTGATTTACTATTGCTCAACTAGAATTGTAGCCTTATAACTGAACAGATAAAGTGCTTAGAGTTCTGATTTTAAAACACATTCATTCTCAGTCGTTTAAATAAACAAAAAATAAAATTTCAAAATATGTTGAAGTATACACATACTTTAGTTGGGCTCAATTTTTTAGTTTTTTGAAAAAAAGATACCATTTCATGGATATTTATTTTTACAGACGATAGCTCTGTGAATCAACTTATACTTAATTCAGCTGTTGATGAACTTATGAATTAGTGTATATTGAGATTACTCACTTAATCACTGAAAATAGATCCCCCATAAAAATGAATTATTTTCAGTATCCAATTACTGCTATTGAACAAGTAAAAAGTTAACGCTATCAAGCATTTATTAGGCAAGCTTTGTCTAGGTAATCAAATTAAAAAAAAATTAGTTTAGTGATGCATGCTAATATGTCTGTAAAAATTAAATATAACACAATTCCTAACCTTACATAAACATTATTTGATACATGTGTCGATCATTCTTCATAGAATCAAAATAAGGTGAACTTCAGATAGGCTATGTTGCTTTCAGCTGTAAATATGTTTGCTCCTGTCTGTTGAAATCTTCTATAGTTTTTGCAACACACTGGGGGCATTAATGGCCAGAAACTTTAGCGATTGCATAGTCGTTAAGTATATGTAGATCTTTTTAGGGTCTTGGTGTTTGGTACTCTGATCAGTTAATAAAGAATAATCATAAGAGACTAAAGGACAAAGCTCTCAGAAGATCTGCAAGCTAATGTTATGTCACACTAGTGGGAGTTCAAAAGGCAATTTGTACCTGTGAAGTTTTTAGTCTTCATAGGGAAACTTACTAGCTTCCTTATAAGGGGAGATAATTTCTTCTTATACCCTAAAACTGGACAGATTCTGTCAGACTACCTGTTTCATATTATGGAGAGATATTCTAGTCATACCTTATAACTGGACAAATTCTGTCAGTATTCCAGCCATATCCTGAAACTGGACAGATTCTGCCATAATATAGCTGTCTGAAGTTAGGCATATGTAGCTGTCCAGGGGACAATAACATTTCTGATGGATGTCAAAACACCAGCTCTCACAGAGATAATGCTTCTCCACTTCAACCTAGCTGATTCTTCCCTGGACATTTAGGGGGAAGGAAAGCCATCAATAACAGCAGAACCACTGTATAATTTGGTGGGAACAATTTACTGTTCACCTAAATAGTAATTCTGAATTAACATTCACATCTCTTTGTTACTTACAAAAAAAAACAGGTCTCCACAATGTGTGTTCTTTATCAATATTTCCCTTCTTTAAGTTACAAATTTTGTGATTCTTTTGAATCCCGTTTTCTAATTCCTTCTGTAATGATAAACAGATAGTTTAATTAGTAGTGGAAACACATACTTCCAGTAGCTGCTAAACAGATAAGAAAAGGTGTCTGGTGTCGAGATATGGATACAAACTTGCTGACTTCTGTTGTTGAAATACCATAGCTAACCCAATAAACTAAAAGGTTTCTAATGTGGAAATACCATAATTAATGTAAAAGGGCCTTGGAAAGACTTATTGATAAAAAATATTTAGTGTTTTAAGACTACTTTATTAAGATTTTGGTTGACATAGGAAGGGAGGGGAGGGGTGGGGGGGGGGCTGAGAAAACTTTGGTTGTTCTATATACAGTCTACACATATAATTCTCTGTGGTATATTTTGGTCACAGTATGAAATGTGTTCTAATTAAAGCCTTCAGGATATTCCACAGATCTTACAGTTACTGAAGTCAGTAGTGATAACAATTCATAACAATGGGCATTGTCAGTATATCTTATCACTACTTTGACCGGGCCATTACCGCATTTAAATCAAAGCTGACCCCTGAGAATATGCAAGAGTGGAAACCTAGGTACTCACCTGGGACATGACACTACACACAAAACTTTCAGTATGCAGTCATTATTATTTAATCACATCTTTTTATTTACGATGGAAATACTTCACATGATGAAAATGTTAATGGATAAGAATAGGTGGTTTGGGAAATGACACCATTGTCTTTAATGAGATGTCCAAAGTCAGTGTCCGGTGCACTTTATTGAGGTGTTTGGCCTATGCTCATCTGTCCAGGTATGTGCGAGTCTTCCACCTGCTTTAGTGTAATGTTGGACTTATTGCTTTCCTGAATGACTGAAGTGATTTTATTACAGGACTATTTGTGATAATGCCATCAAAATCACCCGTACCTAATTTATATGATTAAACTTTAATGGATCGTATCAGATCCACACACCAAGTTATTGCTCAAATGATCCAAATTTATTGTGATGCACGGACAGGAGTTTCTCAGCATTTGCTGAGGAACATAGCGACACTCATGGTTCTTACATTGTCATCTGGAAATGAGATTTCCGCAAATTATGTTTTAGTAGAAAGATATTAAAAAGATCCTGGATAGTGTTATTGCAGTAATTTTCTCGGTTAGGATCAGGAGATAATAAGTACATAATTGATAGTGAATTGTCTTGTGAATATGTTAAAGGTCTTCAGCGTTTGGAATCTAAAACAGATGAATCATGGAAAAGTGAAATGATGGGGTCAAAATGACTGTCAAATATTAATTTCTTTTGAAAATCAGTGAAGATTAGTATCAAAGATTTAGCCTCATCAAAACAGTTAACATCTACAAGAGATCCTTTAAAAGATTTGCCATCAAAGTTCTTTTTTCAGGTATAAGATTGAGGTTACATGATTAATTAATATTGCCAGGTTATTCAGAATAGAAAAAATAATTGTAATCTATGATAGTAAGCTGAAATAAACATCATGACAGATATGTTAATCCTGTACTGATACAATTATCACCTAGTGCTATTGAATGTCATGTGACTTTCTCATAATGTCATGTTTTTGAATTTGTGAAAATTTCAATCATAGTGATAGACTACTGTACCGGTGATTTCAATTACATTTGCATTAAATTGTACAGATGTATGAACTTATCATGTACATATCTGAACAAGAGCTAAACAGAGGGGATTCAGTGGATGTGAAGAGGAATTGCTAAGCATTTAGATGTGATCATATTTTGATAAAAAATATTGGAGGGAAGAATCTGTTTCCTATCACTTGGAATTGGATGCCTAGGTTGTCATTGTTGGAAGCTACGAGAAAAAGTAGTGGGAGGGGTCGGCTAACCTGATTTTAGAATCTTGGGATTCCCAGAAATCCTAGGAAACTGGAGCAATTGATTTTCTGTGAATGGTGTGCTAGGCTGTAGTATTTACAAATGACTGGATGATGGAATGTGGGTTGTCTGTTGATGTTCCTTTGTTCTATGTTGGTAATGACTTAGAGAACCAGATATTTTGTGCGGTGTTCTTCACAAAGCTGTAGTTCTATTTCAGTGTGTTATAGCACTGTCATGGTTGTTTGCAATTAGGAACATTTCATTCTATTTGATGAGTATTTTTCAACAAAGTCAGATACTAAAATGCCTTTGAACATGTAAAGTTACATTGATGCCGTTAAAAATATATCTAATTATATCATAAACTATCAGGGTATGCTGGTATCTTAGTTAGCTAGTGTATGGAGGGAGAAGTTCCTAGCTTACCAGATATTATTCTTGACTACAGTGTTCTACTGCCAGGTTTTACTAGAATGGTATAAATTGCCAATTTAAACAATATTAATTTGATTGCATTAGAGGCGCATACTTTGTATGCTAGTCCTATCAGTTCAAGTAAAGAATTGCCAGTGTGTTTGAATTTTGACTTTATTTGACAATCTGTTATCCATCATATTCATGGTTGCTGGTCTTTAAGTTAGGATGATTGGTCTAACCTCCACTTCTCTTTGTGTCTCTCCAGGTTCTCCAGCGGGATATAGAGTCTCACTCCAGGAATGTCAATGCAGTGCTGAAGCTGAGTGAGCACCTACAGGATGAAGCTGCTGTTGATCGGGTGTTGGATCACAATCGTCTGTACCTCGAACGCAGCGCCAACACACTCCAGCAGCGCTGGCACTCTGCGTGGCTTCTCTCTATAGAGGCTCAATGTAGGCTGGAAAATGACTTGAAAACAAAAAAGGTTAGCACCCCTATTGACTCCATAACTATAGCTTCATTTGTTCTGTTGTCTCACATTCCAGCTCCAAGGTTTAGTTACAAAACCCAAGAATTCTGAAGATTTCAACAGGAAATACAAATAAAAAAGGAAGTTCCAAAATCAAGCTGATTAAAATGTCTATGTCGTTACCATTTTTTAAGTTTCAACCTATGGTCCGATCCTATTTGGATTTGCCCTGTGTCCAGTCCTGTCATTAATCAATGTGATCACTACAACAATTTCATTTCTTCAGAGATTTCAATCAAAGCTTTTGCAAAATTCACCTTTAACTGTTCTTTGTTGAGTCTGCATTTCTGAGTTCAAAGGGCAAAGTCACCATTACTATTAATAGAAAGAAATTTGTCAGATATTGATTCTAAAACATGCATTTGAGCAAGGATGTTCATGTTGAGATCACCCTTTGGCCTCTATCTAGATACTCTACCACTTGAGGAATGAGAAATTCCCACTGGTCATGGCTAAGAAGGTGACCTGTACTCTCAACTTCTAGTTGAAACAAACTGTTTTTGAATATCGCTTTGTCTGTGAGGAAAAGTGAACTCTGAATTGTATAAATTCTGACAACCTATATAAGAACCACTTACAGGAGTTGTACATGATTACAATCACTTGGTCCCTGGAAAAATCTTCAGAAAATCTCTTAACCTGGAAATACTGTCTCTAGAGGAAATTGTATTTTGTTTCCTAGCTGACACTATAGGATCTATGATCTAAATAAATGAGGCAATTTTATTACCATTCTGAAGCCTGTGGGGTTGGTAAATTTATTTATTAGGTAATCATTCGTGCAAAACAAGTAATTCATTTTAATCCTTGAGGCTACAGTTATGAAAAGGGGAAGAGAAACTTAATTTTTTCTGTGATAAAATAGCACTGTTAGCCCGAATGATCAGACAGAAAGGACAAGGGTAGATGGAGGAAATTCCAGAATTGTATACTAGGCCTAATAGATTGTGATTCATTACTGACTTTTTTACCAGGAATCCTTATAGTGGTAGTGTTTTATTACTGTGCTATTGTAACATTATTAATGAGAACTTAAGGTCATTAAATATTTTCTGTTAAATAATTCTTCTTAATGTTGATCAATAAATGTTGACATATCCAGAAGGGAGCATGTAAACTGTTGAATGAAACCTTGAGCGGTAATTACCCAGTGAACTGAACTAGTACAGTAACACTGAAAGTATCAATTAATTATACCGCTATTTTAAATTCAGTACTTCCAATAGGATGTAATTCTTCCTCACTAAATTCTATTTATGAACATATGAAGGGTGATAATGATTTGTAAGATATTATTGTGTAGTATACAAGTGCTATCCCCAACTGGTATTGATACCCAAGGTCATTCATTGACCTACAGGAATCGTAAGATTATTGTAGGAACATCAAATCTTCATAAACGTTATCCTTGGCTGACCATGGCTTGTTCGGCCCAACTCTGGTCATGTGACTTTTGTTTGATCCAGTAATAGTCAATAATAATGGTCATGTGACCAGTCTTTGATCAACAAGTGTAACATGTTTTTTTGTGATTGTCGATACAGATATGGGTTGTTGATGTGCAAAGTCAATAAACATTGTACAACTGAAAGGTCATTGATCCTTAATACCATAAACCTGTTTATAGTAGCTGTATAATTAAATCTGGTTTGTTAATTAATGTGTGATAATAAGTTTTAGAACTTTCAGTGACACATACTACCAGTTCAATAGAAATGTGTAAAGCAGAGTAAATGTCCCACAGTATCAACTAAATCATTATATAGGGTAGGTAGTTGTCCTCCTTATAAGCTTTAGTATCATATAGGGAAGGTAATTATACTAAATGTCCAACATTAGGTAGGTAGTTGTAGTAAACATCCCACAGTGTAAGCTATAGTATTATATAGGATAGGTAGTTGTAGTAAACACCCCACAGTGTAAGCTATAGTATTATATAGGGTAGGTAGTTGTAGTAAACACCCCACAGTGTAAGCTATAGTATTCTATAGGGTAGGTAGTTGTAGTAAACATCCCACAGTGTAAGCTATAGTATTATATAGGGTAGGTAGTTGTAGTAAACATCCCACAGTGTAAGCTATAGTATTCTATAGGGTAGGTAGTTGTAGTAAACATCCCACAGTGTAAGCTATAGTATTATATAGGGTAGGTAGTTGTAGTAAACATCCCACAGTGTAAGCTATAGTATTATATAGGGTAGGTAGTTGAAGTAAACATCCCACATTATCAGCTATCAGACCTTAATACTGACTTACTACCTAGCCCTGAGGTTTTTGTGAATACTGTTCAGCTGAAATCTCTCCTATACTGACTAGTTTTAAAAAGTTCTTACAAAACATCAAAATAATTTTAAAGCTTTATTTTTTTGTGAATTAGAAAAAAAATGTTTTCTTAGGGACAGGAGCCAACGGAGATACATGCATGTCTGTTGTAGTAGATAAACTATGCCTTTGGGAGTCCATTATCTTTACTGCATTATCATACATTTATCAATAATGGAGGATCAGTGGTGTTGCTCAGAGGAATTTTAATATTGTATGAAAACTACTTTACTATATGGTCAAGTGTTTGACATGTATTTGCTAATGTTATGTGCCATAAACATGCACATTAAAGGGTGACTGAAAGGTAATAAATGGACCGATAACTTGTCACCTGACTAATGAAAATGGACCAATCATTTACGATTGGACCTATCTAACAAAGAACATCAGGCCAGTTTGGACAAATGTTACAAAGGTGTCAATGTATGTTCCTCTCTGTTCCATGTTCACAACATAAATATTTTATCAATTACGGCCATTAAGAATGAAAAACATTGCTGGATCAAAGAAATATTTGTAGGCATTGAATGTCCACTACATGTTGATGGTCTGATGACAACAGGGTCATTTAGGTATTTGTGTTTTATGTATTGGCAAAAACAAAATATTGATCAGAAAAAGACATTTATGATAGAATCTAGCTGATATTGTAAGGGTAAATTTATTCAAGGCATACTTATGTTAAGTTTCTGTATTTCATTGTTTTGTCAAAAAGGTACATTTTATATTTGATTTTTTTCACTATATATGTAAAAACATTGGTAATTAATTTGTAAATTAAGTTTTAATATCACACATAAAACTGAATATGTTACGAAGGTAAAAAAAACACAATGCAGGTTTATGTTAATTAAGCTCAAAAAGTTTTTCTCGATTTAAAAAAGCAGAAAATTCTTGAAAATCAGTCCGTGGTTAGAATTTATTTTTGTTATGTAAAGAGACTGTATAGAACAGGAAGTTTCCAGAATATTTTATTGGTCTTAAATCATGAGTCAGTTATTTATTACAGGAGATATTAAAAGTGGAGTTATATATCACACTTATTAGAGAATGTATTCATACCACTCTAAAGCAAATGGCTTTTGTTAATGTTTCTCTTGATATAGATTATGGTGTAGAATTAGACCCAAAAATTATTTCTTCCTTCATCTGGTAGAAGCAGATTTATATAAGTCCAGCCATGGGATGAAAGCAGTGTTAATTTGAGCCATATTCTCATCAATGTTTATAATCAGAAAGATAACTGCAACTTAGCACGTAGGCACTGCAGTTTGCAGGAGACTTGAAAGGGTTGTACAGGGTAAAAAAAAATTGATTAGCCTGTATCATAGAAATACAACCTGAGATTTACGTAATCAGAGTTTGGAGAGCTGATAAGACAGTATTGGTTCAGACAAATTGATCCATGGCACTGTTTACAAATCCCAATATAAAAGCATATTGATATTTCATGAAAAATGTAATTGCTAAAATAAAGACTTGGAAGGAGTAGTTTTATTAAATTGGTGATACTTAAATCAACATTATTTTTATATCCAGTCAAATATGGGCACAGGAGACATATATCACAAGTCCTAGAAAGTCCGCTGGAGTTAGCTTTCAATAGACAAATGAAAGACAGGCATTTTACTTAACAGGAGTAATTGTCATGTTGTCTAGTTAATTTCTTATCAAATGTACCCACCATGTTGTCATTGTCATAATTCAGTCGTTTTTTTTTCGATACTTTTCTATTTACTGCATCTTCATTATGGTTTAGAATAATAAACTTTTTCATTTTAAATTTTTTTTCAATTTTGAAATTGGTCTCAGTATGTCTGATATACATTAAAAGATTTTTTCATCAAAAGAAATGTGGAAAAATAGTACTGCAAGGAATACCATAGTAATTCTATTTCATATCATCTATTTCAGTCCCATTGCAATTTTAAGGTCACCACTCTCTAATCTTCATTATTAATTTTGTTGAAATTGGTTCCTTGTCAAGGTCAAAGCCATGGTCACGGTAACCATGGAAATTTGCTAACTAATTCTGGACATAATCGCAATGAATTAAGATAATTGATTTTTTGGAACAAAATGCCTATAGGAGATGGTGATTTAATTATATCAAATGTCTTTTCACTCGAAATACATGCAAAATAAGTAATGTTTAAAAAGTACTGTCAGAATTAGCAAATAAAAAGCCATTACAGATTATTTGAAAAGTTGTTTTATGAGTCAGGATATCAGAGAATTGTGTTACACTTTCGTTGTGGTTTTGTGTATCTTCCTTAGACAAGTTTATCTTTCCGTGTGATTAATTTGCCTATTTCTCACTGGAAAGAGTTTAACATGTGCCTCGGAACCGTAAAAAGATTGGCTAGAACAGAATCAAAATGAAATACAAATTGACATCAGATGCTTATTCATTTAAAATTGACTGCTGTTTTGTGGTGCTGGCTGACTTAGCACACTGGGGTTTCTCATTCTTTCTTATTGATTGTTGGAATAAAGAAGTTGACGCTGGATAAAGAGAAGTGCTGACATATATAACACTAGATTAAAGACTGATAGAGAGGAAAGATTTCTAGTCTAGAAGTTTATTGACACTCGTACAAATTTAAAAGTAAATTTGGAGTCTAGAAATAAGAAGATTTATGTTCGCAGTTATATTTGATAATCGATGAGGCTTGAGAACATAGAAACAGTTACACTGTGTTATACAAACAGATATAGAAGGCTGTTACACTGTGTTATACAAACAGATATAGAAGGCTGTTACACTGTGTTATACAAACAGATATAGAAGGCTGTTACACTGTGTTATACAAACAGATATAGAAGGCTGTTACACTGTGTTATACAAACAGATATAGAAGGCTGTTACACTGTGTTATACAAACAGATATAGAAGGCTGTTACACTGTGTTATACAAACAGATATAGAAGGCTGTTACACTGTGTTATACAAACAGATATAGAAGGCTGTTACACTGTGTTATACTACAGATATAGAAGGCTGTGAGACTGTGTTATACAAACAGATATAGAAGGCTGTTACACTGTGTTATACAAACAGATATAGAAGGCTGTTACACTGTGTTATACAAACAGATATAGAAGGCTGTTACACTGTGTTATACAAACAGATATAGAAGGCTGTTACACTGTGTTATACAAACAGATATAGAAGGCTGTTACACTGTGTTATACAAACAGATATAGAAGGCTGTTACACTGTGTTATACAAACAGATATAGAAGGCTGTTACACTGTGTTATACAAACAGATATAGAAGGCTGTTACACTGTGTTATACAAACAGATATAGAAGGCTGTGAGACTGTGTTATACAAACAGATATAGAAGGCTGTTACACTGTGTTATACAAACAGATATAGAAGGCTGTTACACTAGTTTATGTAATCCTGCAGTATTGTAATGGTGGTGAATTTATTGAACTGCACTGACATTTAGGATAATCTTAAGGTGTCAATAACAGTTTGTTTATTGGTTTACAATACAGTCTGTTAGGATGAAATATTAACACTAATCCAGTCTATGGGAGGTAAAATCAAGGTGTTCGGGGAAATGTTTTTCACTGAACGTAAGGGAATTTAAAGTATGATGAATATTTGTTTTGTATTATACCTCGTTTTACTAATCAGTAATGATATATGCAGTGTATTTAGGAAGGACATATTGAAGCTACCTTATCAGTTGAAATGTTTTATGTTACCGTGATACTCAGTTGTATAATGCTTGTGCATAACATATGTTTACACAAATTATTTCTGACCTTTATAGGAAGGTCAGACTGTTTGCAATCTTTATTCTGACCTCTGTAAGAAGGACATCCTACTGGCAGTCCTGATACTGACCTCTATAGGAAGAGCAGCCCACTGGCAGTCCTGATCCTGACCTCTATAGGAAGAGCAGCCGACTGATAATCCTGATACTGACCTCTATAGGAAGAGCAGCCGACTGATAATCCTGATCCTGACCTCTATAGGAAGAGCAGCCGACTGGCAGTCCTGATCCAGACCTCTATAGGAAGAGCAGCCGACTGATAATCCTGATCCTGACCTCTATAGGAAGAGCAGCCGACTGATAATCCTGATCCAGACCTCTATAGGAAGAGCAGCCGACTGTCAGTCCTGATCCAGACCTCTATAGGAAGAGCAGCCGACTGGTAATCCTGATACTGACCTCTATAGGAAGAGCAGCCGAATGGTAATCCTGATCCAGACCTCTATAGGAAGAGCAGCCGACTGGTAATCCTGATACTGACCTCTATAGGAAGAGCAGCCGACTGGCAGTCCTGATCCAGACCTCTATAGGAAGAGCAGCCGACTGGTAATCCTGATACTGACCTCTATAGGAAGAGCAGCCGACTGGCAGTCCTGATCCAGACCTCTATAGGAAGAGCAGCCGACTGATAATCCTGATACTGACCTCTATAGGAAGAGCAGCCGACTGATAATCCTGATCCAGACCTCTATAGGAAGAGCAGCCGACTGGTAATCCTGATACTGACCTCTATAGGAAGAGCAGCCGACTGATAGTCCTTTTCCTGACCTCTATATGAAGAGCAGCCGACTGGTAATCCTGATACTGACCTCTATAGGAAGAGCAGCCGACTGGTAATCCTGATACTGACCTCTATAGGAAGAGCAGCCGACTGGCAGTCCTGATCCAGACCTCTATAGGAAGAGCAGCCGACTGATAATCCTGATACTGACCTCTATAGGAAGAGCAGCCGACTGGTAATCCTGATACTGACCTCTATAGGAAGAGCAGCCGACTGATAATCCTGATCCAGACCTCTATAGGAAGAGCAGCCGACTGGTAATCCTGATACTGACCTCTATAGGAAGAGCAGCCGACTGTCAGTCCTGATCCTGACCTCTATAGGAAGAGCAGCCGACTGGTAATCCTGATACTGACCTCTATAGGAAGAGCAGCCGACTGGTAATCCTGATCCAGACCTCTATAGGAAGAGCAGCCGACTGGTAATCCTGATCCAGACCTCTATAGGAAGAGCAGCCGACTGGCAGTCCTGATCCAGACCTCTATAGGAAGAGCAGCCGACTGATAATCCTGATACTGACCTCTATAGGAAGAGCAGCCGACTGGTAATCCTGATACTGACCTCTATAGGAAGAGCAGCCGACTGATAATCCTGATACTGACCTCTATAGGAAGAGCAGCCGACTGGTAATCCTGATACTGACCTCTATAGGAAGAGCAGCCGACTGTCAGTCCTGATCCTGACCTCTATAGGAAGAGCAGCCCAATGGCAGTTCTGATCCTGACCTCTATAGGAAGAGCAGCCGACTGGTAATCCTGATCCTGACCTCTATAGGAAGAGCAGCCGACTGTCAGTCCTGATCCTGAACTCTTTAGGAAGAGCAGCCGACTGGTAGTCCTTTTCCTGACCTCTATAGAAAGAGCAACCGGCTGGTAATCCTGATCCTGACCTCTATAGGAAGAGCAGCCCACTGGCAGTCCTGATCCTGACCTCTATAGGAAGAGCAGCCGACTGATAATCCTGATCCTGACCTCTATAGGAAGAGCAGCCGGTTGATCCTGACCTTTATAAGAAGTGCCTGTATAAAGGCAGGCATAAGATTCTCTGCTGCATGCATTATTTAAACCATTTCTGATCAATACTACACAGCCCAGAATGTACACTTTATAGTGAAGATGAGATAACACCAGGCTATATCTATAGTTCCACAGGGATTATCAAAGTCCCCTGTAGACTTATGTAGGATCAGCTGATTAGTGATACAATGATGAGGATTTCGTGACAATGTGGACACAATCATGTGTCAGTATCCATGGCAATCTGTCGTCTCCCTTATACAGATTTTGGCGGGAGTTTTCACACCCTTTAATTAGAACCATTGTATCTATGTCATGGCGTAACGACATCATGCAACAATGCTATCCACGATAATTAGTGGCGGAAATGAAAATGCATGCAAGTGTTAACATAGAAACAATGGGATTGGACAACTGGTGCTGGCATTCCTTTGTTACGTTGTGCTATGTAGGCTAATTTGGTGGTGAAGATTTTGTCTCTCATCTATTGTCATTAGAGTCACAGATTCCTAGCACGATAACTATTGATCAGCTAGGCCTCTGTGAGGGTGGAGGCAATGAAACATTTCTGATACAGTGGTCAGTGTGATGTCCAGTCCTTATCTGACTTTATAATTAGTTCAGTTAGTGTATGTCTGGTGTTGTCATATTGTCAATAAATGTTTGATTGACATTATGTACATTGTATATTGTAGTTCACAAATAACAAAATAGTTTTAAAATGTAATTTTAAAATTGAGAAAAGGTACCAAATTTCTTTTTCTAATCATTTGTTGAGTAAGGCCATGATGATCACAAAACAGCAATTTTACTTATATTTGAAGTGACATGAAATCTGTATACAGTATGTGGGATATGGTTGGTTAATCAAATATGCTTAGTCGGAGTGAAATAATCCTTTTCTTTGTATCTCTCATACACAACATTTTAATAACAATAAGCATACCTTGCCAACTGTGTTCAAAATCCTCAAATTTTGCTTTTACTTAAATCACCTGTAGCATTGAACACCGTAGACTGGTTACTTGTTAAATCTTTTTGTTGTAAGGTGTTCTATAGAAGAAAGATTTACACATTTCTAAATTTACTACATGGTCCCTACCAATACAGTTGAGGCAATTAAGGGTTTCTTGCGTGATGTTTCCCAGAGTTTGGATAAGGACGTCCTAGAGATTCATCCCGTGGTTATATCTGTGTTCTGTTGAATTATTCAGTTATGTGATATTCTGAATTCCGAAAGCTGATTACATAGTTAAATGGAATTGATAATTAAACATGGTAACAACTACACGTCCCAGTCCTTTATTTGAGTAGTTTGTTGTAATCAATTCAACAGATGATAGAGTATTTGACAATTGTGTCTGACAGTCCCAACCTTAGACTATGTCTTTTTGTATGTTATACCACCCACATAATTACCAGCCAATAGTTGGACATGGAGCTAGTGTCCAGTCAGATCAACCATGTTAATATTTAGTTTTCTATAAGAAGAACATTTGAAGCTGTTTGCGTTCCTACTTTTTGATATGTCTATTTACCCAGTGATTTGTTTAAAGGATTATGGATAAATGATGGTGGTATATGATTTAGTCTTACAGTCTCTTAAATAACTTTCAATTCCAATTATTTTACTTCTTAAATAACGTTCTCAACAAAAACATTGATTTTTGTTCTAATTGTTAAAGCTGCATATGTAAATCATAGGTAAACTTCTGTAAATGTCTTGCTTACTAGAGGGTCAACAGTAGTGGACCAGGCTGACCAGCTCTCTTATCCTAAAGATTTTATTGTCTTTTTTTTGTCTTTAAGTCTTCATTTGTAGTACAATATAATACAATGTATAACCTTGTTTTTATTTTGTTTCATAGGTTACTTTCCCGTCCCCAATACTTGGCAGCAAGTGGACACCAGATCTGCTCAACTTTGACCTCCAAGGGGGCAATGTGAGTGGGGCAGGATTTGACGACAGCTTTGGCCTCCCATTACGGCAGGCAGACGTTGCTGAGTCACCACTTTTAGATGATAGCAGCTTTGGCCTTGATCATAGTAGCTTTGTCCTTGACCAGAGCTCAGAGAACCAGAGTGGGAAGGACAGCGCAGTGGTGAGTGAGGTGGAAGGTAAGATGTCCTCAGAGTACAGCGACTCTGATCTGGATATGTTAAAACATCACCGCCTCAAGTCCGACTCACGGGACATAGGCTACAGCAGTGGAACCACAGAATCACTTGGTCATATCAGCACTGAAAGTGACTGTGAGGACATCAAGAAGCTTATCGCTGGAGCAGAGCGCCTTGTCACACCCGAACGAACAGGTGTTGGAAATAAACAGCGCAAAGAGGATAATTCCTGTGATGCAAGTAGTGAGGAAAGTGATGGCGGATCGGATGTGTACTCCACTGCCAGTGATGATGGTGGTAGCCATGAAGCCATGTTTGACAGTGTTCTTGGACTGGATTACAATTCTGATGCTTCACTACCTCGCAATCTTCCAGCATTCCATAACACAGTGAAACTTCGCCAGCGGAAATGTAGGAAGGACAGGCCCTGGAGTGCTATACAACTAACCGACATCGGTGATGAATTTGATATATCATCTTTGTCTCGGTCAGAAACTGCCATTGATCGCCTTAGTTATGGAAGTGAACACCTGTCAGCCAGCAGTAAGTTGGGTGGCTCTGCTGCCACCTTCCCCCGTGCTGGAGCAAAGCGCAAGTTGTACGAATCAAGTCAGACAAGTCCTCATGATGGAAGTGTTTTTGACTCTAGTGAGTCAGAGGAGACAGAAAGCTCAGGTCAGTTTATAAGTTCTACTCAGTATTTACTCAAAACACAAACAGGAAAAATGATAAAGTACAGGTGATTATAATAATTTTGATTCAGAAGAACGTAATCTTTAATTATGTTTCTGAATATTTATATATATAACCCAATGATTGATCAGAATGTAGTCTTCAATGATATGATACAGTGGTCAGTGAGATTGTTGACCTAAAACAGTTGCTTTTGTATTACAGCCTGCTCTGACGATTATGAAACGGCTCACAGTGACATCCTGGTGTCGGATGAGGATGATGGTCTCAACAGTACAGCCTCTGTCTCAGAGCCAGCCTGGGATAACTACCACCAGGTATAATTTGTCTCACATGGTCTGACCTTGTCATGCTTCAATTCATATCGTCTGACCTTGTCATGCTTCAATTCACATGGTCCAACTTTGTCAAGCTTCAACTTATAATGTTTGACTTTTAAAGCTTAAACTCAGGGTCTAATCAAGTCAGATTTAAATTTACAGGGTCATGAACTTTACAGGCTCGTGAACTTTTAAATTTGAATTTTAATTAAAAGACCATATTGATACCAAAGTTACAATAAGATTCGCATGATGTACTGTTAAAGCTGCTTTGTAAAAATCATAATTTCATATGTTGTTTTCATTCTGTATACCTCTTGAAATAAAAACAATATTTGAAATCAGGAGAAATGAAACAAAGATTGATTTTGCTAAGAATTAAAAATTTCTGACGAAACCAGCTGTCCAATGACTTAAATTATACCAAGGTCTTCAGGTGTATTCAACAGTGTGTCTGTCTCTATGATGCATATTTGAGATATTGATCAAGCAATTCTCTATTGATACATATTGTATTGGATATCCGTTGCACACAGCTGCACAATGTAAGCTTCAAGTCACAGCTTTCTCTTCATTTCACTGATCGATCTCATAACATTGTTTGACTTTTGAAAAAAAAAGGGGAAAAAAGTATATATATTAATCAAAAGCTGTTTGAAATGCTTGGTAAATTTGAGTGAGAAATTTACTAATGCAGAAGTTTATGCAGCCATTTGATTGTGAAGTCTGATGGTGATGACATTAGTAGTATGGAGTGTGTGGGATTTTCTATGGAGTGGGATAACAATCTTCAGACACTATTGTTTGAAGTCCAAAATGACTATTATGATATTGCAAGTCATTAGTTCAACAAGTATTTTTTACATTACCTGAAAATTTTTTATATGTAATATATTATTTAACAATTTTAGATGTCTCTGAATGTATGATACAGATTTGACATATTGATATATCATTATATATACTCTCTATCTTATGACCTCAACACACACTGACCTTGGTGTGACCTTTAATTTCAGGTATATATGTCCATGGGGGAAGATCAAGAGGAACAACCTTTAACATGGAACCAGCTTGAAGAAGATCTTGAGTTTGATGAAATCTACCCCTCCCCTAAAAACCTGTCTCTGGTCTCTGCTGAAATGGAACGAAGGAAAAAGGAAGGAAAGAGTAAACCTCGTCTGCTGACACAGAGCAGTCGTCATGGATATGACAGTGACTCAGATTTAGAGGATTTACACTATTTCCTGGAAGACTCGGCCAGTCAACTGAAAATAACTGACCACTGCCTTAAGAAACGTAGGAAGGACCAGTTCAGAACAGGCATTGCAATGAATTCCCACAAATATGTAAGTTTCATGGATAGTGCCAGTGGTTTATAAACAGATATCAACCTTGTCTACACATGGACTTACATGCAGTACAAACACAGATACAAATCTAAGAGAGCCTCTATTTCCTACTGACAAATCAGCAACAGAAGGTATATTGAGAAAATAGATATCATATGACTGTCTAAACACACTCAGCAGAAATTTTCACTGTATTATTGCTACAGAAAGGTAAGGTTTTGGTGGTCTTCAGACCATGTCCATAGGTCATATTTAATTGATTTTTAGAGGAATAGGGGAAGGGATTTTTAGATGTTTAACCTAAATAAAAACTACATGTTACAAGTTTTCGGAAATTTTGTTTCCTTTATCAATCAAAGAGATAGTTCATTATTCGGGAAAGGGAAGTATGTTTAGTCAGCTGTCAAATTGTCACAATGCATTTTTATCCCAATAAGCACTCTTACAGTACGGGATATTTCATCATTCTACCTTGTTCTTGGATGTTAAGATCTCATTCCAAACAGTGGGAATTTATTGTATCTCTGTGAACAGTTTTTTTTTTCTGTTGTTTATTTAGGCTGAAATCATTGCTACATGTCAGACAAATATAAATTGTCTGCAGAGTGTTTACAACCACCTGCCTGCTGAAGCCACAGAGTCACAATTAGAAAACTTAAAAGGTGAGCAGCTTATAAATAGAAATGTTTCAAATTATCTTAATTAGAATATTCTCAGTTTCTGTAAACTGTTGTTTTAAAAAGTGGGCAAACTTCACTGAAAATAATGGAATTCTAGAAATTGGATTGTCAAATTCTTAATTACCTGGGTAGTTAAAGATTAGGTGGATATTTGTAATCTGTGCTGTCTGTTGATGCTAAATAATCAATCATTTCTGTGTCATAGACATGCTGTACCAGTGGGAAAAGCTGCATGCCTTCGCTTGTGAGCGTCAGCAGCAGTCACAGGCATTGTCTAACATGTGTAAGAGTATGAGTGAAGTACAGACTGGGTTACAGAGCTGCGAAGTAGAGGGCATGCCCCAGCGATTCTCCTCCATCACTCAGGTGGAACAATGTCTCAGGCAGGCACAGGTAAGTACTACATACACCTGATTGTTATGCTAATATGCTATAAATGCACATAAGCAGCCATTGAGGGCAATAATGTTAGAAATGATAATATAACTCCTTAAGAATTAAGGCCCATTTTTTAAACATAAAAAGAACAGTATCTTAAGAAATATTAGGTTTGCGCAAAGTGATTAGCTCTAATTCCATGATCAGCTTACCTCCTTTAAGATTCATATTGTTTTTCTTCAAACAAGTGATAAAATAACTTTTTATGTAAAGGTTAGTAATATGATCAGTTAGATACATCAATGCTTTACACTTTTCAGAAAAATCAAGATGTGCTTCAAAGTGTACAAACATGTATCAAAGATTTGTACAAAACAGGCCAGTGTTTCCGCCAGGAACACCCTTCTATCAATCTAGATGTGTTTGTACAACAGCTGCAGCAGGCTGATTTGGTGTCAAGTCTCAAACTGGAGAGGTATGTATCAGAATAGAAGCTCAGAATCCTGCATATTTGTATAAATCTAACTGGAGTGAGGGGGTGGGCATTGTGTTGGGAGGTCTAGTATTTTATCACATAGATATTTATCTGACTGGCGTGAGGGGAAGGGTATGGTGTTGAGAGGTCTAGTATTATATCACAGATATATTTATCTAACTGAAGTTGGGAGTTATTGTGTTGAGAGGTCTTGTATTAAGTCACAGTTATACGATTTATCTGACAGGAGTAGGGAGAGAATATGGTGGGACATCTATTCTTAAATCACAGATTTGTATGTCTTACTAAAGGGAGGGGGAGAATATGGTGTTAGTAGATTTATTCTGGAATCTTTTTATTGATAATGAACTAAGATTTAGTCATGCCAAATTAATTCTATTTAAAGTATTAAGTTTCAAAAACCTTGATTTGAAAACCATTTACATACCAAAATTCTGTATTGTGTCATAAATTGTCTCCCTTCATAATGCTTTACCAGAGTGAACCAGGATCTGCCAAACATCCAGCATGCCCACAATCTCTGGAGCGAGTATATCTTGTTGCGTGGCCAGCTGAATGGTTTGCTGTCTGATGGATTTACAGAGGAGAATCTGGACCTTGAGGTTTGTTATATTAATAATATAGGCATCATTTCTTTGTGTTAGTAAATGAGTTAATTAGTTTTATGTTAATCTCTTAACAACATAACAGCATGTATGAATTTTAGCTCACCTGCCCTTAAGAGTCATCCACCTTAGGGCATGAAATTTTAACATTTCACAACTTCTTCTCAATAACCAAAATGCTCAGGATATTTGGCCAGTATATGAATAATTTTGACCCATCCTCAAGGTCACAAAGCAAAATTATTCAAAATCTGTAAACAACTTTAATCAGTAGTTTGCATGGGTGGAGGGATTTCAAGTTTACTGAAATGGACCCTTCTGATAAAATCTTTCAATAAGTTGCAGATTAGGTGAGTGATACAGGCCAATAAACCTCTTGTTTATTTCACATATATCTTGGTATCCTGAAGATCTTGTATGAAAAAGAATATGTGAATGCCAACTGATGTTATATTAGTTCTTGTTAGAATTTGTAAATAGCTTTAAGTACTTATACTGATAACTTGACTTTGTGACAGGATCCCAATGGACCTTTGTATAAGGTGGACCAGATGATATCCAGACTGCAGTCCCTCCGTGGCCAGTTATCTCCCTTTGTTGATGAGTCGACCAAGGTGGATATGACCATGACAATGGCTGACATCCATGAGCAACTGTTAATGGCTCAGAAGCACTGTCGACAGCTGGAGCAGCTGGCAGTGTTCAGAAACTCCCAGGAGACTATGGAGCAGTAAGTTAACTTGTTTACGGGAAAAAGAATGATTTAATCCTAAGTAAAGTATACTAGTTCTGGCCTCATATAATTTCATCTTTGTCATCTGTAGATATCATTATATAGTCAGAATCAATCATTTCTAATGCTTTTTTAAGGACTATTGGGATGCTGAAATGAAGCTTCATATTATTTATATATGGAAAAATCAAATAGAAGTTCTAAAACGTATCTTGTGCACATGAAGTATGTAATAGAAAGGAACTGGCTCTTCCTCTAATGCTTGTTTTTTTTTTTTTTTTAACAGAACTGATAATAAAACAACCATGGCTGCAAATCCAACAACATTTCCTTCATCATCGTCATCATCATCATCCTTGTTGTCTTGTTCATCTGCCTCTTGGCTGAAGTCACGCTATGTGCGAGCAGCTGCTGTGTTCATGATGATGGGAGTGGCCTATATGGTCGACCCTGATCTCGTCAAACGTATTGGAGACTTTAGTGTCAATGTCACCCCGGAGCTTCGATATGTCAATGGCCCTCCACCTGTATAACTATTGTTGTATTATAGTTCTTGTGTGTTAAGGAATGAAATACCACCATAGCAGAATTTTTTGTTTGTCATGAAAATGTCCAATAAGAGTAAGAATTATGGTTTATAAAAATATCAGTATAAAAACATTAGTTTGGTAGAAGCTATCAGTATTTACCATTATGTAGAAATTTCATGCATCACTTGTATATGGAATTGTTTGTATATACATATATTAAGGTTATATGAAGGATTAAAGTGGGTTGGATGGGGGTAGGTTGTGAATTTGGAGAGTACATTTTGTATTTCTGATAATGTACATGTGTTATGTAAATATTTTACACAAATGTACTATTTCAGTAATTACTGATAATTGCTTAAACATATCTACTGTAAATATTTAGTGGAATTGTTTCTAGGAAGCAGGTCAGTTATTAATGGAAATGATGATTGATTGATTGATTAATTAAATGATTGATCATTGATGTGTATGATATGAAAGAGATAGGTCAGATCATAAAATATTTAACATACAACAATAAATAGACAATAAATAAACTTTTAAAGTATATAAACTTGTACAGAGATGTACTTTGTTGTGGTGGTATTTCATATCTTTTAACACTGTATAGTATCTCATTGGTCAGTGTCTGCTGTAGGACGAACCCTGTCAGCAACAGTACCATTATATAAAGGCAGCTATATATATATACACTGATATTTTATCACATGGGCACGGTGAATAGGACTCATGATGAACCGTTACTTTGTGATTCTGTGTGACATCCTCGTACTAAAACCCATTGGACAAGACGACTTTCATCACATATGAGGCAATATGTCACATGATGATAAGTGTCACATGACAAGTGTTAAAGTCTGTAACCTTGTGAATTTTCCTCACATGTTTAAGTGCTTTTATCACAGTGAATAACATGATAGTGTGTCACACAGATGAAATATATGTTCAACGAGGAGGAACCATGTTATCACTCGTGAATCACACTGATAACAGATACCAAATATGGTAGTGTTATTGTGGATGTATAACAACCATAACTGATCAGATAACGGACACAGAAAAAGATGTTGTTGATATCAGTTATGGACTTAAAATTGTAAAATTATACTGATGAATCATACCAAATATGGTAGTGTTAATGTGGAGTTATTACCACCCGGACATTGGACTGATATAACAGATATCGAGAAAGGTGTTATGGAGTTGTAAAATTATACTGATAACTCATACCAAATATGGTAGTGTTATTGTGAAACTATAATGGTCAACAGACATAGAGAAAGGTGTTATAAAGCTGTGAAATATTACTGATAACAGATACCAAGATTGGTAGTGTAGTTTAATCAGTAAAAGTATTGTATTGCTTGTTGAGTTGTTAGAACTCCATGTAATGACAGTGCTATATATTACACATAGATGTAATAATTACCAGAAAAATAAGACCATGGACATGAGTGAAATGCCCGTACAGGGTTAATTAAGGATTCCTGTAGGAGAAATACCTTGGTTGACATGGATTTTACAGGAGCTGTATCCAAGAGGAATAACTCTTACAGATAAAGGATACCAAGAACATTCAAAGATAACTTGGCTTATCTGAGTACCTACTTGAGTACCTACCCGAGTACCTACCAGAGTACTTACTGCCAAAGTACCTACCCGAGTACCTACCTGAGTACCTACTGCCAGGGTACCTACCTGAATATCTGCCAGAGTACCTACCTGAGTACCTACTGCCAGGGTACCTACCTGAATATCTGCCAGGGTACCTACCTGAATATCTGCCAGAGTATCTACCTGGGTACCAACAATGTACTTGAGTGAGTACATTGTTGTTTCAGATGTATGATAATTGAAGGCCACCTTCAATGATGTTAAGTTATGGTAAGAAATATGATATGGTGGGAAGTGCCTGAATGATCTTCTGTAATTACCTATATAAACGAAAAAGGGCAACATAAAGAGATAAGTTAATTATCTGATTATTCATTTATGTATGTGTCCTCTTCATCTATATAAACAGTGATTACTGATTAAGATCAAGGTCAACAGAGGTCAGGTTCATGTTCTTTTTGTATATAATATTTGTGGTAGGAGTGAAGGAATATACATGTATATGCACAATACCTGGTAACGGTGCCTGCATTAGGATCATGTATGTATGTAGTCTATACGTATAACCATGCTACTGTCCAGGGCCTGTTTGTCCAGCTCAAATCACTATCAATATATGAAATCTGTAAATAAACAAAACTGTAAGGAAATTCCAAATTTGAGATGAATTTAAACTTGAAGTAGAAAAATATTTCATTATTTGGATATTGTTGGAAATTATCAAATTATTCACCATCATGTTTATAATTTTAATTGAAATGGTGATTAAAAAAACAAGTTGTGTGAGACAAAAATCGTGTTACCAATTTTTCGCTAAATTTGCCTGGTGTTTGATGTTCTATTGTGTGCTGTTTTGTGGTGGACATCAGTGGTAACAGAGCTAGGACAGGTGTGCCCTGATGTCAGTAAGACAGTAGTCAATCCTATGTCAGCATACACTAAGATCTCACCCTGTTATATATAGCTTGGTTTCATGTCCTTGGCCAAGTCCTCATTTTCTATTGGGTTATGTTGATTAATCAAATAAAGTAACTTTTATCAGTTAAAAAGTTAAAAAAGAAATTGTGAGTTTAAACTAGAATTTCCAACTTTACTAACATTATTAAAAGTGATATAATTCGGATTTACTGGCAATACAGAGGCTATAAATTGTTATCCAGACAAGAAGGTGAAAGCTATGATGGGTTGATTTCTTGTATGATGCTGTACATGTTGTGTGTATATTGCTGTGATTACTCTAACCAGTGACTTGTAGGGAGAAACGCACTCATTGTTGTCTCTCATTCTCTCATTCATATACATTCTTCAGGATTTATCCATTTCATATCTCAGGAATTTTACTGCAAGACATAAAATCTCAAATTCTTTTTTATACTGCTACAAGATCAATAATTGTAATGTAGGGAATGGAAAACTACAATACAGGTACGTGGAAAGAAATCATATTTTTATTTAATGGTCGATCATAATGTTGTTTGTGTAATTCCATCTATTGAACTTGGTGATCATGTAAGTTGATTGTTATTGTAAGAGTTTAATGAACTTCTTTATCTCAATCAAAATAACAGACAACATGTCATATTAAACCGTCCCAGAATGATGAAAATTTCCACCATACTACGTTAGCAAGGCAGCTTCTTTTTGTAAGAAATAAATGCGGTGCAAAAAAACACACCAGCATCAATACTTTGTTTATATTTCTAAGTAAAATCATTTCAATGTGAAGGTAGTGCTTTTGATTTGTCTCTTTTCAATTTTTTTTCCTGTTTTTTAACCTAACATTCCTGAAATTGAAATCCTGTAAGGGTTATGGTAAAATTCAGATATTAGTGCATAGATATTTTCAATACAAACTAGAACAGTTGTTATTGAATAGAAATGGTCCTGGACTTGATAATACCTTTAAAACAGCAGATACATGTATATCCTTCAGCACAACATTGTTTGATGTGCAATTTCTAGTTTCATTTTACATATATAATACAAGCTTATTGGCAGTATGTTGTCTGAGCTTTCATGTCCGATTTCTTTTGATGTATCAGAAAGCTTCATGGATTTATTTTTATATATTCCCATTATATAAGTTATGCCTATGGGAGACGGAAGACATGGCATTTTTATATCCTACCACTGATTCTACAATATTCTTGATTTTATGTCACAATTATGTAGGAAATAGAAAATTCAATTCAGAATATTGGTGTCGTAAATTTAAGAAAACTGATCTGGTCAATAAGTACAATGCTATATTGGTCGTGGATATTTTACTGTGATAATTAATAAGGAAACAAAGATTTCTGGTTGTTACCAGATTGTTAAAATTGATGTACAATTGACATAAGTATTGAATACGACAATACTTCATTAAATTAATTTATCTTGCATTAAGTTATACAAGAGGGGACACGTGCATGATATATTGTGTTGTGATTTTATTTAATTTAGATATTTATGCAAATTATTATTTTTATTTTTAAGATTGATTTTAACCAGTTTATAAGTTGTTGCCCTGTCTTATTTGGTGTTTACTGGTTGTTTACCTGTAGGTTGTACAGTCAATGGCTGTCACCAATGTGATCTGCCCAGTTAAAAATGATACAATTTATCCTACAGTATCATCAAACATTACAATTATCCATGCTATATTTAGAGAATTTGCCGACCAGATTAGGTCTGAGCTTTATATAATACCAGATGTTATTTGTTATTTTGAAATATTAAGACAATGTCAAATTACACATTACAATATAGGAATAATTTTCTCATTAACAATAACAATTAATGAACCAAAAGTGGTGTAATTGTACAATGCTGATGTTCATTGTTGGTTTGAATACTGAACTTGTGACTCATTTTTCTGATGATTTTTTTCAGATTTCTTCCATCGAAAAAAACATATTTGCCAAAAGTGCCATGTGTTTCTGAGACTGTGTCAGTTTGCTCCATTATAATATTGCATTTTACAATTGATTGTCTTAATCATGTTGTATTTTTGTGTCTGTAGGATTTTGTTGGGTCCTTAATTAAAGAGATGATATTATTGAACCTACATTAATACTACTATCCTGAAATGTTTGTAAACGTTGTTGTAGGGAATTGATTGGAACATATTACAAATGTACTTACAGATCAGATTAATACTCAGCAGGAAAATTGCAAATCAAACATGAAAAAGAAATCGTGTTTAGATACCAGTGAAATCCTACAGACTGAAAAATAATATCACAATTTTTATTCTCATTTATGATAATGATTTCACCTGCTACAGGATTGAAGACATTGAAGGTAAGTCTTTGTGTAAGTAACCCTGTGGGGATGAAACATTTACCTTTGTATTAAGTGCTACATAAGTTTATATGTGCGTGAGACTATATTTTTATCTATAGAATTTCATTCAGTGACCAATAAATTATGAATAATTTTGTTTTTAATCCCACAATGCAATTTGGCCAAGAAATATGTTCTGACCCAAAGGTCACCCTGAGAAGATATCTGGTGTACAGTAAGTGTTTTATTATAACAAGATAAGAGTAGATTTAGTGCTTATATTGTCAGTGAACTTGTTTCTTGGTCATTTTATTAAAAAATGTATTAGGGTTTAAAAAGTGAACATTTTGACTAAAGAAAACAAATAATAAGGTCATTGATTTAGGTATAAACTTTATTCAGCCATTGTGTTGGAGGAGATATTTCACCCTAATACATTTAAGGATGTATATATTATGTGGGTAAAATTACAAAAAAAAATTTATATATATATATATTTGAATATTTATTGTGGAAAATGGTAACAAAATCAGCTTTCACTATTTATTATTATCGGTATTGAAGGATTCGATATGAGAAATTAGATAAGATACAATTTTTGGAAACTATTAATGTACTAGATATTATAGCTGCATAATGGTATACAGCCAGTGTACTTTGAATTGAGATGGATATTGATAAGAAGTTGAAGAAAAAACAACAAATTTGATTGAAAGAAAATTGGTCAGAAAATAAACAAGACGCTCTTCATTTAATTGTTTTGTTTTTTCTTATCTCTTGTGTTGCTATGAAAAATTAAGTTATGGATGGATACCAATGGCCTCGTGGACAACACTGTACATAGTGGCTGACTTCGATCTCTACCTGTAACATAACGAACAGAATTATATTACCACTATACTAACTGATGGTCTTTATTTACTTATTTTGAATTTTCCATATTCGCATTCCCTCTCTGTCAACCTTTAAAGTGTAATAGATATTTACTGTTGACAAAATATCCTAGACCATAGGTTTTATCATTATCCCATTAGATTACTCTATTTGTTTGAGCATAGGTAGATTCCTTTGTCACAATGCCTATATTTCTCAGTCTGAAAGTCATTTGACTTAACAATTATTGCTGTAGTAAACACCACGTGATTGGGTTAGGTGCTTTAATATTGGTATTGCATGTCGTTAAATGTTATAACTGCGTCAAGGTTATATGAAAAACTCGCAGTGAATAATGTACATACAAATACAGATTTAGCAGTAGATCAAGTTGGTCAAATAATAAAGACCTCGTAGATGTATGGATAAAAACGTGAAAAATAGACAAGGAGGTGCACAAACTTTGAAATTGTATTAGTATATTTTTAGATATTGAATGATTTTAAAAATGTGAAGTTTTTGCGTGTTTTCTAAGCCATGCAACTGTTCTTTGAAATAAATTCTATTTTGTCGACCTAAGATTCGTTCATAGTGCTAGAGGCTCGCTTTAAAGTGTGGAAATCCAGAAGGAAATATATGGCTTTAAATAATCAATATTTTAAAATAATTATGTACAGTATTTCTTGATAACGATGTCAAAAACATATTGTAGGATTAACATAATTTTGCGATTTACAGCCGAGCATCTAATTACATTGTACAAGTCTAAAAATACTCCCGTTTTTTACCCTCAAACTTTCCAGTTTTTTACAAAAGAATCTTTACCTTCAGATTTTCCAATTTTTCCTAGACGACATACCCAGTACTAGCAAAGCGGTGTTTCAGTTACTAAAATCGACCCGCTTTGTTTATATAGTGTCCCTTAACTTGTATAAATCCTTTACATTATTTAAAGTTACAGATTATTGATGATTCAAGTCTGAATAAGGCGTAATGTCATTCTTGATGCAGAATTACGCAGAAACGTAATTAACAGAATATGGATTTTCAAGTAAATACACCAAAGACACAAGTGAATAAAAACCTTACAATATAGATTCAGAATTAGATACAGGAGTGCCTAATAATTAATTAAACTGCGTCATACAATTATTTCGTCCTTCTCTGACTCGTCAGCTTCTCAAGGACGTTTATAATTAGAATATATAACGTCCCACTCAATTCTCTACAATAGCTCATATCATATTAAACTTAGCGTACATCTACATAAAATGTACTTCTTGTAAATACGACGAATAGTTCAACAAAATATGCTTAGGATGATACTACAAGGAGGATAAACAAAATGTATACCTCTTATATTATGCTAGGTAGAGAGATCTGACAACAGACAAATGGGAACAAACTGCATCCTTCTCGTGGTAGACTTTATTTTGTTCCTCATGCTGTTGAAGATTGGAAGAGCGTATCGGAAGAAAATGAATGCTATGTCCTTCAATTTCACATTATTTCGATATTTGGTTTTCAAATGACAAAAAAAAAAAAAAAAAAAACTTTTAGTTTTAGTTTTGTCATCCTGACTTCAATCACTGTAAATTGTTAATTCTCTTGTTATTTAAAGACAAGACCTCAATATACTTGAACGTGGAATTTAACGACTTTGCAAGGTCTTTGCGACCTGTTTTGATAAGCTCTTCAATAAATTCAGCTTCGTATGAAAACAAAAACAAGTCAGCCAACAGAGGGGCACCGTAAGATCCCAAAGATATGTCAATAGTCTGTTGGAAGGTCTTACAACCAAATTCGACGAACATGTTATCAACCATAAACTCGATCATTTTTATGATTTCGTCCTCCGTATATTTCTGCTTTGATTGGACAAATTTAGCTTTGAAGAAAAGTCAGATAAGAAGGGACACTTTGTTTCCATAAGTGTGTAATTAATTTATTAGAAAATCTTGCCACCAAACGCAACGAAGACAACGTCAACCATCATTCTAGAGTTTTACTTTTCTTTCGATCACTTCGGATTTTTCTCATTCGCCTCCTAGGCCTCAAAATGAAGGCCCTTAGCATCACTGACGAGTCCTAGAAGGACGAAACAGCTGTATGGTGTAGCATCACTGTAGAGTCCTAAAAGGACGAAACAGCTGTATGATGTAGCATCACTGACGAGTCCTAGAAGGACGAAACAGCTGTATGGTGTAGCATCACTGCAGAGTCCTAAAAGGACGAAACAGCTGTATGATGTAGCATCACTGCAGAGTCCTAGAAGGACGAAACAGCTGTATGGTGTAGCATCAATGCAGAGTCCTAAAAGGACGAAACAGCTGTATGATGTAGCATCACTGCAGAGTCCTAGAAGGACGAAACAGCTGTATGGTGTAGCATCAATGCAGAGTCCTAAAAGGACGAAACAGCTGTATGATGTAGCATCACTGCAGAGTCCTAGAAGGACGAAACAGCTGTATGATGTAGCATCGCTGACGAGTCCTAGAAGGATGAAACAGCTGTATGAAGCAGTTTAATGTGTGTCTCTACTGTACATAACTCTAAATTTGTATTTGAATGTGCTATTAACTTGTGTCTTTTGTGCATTTCCGAAATGTACTCTGTAT
The DNA here is from genome assembly GCF_031769215.1 of Ylistrum balloti. Classification (NCBI taxonomy): domain Eukaryota; kingdom Metazoa; phylum Mollusca; class Bivalvia; order Pectinida; family Pectinidae; genus Ylistrum; species Ylistrum balloti. The sequence continues at coordinate 1,695,802 of NW_026782484.1, forward strand.
AGCTCACATCCATATACCTTCTGGTATCGCCGTTCATCTATCTTTTCAGAAAAGTTATCACAACAACAGAAGTGAGGCGTTCTTTGAAATTAGGACTGGTATTCTACAAAGTGGGAAAAGTCAAATGCTTAAAGAAGATATTTATCAAATATTCTTTATAATCAACATATTGCATAAACGTATTCTGCAGCACTTCACCACATGTTCCCAGTAAACTGTATTTTTTGTAACTTATCTACTACCTTTGATCTGTAAATAGACAGCGCTAACAAGACTGGTGACTCTACAACGACTTGTATGTTATAACGGAGGAGTTGTATGCGATACTAATACACAGTATCAATCTAGACAATATGGAGCAACAGTTTTGTGTACCCAGTTTTAAGTGTTTTTTCCCGTTAGTTACAACATAAAATATTGACGAATCCGTTGTTGATAGAAATGACATAGAAAGGAAAAAATAGAAACAGTTTTTTAAAAATAGTGAAAGCACTAATCGAATTCTGTTGCAATGGTGCTATATATAGATCGATAGATAGATAGACAGATAGGCACATCCGGGTACTTTTAAAAAATATATTGGCACACCGTCCTTGTACGGCAAACGTAAGTAGTTTTAGAACTTTCGTAGAGATTTGTTAAAACCAAGATCTACTGTGATAAGAGTAAAATTGTGTTTTAATCTTTTAATGAAGATACATTTACTTAAATAACGAAGCCGTGTAGTGGCAATATGTGGTCAGACTTAAATTTCGGGTATTCCTTCCCGGTTCACTCGACTAAATAACTCGATCAGGTCTGACCTGGGTTGTGTGGACTGTAGAAAAAAGGGATATTAACTACTTTTAAACTTTTACTTTCTAACATCGTTAATATGTTTGGTAATTTACATTAAATCATATTTATTATTGTATACATATCGAGGTAAAACTGCCACAGAAATGTGTGTATGTATCGCCTGGATATACCTCTGTCCTGGGCACCGTGTATCGTTAGGGTTGTCATATTCCGAAATGACATGAAATACTTTAATGGGTATCTTTTTGTATATCTGCTCATTAACATGAATCATATAAATACGTATTATACAGATAGAGATCATATACATTCTTAAAACTGCATAAAGGTGGTTAACTATTATATCAAAAATATCGTGAATCATGGATATTATCTTACACTCATGTACCATCTAACACACATGTACTACCTCACATTTATACCATACACATCGGTACTACCTTATACACATGTACTACCTTACACGCATGTTTTACCATACACATCGGTACTACCTTACACAAATGTTCTACCATACACATCGGTACTACCTTACACACACGTACTACCTTACACGCATGTTCTACCATACACATTGGTACTACCTTACACACATGTACCACCTTACACGCATGTTTTACCATACACATCGGTACTACCTTACACAAATGTTCTACCATACACATCAGTACTACCTTACATGTTATACCATACACATGTACTACCTTACACACATGTTCTACCATACACATCGGTACTACCTTACACACATGTACTACCTTATACACATGTACTACCTTACACACATGTAATACCTTACACACATGTTATACCTTACACACATGTACTACCTTACACACATGTTATACCTTACACACATGTACTACCTTACACACATGTTATACCTTACACACATTTACCATCTTACACACATGTACTACCTTACACAATGGTACCACCTCACACATCGGTACTACCGTGCACATGCGTTCAACTTTACACATATGTACTGACTTACACATATGTACTACCATACCCATCGGTACTACCTTACACACATGTACTACCTTACACACATGTTCTAGCATACCCATCGGTACTACCTTACACACATGTACCACCTTACACGCATGTTCTACCATACACAACCTTACACACATGTTCTACCATACACATCGGTACTACCTTACACACATGTACTACCTTACACACATGTACTACCTTACACACATGTACTACCTTACACACATGTTATACCTTACACACATGTACTACCTTATACACATGGTATACCTTACACACATGTACTACCTTATACACATGTACTACCTTACACACATGTACTATCTTACACACATGTTATACCTTACACACATGTACTACCTTACACACATGTTCTAGCATACACATCGGTACTACCTTACACACATGTACTACCTTACACACGTTCTCCCATACAAATCGGTACTACCTTACACACATGTACTACCTTATACACATGTACTACCTTACACACATGTAATACCTTACACACATGTTATACCTTACACACATGTACTACCTTACACACATGTTATACCTTACACACATGTACTACCTTACACACATGTTATACCTTACACACATTTACCATCTTACACACATGTACTACCTTACACAATGGTACCACCTCACACATCGGTACTACCGTGCACATGCGTTCAACTTTACACATATGTACTGACTTACACATATGTACTACCATAAACATCGGTACTACCTTACACACATGTACTACCTTACACACATGTTCTACCATACACATCGGTACTACCTTACACACATGTACTACCTTACACACATGTTCTACCATACACATCGGTACTACCTTACACACATGTACTACCTTACACACATGTTCTACCATACACATCGGTACTACCTTACACACATGTACTACCTTACACACATGTTCTACCTTATACATCGGTACTACCTTACACACATGTTATACCATGCACATCGGTACTACCTTACACACATTTACCACCTTACACACATGTACTACCTTACACAATGGTACCACCTCACACATCGGTACTACCGTGCATATGCGTACAACTTACACATATGTACTAACTTACACATGTGTACTATCTAACACATGTGTATATCTTTACAAACATGTTCCACCTTACACATATGTACTACCTTACACACATGTACCACCTTACATAAATGTAATACCTTACAAACAGGTGCTACCTTACACACAAGTACATTGTAAATCAAGGGTACAACCTTACACACGGGTACAACCTTACACACATGTACAACCTTACGCATTGGTACAACCTTATACACAAGTACATTGTAAATCAAGGGTACAACCTTACACATGTACTACATTACACATTGGTACAGAACTGCACATTGGTACAACCTTACACACAAGTACATTGTAAATAATGGTACTATCTTACACACACGTACAACGTAAATCATGTTAAATACTTTACACACATGTGCACTGACAAAGACACTACTACCTTACACACATGGGGCTTTCCCTGAACACCAACTCTGACTATGGTAGTGATAATGAGTTATAGTCTGGTGCAAAATTGTTGTACAGGTAACTTGTACAGGTAAATCAGATAATCAAGTTCTGATCACTCTTCAGAAAACTGTTAATAACTGTAGAATAAAGGAATCAAATATATTAGTTATATGCTGTTCCAATCCCATACTGTTCAGTGGGAAATGTATAAAAGCCAAGTACATTTTGGAGAATTATCATATTTCAATCTGCACTTTGTAGCAACCATTCTCATTGCTTGATTTATTACTTAACTTTTGTTATATATATATAGTAAAGTGTTTGATTTGAGTGATGTTATTATCTGTGTGGTTTGACACAAGTACAGGATGGTTAACGCTCAGATCAACGTTAAGTTCATCACCAACAGAAGAGGCGGACAGAACCTTTCGCATAATGGATTCATCTACAGACAGATTTGAAGGAACGGCAACAGGACCTTGTGGAGATGTTTGACCCCAGGCTGTTCAGCATCCTTCTCGACAGTAGACAACATGCCACCCAACTTTAGAAGAAATCCACACAACCACACCTCAGACCCAACCTGTGTTGTAGCCAAACAGATCATGAACCAGATCACCAACAAATGCGTAGAATCTGCCCAACCCATTCCGTCCATCTTGGAGGAGGAGCTCAACCAACTCTGAGACAACGACTGGGATGATACTTCAAAGGCCGTGGTCTAGCCAACATTCTACACAGCCAAATTGTCTCTCTACCGTGCTCGCCGCAAGCAGACTCCTCCATTACCAAAGACTTTGACTGACATCACCTTGGATGGAAGATGGGCCGAAACATCTACAAGCGAACCATTTCTCCTCAGAACAACATGATGATCGCATTCGCTACATCAGAGAACCTGGCTGAGCTTGCAGCATCTGACACATTCTTCTATGATGGTACATTTTACACCTGTCCTACCATGTTTCACCAGATTTACAGCATCCATGTACAGAAGGCATCATGACCCCAGTTGTATATGCACTACTTCCTGGAAAGAGCCAGGTTATCTACAACCATTTATTCACACTACTACAGGATCACATGATACACTTCCAGATTCCATTCCGGCCCACTACAGCCTTCGTCGATTTTGAGGTAAACTGAAGGAGAAAGTACTGCATGCCCATCCCAACATCTACACCATCATCCAGACGCATAAGGACATACAGAACATGAATGATATCAGCCAGATTAAGAGAGATGCATGAAGCACCATTCAACCTTGGAAGAAGAATTACGCCAACATTGACAGAGCCTGGCCACCTTGAAGGACCGTTATCAGACTGGGACGATCGACCTGATGAGCTATGATGATTCAGCATCCGAGCTTCTCCATCTTGGATTAGAGTGTTTTGTCTTTTCTAGTAGAGACTTATCTAGTACTTGACTATCAAAGGCTGCAAAAGGACACAATATCTAGATAAAGAGGATAATGTATTGTCATAGATAAACGAGTCAGTCCTAATTCACCTTCATTTAAGGGTTTACTGTTTATTTTAAATAATAGTTTATTTTAGTGTTAAAAAGCACCTATTGATTCACTATTATATGCATAAATATAAATTCAATTTTATTGCTGACATCAGTATATCAATGTGACTTAATGAATTTTATTTATTGATTAAACATTATCTTACATGATAATCATTAAATAATGAATAATAATATTAAAAATTAATATTTAATAGCTGTTTTATAATATTTCATATGCTAAACTTGTGTTACAATTAATCAAAACAAATAGAAACTTTATCTATTTCATTATTGATATGTAATTATCCTATTTACAAAAGAAGTTCACATTCTTAGTTGAAACAGACTATAACTTTTGCTTCGAAGGATTCTCTATACAAACACCTTCCTTTCAAGTTTGCAGAGTTGGTGTTCGGGGTTTGAGCCCCACACATGTACCACCTTACATACAGGTACTTTATATACACGTACACTGACAAATACGGTACTTTCTTACACACATGCATCACCTTACACACAAGTAATATTTTACACACATGTACACTAACAAAAACGGCATACTTTGCAAACCTTATAGTAAAAAGCACTGCTAATTACAGTTTTACTTTCCTCAAAAGCTCTGATATGAACGGACAGTTTACAAAACGCGACATTATGTGTAGTACCATGATAAAGAATGGCATCATATAATCACCATTTATACTACCATTACACAGTACATACAACAAAGATATTTACAATGATAAATACTTTCATTTCCATTATTTGTTGTATATCACAATGAAAAGAGATGAGAAAAAGAAGATATATTTGTTAAATCAAGGGTAGCAACTATAAAAAGAGAGAAGCGGTTACATGACTAGAACTTGTTACTTTAAAAAAAAATAATAAAAGGCTAACAAAGAAGAAGATTTATTCATTATGCTCGTCAGGCAGTTTCGAGAACCACAAAAAAGATTAGATAACGAGTAAAGTTTCATGCTGTTCACACACTGGACCATTGATCAAATTTACTCTGAAAAGGTTCGTTTTCAAACATGCATGTCACAAGGTGTAAATTATTCCTCGTCCGATAATGATAGTCAATGTACATACACTTGTGTATATATATATTGGAAAGTTAAAAGTTCGCAGTGTCCAGTACTTATATAGAAAAATAGTCAAAGTGGGAATACTTCTGACCAATTTTGATTATTTTTCTATACACATGTATATATCTGTTAATTGTAAGGATGTCGCACAGGAATTAAGTAACAGACATGGCTTGTAGACCTTTCGCAATAACAAGTGATGGTTTTTCACATCGGAGAAAATTATTTGATCATATACCGATAACAATTAACTAATGAATGACTGTTAAGAACGTTTACAGTTTTTAGTAAGTGAAATACTAACAAGCATTCAGAATTCTAACAAAGCTGTAACAAGTCAAGGTGTGTTAGCTTTATATAAATTTCAATTTGGAAATTTGGAAATATACATCAAACGGTTAATATCGGTAATGAATAACCCCTAATATCCCTTAAACAATAAGTGCAAATCCTCTTTTCATAAAGAATGATACATTTTGCTACTTTGTATTTAAGAGAAGACAACGGTTGTGATGTCGAGTGAGTCCAAAGAAACACAAACTAAACGCCTTTAATGCTTTCCTTTATTACATATACAAAGTTCCTAGTTCCCATAGCCATAGTTCACAATCATCACAAACACAGTGTAGGGGTTCTTGGTTGCACCTAGCTTGCGCCCCAACCTGCGGTAAAAAACTGAAAAATACAGAAATTAACCTGTCCTTAGTACATATTTCAACAAAATTAATCAAACTTCAAACGTTTAAACCGTATTAAAGTTACCTCATGGGTCACCTAAGCCTTGCTAAATCCGTAAGTCTGTTTCCTTTGGACTTTCACGTAAACATATCCCATGATGCATTTTTCCACGATGTACAAAGAATGAACCCTGACCTGACTACCAGAGCAGACCGACAATATAAAACTAGCGTTTCACTACAACGGTACCAACTGCCTGACTGCTAATTGGAAGTAAAACTTGTATTTTATGTTTCCCTACAAACGGAATTATCATCATTTTATGGAAACTTAGATTTGCTATTTCAGTATTTAATTATTTTATTGTCTATTTACAGGCATTAGGCATGAGTCGACACGCCGGTCTTTCATTCCTACTTCTATTTCTGTTCAAAACCATAACCGCCTTCCAACATAGGCAAACGACAACAATCGTCCCTGGTTCTAAAGAACAAAATATGCTATTCCCTATCAAGGAAGATAAAATGTGGACAAAGCCTGGCCAACAGAAACAGAATATTGAAAAGCTAAACCGTCAATCTAACTCTAACGAATTAATTAATCAGCCAAAACATAGTGTTTTTGACAATACTACACAAATCAGGAGAGGGAATATAACATGTTGGAAAGTCAACTGTACTAAAGGTAAAACATTCGGCTTTCTGGAGCTTGAACCTAATTAGTGATATGTAGTATACAACCAGGTTATATCCGAATCAGTGGATATACTCATTTAATATATTAAATGTAGAAAAATGAAATCTGGATAGAAATTATTCAGTAGAAAATGGATACAGTTTTATCAATCGATAACGGACACATGATGTGTATAATGATTCCAGACGCCTTTCCTAAAAGGACGGAACAAACGTGCTGTATAATACTGTATTTTATTATAGCATTCAGTACGGGCTCTATGGTTTTCATCAACTTGTATCTTTTGAAACCTTGTGTTAACAGTCTGGCCGTCAGCTGACGAAAATGGGAACAAGCTTTTGGATATCGAAACATCCGGGACATGTAAACACCATTGGTTGGGGATGCAGATGTTTGCTATCCAGAAATGGAATATTCACTTTAGGAAATTGAAAATATTACATTTATGATACAGCTTTGTGGAAAACTGTCCATATCTATTCACTGTAAGAAAAGACCGAGACAAGCTACTGATATAGAAGGGTCTGTCGTGTCTGCTATTTAGGCTCCCAGAGAGAGGGTAAAGAAGGGTCTAGGAGTGACCAAGGGATCAGTTTGCCTAGGATATATTTACATTGAGTTAAGGCATAAACCTCATTTATACTCACGATGTGATCCTTTGGTAGGTGGAATATTTTGTTAACTCAAGTTAAAGAAGTAACCTTACTATCCACATGTGGTGACCTTCGATATGTGGGATATTTTGCCTATACAAGTTAAGGTAGTAACCTATACTATCAACATGTGGTGACCTTTGGTATGTGGGATATTTTGTCTATAAAAGTTAATGTAGTAACCTATACTATCAACATGTGGTGACCTTTGGTATGTGGGATATTTTGTCTATACAAGCTAAGAAGTAACCTTACTATCCACCTGTGGTGACCTTTGTTATGTGGGATATTTCGTCTATACAAGTTAAGGAAGTAACCTTACTATCCACCTGTGGTGACCTTTGTTATGTGGGATATTTCGTCAAAACAGTTGGGTGTATTAGCGTATTTAATCCCCGTACAGTGACCTTGTGGTTTTCTCTTGATGCTGCTTTTGCCAAAGCTAGGTGTTAAGTTTTCTTACTTGTATTCGGTGAAGTTGATTATAATACTAGTAAAATGTTTTCAGATCATTTTGTGAAATCGTGTGACGAAGATGATGGTAATGACACATGTGTAAGGTGTCCTGATGGAACTTTTCTGAACGACAATACATCATCGATGGAGTATAACCACGAGTGTCGCCCAAAGACAGATTGCTTTCCAGGTATTTATATAAATCACTTAAAAGAGAGTACACAGGCAAATTAACGAAATCCTGGTTGAAAATGAAAATAGATGAAACTAGAACAATACAAGAAAAATAAGACCAGATGTTCCCGTTGGCTAATAATCCTCCTCTGCTTCATCGACGACACCCACCATGAAAATCTGGATCAATCCAAGTAGTGTTACGAGACATGAAATTTACAAACGAGCATCAAGCGCATGCAAAAAAGATTAAGGAATCAAGGTGTAATATGAATTGTTCGCGATAACTTATCCCAAACAAACGCTGAAACGACTGAATGTCACGGAACAAGCCTTTCGTCATCTTCTTGTTCTACCTCTCCTTAAATCTATGGTCAATCTAGGCATACAGTAAGTGGCGACTTACATTATCCGAAACGTTAAGTTACGAGAGCGTTTCGTTACGGGTCCAGATTATCGTAAAACTTCAAGAGGGTGGGTGAAACATGCTACGTTGGATTCACCTTGAGAGTGGATTTAATCCATTCGGTCTATCTTCCTTAAAAATACACAGCTTGAAAGCTATCATGAAAGCAAAACACAAGTTTGTATTATTTTTTCCTTTTACGACATCACGTTCGACGTGTTTAACTTAGCTTACCTGTTGGTTCCGTTGTCGTTCGAATTTGTGAACGTGACATTTCCTACTTGGATTGACCAAGATTTACATGGCGGATGTCGTTAATGAAGCAGAAGATTCATACTTTTCCGGAACACCTGGTCTTATTCTTCTTGGTTTTTTTTTCGGAAATCTATTTTGCCCTAGTTTTATTGAATGTGATTTCTGATTATGATATGGTGATATGTTGTTAATTTCGTTCGTTCGTTCAAAATAGCATCCTAGAGAGTATATTTCGAATAGTACCATATGCGAGTGTTTCTTCTGTTTCATGACTGTAACAATTTTATGGCAAGTTGGAAAACCTTTTTATGGTGTTTTCAGAGGCAACCCGGAGTCTTTATCCTTACTTATGCGGAAAAGTTCGCACGTTCTGTAAGTGTGACATAACTCGAAATTACTGCGGTCATGACCCGTGCAAATGTCGATCTGGACATTGTTCCTCATTCTCTGCACCTGTATTGACAATTAACTGTGGCTGTGACAGGTAGGACATCGTTTATTGGTAAAGTAACAAGATACGTCAATAGATAAGATTATACACTACGTGTATATCAGTTTTGGTAAAATCTTGCACAATCTACTTATACAATAAGGATCACTTCAGTAGGCCTTACTTGATTTTTTTTGTTTTTGTTTTTTTTTGTTTTTTGTGATTTTCCTTTCCTTGTCTATTTGGTAAAATTGTACTCAATCAAGGAAATGAAATTATGTTTGAGAAAGAACGTATAATTGAATCGGATTAAACATCGGTAGATCGGTAGAGTATGAAACCACATATTACCGTAGTTGTCTTTATCCTAGATGCTCCTAATTTCACTTAGGTATTTTAGATAAATAAGACAGTTGTTTGATGTAGTTTTTTCACTTCTGATTTCGTATGCATTAACATAGGAAGGTGTTATTCAGTATCGTGGGTCTTCTGTACAATGATAGGATATGATGCCTTATGTACAATCATTTCAATACAGGCTAACAACGACATCGGAGAAAACGATGACGACGACACCAATGAAAATAACAACAGCATCAGCAACAACAACAGATAATTCATCAGTAAAATCTACAAAAGTGACAAGTTCAATAAGCTTTCCAACAAAAATCACAACTGCGACAATATCAAGGGAAATAACCACACAGTCTGTCGTCGATCAAGCAAATACCGGGTAAGGACATTTCCACACACAATACGCAGACAAGATGATAAAAACAAGAACAACACGAAAACATTTTGTGAAATCTTTACAAAATAGTAAAAGTAGCATGGGACACAAACCATATCATCGCACAATATGTGTAACTGTTTTATAATTACAGAATAATAAAAGTAGCATGGGACACACACTATATCCTTGCACAATATGTGTAACTGTTTTATAATTACAGAATAATAAAAGTAACATGGGACACACACCATTTCATTGCACAATATGCGTGACTGTTTCATAATTACAGAATAATTATGTTTGTTACCAATGATAAGGTAAAATCTTAAATTTCAGGTTACCGGGAGGATGGATCGCCTTTATTGTTATCGCGATTGTAGTTGTTGTTGGTATTATTTTACTGGTTTTGTATTGTAAGAAGCGTAAAAAAACAGCCAACTCTATTAGTGTGGTATACTCAAAAGTCGAACCTGATCATGAAGACAACTGAAAATAGTGCCTGAAAATGACTGCCTCTTGGATTTTATCCTCCACCTTTGACCTGTCAAAATGTAACAGTGACTTATGTTATAAAAAGAATATAACATTCTATATGAGATTTTATCAAACTCGTGAAAGAAAGTATTCAATTTTTGTCAACTCTAAAAAAAATAAAGCCTTCTAAGATACGTTTTATAAAATTTTGTGAAATGAACAGTTTAAAGCAATGTTAGGTCGTGTTTCAATACTCTCTAATATTACTGAAATACTAGTTGTATAATTCACGTCACACCGAAAACTTGACCAAGTTAAGTTCAAGAAGATTTTATTTTTCAACTGGCTGATATGGAATTATTTAGAATTACATTTTTGATTATACAAAAAATGTAACATGCTTTTTTGATGGAAGCATTCAATCACAGAGTGTATTGTCAAAAAATGCAGTTTTTACACTTATTAAGGGTTGCATTCGGTAATAAGATCTACAGTGTTGTTCTTTCAAAAGTGCTATGCAACATTCTAAAACAGCAATATTTCACAGAGATCCTATCACATGACCAATCTGCAGCACAGGTTCTTTCTCGGCTAAGTCGTAGTATTGTTATTATCATCGAATAACAAACTTCATAATACAGGGTGTATACTTGTCATCATTGTCGTGTAAGTGTAAACAGTATACGCCATATAGATTAACCATGTTCATGAAGCAAGTATACCTTAGGTACTAAAGGTACAAGATATACGTAGTATTCCTTAACCAATAGGGACAATCAAACATTAGACGTCCTATGATTTGCATTTTTTCAGTATATGTAGAAAAGATACAATGTTTCTGTTCGTATATTCTACTCTAGCACGTAATTTGTTTCAATTCCTTGCATCTTTAAGTATGAACGTGCATCAGCTCCGTATCAATGACTAAAACAAATGTTTGTAAATTTTCAGATATGTTTTTCATCTTTATAAATCAGATTGCAGATTATAAGATAATTGATGTACATTAATGGTAGTTTTACCTGCATTTTGTAATTTATTATTTTGACATATACCAGAACCTTTGGAATCATAAAAGATACCATGTATCTGTGAGTAAATATGCGAGTGTATGTAATACATCGTTATAGTGCAGTAACGTGTCAATAGGTGTATTGCGTACATTACGTGCATTACGTGTTTAATATGTGTCGACAAACTAAATAGAAAATGATGGTCGTGTAGGGTAGTGGTAACGTGCTGGTCTTTCATCTAGACATCCAGGGTTCGATTCTGTAAACGGATGTATAAAAGGTAAGAGGTCAGAGTTATCAGTATAAGGTGTATACCTTGTTCAGCAATTATTGTAAAATATATAAAGTTAATATGATTGAATCACTACATACTGATCAATATTTCAATCATGCATATTTTCAAGGCAATGTAAACTTATAATGATCCAATGATCTTATCAGTGTGGATACTTATGATATTGTACTTTGGAGAGAGAGTAGTATGATCTTAAAACATCGACATTGATATTGTACTTTGGAGAGAGAGTAGTATGATCTCAAAACATCGACATCCAACTACCTCAATGTTCTATTTGTAAGATATGATATTTTATGTCGCAAGAGATGAATTCTTAAGTGATCTGTTTTAATTGTCATTTGTCCCTTGTTCTGTGTTCGTCCGTGAACATTTGAAATTTTCGACTTCTTTTCGAACAATCGTGAACCATTTACGATAAAATTTTGTAGAAATCTTTCATGACCAATTGTAAACCAAATTTGCGAATTATTGTAACTATTCCCGAGGAAACCAACGAGGGGAAATAAAAAAAATCGCTACCCTCTGAAAAGTCGCCAATATTCGGCCAAACATTGCTCATCTTTCACATCTTTGGTACTAAAATGATCACTTATAGATAACATACAAAGAAAACGCGACTGAAATAAACAGATTGCTCACTGTGAATACGAAACAAGACAGGCGAATTCCCCGATGTAGCTGAGATCTAGGTCAAATAAGGCTAGCATCAAGTGAAAACGCCATATGTAATTCACATTCATATTATATTTTTCGGTTACATATATACGTATACAAACTCCGGATCATATACCAGTATCTAAATCTCAGAAAGCGGACTTCTTTTCGTATGCCATTGTTGTCGGCATTACCGAAATAGTAATGGGGCAATTTTATTTTTTAAATGCCATCTTTGATTGGTCGATTGTTATATATTCCAAGAAACTCAGATATTTTTTATGATCACGACGGTTAATCATTATTTTGGGCTATGTTGTATTTTTGTTATGCATATGTTATGTTCAGTACTGGACATTTTACCATCTAATGATTAACTTAACAGTTTTTTTAAAGATATTTAATGAACCGTACGTGTAGTATTAAATGCCACTGACGTACAAAATGTTGTTTGAAATTATTTTTCTTGTTCTAAAATCTCCTAGTTTATTTTCATTTGTGTCTTAAACTGTCATCTGCAAAGTTGATGAGCTTCTGAATTAGCTAAAACTAAACTCCATGTCATATTCACAAAATATTAACACACAAACTGTGATAACAAAATAAGAAGAAAGCGAAAGTCAATGTTCTGCTGTATTTAAAATAAATATGGTATCACGATGTTTGTACAAGTAAACAGACATGAAGTTTTTTGCTTGACAATCAGATTCGACAGCTGTTTTAGAAACTTTTAGAATTTTAGAAATGACAATTTTAAACGAAGTTGCTGAATCACTTAAAAGCATGAATAGATGTAAGAGCCCCAAGTCGAATGAATATTTTCTATTGATTTATAAAAAAATGAGTTTGGATGAAAAAGAGTTTCAGACTTGAAGGAAAATGGTTAGTAATTCTCAGCACTCTTGCATGTTTTCTTTTGTTCTGGTAGTTTTACTCGTAGTTGTTTTAAAAATGAATTGTAGTAATCAATTCTTTCAAGTTAAGGAAAACACACTTAATTTTATTTTATTTTTGTTTTCATGGTAACATATCCAACTGTCTCGAGTACCATGGGATGTTAAAAAGTATAAACAATTATTGTAAAATTATTAGAAAAAGATTAGTTCTCATCTTTTGGAGAATAACTACATACATTGTGATACAAAATTTATTATTTCGAATAAATAAGCTCATTTTAACTAAACACTTCTATATTTACAAGACACACTTACTGCATCCCAAAAAGGAAGACAATAACTTGCATATTATGCGGATACCATAAAGTTTGACAAAATTAGAAACACTGTAAGGTGCTCTTTCCATTTTCCTTTCCATGGAACTAAACGAACTTTTTTTCCTTTTAAATTAGCATTGATTATGAAATTGTTCTATATGTAGTTCATTTAAAAACAGTTGTTTACATAATTTGGTAAGTGGTAAGGTTTTGGTTGATTTGATTATAGAGTAGTCATTAAAGTTCATAGATACAAAACGTATGAACGTTAAAAATTGTTTATAATGAGTGAAAGAAATGGATGAAATCTGTTGAGTCTTATTAAAAATACCTTAAAGATATTCCTTTAATTTTGTCTATACAAGTATTCGTATTTCTTAGTGAACTATTGCTGATGAAATTTGAGCTGTTTCAATATGTCAACGTGTGTATATACACAGGGACATGTAACAATGGCTTGCTTGTATGCCTCTTTCCCAGAAACATTGTTACATGCTCCTGTGTATGAATATTTATTTTTACATACAATCTGTGTATTATTCTGGTGCTGTCAATCGTTTTGCCAGTTTATTTTTACATTGTATGTTTACTTTTGCTACTTCGACGATTAAATGATATATTTGGCCATCCTCTTCTTTATTTGTCATTACATAATACATGTACTTTGACATTGCGGTAAAGAAATCGAAAACTGTCCGTTTTAAACGACACACCTGTGATTAACACTTTTATGTATGAATTTCGTAAAAGCTACAATATATGCTAAATAATGGATTAAAGAAAAGTTTACCATTGGGATCCGTAAATAGCTTACCCATTGCCGACAGCATGATGCTTCAGATAAAGCAGCCATTTTGACGAGACACTTCATATAAGATATTCATAGTCTTTTAAAATTAATTTTCTTTTCACATTAAAAAGTATTGCCATGTAAATACACATATAGAATTTGTGATATCAAATCAAGAGCTAAAAAAGAAACATGATGAATTCATGAGAACCAGTTGTCTCTCTATTCGATAAGAAAGGCAATTATCTCTTATCTATCATTCCTTTCTACTCCGATAACAACAGAGCGAGAGACACCAATGCAGAAATCAAAGCTTGGAATGAAAAGTGTTCTTTCTACAAACAAATTCAAAGGAACAAAAAACGAAAGTAAATTTCTCCATTAAGAGAACGGATTCAAAAGCAGGCTTATGAAAAGAAACTTATATAATATTCCGATTTTTTTCTAACCAATGTAAAAATAAATATTTTGCCATTTTCAGGAGTTACTTTTGAGTTATCTTGGGGGGGGGGGGACCGAAAATAACTTTATTTTTACCACCATTAACATTACTATAACAGTCTTTGATCACCACGAACGAAAGGTAAAGTCGTTTCAGCTGTCGCAGATACACGAGGCTGCTCCCAAGTTGGAGAGAAACCAACAGCCGTATTTCTCTGAGCTAATTATGAAATTTTTGAACACACAAAAAAAATTGCAGCATTTTTGTCAATAGTCAAACTGTAGTACTTGACTTGAAATTGTTGTTACGCTATCAGCACGTTCGCGTAGTTGAAGAAAAAAGTCGACAATGTAATAAGAACTCTTCATTGGGTTCATCTCCTTCATTACATTTACATAAAGTAGTAAAATTTGATAATATAAACGATAAAAATATTTGAAATAAACGTAAATTTGATTTTCCTCAAGATATTAATTTTCGGTGCAGTCTTAGATATCAAATAATTACTGTGGTCATCCCAGCATCCATCACTTGAAAGAAGCAAAGACTGATGGTCGTGTGACCTCACTTCAGAGAGTGGATGGCCGGGGCTGAAAGTTTTCCGACTTGTGAAAAATTACCAACCATTTAATCGACCATTCAAGATTTTTAAAGATCAGAATTCAAGAAGTCTGCACCTTTTCTAGGGGTATCAATGATAGTACACAGAAAGGTGTCATCTGCAAATAGCTTAACCATGAGATGAATATTTTCAAAGTCTTTGATGAATATGAGGAACAAAATAGGATCAAGTATGGAACCTTGTGGACAGCATTAATGTAAGACAAATCTAAGTGTTTTTTTTTTTTAACTCATTAATTAAAACTCGTTATTTCCGGCTATGAAGGTAATATCAATCTAAAAAAGCAAGAAACCTCAAATTCCAAAGCTAGAAAATTTGCAGAGAAGACTCTTGTGCCACCTCCGATCGGAAATTTTGCTAATACCACGAAAGACCATTAGTATTTCTTTGTCATTATCATAGAAAGAAGTTTCTTGGTCGGTGAATAACCATGTCTAAACAATGATTGATAAGGTGACATGAGCGAATGGGTAACTTAACAGTTATACGCATAATTCAAAATCCATCTTTCTATCATTTCTCAAACAATGAATAATAACGATACTGTTTTGACTTGTAATGGGTAAAAAAATAGACGTGTTTTCTTTTTCATGTACTGGATTAAGGTTTGATAATTTGCGTTTAGAGTGAAACATACTATAATTTGAAAGATTTATTAACAAGAGATCCCATAGAGATCCCAGAGAGATCTTCGGGTCGACCACTGTTTGATCTTTATTAGCTCTTTGAAAATTAGATATTTTCCCCTTCTTTTCTCTTCTCTGTTTTTTCTCTTAATGATAAGAATTTTGAACATTCCCTTGAAAAAATAGCGGTGATAATCCAAGATGCCAAATCCAAGATGGTCGCCTCTCTCTCCGTGGTGATATTGTATTTAAACATGTCGTTTTGTTTTTTCAATAAAGGGTTTAACATAATTGTGTCCAACCCATTGTAATTGTTACAATGAAATATGTTTAAATGAAATACAGTTGATAAAGTATTGTTAGTTTTGTAATCTATAGTAGTGAGATTTGCAGACGTATCATCCCTATCGGACTGGACACCGGAATTAATCGTGACATAAACCAGGCGTCTGTGACTCGGACAGAATCAGTTTTACCAGTAATACTAAGTCAGATGTCTTTTGCACTAAGATTCGAATGTCTTTTAAGATAC
Source organism: Ylistrum balloti (assembly GCF_031769215.1). Taxonomy (NCBI): domain Eukaryota; kingdom Metazoa; phylum Mollusca; class Bivalvia; order Pectinida; family Pectinidae; genus Ylistrum; species Ylistrum balloti. Next base: position 1,712,869 of record NW_026782484.1, read on the forward strand.
CAACACAAAACATTAACAATGCTGTATTCAAGCCTTCGTTAATGTATTGACGCGTGGATTTCTAATATAGCGAAAGGTTGGTTAATCAAATAAACATTCATGTTACGTTTGGCTCTCTTGTACGCGCACTTCCTTTTTTATCGAACGGAGGTTCATTAGATTTCATTGTTACAATCACTCTAGAAATAAACATATTTATAGTAAACATTTTGAGCTAGTGTGGTAGACAGCATGGTATATAATTGTATCTGTAATAAATTACTTGTCACCAAAGATTCAGAAACTTTTTTGCTAGGATGAATTTCTGTTTAGGCGTTCACGATGTCTGGTTCACGTTTTCGCCGAGACAGTCACCTGAAATCATACAACTGAGATTGTGTCACCATATCTCTTTAAGTATTACTTGACTTATATAAAAAGTGATATCCTTGTGCCAAGATAACTCGTTACCAATGTTGTCTATATTTCCTCCATTATGATAATTTTAACAGAGAAACATCATTTTCAAGCTCAGTATCAACGATTTACAATGAAATGTGTGTGTAGTAAATGACATCACATTATCATAGGATTTTAATTGACATGATACACACGAGATATGGACATAATTATTTTAACTATCATTTAGTATAATGATATGTTTAGAGAGAGAGAGTATTACAGGAATATTACATGATTAAGTTGTGAAGTGTTAACATCACACTGTCAATGAATGGTATATAATTTTGACATTTTCTTCTACGAACATAACAAATATAAATCTAAACTAATTCATACCTTCCTCGTTTAAATCATAAGTCATCTGCTCCCCGATAAGAATATGTAATAGTTCTTGATTATTGAATACCACAACACTCTATTACTATGTGAATTAAAATATCTTGATGTACAATAGGTCTGTGACACGTACAGGTCTATGTTTTAATTTTAACTTAGTTACATGACGTAAGAAATTGATTCTCTATAATCGGGAAAGTTCAAAACGAGTTTCCAGAGTGTCTCTAGTTTGTTATGAACATTTCTAAATCTGTAAAACTCGCCGTCACGTGACAACGTTTTCTCCACTCTTGCTCTTCCAGCCATCAACCTTACAGACTATCATACCAATATTTCACTCGTCTTTTAGAAGATAATACACTCGTGTGTATGAACATGTTCAATGTATCATTTAAATACTGCTTTTAAATCATTCTAAATATGTCATCTTGAACTCCGACATTGTTTTAAGACACATTTAACATTGAACTATAAAATCTTTTAAAGAATATACAAGATGTAAGCGTATTACTATCTAAACAACACAATTTTCCGAAAAATTCACATTTCATATCCATAGTGATTCGGGAACAGACCCTATAATACAAATGAACACCACACTAATTTTTTCGACATGTATGGGATTTAATTGAATTATTTAAATACTCCATATCCTGTGAGAATGAAACTGTAAAATGTAAAAGTGAGAAAACAAGTAACGATATCATGTTGCATTTTATTCTAAAATGTCCAGGTTTATATCATGTCGTGGTGAAATGACGGTGCTGTAAATTCAATAAAAGTATTACACATGGACAATTTTCTTAATCAAATATTGAATACCAATGTAGTTTTGTCTTTTACCTTTTAGTTTGTTTGATGTTATTTCCTGTTTGGATCGCTGTGTGTTTTACCGGTTGATGGCCCTACTGACCTTTTATATGTTGACTGGCCGTGAAGAATGTCAGAACAATAATGATAACTTGGTGATCGTTCACATGCCGCAGTATATTTGACTGATCTAGAGTGGGAAACTGATGATAAAGTGACTTAAGATATAAAAATGGACTGGTGTGTGATATGCAAAATTTGCTACAATTAACCTATAATTATATGTACCTGTATTAAAATGTATACATATTCATCTAAAAATCCTAATATAAAGGAAAGAAGTAATACAAGTTACAAGAAATCTTATTTTCTGTCGTATACAACAAAACCTGTAACATTAGCTCAGAAGAGCTATTTTACGGCAAAACATAAAAAATTTATAACACAGATAACAAAAACACAGTAGGAATATTCAAATAAAAGTAACGTTTTGTTTAATGATTGTACATTTCAAAATACAATATGTGAATATTAAATACAAAATCACGTTCACTTATGAATTAAGATAAATTTGTAAAATGTTTTGACATACCGGAAATTCCTTAAAGTCCCATTCCGGGAAAGAAAACTGCCAAAAGAAAATAAAAAAATGTCTGTCTATCTTTCTTTATCAGTACAACTTTCTATGGATGTCCCTCCGATAAGTAAATAACACATATCAGTACGTCTATTGTCAAAAAAGACTGAATTGCTTTTTGGAAGGTAAAACCCGCAGCTCGCATCCATATAGTGCAGCAATATATATAATTAGTTTGATACCTTTACCAGCGGTTGCTGGATGTACACTGCGACAACTTGAGAACACCAGATAAGACCGGTTTTGATCGGGTTATTCTGTTAACCATGCAATGACTGACTTGATGGTGACACATTCATATACCTTTAATAAGAGCCTAGTTGCTGATATTCTTTACTTAGCGGTATAACTAATAATCAACCCTTGGGAAGCTATGGAAAGACTTGGTGCAGAAATTATCTCTTTATGTATTCTTTGATATAACCTAACACTTTCGGATATTAAACCGACTGACTGAGTCAATATACACGAATCTGCTACCTATAAGCGTTGTCTTACCGACGACCGTTAGTGTTCTGGTGACGTACTCATCATGAAATGAATTACCTCTGTTTATATTGCTAACCTGAAGAATGCTGACAGACAAACATGACTTAAGTAAAGCCGGCATAACCTGGCGTAACATTTAGAACTCTTCTATTTTTGAGTAAACGCGGGAACCGTGGAATTTCGCTTGTGAACCCCGTAGACAAGCTTAACACATTCAAGATGGCGACCATAATGGACTGAATGCGATGTTTATGGTGCAAATGTTATTACCAAGAACCCCTCGAAATCCAAAGGTATTAACAGATTATGTTGTTACTGTGTGCCATGAATTGTTCAAGTAAAATGTTGTTTGTTGTGACATCATTTTGACTAAATTCTAAATGAACGAATTTGAATTTTGCAGATCGAGTGGCGGTGGATTCAATCTCGGCCAATGTCTCGTTGATCTGGATAAAAACTGTTATTTATGACAACAGGGGCAACATCTTTGGCAAGTAAAATAAGATCGTCCCCAAGTTGATACCTGAAAATGGCCGATTCTAGCACAAGAAGACGTGTGAAATTGTACATGCTAAATGAAGACCGGCAATGGGATGATCGTGGGACAGGTCATGTGTCATCGGCCTATGTTGAAAGATTGAAAGGAATGTCCCTGCTGGTCAGATCGGAAACAGATGGTCAGTAAATACGGATGCTGTGGTAGTGTGATGTTGTTGATGAGATGTAATTACAAGATATACAATTTAGCATGTCAGTGTTTAAAATACCCCAGTCTAGGTCTAGCGAACATTATGTAGGTCAACCGTCGCTCGCACTCGCAAGAGTAAGATGTGGTCGGTATGGACAACAAAGCACACGTGTGTTTCTATACGTGTAATGCGTGTATTATTCCATAAGTTACATTCACCTAAAATAAGAATAGGTTTATATGATCTTCTTTCAATGTCAAAGCATGCGATGCTGCTGTTTGTAGTGTATCACATCTTCGATGTGTTGACGTAAGCATCGTTGACACTGTACCCTGTGACCTGACAAGCGTAAGGACAATTTTTTCTCATTGAATTTTATATTAAGATATCGTTAAAACGACACACGTAGTCCATGTTATAGCTAGAAGAATTAGTTTCTTTACAAAATTCACCATTAACTTGCGATTCCTGTGTTTTATTTTGCTATGGCAGGGTGAGGTTCTTCAATTGTCGGTTATTTGTGTAGACATACCAATTTTAAAAGCAATTTCAGTTTGGTAGGGAGGATCGGGCACCTGATATAATTGCTGTGAAACAAAAGTCTTGAATGACATGATCCATCATTAAAAGCAATTTATTTTTTCATGATTAAATTGCTTTTAATTGAACATTACAACACATCATGATATAAGAAATTTTGTTTCCTTTCCTATAGCCCACTTCTGAGTGTTTTGGCTTGGCAAAATTGTACTTTTTTTGCATGGTATGATAAATTGAGGGCTCTTGGATAGGAGTTTAAGGAAGTAGGACTAATGGATACATAATTGATTTTGAAGTTTTACTTTCTTGTTGTTTAGTTAAAAACATTAGAATCTAGCTAGTTGATTTGTTCATTGATGTAATCACCAGTATTGTAATCCTAAATGCTTTTCATCCATAAAATATTTGAGAATGTGCTGTGCTCTGAACTAACCACAAAGTATCCCAACAAAAATAACTGATCAAATAGTTAACTTTTTTACAACGAGTGAATAAAGTTTGGTAAAATTAAATTTCGAAAAGTTGGCTTGTGGTTTGACTAAATGTTAAGTGGAAAGTGCTGGTATTGTTATTGAGAAAGTGGACATTTTACACAACATATTTAATGGTTAGATATAATAAATAAATTTGTCATTGTTAAGAAAATTAGAGAGACATTGTATTACTTAACAAAGTCAATTCACCAATAATCTGCTCTCTGAATTAACAATATACATTTCACTTTTTTCCTTAAAGCAGATTATTTCTTCAATATATGCAAAAAAATCATGCTATGTTAATATACATTAATTTTGTATTCTCAGGTTCAATCTTACTGGAATCAAAGATTCAGCCAGACACTGCTTATCAGAAACAACAGGTAAATAAATAAGAGCTGTTAAGTGAATCTGGTAAACATTACCAGGTATTTATGGCTATATATATATGGTTTTTAAAGATTACTTTCATATAAATGTAATTAGACTTTAATAAGAAATCCTATTCTCTGCTTGTATTATGGTACTTTTTACCTGCTGTTGTTGAATTGGAAGTTGAGGGATTAACAGAAGTATTCTTTCAGTTTTAAGATAACACTGCTGTTTTTTATTACTTGTAGGAAACTTTGATTGTATGGTCTGAAGCGGACAATTATGACTTGGCCCTTAGTTTCCAAGAAAAAGCTGGTTGTGATGAAATTTGGGAAAAGATCTGCTCTGTAAGTAAAAAGGGGGTTTCCATGACTGCTTATCTGTCAGAGGAATTATAAAATTAGCAGTAAGCAAAATGTTTGCTAAAAGTGGTAAGAAATGGTTTAGTAATAAGTTTGTATTAGCATTTTTAAAAGCATGACAACAGAAATTTTGATATTCAAAGTTAATACCTCTAAATGCTGCATAAACAGTACAGTATTATTTTGGTGACCTAGTGGTTGTGGTAGAATGTAATCTAATGTTAATATATTCAGTACCAGAGAAATTTATAGACAATACATTTTGATATTAAGGTACAAGGGAAAGACCCGTCTGTGGACATAACACAGGACATTGTAGAGGAGTCAGAGGATGAACGCTTCGATGAAATGCCAGATGCTGCCCCACCTATTGAGCTGCCTGCATGTGAGCTGAGTAAGCTGGATGAAATCTCAGAACTCTTCAGCAGTGTGCTTCCATCACCTATACGTAGAGAAAAGCTTTTCTACGCTATAGAAACTGATGGCTACATAAAGAAATTGCTGGACTTGTTTCATATGTGTGAAGACTTGGAGAACATTGATGGCCTCCATCACCTGTACGAGATCTTCAAGAGTATATTTTTATTGAACAAAAATGAATTATTTGAAATCGTGTTTGCAGATGAAACAATATTTGATGTTGTTGGAGTGTTAGAGTATGATCCATCACTACCACAGCCAGCCAAACACAGAGAATACCTACGGAACACTGCCAAATTCAAAGAAGTCATACCAATCACAAATCAAGAACTTCTCAATAAGATACATCAGACATACAGAGTTCAGTACATTCAAGATGTGATATTACCAACGCCCTCCGTTTTTGAGGAAAACATGCTCTCTACACTGACATCTTTCATCTTTTTCAACAAAGTTGAAATTGTCAGTATGATTCAGGTAAGTTGAATCTTAAGTATTTAACATTAAGGTTTTGAAATAATACCTTTGCAGACTGGGTTTTGTTCTACACTATTACATTATTGTTGTAGTTTACTGACTAGCATAGGTCTCAATTGGGCAGTTCATCAATTTTCAAGATTTTATACACATTTGCAAATTATTTTTTTTAACATGTAAACTTCTATGTTAAGTTGTGGTTTATATGACTTTCTTTAGTAAAGTTGGTTGCTTCACAGATATAAAAAGTTTTAATAAATCATGAAAGCTGAAATGTAAAGATACCTTATAATAATGATTTGGCTTTGTGACATTTCTGTCCCTCTAGTAAGCAAAATTCTTCAGCATAACAGAGGGACCTTGCTTAAAGATTTTATGATAGGGGCATTGAAAACTTTCTAACTTTAGTTGGGTCAGTGGTGTTTAAAAATTTGCCTGCTGCCTTCTATGACAATTTAATCTTCAACATAGTAGCATACTTCAAGTTAGGATGATGTTACAGTTTATGCTTGCAAGGTCTAGTCCTGGATGGTTGAACAACTATGGTACTTACATATTGGATTGATAATAAAATGCAGAATCTATTAGGAAATTAATGCAGTCTTTCAATTGTGTAAATTATTGTATAGTCATTTTTACTGTTTAAAGTTTTTGCAATTCTCTTTATAAAACAACCAATGATATTTTAGCAGAATGGAATTTCACAATCTGGATTTAAAAGATGATAAACTGTTGTCTCATTATTTCATGGATTCTATTTTTACATTCATGTTGATGTGCAACAAAATAGTGAAAATATCATCCTTAAAGAAAATAATTGGCTTACTGTAGTTGCTTATGCTGTGTCTTAGTAAAATCATACAAATTTCATTTCCAATAATGAGTCACAGCATGAAATAATAATGGGAAATTTCAATGATAAATAAAACCTCTTTATCATGCTGTTTACTTGATTTCAAGCTGACTTGTCAGCATCTTTTCATGGATTAGTTGTAATGATCAGGTTTAGAACAATCTAATAAGAATGAAACATAATATAAATTTTGTACATCAGAAACAAGAGAGTTTCCTTGATGGTAATTCCCATTTGTGGAGAATCCAGTATGGCATATACAGGTATTTGACCCTAAGAGTGACATGTACAAACTTTTATGTTGAAATAAAAACAAAAATTAAAATCCTGCCATCAAATTGGTAATCTAAAAATCAAAGCTAATTAATGTTTTTGCTTTGTTCCATTTTTCTCCAAGCAAAGTTGTTATTTTTCATCTACAGTATGTTTGAATAATTGCAGGATGCACTGACATGTAGTGCGTGCACTCAAAAACATTAACAACGAATGTTTATTGATAGGACTAGTTTTGTTTAAGTGACAAATCTGAATGGCCTCTTTTGCTTCTGGAAGACATCCATTTCTTCCTTTAAGATAGTGCTTTCTTGGAATTACTTTTCAGGCCTGGAGGTTGTTGATTGCTTAGGTTTTTAGAAAGAAAATTAGTTCCTGCACAATATTAATTTAAGTCCTGTTTGTCCAATTTCTTACAGACTTCAACCAAGGTTTGTCAAAGAAAGTGTTTGCATGGGACTGTTTTTCAGGTCCGAATTAAGGTTAAACAGGAAGTGATAGTGACTACAAAAAGAAGACCAAATTGTCCTCAATATCTCAAGTTGTGCTCCATTTTCCAGTCCACTTTGACAAGTGCTTCATTTTCAGTATATACAAAGTACTGAGAGGAAAAAAGGAAGAATAAAGAGTGCTTGATTTTTTTTGATAGATAACCATCTTAGATAAGAAAGTGGTGCTTCTAGGATTATCTTTTTACCTTTAGGGTTATCAGTTTCTTATTTTGGTTGGAAGCTCATAGGTTATCAGATTTGTTGATTTACAATTAATATACTATGTACATATACACTTCTTACTATAGAAGAATGTCATCCACTGAAATGTGGTGAGAATAGCTCAATCAGATAGTATTGGCCAACATATCCCCAGATAAAGATGGGGAGATGCAGGGTTTGATGTTCCCTGTGACAGTTTGTGTTCCTGGGAAAGCAGAGAAAGGCTGGTCTGTGCTATCATGGTTGTGTCCTTTGGAAAGACATGTTACCCAAATTGCTGTGGATGGCATGTATATTGTTGGAATACCGTTGTACATGAGAATTACTGTTTTTTTTTTTTTTTTTTTTTTTTTTGGGAGGGGGGGGGGGGGGGGGTGTCTGTTTTTAGAAATCGACACATGGTGTTAGCAGAGACTTTTCTTTCATCATGTGAAAAACTTGGGAGGGTGCAGATTATATGACTACATTTGTGAGAAAACACTCAGCTTGCACAACTGGGAATCGGGCCTAAACTTAAAATTATGTATGGACAGGAATAATTCAGGACTCTTTTTTTCTTTTTTACATAGAACTGCATTTATGTGGATAAAGATAGGAAGAAAATAAGATAAAACATGAAAATTTTGACATTACAGGAGGATGAAAAGTTTCTGACGACCCTCTTTGCTGAGTTGACAGATGACGAAACAGATGACAATGTTCGGCGTGATCTCATCCTCTTTCTGAAAGAGTTCTGCACTTTCTCTCAGACACTACAACCACAGAGTCGAGATTCTTTCTTCAAGGTGAGAAAACAATGCCCTGGTAAAAAAAAATTTATCATAAACTGAGTGGTAATAATAATCTCAGCCACAGTTGCTACATCACTGTAAACATTATCACTTAATTATAATAATTAGTTTGTTTGGAAAGTCTTAAAATGTTATCTCAAATTATGTTCATATCAACTGCCTTAGAAATCAAAGTAAACTTGCTGTAAGTGAAAATAATGCTGTTTCAGTAAAAAGTCTGAGGTAAATTAAGGTGGTGTACATCAATTATTTCTAAAGCCTTTATAACATCAGGGTAATACAGTTATGTTCCTTTAAGGCAAGCCAACTTGTATTATTATAAAATAAATATGACAATTTCAAATCACAGGATTCAAATCGAGAGAAAGCATTGTATTTATAAATTGTATTATTATGTACACACGTATCATTCAGATGAAAAATGTCTATTTAAACAGTTTTACTTAATAACAGATTTTTGTTATTGTAATCTAAATGTGGCCAGATGAAAAGTGCTTGAAAAGACAGACTAAAGATCATGTTTAGTGAACACATGATTTTACATATATATGTTTACAGATCCCAATACTTTATGATGTATATTAACATTAGTCTTAGTTTTCCTATAATGCTTAAAACATCAAAAATTTTGATATTCTGATTTCTTATATGATCAATATATTTCTTCATGTGTTTTTGTTCTTGTTTCAGACGTTGTCAGTCCTAGGCGTTTTATCAGCTATAGAAATTATCTTGGTAAGTTTTGGAACACATGAATTGAAAATATTTCTTTTGACTTCAAATGCAAAAAATTAAAAACATGTACTTCAGTTACTGCATATGTAACATCAATTCAACCTTGCCATGCATTGGCAGCAGACAACTAATATTACCCCAAGCCCCTTACCCTTTTATGTAAGGAGAGGGGGTAAATGGTAATCACTTTCTGTCTCAGTATGTATGCATCTGTGATAACTTGTGTACAAGATATCATGTGAACCCCATGAACAGATTTGGTTCATATTCATACCTTAGTATCATACCACAAGGCCTGCTTATGCTTAATTAGATTTTGGTGGTCAAGGTTAAAGGTCAAAAATGGAGAGTTAATGTTTTCCCCCAGGCATCAACATTTTAAATGGTAAGATTTTTATGCAAGTGATGAAAGACATTGGTTCATCACTTTACAATTGTTCTAGGATACTGCTATTTAGTGTCTGGATGCCTGTGGGGTTTACTATCCTTAACCAGTGTCAGATAAAGGAATTTTCGGGAGGGAGGGGGAAGCATGTTTTTAAACTTGTTTTGGACTCGCACTTCATTAGTATTCATTAATTTATAGTGAAATACAATTTGGACATGTACCTTGGCAAACAAACTAAATTTATAGTACACACAGACAAGAGTATTGTTTCCTGCATTTTATCATGGAATTGATATGTTCCTTCTCAAACTACAATGGAACATGTATTAGGTGGTTTGGTGATCTGTAAAGCCTGGAAATTGAAACAGCATATTCTGAAATTATTTTATTTTATTTTCCAGGGTCTTGATGACACTAAGATGAAAGCAGCAGCCATCGACATATTTTCTTATATAGTGGAATTCAGTCCGTCCATGGTCCGGGAATTCATTCTTCGAGAAGGCCAAAGTCATGATGATGTATGGAATTTTCCTTCTTTTGATGGAAGTCTATTAGATACTTTTATCATTATCTATGTAGTGGTTTAGAAAAGAAAGCATTGAAAAAAAGTCTGATTATTATATTGCAGGGTTTAAAACCTTTTCTTCATGGTAAAAATTTACATTTGAATTGTAAACTTTACAGCATATTAAAGGTTTGACTTTAGTTTCTAGACATAAAATAAGTTTAATGCAAACATGTACTTTTTGAATTGTTAATTGCAAAAATTTTTTTTTTCTAGGATGACCTACTCATTAATCTAGTCATCGAACAGATGATCAATGATACCGACCCAGGTAACGTATCAATTTTTTAACATGAAAATGTGAAATGTTACAGGTTAAATTTTCAACTACCCCAAGTTATTTTCACATGAATGTGTAGATTTCTTTAAGCCATATAACAAGATTCATTGTTCTAACAGTATAATCATTGTACTAGTTGAATATGTTTCTACTAAATATATATCATGTCTTTATGAGACAAAAAAACATTTCTTATCATTGTGCTTTTTATCAAGGAATGCTAGACAGGGATTGGTCAGTAGACTTTATAGGTAGATATTCGCACAGTGCTAGAAATGTAGGGTGATAGTTTTTTTTAATGCCACCATCATCAGATGGTGAGATAATTCAAATCGGCTTACATCTATGGTTTGTCCATCTGTAAACAAATTTTTATCACTGTGGCTTGAGAAGTCTTCAATGGATCTTCCTCAAAATTCTTACAGACTTTTCTTGGTCAATAGTTGTGGTTATTTGATTTTTGGGCAGATTAGAAAAATAAAAATTGCCAACAGGGGATATCTCAGTTTCATCAAACTTCTGCAGTTAGAATATTATTACTATTTCTTACAGGAATTTTCAAAATTCATATAATTAAGAGCAATAAAATAGGAAAGAAGACAAAATATTAAATTTTTAAAGAACAATTTAAGATAAAATAATAATGGGAGCCGAGATATCTCTTGAGATCTCTTTGTGCAACAAACTTGTGTGTCATAAAAGCTCCCCAAGAAATTCATTATATTACTCTGGTTCACATCATAATGGAAAGAATGGTTTCATAGTCTTTACTACTGGTAGAAAAGTAATTGTCACTCTACAGCAATATACACATATATATACAAACAAGTCGTCATTTTGTACATTTTGAGAGTGAATATTACTATTTTGATCTGATTGTAGAATTGGGAGGAGCAGTGCAGCTGATGGGAATTCTGCGTTTACTTATTGATCCTGAAAACATGCTGGCCACGTCAAATGTAAGGATATGTCTCCTGTATTAAAAGTATTGAAAAGCTATTTATTATTATATTGAGAAGATAGAAATGCTTTTGAATGCTTGATTAAATTTTTACAGACAAACTTAGATAAATGCATTGAATTTTGTGTATAGTGTTTGAAAAAAATTTTGTTGTATGTGACTGACAAGAATACAAGTTTTGGTGATGACTTATTGGTCTGAACTGCAATAAACTTGACCAAAATATAATTTTTTATTTTTTCTTGACTTTATCCAATTTCATCTTCGGGTTTAACTTTTGTGTCATTTTATTTCCAGAAAACTGAAAAGACAGAGTTTTTGAGTTTTTTTTACAAACGCAGCATGCATGTGTTGACTGCCCCATTATTTGCCAACACTGTTGACGAGAGGCCAAGCAAAGGTACAGTTTGTGAGTTGAACACCATTTTACATACCCTGTTCTAGTCAATAAGAACTGCTGCATACAAATTATTGGAATCTTTGAACAGCCTTTTTCTTGGAATTCTCTATATACTAATTTATTTTGCTTTCATGGAAATCTGTATTTACTTATTTATTTTGCTTTCATGGAACATTGTTATAACCAATTAATTTGCTTTCACGGAACTTTGTATTTCGCAATCTGTTTTGCTTTCACAGAACTCTTTATTTTACAATCTATTTTACTTTCATGAAACTTTGTATTTACCCATTTATTTTGCTTTCACGGCAATCTGAATTTTACCAGTTTATTTTGTTGATAGTATATAACTACTTAGTGATTTACAGTCGATTGCCATCCAGAATACTTTTTATGAAATCAGTAAAGTAATGATATTATGATCCCTTAACCAGATTTTCATACCTGTCACCAATTTTAGTATCTAACTCTATATGAATGGGAAACCAGGCATAATCATTGATAACCAATTCAGGTCCATATGTTTGTAATCCTTTTTGTAAAGGAAAAAAATCACTGCCAGAATGAATTAAACTTCTCGAACAGATTTATCATTATTTATAAATAGTAAGTGATCTCACATTGTAATAATGTAATAGTGAAACTCTGCCATGACATTTACATAAATCAAATTATATTGTGTATGTTGTTTAATTTCAGATGATTTCCAAACAGCCCAGCTGTCAAGCCTGATCCTAGAGTTACTTACCTTTTGTGTTGAGCACCACACTTACCATATCAAAAATTACATCATAAGCAAAGACTTACTACGCAGAGTACTAGTCCTCCTCAAGTCCAGGCATGCCTTTGTGGCATTATGTAAGTTACTTTAGACCAGTATCTGTATGTCTTTGGAGGGAGATACATGAGTAGATAAAATAATTGAAATGTATGATTATATATCCCAAACAGAGTGGGAACATTTTGTTTTTGCTGTTTCCTGTCCTTTTTTCTTCTGCCAGCAGTGTCTCTGATACAGTTCTCAAATGTTATTGGATGGAATTTACTGTTACAATATCTGGTGTTTTTTTTTCTTTGTTATTTCTTGTTCTATTCTTCTGCCAGCAAGGTTGTTATTTCTTGTTCTATTCTTCTGCCAGCAAGGTTTTTGTTACATTTCTAAAACATTATTGGATGAAATTTAACGAAACTTTACACAAATTTTCTTGTTTGAGAGGTGGTGTAAGAATTTTTTTGTTGTTTTTTAAATCAGTCCCTATTACTAATCAAGAATGGCTTCTGAATAGTAAAATTTGACCAAAACTTAGATTTTGTCCAATTTCCATGAAAATTAGTGTGTAGCTGTTGTTTCATCCCAGAAGCACACCGATGACATTACTTTTCTGATTAGTTGAAATTTAGATGTCAATTTGTCAAGAAAATTGATGTATTGGTATTTTGTGACATCAGGAACACAATGAAGGAGTCCATTTTCTGATTTTAAAAAGTGACAATTGAGAGGACCTTCTCATAGGTTGCAATTTACATAGTGTGCAATATTGATTAAAATTGGTATATAGATGTTCTCATTTGAGAACATGACATTGCTGACAAAAATTTACATGGCAGTTGGTTTGAAATCCTTGTACATTTTTAGGATTCTCTAAATTTTTCTTTTGAATAATGTGGAATGTAAAAATTGTTTCATTTTTATCACTTTTCGTATCAATCATAATTTAACACTATGTACACCCATTATGACTGTAGGGTGTTCAGGGTATATATCGGTACGATAGAGTCCCAGTTATAGTTTGTGCTTGTTACTCTTGATATGTGATAGTTGCCAATGGAACTTTAGTGATACAGTATATCGGGAATAATTTAAAGACTAATTAATACATCTGTTGAGCTGATTGAGCTGACATACCTGCATTCACTTAAACACTATCTAGTGGTGAATAGTCATGTAATAGATAAATACTGGTTGTTATGCAAGTCTCTTATGTAGTGTGACTGGTCAGTTAGGTCTCCAGCTGCTATTAGAATCTGCACTTATAAACAAAAACGTATAAATGTCCATTCTGAAGTATTCATAGTTGTCAGAAGAGGCCGTTGGCATTTCTGAGACAATAAAATTGCAAACAAATGAAATGCGCAAAAATTGCAAAAGGCCCATTTTGTGAATTTTACAGAAGTTTTGTGGTGTGAAAGTATCCTGATATAGTGTTTAATAGTTTGCAAGTATCTGTTTGATATCAAGTGTTCATTTGGTAAGGTTATAAGATTACTCTCAGATATCCTGAATGTGACCTCCTGAACTCCACTCGTATTTGAAATTAAATCTTTTGATTATTTTCTGCAGGTGCATTGCGGTTCATGAGAAAGATAATTGGACTGAAAGAAGACTTCTACAATAGATATATAGTTAAAGGTTGTTTATTCAAACCAGTAGTAGATGCATTTAAAGACAATGGAAACAGATACAATCTGCTGAACTCGGCAATCATAGAATTATTTGAATATGTTAAACTGGTAAGTCCGATAATAATCTCATGTTGTAGTTTCAACCTGAGTTAACAAGTTTAATTGGTTTTCATATCATACCTGTAACAATAATTGTCTTTTGTGACTTATTTCAGATAAGATATATGATGGATATATATATTCTTTAAAAATTAAAATGGTATATTGGTCTTGTGTACAACTGAATTAAACATGAAAGTAGCTAGTAATATGATAATTCCCATTGTTTAAATACTTCTAGATATACTAACAATTTAAATTACTTGACTTGTTCTGAAAACTCCTGGTTTGCATTATTCCTTTGTCTTGTCTGAATTTGAAGTATTAATACATTCTTTTATATTTTACAGGAAGATATTAAATCCTTATGTTCTCATGTAGTAGAAAGCCATATCAAAGATTTAGAAGTTGTTACATATGTTACAACATTCAAGTCCCTCAAAATGAGATATGAACAACAGCAGGAGAGACTCAAAGAAAAGGCCAGTCTTGATGGGTATGTGGAATTTATATTTAAAGTGTTGTAATAAATAAGACAATTTCATCAGGTATTTAAACAAAAAACCATTCTTTATGGATGTATGAAATATCAGAACACTCGGAGGGCATTGTATATGACAATCAGAATCATTTGAACACACCTGAAGCTATAGCTTAACGAATTTAATGGAAAGAATGCATAACACATTTTACAGGACGCCGTCACTTCTGAGAAATAACAGATATCGACGTGACGCCCGCACTATGGATGAGGAAGAAGAAATGTGGTTTGATCAGGATGAAGAAACGGATGACAATGATTGTACAGTACATATGTCTGACCTGTTCAAGTCCAAGTTCCCTAACTGTGTGGTGACAGTGGAGAGAGAACCTGTGGATACTGAATTTGATCCCATCAATAGAAAAGGTAGAACTGCTGTGGAATTCAAATCAATCATGCCTGATTTATTGTCTTGAGGTTCTAGGGATGAAAAGTGTCTTAAGATGGTGTTCAGGGTAAAAATTGGGAGTGTTTTTCTTCCTTGCTTGAGGTGCATTTTAACTTAGAATGCCCATGTTTGAGATGCCTGTTACTTCTTTAATATTTGAATAACAAAGTCTAGGGACCACTTCACATAGTGGTTTTAATGCACCCAAATTCATGATCCTGATCTAAAACTCAACATTGCTGCCATTGAGAACTTGAAAACATTTCCTACAACTGTCTGAAAGGGTGCACTGATTTATACACCACTTCCTGCAAAAAGTGTCAATATTTCTTGTGATAATTCTAAAAGTTTTGGGGAATTTGTCTTGACATATATTTCTTTAATCCTTTTATATGATTTGTCAAATTCGTTCAATTCATTTTTACTTTGATATCTTCATTCCTCAGTGAAAGAGCAGCCTACAGATCTGCGAGACTCGCCCCCTCGCTTACTGAACAAGTCCTCACCCACCATCAACATTAACCTACGGGCTGGGACGGGTAGTCCTGAGACCAGTCCAAACAGTCCCCCTGGTAGTCCTGGTAGTCCTGGAAGCCCTGATAGTCCAGGCTGTACGAATGACCCATGTCCTACCCCTAACTGCTCCCCCAACGTTCCCATATCACCGGTAGAGAAAGCCAACACCATTACAGCTAAGCGGGTAAGTCTAGACACTGAAATAATCTGGCTCTTTAAAACAAGAAATGTTGAAAAATATCTCAACAAAAATATTATTCACAGTTAGACTGATCACTGAGATACTAACTGCACTTTCCAATTTGTGGCCCGCTTTTTACGACATGAGTTGTTTCCATATTCTTTCTGCTTGATATGTAGTATTGTGAAAGCGATAATTCTTTCCCTTTATATGTTTTGTCTGTAATTTTGTTACTTAACTGTATATATGTGTGAAACATCTTGCCCATGTTATATGCCTCTGCCATTTCTTGTGGAGATGTGGTAATGGGGGATAAAGAATGTTGTCTATGTCTGTCCTGTCCCATTTCTTGTGGAGGTGTGGTAATGGCAGATAAAGAATGTTGTCTATGTCTGTCCTGTCCCATTTCTTGTGGAGGTGTGGTAATGGGGGATAAAGAATGTTGTCTATGTCTGTCCTGTCCCATTTCTTGTGGAGGTGTGGTAATGGGGGATAAAGAATGTTGTCTATGTCTGTCCTGTCCCATTTCTTGTGGAGGTGTGGTAATGGGGGATAATGAATGTTGTCTATGTCTGTCCTGTCCCATTTCATGTGGAGGTGTGGTAATAGGGGATAATGAATGTTGTCTATGTCTGTCCTGTCCCATTTCTTGTGGAGGTGTGGTAATGGGGGATAAAGAATGTTGTCTATGTCTGTCCTGTCCCATTTTAAATCAATATCATATCCTGTGAAGTTCTTGGTAAATTTGTCTCGTATTTACCGTAGCACAACATTGAGTGCTGCATCTCATTATATTAAGGTTTCCTTAAGTAATTGCTTGCAGTTTTGATAAATATTAGATAATCATTTATTGAAAAGGTACTGATTGTTAAGGATTTATAGAAACATTTTGTTCTTAGAGATGACCAAGGCAAGCGACTAATTGGCTTACTTTTATAGTTGTCTTTATTTGTAATCTTGATGCATGTTGCCAATGCACTAGAACAATAAGTTATTGAATTATTGTTTGTTTGCTTTACAGCCAACCCTAGTCGGTTTAGTGGATTATCCAGACGAGGATTCAGACGAAGAGGAAGAAGATGAGGAGGCACCATCAGCTAAACGACAAAGACTAGCCACGTAACACAATCTAGTGTTATAGAGAATAGATGGACTAAGTCATTGAATATGATGCCTCAACTGACCAACAGCCCCAACCCCAAACAAATGTCAGGGCTGGGACAGAGCACTGTCGGGTCAACTGTTGACCCCTTTTTAAGGCTGTGGAATGTGTCTCTTCTCATGCTTTGACCAGCATCAATAGCAGTATGGGTGCTAGTGAAACAATTGCCTGTGATCTGTATGTGGCTTGATAGAAACTTACTACCATTCCACTACATACATGAATTGTGGGGAATTCAAATACCAACGCAACATTAGTTGTTAGGAGATCATGTGACAATTATTGTCCTAAATCTAAATTATGTGGACCATTTGTATTACAGAATGTTTCACCGTCTGTAGAACCTCAGGATCTGAATTTTTTATCTTTTAAAAGAAATTTAAAAGTAAAGTAAAATGAATGTGTTTGCGAGTCGAATGTGCCAATTCTACAATGATCACCCAGAAGGTATTACAGTAGATTTGAAAACATTGACCTTTTGGTCACACTGCCCGAAGTAAGATTACAAGATGTAGTTCTTTCACAAAAGACAATTCAGCACATATTGTTGTGAGAGACCCATAGGGGACCTAAGGGATGCCAGTCGTTGTAGGAATCACATTTAACTGGGATCTCAAATCATGATGCATGCAACATAATCCATTACTGATTATCTCCCTTGAGTTAGTAGGTAAAAATGTGAAAAGCATTTCCACATCTTTTGTGTGATATTTTTTAAACCAACATGTGTCATTAGTTCATAATCATTGTCATTGACATCATTTATCCATTATTACCATTTTCTATTCATTTTCATCTCAGTGCTTCATCAACATAGTAGCCTTGTGTTGTAAATGAATTTTTTGTATAGTTAATTTAAGAAAGTGAAGTACTTCGACCAATTGGTCAAAAATACAGTCACAGACATTTCTTCTCTTCATGCTCTATAGTTTTTAAATGAAAACCATATCTGTATGTGATGAGTGACTTATTTATATATTATTAGAAAATTTAAATGATTGTGTTGTCAAAAATAAGTTGGGAGGATTATTTTCTTGTAGGTTTTGTCAAAAATACACCTGGGAGGATTATTTTCTGGTAGGTTTTGTCAAAAAAAGAAAAAGAAAAAATATCCGGGAGGATTATTTTCTGGCAGATTTGTAAATTATTTTGTTGCTAATAAAATCTCATTGTGCTATGTACACAGTTCCTTGCTGACAGAGTTACACTGTCAGAGGCAGCAAGCATTATTTAAATCTGCATGATTGGTGCATGCCCGTTATGTCATGTACATGTACCATTGTTATTTGTTCCAAGAGGATGTTAAATATGTACATACAAATATATATCTATATAGTAATGGAATAGTCTGTGACTTAATTTTAAATGATGGAATCACACACAGGAAGATGGTTTGAATCCCAAAAAGAAAAACAAGACAAATCTCATGCATTCATTATGTGACGTTTTATGTATAAATAAGCTCATGTTTAATTAAAAAGTAAATATGACAGAAAATAAATGCAATATGAAAACTTACACCCATGCATAGTTGTTGATATTTCATTATTGCCACAAGGGGTAGCTTGAATGAAGTGTAGTGCAAGTGACATACAAACACCCTAGTTTACAAAAGATGAAGATGTTAATATCTTGTTTAAAATAATCCAGGGAATTCACAGAAAATAATTAGGCATGATTAAGTAAGTTTCCGGAAGGTCAAGGTTGGGGTCATGACATTCGACATTGGTATGCTGCACTATCGAAGTTGCCGAATCATTAATGATATGAAAATTGTCAAAACCTTTACTAAAGGTTTAGTACTGAGAACGGTCAAGCTTCATATTTATAAAGTTCAATTAACTCCTAAAAGCAAATAAAAACTCACTTAACAGGACTTGTTTGATTAAGCAAAGGTTGATTTGAACTTAAATGAGAAAATACATTAGGTCAACAGATACAAAGGCAAGGTAAGATTTCCCAACACATGAAGCAGAATCGACAAGATGTCCTGAAGTCAAAGGGGGACGGTCAGTTGGTGGTCTACGAAGTTTTGATGTCGCTTATGTCCATGGTCCGTTCGTAAACAATCCTTGGTTATCACTTTTTCTTGAGAAGAACTAAAATTAAATTATTCGCATTTCATTGAAAGTTCCGTTTTCTCCCTCCTAATTCTGGGACGGAACAGTAAAACAACATGGCCGACACGCCGTCATCTTAGATTTTTACAATGAAAGAATCTTATCGATGGATCCTTCTCAAATTTCGTATGTACATTGCCTTTGGTCCGCAGTTATTCTCTTTGGAGACTAAGATGACATTAAAATGGCTGACAGGTGGCCGTCTTGAATTTTGACAATGTAAGTTTGTTATCACTTTTACGCGAGAAATACAGGAGGGATATTTCTCAATTCCATAAGTTAGTTCTCTCTGATTTGCGCCCTTTTAATTCTGGGACTGACCATGAAAACAAGATGGATGACAGGCGGCCATCTTGGATTGAACGTTCGACGTTCATAAAGAAATAATTCCGGCTTTATTTTTTTTATCCGATTATCACTGTTACCAAAAATTGATTATATATATGCCAACTCATTCTTTGCCCAAGCATTAAGTACAAGCACACAATTGACCGACGGCTCGGTACGAGTTCGTGTCGTGGCATTCTTACACACTGTAACTTGCTGCAAATAGAATTCCCTATCCTCGGTCTACTAGCTTCCACTTTTCATCTAGTTTTGATGAAACTTCATACACAAATTTGCGGCCACCTTGTATTGGTCGAGTACTCATCTCGACCCAGCTGGTTGAAAAATGAGGTTTTCCATTGTTTTACATTGTTGAGAATGTGTTGTTGATTTCTTCATTGTATCGAGCAGTAAACAAAAGCGTATTGTTGGATATGATTGATATTTATGTGCAATAAACGATAGAGTATTGTTACATATTATATATATTTATGTCTGAAAAAGTATGATTGCATTTTCGATTTGTTCGTGGGGCGAGGGGATGAGTGACGTATGTTGGTTGGGATACTGTTCCAATGGGCATAGGATACAGTGCCTAGTACGTGGTCAATCACGTTTCTGAAATAGTTCACGTAACTTATAAAGACAATCAATGCTTTTCTGTTCAGATATAGACGCGGGGAAGAAATGATGACTTTTTATTTTAGCAAGATAGGCTCATACAACGGCATAAATGTTGTTTCTGAAAAAAATACAGACATCGACGTCGCAGTAGTAGGTAGATGTTGAAATATGACACCCTTGTAACCTTGTCGGCTGTCATATTTATGTGCACTGTATTATGGTGTTGGCCCCATTTTCGAAACGTGCATTCCATCAACCATCATATTTGCATTGGGAGGCGTAGTTAAGTTATCCTAACACTTTGATAAGTAAAGTTCGTCCGTGACCCTGCGGCGTGTAGTGACACGAAGTAGGTCATCTTAAGCAGTACAACAATACAAACGGCGTGCCGCGCGCTAAATATCGGTGAGTATACCCAAATATATAACTCTCTTCGATATTTGTGTGCCGTATTTTCAAAATAATAGCATACATTGCTCGACAGAAATTTTATTTTGCTGTTTTTTACTGGAAAAAATGCATTGAAGTCCCGAAACAGTAAAACTGTGCTATCCGGATCTACGTGCGAAGTAAGCAGAAGATAAATGTATTGATATATTATCCGGGTCTATGTGCGAAGTAAGTAGAAGCTTATTGCATTGATGTATTTTCCGGATCAACGTGCGAAGTAAGTAGAAGTTAATTTTTATCCGAGTATCCAACGTAAGGAAGAAAGATGTAGGGAAAAACTAAGAACAAAGAACGGACTATTCAGTCTGACAAAAAATGTGAAACAGGCGGAGATGATGATGAACTAACAATTTAACACTACTGCTGTCATGGTGGTAAGTGTAATAGATAACACATGGATAAAAATCCCTGCATAAATGGACGGGAGCAAGAGTATTCAAACAAAAGCCCAGACAAGCTCTCAGGAATAAGTGACTACGGTAAGGAATCCCAAAGGATACTGAAGTCTTTCAGCAGTCACAAGATTAAACTGATAGAATATGTTACCTTGGCTGTCACACCTGGTAACTGATAGAATATTTTACCTTGACTGTCACACCTGGTAACTGATATAATATGTTACCGTTATTGTCACACCTGGTAACTGATAGAATATGTTACCTTGACTGTCACACCTGGTAACTGATAGAATATGTAATCTTGACTGTCACACCCGGTAACTGATAGAATATGTTACCTTTACTGTCACACCCGGTAACTGATAGAATATGTTACCTTGACTGTCACACCCGGTAACTGATAGAATATGTTACCTTGACTTTCACACCTGGTAACTGATAGAAAATGTTACCTTGACTGTCACACCTGGTAACTGGTAGAAAATGTTACCTTGACTGTCACACCTGGTAACTGATAGAATATGTTACATTGACTGTCACACCTGGTAACTGATAGAATATGTTACATTGACTGTCATACCTGGTAACTGATAGAATATGTTATCTTGACTGTCACACCTGGTAACTGATAGAATATGTTACCTTGACTGTCACACCTGGTATCTGATAGAATATATTACCTTGACTGTCACACCTGGTAACTGATAGAATATGTTATCTTGACTGTCACACCTGGTAACTGATAGAATATGTAACCTTGACTGTCACACCTGGTAACTGATAGAATATGTTACCTTGAATGTCACACCTGGTAACTGATAGAATATGTTATCTTGACTGTCACACCTGGTAACTGATAGAATATGTAATCTTGACTGTCACACCTGGTAACTGATAGAATATGTAACCTTGACTGTCACACCTGGTAACTGATAGAATATGTAACCTTGACTGTCACACCAGAAAGGTGCTCTGTTATTCGGTCTTTTCTGTGCCCGACCTGGATATTCCTTGAGCACATACTCAGTGTCGACACTCGATACAACTCCTGCTAAGGTAAGTGAACTCTCAACTTTCTTGATTTAGTCAAAACATCAGGAATTTTCCCGGGAGAGTACAGTCTCTCTATTGATAAGTTAGCAACAGGCGTCCTTCATTCAGCACGTGAACTATATATCCCGAATTGACAAGCCAGTTGAACGGGTCAGTTCGATGGTAGACAATATCAAAGGAGACAATAACAGAATGTTGAATGTGATGCAAACAAAGACGGTCTGAGTTCAAGAGATCAACTATTGTTGTATAAAACGGCAGCCAAATTGTCATTCCGTTCAGCTTGAGTAAAGAAATGCTTAATCTCGTTCACAAACACACCTTGGAACCGCTAAGTGTAATAGCCGC
Source organism: Ylistrum balloti (assembly GCF_031769215.1). Taxonomy (NCBI): domain Eukaryota; kingdom Metazoa; phylum Mollusca; class Bivalvia; order Pectinida; family Pectinidae; genus Ylistrum; species Ylistrum balloti. Next base: position 1,735,487 of record NW_026782484.1, read on the forward strand.
GACATGTATTGGCTATGTATGAACTTCGATATAAAAGACACTGACAGTAACTATTCTTCCAAACAGCCATGTAGCTTGTGACGAGTTTGAGTCTAGAAAGTGTCTACTACTTGTGGACTTCTATACTAAGTAGGTAATGAAGTTCGTGTTTGCTTGCCATGTGTTACCCTAGACACTGCTTTCTAACAACGGAACGCAGTTTACTTCTACAGTAACTCGGCCAGGAAGAAATGTACAGCAGTCAGAGCGACTTGACATGCAAATAGTGTTATATTACTGTAGAATAATGTGATAGTGTCATTTTTTTTGTCATCGTTTATTTGTGTTGCATTAGCACTGTGGAAAGGGCACAATAGTTCCTGTCCTATTTACCAGGACAATATTGCTAAGTAATTGGTATTAGTTAATGGCTTGTAATGTTAAAAATTATGCTTTTTTTCTGACAATTAATTTCTACAATATTTCAAAAGTTCTAGTGACAATTAAATTGAACAAGCAGAAAGTGACTGTGCTTATGAATAAAACTACACAAGATTAATGATTTAAACATCCTTTATTCAGTTAGTTCATTTATTGGCACATGTACAATTTTTTTCTTCTTAAATGTAAAGGGGATGTAATGCATGGTTATGCTTGACCAGATCACACTACAGTCGGCATCAAGTTACGATGAAAAAAATAGACTCTTTCTTTTAGAGATAAGATATGATTATATCGTTTACTGAAATTATTACATTGTTAAAGAAAATGACGATACTACTTATTCAAGTTGGTAACATCAATAATCAATAAGTGGTATCACCTTAACATTTACTTTATAAAATCAACCAATAGAGATCACTTATTTTAATTGTGATCTAAGCAGAGACAAAGACTAAGGGGCTGAATATATGATATATAACATAAAATCATACAACTTTAAATATAGTTGACAGATATTCTCTTGTGAAATACATCTCGATTAGTTATAACGTGCACGTGCTGCGGAGGAGCTCTCGCGTTACCGTCCTGGGTAGCTTTACAGATACGGTACACGATACAACATTGCTGTGGGATATGGGTGAAAGGAAGTGATGGATATTGAAATGGTTGTTATTTTTACATGTGTTATTAAGATACCTGTATGTTATTTTATTAGTATAGTTCCTATTTGTGACGAATCTTTTAAAATTGTCACGTTTTGGTTTTTTTCTTTCTGTCGTAACCTTTACAATGATGAGAAAGATTTCAGTGGTCTTAATGTGGCACTGGTCAGGTGATCATACCATGATTCACTATGTTACGTCATAGTGCTCGGCACTGCGTCATTCGCATTATGATCATATGTAACTATTTATAGAGAATACATTGTGAGTATCTATAAATATAAGCTGTATTCTGACTCGGGACAGAAAGACAAAAGTGGCTCGCCTCTTTTGTCTTTCTTCACCCTCGCCAGAATACAGCTTATATTTTAAGACGCTGACCATGTATTCTACATATCCCGCAACGATGACGCACTCTTAAATAATTGCTCTGCACAGAAATGTAGTTTCAAACGTCAATGGATATGACAGCGATTTTATGAATTTTCGTAAATATACTTAATCATTACAACATATAAAATCACTTATTTCAACAGTTATTTATATTATCCAACGTAATTATTGAATACATTCAGAAAGTAATTTCGTCGAATTTACGGACGTGTTGGAATACAGCAAAAATGTATGTGACGAGTGTATTCCGGCAATGGCGGTGCCAGTTGCAGGGTAAAATAATGTAGGCCTATGTAGAGCACTCGTGCATTTGTAGAAATGTTGTATCTTTTAATCAGCAGTTATATATTTTGTTTGTTGAATGTTATTGATAGCACTAAGGACAGATTATTTTACGTAAACTTTATTGGTAATTAAATAAATTCATAAGATCTGAAAAAGTACAAAACTTGTAGAATAGGTAAAATAATCAATTTTCTTTTAGAGTTATGCCCCTTCCTTCATAAAGATTGCGTTAAGATTGATCACTGGGCCCTTTTCTCTTTCATTCCTATTACAACACCACAAAGACCGTCACCATTCAAAAACCTCTTAATGTAGGTCATGCGGTTTTGTTTTAAATTTTGCTAACTATTTCCTTTCTATAAAAGTTTTTAAAAGTTTTTCAATGTCTATTTTTAAGATTAAGTGTAAGCATACGTAGTGTTATAAAAGGGGAAACCCCACAGGAAATAGCGTGCATTGGCGGGAAACTGAATAGTTGTTTATCTGCCATCGCCAGGGATCTCACATCAAGTCGACCGCCAGTGTGTCCTAGCCGGTGTTCTAACAAAAGGTAATTTGTCGTTATCTTTGCTGATAAAAGTGAAACGGTTTGGCATGTAAGGTTTACGTATCTACGACTTCCATTAAAGTGATGTCTATCCGCTTGACATATCATGATACACATAAGTATTGGTGAACCACATATTTTGATCCTACGTGTCAGAATTTCACCATCTTATTTTCTGAAAGGTGACGATGCTCTCCATTCTACAAGATGATGCGACGTCTACGTTTGTTGGCCTGATCGGTGCCTCCGTGCTCAAGTATGGATTTACAACATGGCTAGCTTCAGGTAAACCCAGAGTCTACGAGAAGGTCGGGAAAGTGTCTAGTCTACATCTTTACCCGGTGAAATCATGTCGAGGACTGGACATCGAAACGGCCAAATGTACAGCAATAGGATTGCGTCAGTTTGGAGTCACAGACAGGTTTGTTACCTCATCGTCAAATCTTACCTCTCAAATACCTAAATCAGTTAATTCTAACACTACCCTGTCGTGTCACCTTCAACACTGATAATGTCACTTTTACAAGAACAATTACGTCACAACCCATCCTAACACATAGGGATCTACATATTCTTAGATAACTTCTATCTCATTCTACTTTCCCGCCATATCTTGAAGCTTGACCCCATATAACCTGTGATGTCATGGGCTGGCTGAACTATTATTAGGTCTCGAGTAAGGATGTATTACATTATATGGATTCACATGCCCTATATAGATAACCATGCACATTGTCATGTGTTTGACTTGTTAGCTTGACGGCTCGGGTAGCTTCTTCCAGAAATATCTATTATAGGTCATGCACGTGCGCTTTGTGATATATTTATGTTATTTTTTGACATTTAAGTCGTTTATACTTAAGGGAGAACTAATATTTTTGTTGACAAGGTTAGTCAGTGATATGTATGGATGCACGTATTTTGTTATAACTTTTTGGATGGTGATATTTCATGTGAAAAAGACATTCTAATAGCAAATTTATGGTACCTTTCAGATTTTTGTTTAACGAGTTTTATTATTAAAGTATTTCGTATGATTATAAGTCGCGCGTGCCACATATCCGACCAAAACATTTAACATTTTATCATAACCTTATATGGAAAGGAACATTTCCCTTCGCCAGTTCCCATCGTGAATGCCATACCAAACGTTGTACTGCCTGTTATCTAACAGCTTATGATCAACCAAGACATCAAACCATGCATCAATTGTTATGGCGACGAAGATTCATTAAGTGTAAATGTAAGGTCGAGTTTGTAAGAAATCCAAGGAGATTCGAAACATTCTTTGAATCTTCTCAAACAGTGGTTATTAAAAAATTAAAATAGCATCCCACAGAATCGAGAGCTTTCAAAGTAAATACATTTTCAGGGATCTCATTTGATATAAAATTGCTTATGAAATGGAAGAAAAAAATTGATTTTGTCCTTTGAGATTTTTACTAACCACCTGTCAACTCGTTCAGTTTATAGTAATACACACAAGGAGGAACAAAAAGGGGGAGGGATTGGGTTTACCGTTGTCGAAATAATATTCATGCTATTTATAAAGCATTTTGGATAATTTAGTAAAGAGCTTTTATTTTTAAGTTATATGAAAGAACCATTCATGATAACAGAGACCAGAATGATCAAAATATGACGTCACCAGAAGATGAGGGATACCAAACATATATAAATCCTACGTTTTTCGTCTTCACTGTTTAAATGGTTGAAAGCTAATTATACATGTTTTTCAAAGAAAAGTGTAAAAAATACGTCTTAATCCTGATTTTTGTTTATCAGACACTGGATTCTAAGCTCTAAAGACAACAACTGGATTAATGCAAACATGGAGCCAAAACTTACTCTAGTGACTGTGAAGTTGCACGAAGACATGGTGGAAATGACGGCCCCAGGGATGGAACCTCTTCTGGTCCCCTTGAACCCGAAACTCGACAAGACATGGGTCTGCCATATTGGGTAATGTTAGCCTATCAGTTGATTTATCACAAAATCGTTTCTGACGCAAATAACCGCCATCGCTGTTTTTGAGCAAAGGCAATAAATATGAATAACGCACAAACATGAATTCTATTGATAAAAAGTACAAGATCAGATGTTCGGGAAAGGAATTCGTCTCCATGCTCATCAACACCTTCAAAGATGTAACCAAGATCGGCACAAACGAAGTTGATCGGGAGACAAATTCAACATGCGTCATTCTTTAAATTTGTCTTCAGACTAACTCAGTATCCACGGACATGGATAAACGCTGTTGGTTACGTTGTTGGTGAGGATCAGTGCACTGTGACCTTAATAGCCGTAACCTGTAACTGTAGGTTACGTTGTTGGTGAGGAGCAGTACACGTGTGCCCTTAATGATAGCTATAAGCTTTATCTGTTTATGTCAGTGATTTTTAGCAACGGATTACTCGATTTACATCGTCGTTGAAAAATTGAATGACAATGAATCATTGACAAAGCTAAAGTGATGGGTGTAATGGGAACTGGGTTAGGTGTTCTCATAAACCCTTGATAATTATAGCTGTTATTTTTAATGCCTTGATAAATAATATTTGTTGGTTTTTTTCGATAAAAAATTTGGTTTGATGAAAGTATACCGATCAGTCCTGCCTCGTATGGAATTGAAAACAAAAACAACATGAAAATACAAACATGTCTACAGAACTATTATCGTAACTGAAAAAGACACATGGCTACCGTGAATGATGAGTCCTGATGTACACTGATATTGCTAAAGTGTTCCACTTCAACAGCAATACAAGGCACAGAGCCAGGAAATTAACGTTCAAGTTAATGGAGCGGGCACATCTATTCGCCACAGACCCCCCTCTCCCTACCAGGGCATAGTGGTCCCTTGGGAGGGGGGGTTGGGGGGTTGGCTGCACTGGTTATAACTCTAAAAGTTTTATTAGAACACGTGCTGTTTACTTGTAAGCGTTTAACAAGATCTTCAGTATATTTCATTTCGGCCTCAGTCTTCTTTGCTATCAAGCCATATCTTTTGTTACAGGAAAGAGGAGACTTAAAATTGTGTGTGGTTATTGATAAAGTTAAAATGCGTCATATATACAAACAACCACTTAGCTATTTAAATAACTTAATGTAAAACGACAAAAATATTTCAACATCTTATGACATGATATGATGTGTATTCTTGTGTCAAAGGTTGTCATTCGTTACAGCAATGGCCCAATGGCCATAGACACGCTGGATTGCGGTGACGAAGCTGCGGATTGGTTCACCAAACACACAGGACGGAAAGGAGTCAGACTTAACTACTCTCACCCGGATCTGTCAAAACGGGAATCCATCAATTTTAAATATCCATGGGAACATTATGCGCTACCCGGAGACAGGGTAAGTGTACGGATTAGACAACGAACCGGCAGGTTTAAGGTTATACATATATAAGGTGCCACCATTCTTAGACCCAATCCTTCCTTCATTCTACAGTCTCTGAAGCGCCATGTTCCCAGTATATGAAGATGATCAAACCCAGTGTTTCCACCAAGGATTTCATGATAGGTGGGGGTATAGGAAATATAACCGGGTACATATATCTATCGCCAGTTCGGTATTGTCATATAGACGAAGAAAGTTAATAAAACACAAGGCTTCGTTATATCTATATTATTGACCAAGGTCCAAGTTTATCCTATATTATTGACCTAGGTCCAACTATATTCTATATTATTGACCTAGGTCCAAGTATATTCTATATTATTAACCAAGGTCCAAGTATATCCTATATTATTGACCTAGGTCCAAGTATATCTATATTATTGACCTAGGTCCAAGTATATTCTATATTATTAACCAAGGTCCAAGTATATTCTATATTATTAACCAAGGTCCAAGTATATCCTATATTATTGACCTAGGTCCAAGTATATCTATATTATTGACCTAGGTCCAAGTATATTCTATATTATTAACCAAGGTCCAAGTATATTCTATATTATTGACCAAGGTCCAAGTATATCCTATATTATTGACCTAGGTCCAAGTATATCTATATTATTGACCTAGGTCCAAGTATATTCTATATTATTGACCTAGGTCCAAGTATATTCTATATTATTGACCTAGGTCCAAGTATATTCTATATTATTAACCAAGGTCCAAGTATATTCTATATTATTGACCAAGGTCCAAGTATATCCTATATTATTGACCTAGGTCCAAGTATATCTATATTATTGACCTAGGTCCAAGTATATTCTATATTATTAACCAAGGTCCAAGTATATCCTATATTATTGACCTAGGTCCAAGTATATCTATATTATTGACTTAGGTCCAAGTATATTCTATATTATTAACCAAAGTCCAAGTATATTCTATATTATTAACCAAGGTCCAAGTATATCCTGTATTATTGACCTAGGTCCAAGTATATTCTATATTAGTGACCAAACTTATTCACGGATCTTGACGTTAAGTGACGACAGGAGTCAGCATTTTCCTATAATCTGAACAATATAACCACCAGCTGTTGGCTGAAAATGAAGCCGAGGGAAGACCCTCTATGATAGCATGTGGAGAACACTGAAACCTCTCTGAGAGATACACATGGCATATAGAATAATCGGCGTTTATAAAGGAAAGTCGACAGGAAATCATTTAAACTGCGAATAGTAATGCCATAGTTTTGATCTCCCACACGGATAGTTCTGATATTTTTTCCTTTTGCTAATAGATGGCATTTGCGAATTACTGTGCCTACATGATGATGACCAAAGAAAGTCTTAACGCTCTGAACGCGGAACTGGAGACACCTGCGAATGTAAACAACTTCCGGCCAAGTATCATGATGGAGGGATCGTCAGCTTTCGAGGAGGTTAATTTTGTTGTGTCGTTGCTAATATCTCCACATGATATGTGGGATTAGGTGTTATATAATGTCAAAAACTTGCGTGGCATTCCTTGGCCACAATTTAACTTGTTTTAACTGTAAATCACTGATGTTCATTAGTTCGTTTGATGACCTTCCGAAAAAATAAAAATATCACCATCAATTAAAACAAGTTTTCGTTAAGTGATGATTTTATCTAGTTAACTATTAAAATGATTTTAAACATTATTAATTACATTGCTGTGTCGTTCATTTATAGGATAATTGGGATGCAGTGAAGATAGGTACAACCTCCTTCAGGATGATAGACATGTGTTCCAGGTCAGTTCACCAGGTTTTACATAAACTTCCTCCTATTGTCAGTGTGCTGATAAAGCTCCGCCATGATCAGCATGTCTGTCATTATCATTATATATATTAAAACTTTACATAGACAATTTTCAATACTTATCATTGATAAGACACTAATATGGAGAACACACTGAATAAAGCGGTTTTAGTATATAGGTATAAAACAACATACTAGAGAAGATACAATGTCCGTTTGTTATTACTGTCACGCCATGCTATGAGACAAGTATTCGGTAAACAACCGAGGAAATAGGGTCAATCTTCGATGAATTCTTCTGTTCATCAAAAGATGACGGATATGTCCGGTATTCTTTGTTCACTGTAGCGTGAAATTATGACTTTGGTACATTTTTCGCATTATTGAATCTTCTGGCATTTTACGCTTATTTCGAAAAATTTTGAGTTTTATCAGTCGCCTCTTAGATTTCAACAACTAATGGCCATATCATCATTACTGACGAGTTCTAGGAGGACGAGACAGTTGTATAGCGCGATATAGCCGTACACAGTCAGACAAATATGTTGACTAAGCTAATATGAGTTAAACTCGGCTTTAAAATCGTTTTTATATTGTTTTGTAGATGTAACCAGGTCAACGTTGTACAAGAGGAGGGCAAACATTCAAAGGACAAGGAACCGTTTTCTACATTGAGGCGGTTAGTATGTTTATTTCATCAGTGAAAAAATACACTCGACAGAATGTATAGTTATTTCTTTAAAAAAAAAGAGTTTTTTTATTTATAGTATTAACATTTTCTAGAGTACAACATTGTAACTATTTGACACACATTTTCACAATATCTGTTAGAGGGTCACTGTTGCCTCTCGGATTGTCTCCACAGTTTATACACCATTGAAGCCCCCTAATACTTCATCAGATCAAATGAGACTTGTGTCATTTCAGTTTAATATTTGTCTTCTCCAGTGTAACAGGAAGACACCTTAAGTAAATAAAACGTGTACCTGTTGATATTTAGAAGGAAAAGATTGCAATTTTGTAATATTTTTATATATTTATATATATCAAAGTTGTATTGTTTCGTTGTCCAGGATCCGGAGTTTCCCGGAGTATGGTGTCAAACCCTGTATTGGTATCTACCTGGCACCAGATGTGGAAGGGACCATCAGTGTTGGCGACGATGTTTATGCTATCCGGAAGTAGAAAAGTGTCTTGGTGAAATAACAGAATAGGATCACCTCTAGAACTTTTGGAGATCTATAGCGCTTGATGTTATAGACAAGGGAAAATATTTTTAAAAAGCTGTGATTTTACACGATGTTTCAAATGATGGAAAATATCCTGGAGCAATATAACACTGTGATACTGAATGATTAATATGTATAAAAATGAAATAAATATGATTTTCATTAAGTCGAATTTTCTTTATTTTCTCTCCAATTTTATCAAAATGGTAGAAAATACTTTTTAATGATTTCTGTATCAATGATGTAACGTTCCATGAGGCCAAACTAGTAGTCACTGCTGTAAATCCGACTGACCCAGGAGACCAGACTAGTAGTCACTGCTGTAAATCCGACTGACCCAGGAGATCAAACTAGTGATCACTACTATAAATCCGACTGACCCAGGAGACCAAACTAGTGGTCACTGCTGTAAATCCGACTGACCCAGGAGACCAAACTAGTAGTCACTGCTGTAAATCCGACTGAAGCAGGAGACCAGACTAGTGGTCACTTCTGTAAATCCGACTGACACAGGAGCCAAGCTTGTGGTCACTGCTGTAAATTCGACTGATTCAGGAGACCAAACTAGTGGTCACCGCTGTAAATCCGACTACCTCAATAGACCAAACTAGTGGTCACTGCTGTAAATCCGACTGACACAGGAGATCAAACTAGCGGTCACTGCTGTAAATCCGACTACCTCAATAGACCAAACAAGTGGTCACTGCTGTTAATCCGACTGACCAAGGAAATGAAACTAGTGATTTCAGTCAAAAGATTACAAAGCGTAGCCGAATTGACTACATTACATTGTTTCCATCTTGAGTATATTTGGTTTGTAATCTATCTACCATCGCGTCACACTTTTTTCGACTTAAGTGTACATAGGTTTATAGTACATCCGAAAAAGGTGGTCGGATCCCTACCATCACGTACACTACGTACGTCAGTGCTAGTACACTTCACACTGGTTATTTGTAGATGGTCATTTGTCTGATGAAGCTGGCCGTGTAGTCATCGTTACGTCACACTTTTACTGATTGTGTTATAAGAACTTCTATTCTATTTTAATATGTTCCTGATGCTAAACGTCAGATTGACAAAGAATTTCACTCACATGGGGATGTTAAAAGTAAGATATGTGATTTTTGTGGTGTTTAATGTTAATTATGCATTAGAAATATGTCAACACATCACCTACTTTAAATGTTTTACCGACGTGAGATAAATCTCAACCGAGCATCACAACGTTAGCGTTAGGCTATATATTTGTTGGATTATTGATACAATAGGGCCCATGGCAGATGCAGCTCTGGACAAGCTGTGGTATTTGTGTCAGCTTTTAGATATATTTAACATCTTCCTAAGAATGAAAATTGTTAAGGCATATGTAATGTATTCATAGTTACACGGAACATGTTTAAAACACAATGGGAAAGTGTAAATTGTTCATTATTCTTACTATCTATTAAATTGCACGTGATTAGATAACATGTTGGTTAGTATTGACTTCAGTTTTCATTATCTTTTTAAAAAATATTTTTCATTCATTTTCCGTCATATATTACACAAAACATGCATATGAATATATTACAATAGATGATTGACCATCTTAAAATAATTACAACATCTACAGTTTTAGAAAGCTTTTAATCCTAATCGAAAAGCATGATGAGATCTTATAGTAAAAGTTTATGATTGAATGACCATTCTTTTGAAATAAATAGAGAGACATACAACTCATAGATCTTTACCCAAATTTAAACGTGGACAGGGTCGTGGTTGAGTAGATGGTAGCTGGTAAGCAGCACTATAGGAGTTACCGAATAAATTATATTTAACTTCAATTTGAAAATTATTACAACTAATCTCAAAGATGGAAGTCCCATGTGGAACAGTCTAAGTCTTTGACGATAATTTTATATTATGATCAATTACTAAGAGTAAATACAAAATACTATACAGGATTTCATCTTTTCATCAATCAAAAATTGCTTGAAATTCAAATGAGAAAAGGCATATTCTAAATTCAAGGTCACCAAGTACGAAAGAAAGAAACTATTTTCTAATACGTGAAGCGGAATTGACCAAATATGATCCTCCAAATCAGGGAGAAGGTAAGAGGTACACTTTGGATGTCGACCCATCTTCTTCTTCACCAAATTTAACAATGAAAGAAACGAAAAAAATATCCGGAATCAGGAGCATAGTAATTAAATGAAAAAGAAAACATAAATTAATATCTGTAGGATATCATATGGAAAATAATTCAGGAAATTAATCAGCTAATTTTCCTTACAACGAAGTTGACGGAAAAAATACATGGAATCGCATAACCAGTCCCTCGAATATAGGGATATAACATACTACCACGCACTACTGCCTTCTTCCAAAAACTCAATTTGTGAAAGTTGAGTTTGCAAATAAGAGATTGGGTGCTGTAAGCATCAGCAATGCTTTACACCAGAAGTCTGCAGGTTAACATTTCATCATTCTAACATTCCAAACAGAAAAGAAACACACGTGTAAGTTCCAACAGTGACTCCGAGCCCATCGTATCCAAACTATTTAACTTCAAACAAACGCTAAAACAACTGAATGTGGATGACCTAAATGTTAGTCTTTACTCAAGTTGTTCAGGAAGTGTCTTAATTATCGTGAAACCCAAGATAATTATGAATTCTCTTGAAACCTGTCAGAGAATGGATGAAAAGAGTACATGCTGCATTGATTCACTGAATGGGTAAATTCCATTTTGTCCTTCATTTTTCTTGAAAGAATAAGCAGGCTCAAATCTGAAATGGAAACAAAACACAGGTCAGCGTTCCTTGTCCCTCCTGATGTTAAATTCACACCTTACTTGACAGGTATGCCATTGTTCTGTTTGTCGACCATGCAAACTTGTTTCTCAGTTCCTTAAGAGAATTACTCATGTTTTGTTTCCCAGGATGGTATGTCGCCTTTTCTGAAATCAATCGCAGACATTGTACTTTCAAAAGGAACTGAATGAATCTTCGATCATCATGGCCGGAAAGGACCCAAAAACAGTACAACATTTACATAAAAAATTGATTTTTGGAGTTCAGCTGCGCGGAACTTTCTTGAGGAGATTTTTATACAGCATGTTAAAAAAAGGTCTCCTTTGCCAAGCAATTCTATTATATGAGACCCGCTAACAGTTTCTGGCAATTTTGATACTATAGATCGCTGTTCATTAAAAATGTTGCCATCGAAAGTGGTAACAATGTTGGCGTTATTGACTGGATAGCGGAAACAGTTACTCCATGTGATGGACATGCTTATTGTCATATTCCAGCAGAATTGTGTGAAATTTAAACATGGTGGTTTGTTGAAATAGTATTGACTCAATTTTTATCAAAGTGGACTTTCGTTCGAGAGATAAACCCTCTCCGTGTATTTTTACCCAACTTATTCATTATGGTTTTTTTTATAGTCTTGACCCAATTTTAATCAAAGTGGAATTTCGTTCGAGAGATAAACCCTCTCGGTGTATTTTACCTAATTTCAGGAATACCTGAAAAGTACTTAAGATGTTCGAAGGAAAAACATACGCGGTTTCTCGGTTACCAAATGCCATATTATCCTCTGTGCAGTAGTACAATCACACGATTGATAAATGCTTGCAAACACAGACTGGAATAGACATCAACATTTTTATCTCATAGTTCTAGAGCAGCGTCCATATCAGCTGTGTATCAATGTGCTTCTGGCATGAAAACTGCTGGATGGAGAAATACTTCAACGTTCTCCAGATTTATTCAATTAGTAGTTAGGGTATGATGTATATAAATGGACACTTGATATCAAGTCTATAACCCCAGTTGTTAAGGAGGTCATATTCGTGGTTGTGTTTTCATTGTGACTTTTACATAAACATTCATTCTGCAAACCATGAAAAACTATTATATGGATTGTGCATTCTGGTGAACACAACAGTGATAGACACAGGCAAACTAATTATATGCTAGACTTGAGAAAATAACATGTACTCATGGTTTTTAGAATACACTAAACATTTCTTTGTTGAGTGAGTTTTTTGTATTTTGTCCTTGAGCAGTCTTTAAACATCTCACAGAATCGCGTAGTACTAATCAGAAATGGAGACAGAATTTGAAAATTAAATGAATTCTCCTGCAAGCAGTAATTTGATTAGAATCGTCATCACTCCTGCTGTTATTATTAAGACTTGACAATATTTCAACTACATCAAATAAACGGTGCTACTGAAGTGTTCACTCACATGCTGACGTACGACTAACTTCTGACGATGCGCACGCATCTCACGTGATATCTACGTACCATCAGAAGACATAATCCTTTCAGCTTTCAACTTAAGGTAGGTCTCATCTAATTTTCAGCTTTGATTTTTGTTCCTTTTTTACAATCAATATAAGGACATTACCATTACTTTTTATAACCACAACCTGGTTATCTCCACCCTCTCACCCCCCTATATAACCCCCAAGCCTACCCTTCTGGAAACAGTGTGTGTATGTGAGTGGAGGGCGGGCTTAGGTGAAGGGAGCGGGGTTAGTGTGTGAGTGGAGGGCGGGTTGGGGGGGGGAGGGGTGGATGGGATTTAGACTGGAAACAGTTGGTCTGTTCGTAGAAAAGTTTTTAGGACAACTTTCCTAAACTTGTGAACCAATATCAGTGACACAAGAAAGTTAGGGTCCATGCAGGATTTTTCAGCGGATAATTTTGACGTTATGGTAGCAAAGTCACTACTCACAGGTATTTGTGACATATAGCTCATCAGTCCTAAAACCATTTTTTCACGGAACTTGATCAAATGGTATGTTTTATCAAAGCATGTGATCTGACACGTAATGCAGTGGCTATTTTAGAATCAGAGTAAACCAGGGGTGCCACAGAAAGTACTTGAGCGTTCAATCAAAATGAGCAAATTCAATAAATCTACGTATCTACAACTTCCATTAAAGTGATGTCTATCCGCTTGACATATCATGATACAAACACATATTGATGAACCACATATTTTGACCCTACGTGTCAGGATTTCACAATCTTATTTTCTGAAAGGTGACGATGCTCTCCATTCTACGAGATGATGCGACGTCTACGTTTGTTGGCCTGATCGGTGCCTCCGTGCTCAAGTATGGATTTACAACATGGCTAGCTTCAGGTAAACCCAGAGTCTACGAGAAGGTCGGGAAAGTGTCTAGTCTACATCTTTACCCGGTGAAATCATGTCGAGGACTGGACATCGAAACGGCCGAATGTACAGCAATAGGATTGCGTCAGTTTGGAGTCACAGACAGGTTTGTTACCTCATCGTAAACCCTGAATGCCATTACGAATGCTGTTAATCTTTTACAGCCAATGGAGAACCTAGATATCAGACCTCGAGTTTTCTTGAATTGATACAAACAACTTTTTGTGGCGACAGAAGACCCATTAAGTGAGAACCTGAGGTCGACATTCTGTTGAAATTCATGAATATTGAATTTGAATATTCTATTAAGTAAACATTCTTAAATAATACATGAGGATTAAATAAAAAACAGATAGTATGTTCTCTTTTACGGTCGTAGAATTAGTACTTAATTTTTACATTTATTATCTAAAATATTAAGTTTTCAGCAAGTAAAGCCGAATGCTATTGCATCTATTTTCATGTATAAAATGATATCCTAAAGTGGTTAATTAAAATATCACATCAGTGTCACAAAGAAACGATTGTTATCAAAGTGAATCGGCCTGTCACACCTAATCTGAAGTTGCATGTGGATTTATTTTTCATTTTATTCTAATCAAATTTGGGATTTTCGCTTTCTTGTTTCAACACTAACTACATTTGAACAATTTGGTACCAGGTATTAGAACGGTACTTTGAAAATGGCTGTGTCGAAATGGGAATCATGTTTGCTCATAATTGTAGTAGCGGAATTTTTCAAAATGTCTTTCGGGTAAATAACGAATATTTATGACACATTTATGATAACTGAGGCCAGCTTTGTCAAGATACGATGTATTATAAGATGAGGCATACCACACAAATATAAACCCTACGTGAACATTTCTTGGCTCAATTGCTTAAAACATTGAACACTAATTATGTTTCCAATCTGAAAGGTATAAAACACACGTCTTAATCCTGATTTTTGTTCATCAGACACTGGATTCTAAGCTCTAAAGTCAACAACTGGATTAACGCAAACATGGAGCCAAAACTTACCTTAGTGACTGTGAAGTTGCACGAAGACATGGTGGAAATGACGGCCCCAGGGATGGAACCTCTTCTGGTTCCCTTGAACCCGAAACTCGACCAGACATGTGTCCGACGTATCGGGTAATGCTAGTTTGTGATTTTCCCTGAAATTCCTTATTTCTGACTATAAAAAAACTCCGTTGCTCTTTTTTTTTAACCTGAAAGGAAATCATACACAACAGACACATTCAGTCAATCAAAGAGGACAAATAGAATAAGAGCCGGACGAACTTTCTGTTCACCGACCACTTCCACAATGTAATCGAAATCGTCATCTTAGTTCAATCATTTAAATGAGATTCGATTCTTAGATCGAAGTAATGTCTTGTTCTCAAGAGGAGGATCAGGGCAATGCTAAGAAATCACCATTCAGCAATCTGTATCTAATCAAAACTGTTGAAAAATCTTGTTGATTACAGTACTGGTCCGTTAGCTGTAGACACGCTGGATTGCGGTGACGAAGCTGCGGATTGGTTCACCA
Source organism: Ylistrum balloti (assembly GCF_031769215.1). Lineage (NCBI taxonomy): Eukaryota > Metazoa > Mollusca > Bivalvia > Pectinida > Pectinidae > Ylistrum > Ylistrum balloti. The sequence goes on from NW_026782484.1 coordinate 1,750,928, forward strand.
AACACACAGGACGGAAAGGAGTCAGACTCAACTACTCTCACCCAGATATGTCAAAACGGGAATCCATCAATTTCAAATATCCATGGGAACATAATGCGCTACCCGGAGACAGGGTAAGTTTACGGATTAGACTACGAACCGGCAGGTTTAAAGTTATAAATAAACACTTGTGCTGGTGGTAGGATGTTAAAACATTTCAGCTTTCCAAGAACCAATCCTTCTTTTTTATAGTACAGTCTATAAGTCTGATGTCAAAATTAGTTTCAACCACCATCATTACTATAGAAAATTACGGACGTCTGCTAACACCACCAGTGAAAATATTTTAAGTGTTGGCAGCTACTGGCGGACACCATTTAATTTTCTGATGGTCATCACAATTATCTGGCGGCGGTAGATAACTGAGTGTTGGCCGCCAAATATCTGAGTGGTGGCCACCAAAACACTAAGTGGCAGCACCAGATAACTAAGTGGTGGCACCTAGAAAAATAAGTATTAGCCGCCAGATAATTATGTGATGACCACCAGAAAAGTAAGTATAAGTACTTTCACAAATAGTACTATATATAATACATGATTTAAAGCATATAGCTAAATAAAAAAATTGCATGCTATTTAATTGATTTGTAAAATAATGAATAAAAGACGCATTAATAACGATTTTCTATACAAAATATCAAAGCATGTATTAAATCGCATCATAGAGCTTCTACTCCTCGTCAAGGATGCTAGGGGTCAAAACTGGGAGAAACTAGAAAAAGTCACAATAGGACGAAATATATATATACATGTATATATTATTGTTTCACCCTATATGTATATATAATATATGATCAACGAAGTAATAATTTGACATTTCACTTGTCCGTACTGTCTACTGTCTTTATTATACATTGTGATTTGGATTCAGTACCAATATTGGACCATACCGTCGATATTACTGACTATATTCTATATTAGGAGGTGCACTTACCATATAATTCAATAAATGTCGTCTATTTTCAAGATAAGAATATCTTAAGGATGTACTGCTCTAAGAAATAAGAAGAGGTCCAATGGGCCTACAGAGCTCACCTGGTATATGTATATACCAGGCAAATAGCATGCCTCTAGACCTTTTACTTCACGAGAAGAGTCGTTTAAAGGTTTTAACAAATATGACCTCGAATATAGGTCAAGTCTTTTTTGGCAACCTTTGTCAGGCCTCATCCTAGGAACATATTGGCCAAATATCAAAACATTTGGAATCTTTAAAGGAAAAAGTTGACGCTGGACGCCGCGCCACGGCATAAGCTCACTTGTCCCTTTGGGCCAATATTAAACTTTTGTTTCGCTGGGTTTTTTTTTTATTATTATTTAGATAAGAGAATACATGTGAAACAGGAAACACTTCATTTTCACTTGTTCTCATTTTCTCTTTAATAACAACCATTTTTGTAATTTTCGCGTGAGTTTTAAAAACATTTCATCTGCAATTAAAATTGATAGTATGACACTTGGATATCAAGAAAAAAATAATATAAAAATGCTTGATTAATTCTACATCGCAACCGAAAAAAGAGAATTTAGGTAAATTGTTTATATCCCTTATTTAACCATTTTCTACTTTTTAAATTTTTTTTAAAAGACTTTATTCTTTATTACTTTAAGACTATTTCCTTGATTAAAAAGGAGTCGCTAAGGTTTAATTTTGCATTTTTCATTCAAACAGTATTTTTTCCAATATCGAGAAACAAGCTGAAATATTTGTTTTCTGATCCTAAAATATAGGGTAAGTTGTCCACCAACTCGGCATTTAAGAATTTGAAATCTGTGATTTGTGATGATAATTCATGCAATATTTTAATAAGAGTTATTTTTAAGAATTATTCCGTAGCAACGAGGAAACGTAGATCTTTTTGTGAAATTATTATACCATATAATACGAAACCTCGGACCTCAACATAAATAAACGACAAACCCATAAATCGACAGAAAACCATTTTGAAAACATGACGACAAAAATGTAGTCCACACGCATTTTTTCCCAAATCGTCATATAAAGCGACCCTTTGCAGTTTATAAATACAACCAAGTTTATAGATACAACTATGGATTATAAACTATACAATTACAATTGACATAAAAGATTGGTATGAGATTAACAAATACCAAATAATGTTAAACATCTACAGTAATACATAACAAATCCATAAATCGACATACAATCATTTTGAAATGCGTATGCTTTCGTTTTAATTTCGATCCCCAACACAAATAGTTTGCTGTGACAATAAGATTTTTTCTGCTAATAGATGGCTTTTTCATATTACTGTGCCTTCATGATGATGACCAAATAAAGTCTTAACGCTCTGAACGCGGAACTGGAGACACCTGCGAATGTAAACAACTTTCGGCCAAACATCATGATGGAGGGATCGCCAGCTTTCGAGGAGGTTAATTTTGTTGTGTCGTTGCTAATATCTCCACATGATTTGTGGGATTAGGTGTTATATAATGTCAAAAACTTACGTGGCATTCCTTGGCCACAATTTAACTTGTTTTAACTGTAAATCACTGATGTTCATTAGTTCGTTTGATGACCTTCCGAAAAAATAAAATATCACCATCAAACAAAACAAGTTTTCGTTAAGTGATGATTTTATCTAGTTAACTATTAAAATGATTTTAAACATTATTAATTACATTGCTGTGTCGTTCATTTATAGGATAATTGGGATGCAGTGAAGATAGGTACAACCTCCTTCAGGATGATAGACATGTGTTCCAGGTCAGTTCACAAGGTTTTACATAAACTTCCTCCTATTGTCAGTGTGCTGATAAAGCTCCGCCATGATCAGCATGTCTGTCATTATCATTTATATATTAAAACTTTACATAGACAATTTTCAATACTTATCATTGATAAGACACTAATATGGAGAACACACTGAATAAAGCGGTTTTAGTATATAGGTATAAAACAACATACTAGAGAAGATACAATGTCCGTTTGTTATTACTGTCACGCCATGCTATGAGACAAGTATTCGGTAAACAACCGAGGAAATAGGGTCAATCTTCGATGAATTCTTCTGTTCATCAAAAGATGACGGATATGTCCGGTATTCTTTGTTCACTGTAGCGTGAAATTATGACTTTGGTACATTTTTCGCATTATTGAATCTTCTGGCATTTTACGCTTATTTCGAAAAATTTTGAGTTTTATCAGTCGCCTCTTAGATTTCAACAACTAATGGCCATATCATCATTACTGACGAGTTCTAGGAGGACGAGACAGTTGTATAGCGCGATATAGCCGTACACAGTCAGACAAATATGTTGACTAAGCTAATATGAGTTAAACTCGGCTTTAAAATCGTTTTTATATTGTTTTGTAGATGTAACCAGGTCAACGTTGTACAAGAGGAGGGCAAACATTCAAAGGACAAGGAACCGTTTTCTACATTGAGGCGGTTAGTATGTTTATTTCATCAGTGAAAAAATACACTCGACAGAATGTATAGTTATTTCTTTAAAAAAAAAGAGTTTTTTTATTTATAGTATTAACATTTTCTAGAGTACAACATTGTAACTATTTGACACACATTTTCACAATATCTGTTAGAGGGTCACTGTTGCCTCTCGGATTGTCTCCACAGTTTATACACCATTGAAGCCCCCTAATACTTCATCAGATCAAATGAGACTTGTGTCATTTCAGTTTAATATTTGTCTTCTCCAGTGTAACAGGAAGACACCTTAAGTAAATAAAACGTGTACCTGTTGATATTTAGAAGGAAAAGATTGCAATTTTGTAATATTTTTATATATTTATATATATCGAAGTTGTATTGTTTCGTTGTCCAGGATCCGGAGTTTCCCGGAGTATGGTGTCAAACCCTGTATTGGTATCTACCTGGCACCAGATGTGGAAGGGACCATCAGTGTTGGCGACGATGTTTATGCTATCCGGAAGTAGAAAAGTGTCTTGGTGAAATAACAGAATAGGATCACCTCTAGAACTTTTGGAGATCTATAGCGCTTGATGTTATAGACAAGGGAAAATATTTTTAAAAAGCTGTGATTTTACACGATGTTTCAAATGATGGAAAATATCCTGGAGCAATATAACACTGTGATACTGAATAATTAATATGTATAAAAATGAAACAAATATGATTTTCATTAAGTCGAATTTTCTTTATTTTCTCTCCAATTTTATCAAAATGGTAGAAAATACCTTTTAATGATTTCTGTATCAATGATGTAACGTTCCATGAGGCCAAACTAGTAGTTACTGCTGTAAATCCGACTGACCCAGGAGACCAGACTAGTAGTCACTGCTGTAAATCCGACTGACCCAGGAGATCAAACTAGTGATCACTACTATAAATCCGACTGACCCAGGAGACCAAACTAGTGGTCACTGCTGTAAATCCGACTGACCCAGGAGACCAAACTAGTAGTCACTGCTGTAAATCCGACTGAAGCAGGAGACCAGACTAGTGGTCACTTCTGTAAATCCGACTGACACAGAGCCAAGCTTGTGGTCACTGCTGTAAATTCGACTGATTCAGGAGACCAAACTAGTGGTCACCGCTGTAAATCCGACTACCTCAATAGACCAAACTAGTGGTCACTGCTGTAAATCCGACTGACACAGGAGATCAAACTAGCGGTCACTGCTGTAAATCCGACTACCTCAATAGACCAAACAAGTGGTCACTGCTGTTAATCCGACTGACCAAGGAAATGAAACTAGTGATTTCAGTCAAAAGATTACAAAGCGTAGCCGAATTGACTACATTACATTGTTTCCATCTTGAGTATATTTGGTTTGTAATCTATCTACCATCGCGTCACACTTTTTTCGACTTAAGTGTACATAGGTTTATAGTACATCCGAAAAAGGTGGTCGGATCCCTACCATCACGTACACTACGTACGTCAGTGCTAGTACACTTCACACTGGTTATTTGTAGATGGTCATTTGTCTGATGAAGCTGGCCGTGTAGTCATCGTTACGTCACACTTTTACTGATTGTGTTATAAGAACTTCTATTCTATTTTAATATGTTCCTGATGCTAAACGTCAGATTGACAAAGAATTTCACTCACATGGGGATGTTAAAAGTAAGATATGTGATTTTTGTGGTGTTTAATGTTAATTATGCATTAGAAATATGTCAACACATCACCTACTTTAAATGTTTTACCGACGTGAGATAAATCTCAACCGAGCATCACAACGTTAGCGTTAGGCTATATATTTGTTGGATTATTGATACAATAGGGCCCATGGCAGATGCAGCTCTGGACAAGCTGTGGTATTTGTGTCAGCTTTTAGATATATTTAACATCTTCCTAAGAATGAAAATTGTTAAGGCATATGTAATGTATTCATAGTTACACGGAACATGTTTAAAACACAATGGGAAAGTGTAAATTGTTCATTATTCTTACTATCTATTAAATTGCACGTGATTAGATAACATGTTGGTTAGTATTGACTTCAGTTTTCATTATCTTTTTAAAAAATATTTTTCATTCATTTTCCGTCATATATTACACAAAACATGCATATGAATATATTACAATAGATGATTGACCATCTTAAAATAATTACAACATCTACAGTTTTAGAAAGCTTTTAATCATAATCGAAAAGCATGATGAGATCTTATAGTAAAAGTTTATGATTGAATGACCATTCTTTTGAAATAAATAGAGAGACATACAACTCATAGATCTTTACCCAAATTTAAACGTGGACAGGGTCGTGGTTGAGTAGATGGTAGCTGGTAAGCAGCACTATAGGAGTTACCGAATAAATTATATTTAACTTCAATTTGAAAATTATTACAACTAATCTCAAAGATGGAAGTCCCATGTGGAACAGTCTAAGTCTTTGACGATAATTTTATATTATGATCAATTACTAAGAGTAAATACAAAATACTATACAGGATTTCATCTTTTCATCAATCAAAAATTGCTTGAAATTCAAATGAGAAAAGGCATATTCTAAATTCAAGGTCACCAAGTACGAAAGAAAGAAACTATTTTCTAATACGTGAAGCGGAATTGACCAAATATGATCCTCCAAATCAGGGAGAAGGTAAGAGGTACACTTTGGATGTCGACCCATCTTCTTCTTCACCAAATTTAACAATGAAAGAAACGAAAAAAATATCCGGAATCAGGAGCATAGTAATTAAATGAAAAAGAAAACATAAATTAATATCTGTAGGATATCATATGGAAAATAATTCAGGAAATTAATCAGCTAATTTTCCTTACAACGAAGTTGACGGAAAAAATACATGGAATCGCATAACCAGTCCCTCGAATATAGGGATATAACATACTACCACGCACTACTGCCTTCTTCCAAAAACTCAATTTGTGAAAGTTGAGTTTGCAAATAAGAGATTGGGTGCTGTAAGCATCAGCAATGCTTTACACCAGAAGTCTGCAGGTTAACATTTCATCATTCTAACATTCCAAACAGAAAAGAAACACACGTGTAAGTTCCAACAGTGACTCCGAGCCCATCGTATCCAAACTATTTAACTTCAAACAAACGCTAAAACAACTGAATGTGGATGACCTAAATGTTAGTCTTTACTCAAGTTGTTCAGGAAGTGTCTTAATTATCGTGAAACCCAAGATAATTATGAATTCTCTTGAAACCTGTCAGAGAATGGATGAAAAGAGTACATGCTGCATTGATTCACTGAATGGGTAAATTCCATTTTGTCCTTCATTTTTCTTGAAAGAATAAGCAGGCTCAAATCTGAAATGGAAACAAAACACAGGTCAGCGTTCCTTGTCCCTCCTGATGTTAAATTCACACCTTACTTGACAGGTATGCCATTGTTCTGTTTGTCGACCATGCAAACTTGTTTCTCAGTTCCTTAAGAGAATTACTCATGTTTTGTTTCCCAGGATGGTATGTCGCCTTTTCTGAAATCAATCGCAGACATTGTACTTTCAAAAGGAACTGAATGAATCTTCGATCATCATGGCCGGAAAGGACCCAAAAACAGTACAACATTTACATAAAAAATTGATTTTTGGAGTTCAGCTGCGCGGAACTTTCTTGAGGAGATTTTTATACAGCATGTTAAAAAAAGGTCTCCTTTGCCAAGCAATTCTATTATATGAGACCCGCTAACAGTTTCTGGCAATTTTGATACTATAGATCGCTGTTCATTAAAAATGTTGCCATCGAAAGTGGTAACAATGTTGGCGTTATTGACTGGATAGCGGAAACAGTTACTCCATGTGATGGACATGCTTATTGTCATATTCCAGCAGAATTGTGTGAAATTTAAACATGGTGGTTTGTTGAAATAGTATTGACTCAATTTTTATCAAAGTGGACTTTCGTTCGAGAGATAAACCCTCTCCGTGTATTTTTACCCAACTTATTCATTATGGTTTTTTTTATAGTCTTGACCCAATTTTAATCAAAGTGGAATTTCGTTCGAGAGATAAACCCTCTCGGTGTATTTTACCTAATTTCAGGAATACCTGAAAAGTACTTAAGATGTTCGAAGGAAAAACATACGCGGTTTCTCGGTTACCAAATGCCATATTATCCTCTGTGCAGTAGTACAATCACACGATTGATAAATGCTTGCAAACACAGACTGGAATAGACATCAACATTTTTATCTCATAGTTCTAGAGCAGCGTCCATATCAGCTGTGTATCAATGTGCTTCTGGCATGAAAACTGCTGGATGGAGAAATACTTCAACGTTCTCCAGATTTATTCAATTAGTAGTTAGGGTATGATGTATATAAATGGACACTTGATATCAAGTCTATAACCCCAGTTGTTAAGGAGGTCATATTCGTGGTTGTGTTTTCATTGTGACTTTTACATAAACATTCATTCTGCAAACCATGAAAAACTATTATATGGATTGTGCATTCTGGTGAACACAACAGTGATAGACACAGGCAAACTAATTATATGCTAGACTTGAGAAAATAACATGTACTCATGGTTTTTAGAATACACTAAACATTTCTTTGTTGAGTGAGTTTTTTGTATTTTGTCCTTGAGCAGTCTTTAAACATCTCACAGAATCGCGTAGTACTAATCAGAAATGGAGACAGAATTTGAAAATTAAATGAATTCTCCTGCAAGCAGTAATTTGATTAGAATCGTCATCACTCCTGCTGTTATTATTAAGACTTGACAATATTTCAACTACATCAAATAAACGGTGCTACTGAAGTGTTCACTCACATGCTGACGTACGACTAACTTCTGACGATGCGCACGCATCTCACGTGATATCTACGTACCATCAGAAGACATAATCCTTTCAGCTTTCAACTTAAGGTAGGTCTCATCTAATTTTCAGCTTTGATTTTTGTTCCTTTTTTACAATCAATATAAGGACATTACCATTACTTTTTATAACCACAACCTGGTTATCTCCACCCTCTCACCCCCCTATATAACCCCCAAGCCTACCCTTCTGGAAACAGTGTGTGTATGTGAGTGGAGGGCGGGCTTAGGTGAAGGGAGCGGGGTTAGTGTGTGAGTGGAGGGCGGGTTGGGGGGGGGGGAGGGGTGGATGGGATTTAGACTGGAAACAGTTGGTCTGTTCGTAGAAAAGTTTTTAGGACAACTTTCCTAAACTTGTGAACCAATATCAGTGACACAAGAAAGTTAGGGTCCATGCAGGATTTTTCAGCGGATAATTTTGACGTTATGGTAGCAAAGTCACTACTCACAGGTATTTGTGACATATAGCTCATCAGTCCTAAAACCATTTTTTCACGGAACTTGATCAAATGGTATGTTTTATCAAAGCATGTGATCTGACACGTAATGCAGTGGCTATTTTAGAATCAGAGTAAACCAGGGGTGCCACAGAAAGTACTTGAGCGTTCAATCAAAATGAGCAAATTCAATAAATCTACGTATCTACAACTTCCATTAAAGTGATGTCTATCCGCTTGACATATCATGATACAAACACATATTGATGAACCACATATTTTGACCCTACGTGTCAGGATTTCACAATCTTATTTTCTGAAAGGTGACGATGCTCTCCATTCTACGAGATGATGCGACGTCTACGTTTGTTGGCCTGATCGGTGCCTCCGTGCTCAAGTATGGATTTACAACATGGCTAGCTTCAGGTAAACCCAGAGTCTACGAGAAGGTCGGGAAAGTGTCTAGTCTACATCTTTACCCGGTGAAATCATGTCGAGGACTGGACATCGAAACGGCCGAATGTACAGCAATAGGATTGCGTCAGTTTGGAGTCACAGACAGGTTTGTTACCTCATCGTAAACCCTGAATGCCATTACGAATGCTGTTAATCTTTTACAGCCAATGGAGAACCTAGATATCAGACCTCGAGTTTTCTTGAATTGATACAAACAACTTTTTGTGGCGACAGAAGACCCATTAAGTGAGAACCTGAGGTCGACATTCTGTTGAAATTCATGAATATTGAATTTGAATATTCTATTAAGTAAACATTCTTAAATAATACATGAGGATTAAATAAAAAACAGATAGTATGTTCTCTTTTACGGTCGTAGAATTAGTACTTAATTTTTACATTTATTATCTAAAATATTAAGTTTTCAGCAAGTAAAGCCGAATGCTATTGCATCTATTTTCATGTATAAAATGATATCCTAAAGTGGTTAATTAAAATATCACATCAGTGTCACAAAGAAACGATTGTTATCAAAGTGAATCGGCCTGTCACACCTAATCTGAAGTTGCATGTGGATTTATTTTTCATTTTATTCTAATCAAATTTGGGATTTTCGCTTTCTTGTTTCAACACTAACTACATTTGAACAATTTGGTACCAGGTATTAGAACGGTACTTTGAAAATGGCTGTGTCGAAATGGGAATCATGTTTGCTCATAATTGTAGTAGCGGAATTTTTCAAAATGTCTTTCGGGTAAATAACGAATATTTATGACACATTTATGATAACTGAGGCCAGCTTTGTCAAGATACGATGTATTATAAGATGAGGCATACCACACAAATATAAACCCTACGTGAACATTTCTTGGCTCAATTGCTTAAAACATTGAACACTAATTATGTTTCCAATCTGAAAGGTATAAAACACACGTCTTAATCCTGATTTTTGTTCATCAGACACTGGATTCTAAGCTCTAAAGTCAACAACTGGATTAACGCAAACATGGAGCCAAAACTTACCTTAGTGACTGTGAAGTTGCACGAAGACATGGTGGAAATGACGGCCCCAGGGATGGAACCTCTTCTGGTTCCCTTGAACCCGAAACTCGACCAGACATGTGTCCGACGTATCGGGTAATGCTAGTTTGTGATTTTCCCTGAAATTCCTTATTTCTGACTATAAAAAACTCCGTTGCTCTTTTTTTACCTGAAAGGAAATCATACACAACAGACACATTCAGTCAATCAAAGAGGACAGATAGACTAAGAGCCGGACGAACTTTCTGTTCACCGACCACTTCCACAATGTAATCGAAATCGTCATCTTAGTTCAATCATTTAAATGAGATTCGATTCTTAGATCGAAGTAATGTCTTGTTCTCAAGAGGAGGATCAGGGCAATGCTAAGAAATCACCATTCAGCAATCTGTATCTAATCAAAACTGTTGAAAAATCTTGTTGATTACAGTACTGGTCCGTTAGCCGTAGACACGCTGGATTGCGGTGACGAAGCTGCGGATTGGTTCACCAAACACACAGGACGGAAAGGAGTCAGACTCAACTACTCTCACCCAGATATGTCAAAACGGGAATCCATCAATTTCAAATATCCATGGGAACATAATGCGCTACCCGGAGACAGGGTAAGTTTACGGATTAGACTACGAACCGGCATGTTTAAAGTTATAAATAAACACTTGTGCTGGTGGTAGGATGTTAAAACATTTCAGCTTTCCAAGAACCAATCCTTCTTTTTTATAGTACAGTCTATAAGTCTGATGTCAAAATTAGTTTCAACCACCATCATTACTATAGAAAATTACGGACGTCTGCTAACACCACCAGTGAAAATATTTTAAGTGTTGGCAGCTACTGGCGGACACCATTTAATTTTCTGATGGTCATCACAATTATCTGGCGGCGGTAGATAACTGAGTGTTGGCCGCCAAATATCTGAGTGGTGGCCACCAAAACACTAAGTGGCAGCACCAGATAACTAAGTGGTGGCACCTAGAAAAATAAGTATTAGCCGCCAGATAATTATGTGATGACCACCAGAAAAGTAAGTATAAGTACTTTCACAAATAGTACTATATATAATACATGATTTAAAGCATATAGCTAAATAAAAAAATTGCATGCTATTTAATTGATTTGTAAAATAATGAATAAAAGACGCATTAATAACGATTTTCTATACAAAATATCAAAGCATGTATTAAATCGCATCATAGAGCTTCTACTACTCGTCAAGGATGCTAGGGGTCAAAACTGGGAGAAACTAGAAAAAGTCACAATAGGACGAAATATATATATACATGTATATATTATTGTTTCACCCTATATGTATATATAATATATGATCAACGAAGTAATAATTTGACATTTCACTTGTCAGTACTGTCTACTGTCTTTATTATACATTGTGATTTGGATTCAGTACCAATATTGGACGATACCGTCGATATTACTGACTATATTCTATATTGGGAGGTGCACTTACCATATAATTCAATAAATGTCGTCTATTTTCAAGATAAGAATATCTTAAGGATGTACTGCTCTAAGAAATAAGAAGAGGTCCAATGGGCCTACAGAGCTCACCTGGTATATGTATATACCAGGCAAATAGCATGCCTCTAGACCTTTTACTTCACGAGAAGAGTCGTTTAAAGGTTTTAACAAATATGACCTCGAATATAGGTCAAGTCTTTTTTGGCAACCTTTGTCAGGCCTCATCCTAGGAACATATTGGCCAAATATCAAAACATTTGGAATCTTTAAAGGAAAAAGTTGACGCTGGACGCCGCGCCACGGCATAAGCTCACTTGTCCCTTTGGGCCAATATTAAACTTTTGTTTCGCTGGTTTTTTTTTTTTATTATTTAGATAAGAGAATACATGTGAAACAGGAAACACTTCATTTTCACTTGTTCTCATTTTCTCTTTAATAACAACCATTTTTGTAATTTTCGCGAGAGCTTTAAAAACATTTCATCTGCAAATAAAATTGATAGTATGACACTTGGATATCAAGAAAAAAATAATATAAAAATGCTTGATTAATTCTACATCGCAACCGAAAAAAAAGAGAATTTAGGTAAATTGTTTATATCCCTTATTTAACCATTTTCTACTTTTTAAATTTTTTTTAAAAGACTTTATTCTTTATTACTTTAAGACTATTTCCTTGATTAAAAAGGAGTCGCTAAGGTTTAATTTTGCATTTTTCATTCAAACAGTATTTTTTTTTCCAATATCGAGAAACAAGCTGAAATATTTGTTTTCTGATCCTAAAATATAGGGTAAGTTGTCCACCAACTCGGCATTTAAGAATTTGAAATCTGTGATTTGTGATGATAATTCATGCAATATTTTAATAAGAGTTATTTTTAAGAATTATTCCGTAGCAACGAGGAAACGTAGATCTTTTTGTGAAATTATTATACCATATAATACGAAACCTCGGACCTCAACATAAATAAACGACAAACCCATAAATCGACAGAAAACCATTTTGAAAACATGACGACAAAAATGTAGTCCACACGCATTTTTTCCCAAATCGTCATATAAAGCGACCCTTTGCAGTTTATAAATACAACCAGGGACGTATATATATATACGTCCCTGATACAACTATGGATTATAAACTATACAATTACAAATGACATAAAAGATTGGTATGAGATTAACAAATACCAAATAATGTTAAACATCTACAGTAATACATAACAAATCCATAAATCGACATACAATCATTTTGAAATGCTTATGCTTTCGTTTTAATTTCGATCCCCAACACAAATAGTTTGTTGTGACAATAAGATTTTTTCTGCTAATAGATGGCTTTTTCATATTACTGTGCCTTCATGATGATGACCAAAGAAAGTCTTAACGCTCTGAACGCGGAACTGGAGACACCTGCGAATGTAAACAACTTTCGGCCAAACATCATGATGGAGGGATCGCCAGCTTTCGAGGAGGTTAATTTTGTTGTGTCGTTGCTAATATCTCCACATGATTTGTGGGATTAGGTGTTATATAATGTCAAAAACTTACGTGGCATTCCTTGGCCACAATTTAACTTGTTTTAACTGTAAATCACTGATGTTTATTAGTTCGTTTGATGACCTTCCGAAAAAATGAAATATCAACATCAAACAAAACAAGTTTTCGTTAAGTGATGATTTTATCTAGTTAACTATTAAAATGATTTTAAACATTATTAATTACATTGCTGTGTCGTCCATTTATAGGATAATTGGGATGCAGTGAAGATAGGTACAACCTCCTTCAGGATGATAGACATGTGTTCCAGGTCAGTTCACCAGGTTTTACATAAACTTTCCTCCTATTGTCAGTGTGCTGATAAAGCTCCGCCATGATCAGCATGTCTGTCATTATCATTATATATATTAAAACTTTACATAGACAATGTTCAACACTCATCATTGATAAGATACTGATATGGAGAACATGCTGACTGTTGTATGCTGATAGAAAATAGAAGACATTAAACTTATTTTTTCCTGACAAATCAAACATCCTTTTTCTATCATGAACTATCCTCTCCTATATAGAAATACTCCAGTCGTCCTGTTTTAGGATTTTTTTTTTGTATCGATTAAAGTCTTTATTAAACGGGATTTCTACCACAGAAGATGCCATGCTTGTTTTTCCCACACATCAAAAGATGACGGACCGATTCTTTATTAATTGTTACGAGATGCACTGTTTCATCATTGTACGTATAATTATTCCCCTTGTGTGTTTTCATTTTTAGTGTATGTTGTCTTTCTATAAGGAAATCTTTTATATATATTTTGTATTATCAATAATATTTTATTTGACGTGAAGAAACTTTTACTTTATTGCAAACATAATCATTGCTGAAGTTGTTAAAAAACCTATGCTGCTTGACACGTTTTGATTAGGCATATAGGCTACACGTTTTTTTAAATGAAAAAAAAAATTGAATATTGAGTATATAGAAGAGCGAAAAAGCTGTATGATACAGCATCACTGACGAGTCATAGAAGGACGAAAAAGCTGTATAATGCAGCATCACTGATGAGTCCTAGAAGGACGAAACAGTGGTATGATACAGCATCATTGACGAGTCCTAGAAGGACGAAACAGCTGTATGATGCAGCATCACTGACGAGTCCTAGAAGGACGAAATAGCTGTATGATGCAGCATCACTGACGAGTCCTAGAAGGACGAAACAGCTGTATGATACAGCATCACTGACGAGTCCTAGAAGGACGAAACAGCTGTATGATACAGCATCACTGACGAGTCCTAGAAGGACGAAACAGCTGTATGATACAGCATCATTGACGAGTCCTAGAAGGACGAAACAGTAGTATGATACAGCATCATTGACGAGTCCTAGAAGGACGAAACAGCTGTATGATGCAGCATCACTGACGAGTTCTAGAAGGAGAGCAGTTATGTGGTAAATAGTCCTACATAATTAACCAAATATGGCGACTATACTAAGATGACTTAAAGTATGTGCTTTATAAAAGTTTACATGTTGTACTGTAGATGTAACCAGATCAATATTGTACAAGAGGAGGGCAAACGCTCTAAGGACAAGGAACCATTTTCTACATTAAGGCGGTTAGTATATTTATTTATCAGTAAAAATACGATAAATAATATTCTTTAGCTATTTTTGTAAATTAAGAAATCGATAGTTCCTACAGAGAAGCATTTTTCCCTGTAAAGTACAATATTTTAACTATTCTTAAAACATTTTCCCAACATCTCTCTTCTGTCTTTCAGATTGCATCATCCATTTAAAAAAAATGAGACTAAATCATCATGTCAGTTTGTTTGCGTTAGAGGAAGAACATTTCAAATAATTGCATTATTCGGAAGTGTTTCAAATCTTGTGGTTACATCAACTCTTTGTAAAATGTTGGATTATTCAGAATATAGGTAAAACCCTATTACCTGAACTCGTGGATTTTGCCATTTATGCTTATTTTCCTTAGTGAAATTGACCCCCTCCCCCCAGCAGACCCTTAGTTGAAAACAACACCTGATCCTTTGGGCATAAAAAAGTTATCTAGATATTTGAAAAAAAAGTTATCGAAAGCAGACTTCATTTGTTCAATATTATAATTGTTTACTGTTTTCAGGTAATTCTGATACATTTTGTAATTTTGTATTCACATATGTATCCCTCACTCTCAACCATATTGTTTCGTTGTCAAGGATCCGGAGTTTCCCGAAGTATGGTGGTAAGCCCTGTATTGGTATCTACCTGGCACCAGATGTGGAAGGGACCGTCAGTGTCGGTGACGATGTTTATGCTATCCGGAAGTAGAAACGTGTCTTGGTGAAATAACAGAATATGATCACCTCTAGAAATTTTGGAGAGATATATATAGCGCTTGATGTTATAGACAAGGGAAAATATTTTTAATAAGCTGTGATTTTACACGATGTTGTTTCAAATGACCGACCAAAGAATGCCGGAAGATGCACGATGAATTATCATTTATACATAAAGTAAAAAGGGAAATCGTGATTTTAGGCGAGTTTACTTCAAGTGATGATGAATGGCATTTATCATTTTCTTCCTTATTCAATCCAATTAGAAGACACTGATTTCAACATGATCCAGAATCGTTGTGGTTTAATATGTTTCAGAATCTATTCGAGTAAGAATGTGACGATTATACATTACAAACATCTCAACACCTATTTACCATAAGGCTAGACGTCAGCATCACAACAATGATGCCGGGCTATATAATAGATGAATCACTGATAAAATGGGGTCCGTGGTAAATACAAAAATATGTACCAGCTGTTTTATTTATCAATTGTAGACAGGTCTTGGAAATAGATATTTGACATTCTTTTTGGCATTATCTAGACATTATGAAAATGTATTGATACTTACATTAACATTGTTTGGAAATGTAATAGAGAAGTATAGATAAGTTCAATGGTCTTTCAATCTATTAAGTTGCATATCATTTGATAACATATTCACCAAAATGTACTTGCTGTTCTGAAACCGGGAGATGGCACAAAAAAACCTTGTTCTCGATGTAGTACCATATCAGTGTAGTCTGGAGTGATGATTTCGATTTCCCTATGGTAAACTTTCCATTTTCGGATACCAATATCCCTGCATCTCCAACCTTATGGTATGTACATGTCACTGTTGATTCGATATTCAAGGACAAGTTCTCATTATCACGTGCAAGCAGTTGTCAACTGACGGACAAACTCGTAACACAAGGTTTTATAGTAGTGAATTCCTTATTTTTGATATCATCATCATCATCATCATCATCATCATCATCATCATCATCATCATCATCATCATTATTATCATTTTAGTGATCGTCGTATTTTCTTGCTTTATTTTGACGTTCTATTTGGGTTTATTTTGTCTGTGCGTTTTTTCTGCGACGTAAATATAGAGTTATCTCGCTTGTTATATACTTTAACGTTAAATGCCTACGTCGAGGCTCCTATTCCTATAATTATTACCATGTTTACGCCTACGTCTAAAACTGACACTCACAACTCAGCCCTTACTGCTTTGTTTAAGTCAAGGTAAAATATTGAGGCCCGTCACCCTGTCATTATCCGAGGCTGATAATCCTCCCACTGTTTGAGGCTCATAACCCTATCATTATTCGAGGCTGATAACCCTGTCATTATTTGAGGCTGATAACCCTGTCATTGTTTGAGACTGATAACCCTGTCATTGTTTGAGGCTGATAACCCTGTCATTATTCGAGGCTGATAACCCTGTCATTATTTGAGGCTGATAACCCTGTCATTGTTTGAGACTGATAACTCTGTCATTGTTTGAGGCTGATAACCCTGTTATTATTCGAGGCTGATAACCCTGTCATTGTTTGAGGCTGATAATCCTCTCATTGTTTGAGACTGATAACCCGGTCATTGTTTGAGGCTGATAACCCTGTCATTGTTTGAGGCTGATAACCCTGTCATTATTTGAGGCTGATAACCCTGTCATTGTTTGAGACTGATAACTCTGTCATTGTTTGAGGCTGATAATCCTATCATTGTTTGAGACTGATAACCCTGTCATTGTTTGAGGCTGATAACCCTGTCATTGTTTGAGGCTGATAATCCTCTCATTATTTGAAGCTGATAACCCTGTCATTATTCGAGGCTGATAACCCTGTCATTATTTGAGGCTAATAACCCTGTCATTATTCGAGGCTGATAACCCTGTCATTGTTTGGGGTTGATAACCCTGTCATTATTTGAGGCTGATAACCCTGTCATTGTTTGAGGCTGAAAACCCTGTCATTATTGGAGGCTGATATTCATCTCATTATTCGAGGCTGATAACCCTGTCATTATTCGAGGCTGATAACCCTGTCGTTGTTTGAGGCTGATAACCCTGTCATTATTTGAGGCTGAAAACCCTGTCATTGTTTGAGGCTGATAAAACTGTCATTGTTTAAGGCTGATAACCCTGTCATTATTGGAGGCTGATATTCCTATCATTATTCGAGGCTTATAACCCAGTCATTGTTTGAGGCTGATAACCCTGTCATTATTGGAGGCTGATAACCCTGTCATTGTTTAGGCTGATAACCCAATCACTAATGTATCTAAAGTTGTTACACTATACATTAACACTTATATAGACATTATAAACATATTTTACATACATTAACTTTAATGTGTTAACACGTTAACTAGACCAAACAAAGGAATTCGTCTCATAGGTCTATATATTCTGTATTATTGTCCATGTTGTAAGTACTTCAATAACGTATAGATGTCCATTAAGTTTCCTTAAAAGACTGGATCATTTGGGCCCCCTATTTAGTATAAAAACAAATGCCTGTAAGCTTTCAAAGTAGACTTCGTACGATCTGTTACGACGGATGGTTTGCGAGTGTAAAACTCCGAGAGGATGCTTTCGTACATCTTTAAAAAGAGAACATTATTTGTTATTTTTTTTGTTTTATTAGAACATATTTTATTCAAAATACATCAAAGGCATTTTGCAAAACTTCTCACAACATACTAGACCATCTCCCAACATTATAGCTACATGTAACAATGATTAAAGATAAGACAACTTACTAGACCGTCTCCCGACATTATAACTAACAATATTTAGATATAACACAACTTACTAGACCCTCTCCCGACATTATAACTAACAATATTTAGATATAACACAACTTACTAGACCCTCTCCCGGCATTATAACTAACAATATTTAGATATAACACAACTTACTAGACCCTCTCCCGACATTATAACTAACAATATTTAGATATAACACAACTTACTAGACCCTCTCCCGGCATTTTAACTAACAATATTTAGATATAACACAACTTACTAGACCCTCTCCCGACATTATAACTAACAATATTTTGATATAACAACCTTCCGACATTATAGCTAACAATAATTTAAGATAAGACAACTTACTAGACCCTCTCCCGACATCATAACTAACAGTATTTAGATATAACACAACTTACTAGACCCTCTTCCGGCATTTTAACTAACAATATTTAGATATAACACAACTTACTAGACCCTCTCCCGACATTATAACTAACAATATTTAGATATAACACAACTTACTAGACCCTCTCCCGACATTATAACTAACAATATTTAGATATAACACAACTTACTAGACCCTCTCCCGACGTTATATCTAACAACAATTTAAGACAACCTCTCCTGACATATAACTAACAACAATTTAAGACAACCTCTCCTGACATATAACTAACAACAATTTAAGACAACCTCTCCTGACATATAACTAACAACAATTTAAGACAACCTCTCCTGACATATAACTAACAACAATTTAAGACAACCTCTCCTGACATATAACTAACAACAATTAATCAAGAGCATCAGAGGAAAGGAAGGTAGCAAGGAAAGAGAAGGATACGACAGGAATGATCTGCTAACCTAGATTGACCACTAATTGATTTTTAAACTTTTGAAAACACTGTATAGATATCATAGAATGCGTGTCCATCATTGTCTATCATTCTCAGTGATTTCATTGTCATTTAAAGTTGTATAATATGTATTATTTTAATTATGGACAATTAAATCAGTGATGCTGTAAAGGAACTTGCATAGTCACGTTTACTTTGAATTTAGTAATTGCCAAGTAGTAATTTTGTATGGTCAGATCATCATTTGTACAAAACTGCTTTATTTTCATTTTCAAAATGCTCTAAAATGCTTTCTTTGTTATGTTCAAAATATTTTCCCCTTCTTTTCAAATGTTCATAAATGTACTATTTTTCATAATTTTAAACGATTTTTTTATCTTTAAAAAATGTTTTCAAGGTCGCGTTTTATACAAAGCTTTGTACGTATGCTCAAGTTTTGTGTTTTTATTCGTGTTGTGTTGTTAAAGGTAGGGTATATAAATGGTCAAACCAATTGATTCGACCCTATCCGGACTTGTACCTGTCCATTTTGCGTAATATTTTCACATTTATATTCAGACTGACCCACTTACCGTATCCTGAACCGTATCACCGAGCTAAATTATCTGGGCGTTTAAAATTTTGTCCGGTGTATGTACATAGTCACTTATTATTGACCACTCCGTCTATGTCCAGTGGGGGTCAGGTACACAGCACGTAGTTTGTTTTAAGTAAGAAATGAATAGTTATGAGGTCATGTTACTGCTTGGTCGATTCATCTATTATATAAATATTACGGGACGATAGAGAAACTAAAGGCAAGCAAACAGTGATCTGTGGTCAGGCGAGCTAATGCATGACCGCTTACCCACTCTTAACACACCTTGAATAAGCAGCGGCTAAATATGGCAACCGTAACAATGACAAATCTCCGTGGTCAATACTTAACGGACACTTCGCTTTTCAAACACAGACGTTGGTAAAACAAAATACACTTATTCATAAAATCGTTAGTGGCTATTCTCAAATGTCCAATGTAATATTTATATAGTCCGTAATATATACATGTGATTGAGGCTAAAAATGGAAATCATAATATATTCTAATGTAGGTTAAGCTATTGATTTAAATATTTACCAGATACTATAGAATATGGTTATGTAAAATGTTAATACCATAAAATTCTACGTCCCTTCAGGATAACGATATCTACACGGGGCACCTGTTGTCACAAGGTCATAATACTGCGTATCACTCGACTTTGACGCATAATTAATTTTCTATTCAGCATCGGAGTATGATTACTAATAAAAGATAATGTTTTTCCGTATTCATTGCATGCATTTTTGATATAATATATACTGGGTATATGGTATGATGTTGTATTATATTTCTTTGTCTATTCATGAATGCTATTTTGTTATGTATGAGAACTGGCTCTGTCTTCTATTGACCGATACACAATCACAACATCGGGAAATGATAGATATGTAATACATTCGTAAAATGGTGCCCAGGCGATATATTGATATTGTCCTAAAGATGAATCAGTGAAGAGAGATTATCCATATATACAAACAAAAACATACCTGACAAAAGTATTATTCGATACCACGTAATGGTGAACAATAAAGAAAATTAAACAGCAAAATTATTAACATAAATCACTCATATAGCCAGTCATTTTCAAATGTTCCCAAAAACGATGAAAAGTATCTATCTTTCTCACATTAAACAAAACTACGCCGGATTTTGAAACAAATTTTATTTTGTAAAAACAAACAAACAAAAGTCGCATTGTCAAGTGAGTATCACTCAAAACGAAAATTCATAATTCATGTGAAATCCCTTCTATATGTAACTTTGCCCATATAAGGAAACCGGCGAAATATATACTGAACGAATCTGGGTTTGCAGGCGTCAATGGCAATTTGTGTCTTACATAAATAACAAAGAAAATATGGTTCTAACCATTGTCAGTGTCAACTTTAGTATCTAATAATACCATATACAAGTTGAACATTTATCGTCCATTTCTAACCTATGAAGATGTGAAAGAAGGCGGCGTGATGTCGTATGACGTCATATATCTGTTACATAGCCACCATACAAGTATCTATAGAAAACTTCTGTCATTTACGATGGCCTGAATTAGATATCCACACCATCGGTGTACTGTTCTGTCAGATTTTTACAGAAGAGGTGTATCATATATGAAATGGCTTTGATTTATTTTTTACCTTATCTTGAAATCGGAATCGTAGTGTCGGCATCTCTATGTAAACTAATTATGATAATGAATAGATGTAAATCACAACCCAGATGTAAACGTTCTATCTAATCAGATTAGGTATCCTTCTCAGAAAAGCATCAAAGCATGTGTTCACATTTTTCATTCCACTAAGTATTAATTGAATTGGACTACGTATAAATTTCTTTACAAAGGATTAGGATGAACTTTATATCTACTATTGAAATTATTAAATAAACTAGAACCTAACAAATCTATTAATTTATCTATTATATATAATCATATTCAATACCATCTTTGAAAAAAAAAACATATTCATTATCTCATATAAGATGCAGGTGTTGATAGGGCAGTTTCAGTGAACGATTTCTAAGACAAATGCCTTTCTCTGCTTTTATATTGGAAGAAAACTATGATTTTTCCCGGCATTTCTATCATTTAAAATGTTATTTCATTCAGGAAACTATAGCATGTTTTGACATATCTAATATTATTGAACAACGGTACATGTCATATCTGATCGACCAATTAACAAAATCAGACGGACAAAAAGTGACGCGATAATATCACATCACCTTTAGTACAGGAGGTCGCATTCAGACCAATGGTAAGTAAGACTAAATTTGTCATGCGGTATAGGTCCGAGTTCTGCGTCGTTAAACCTTGAAAATCTGAGCAAACATAAAATGTTCCCATTTGTTTGTTTTCGTCAGAATTTCAGAGCCCTAGGCAGCGAGTATTGAGCAATGGCTTTAAAGCGATTGGCCGGTTTACGTGTAATTGTCTAACACTTTAGTCCTGACCTCGAAGTGGTTTTGTGTGGAAAGAAAAGCGATCCACTTTGGGTTACGTGGAAAAGCGTGTCCGGCTAAGGTCAGTTGGGCTGGTCAGTATTGGCTGAACAAAGACACAGATCCGGTTATGGGGACTTGCCAAATCATATTATTCAACAATTATGACATAAGACCAAGGGAAGGATCAATGGCGTTGACCCATTGGCCTATTATCCGAAGTAACGGGTGGGTGTGCTAAGGTACCAACCATACTTTATCACACTGAAGGCAATATTTCTGTAAACCACAGATATGAAATCACCGAAATAACATCAATAATAACATATAAAAAAAGTAAGATTTATACTTAGTAACTTAAAGTGGTCAGTAGTTATCGTGGCGCGTATTACGTTGAAACAATAGATTAAAAGCGATTACAGCCAGCTGTGGAGTAGGATGACTTAAATAAAGTATATATTTTGTACTTCGGAATATTTTTTTCATTTACAGACACAAATGATATATATTCGGAATCCGCGGTTTATTTTACTGTACCTTTTGTATAAGGAACCAACGTGATGATGATCAAATCCACACGGAAGTCAACATTAGAGACTCCGATACAACAAAATAACTTACAAAAATATATCACGATCTTTTACAAAACTTGTTACAAATTAACTAAAAAAAGAAGGCTGTTTCATTATTATTATTACCAGAATGCAGTGATCTCTGTTATATAGAACCAGCATTATTGAAACAAAACCAAGGAGGTTATCACGAATTATTGATAGTCAACTTACCCTTCCTCAACAGCAGCAAATAATAAAAAAACGATATTAACTGTTAAGTAAATTCTAGTTTGTAATTTAATGTTATTTGATTGATAGACAGAATTATTGATTGATTGATTAATTGATAAATTAATTGATAGATCGATCGATCGATCGATTGATTGATTGATTGATTGATTGATTGATTTGGTAACATTATTTACATAATTGATTTCAGTGATGTAACATTGTTTAGAATTATGTGATTTACTGACATGGTTAGAACTTTGATGGTAAACTGATTAAAAACGCATTACTAATATGTAACCACTCAGTTTCCAGGATACTTGTGTATGGGTTTGAAAGACTGTCACAACATGAAAACACAGTGTAAACGTGTATTAGTGCCAAGTGATAGTTTCAGTTTCAAATTTCCTAAATTCAAAATTCAAATCAATTCGCTGAACTTTTCACCCTGGTTAAAATAATTTATAAATAGAACAAGTATTCCTTTGTCATGCGCAAGCTGTGATCCTGTAATGATTACATAAAGGAAATTACAATGATAGGACTGAGTACTAAACAAAGTTACACTGGCCGCGGGTCAAACGTGAGTGGACGCGTTCGATACACATGTATAATCTTTATAGTTGATCCCCTAATATTTCTCGCGGATCACGGATGATCATAGATTAATACTTTCTATACAGGACACGACGCAAGTTTACCTCGGCGGTTACACAACGTTAAATCCCACTAAGAGGGCCATCGAACAATGGCGAACACTTGTTATATTTAAAGTAGCGGCCATGGACGTTATGGTGTGTGGACAACACCGGTGACCACAGTAACTGTCCGTAACAGGTGTTACCTGACCGGAGTGATGTCACATATTGACCTGTATAACAGTATAAAGAATTCATAACACAGAGATTTATTATTGTATAATACTGAAATATTGAAGTAGGTCAGAAGGTCGTTTGGTATCAAATGTTAAAAGGTCATGTTGCACTTCCATCCCGCAAAATATTGTGAAAAAATGTAAAATTGTTGTCATTGTCCCGAATAAGCTGTGTAATATAACAATCGTGTTTATAGATCGAACAAATATACCTTTTATAAAGACAAATTAACTCTTTATGTTAGCGTTGTATAATCTGTCATTTTTTCTTTAGAAATCGTAGAATATTTTTTTCTCCCAAAATGATCTAATTCCATCTCTGATTTTAATCGAGATATTGCATGTATTGTATGCTTTAACTACTGCGATTGAAAATATAATTACGGATTAGTTTGTTATAAATTGTTTTGTCTGAATCTGCATCATAATATTTAGTATTGTTTGGTCCTGTTTAAATGTTCGATACTGTACAAATTTTAATACTGTTGTAATGTGCTATACTGCAGCAAAAGATTTTGATATTAATCTAATATGCTTGGTATTGTCCATATTTGTCTTGTACATGTGAGTACAGATGTGTTTGGTACTGTACATGTGAGTTAGGTACTGTACATGTGAGTTTGGTACTGTACAGATGTGTTTGGTACTGTACAGGTGTGTTGGGTACTGTACAGATGTGTTTGGTACTGTACAGGTGTGTTAGGTACTGTACATGTGAGTTTGGTACTGTACATGTGTGTTAGGTACTGTACATGTGAGTTTGGTACTGAACAGATGTGTTTGGTACTGTACAGGTGTGTTTGGTAGTGTACAAGTGAGTTTGGTACTGTACAGATGTGTTTGGTACTGTACAGATGTGTTTGGTACTATACAGATGTGTTTGGTACTGTACAGGTGTGTTAGGTACAGTACAGGTGTGTTTGGTACTGTACAGATGTGTTTGCAGATGTGTTTGGTACTGAACATGTGTGTTTGGTACTGAACAGGTGTGTTTGGTACTGTACAGATGTGTACAGGTGTGTTTGGTACTGTACAGTTGTGTGTGGTACTGTTCAGGTGTGTTTGGTACTGTACAAGTGTACTTTGTATTGTACAGGTGTGTATGTTACGGTACAGGGACTTTAGTACTGTACAGTTGTGTTTGATACTGTACAGGTGTGGTTGGTACTGTTCAGGTGTGTTTGGTACTGTTTAGGTGTGTTTGGTACTGTACAGATGTGTACAGGTGTGTTTGGTACTGTACAGTTGTGTGTGGTACTGTTCAGGTGTGTTTGGTACTGTACAAGTGTACTTTGTATTGTACAGGTGTGTATGTTACGGTACAGGGACTTTAGTACTGTACAGTTGTGTTTGGTACTGTACAGGTGTGGTTGGTACTGTTCAGGTGTGTTTGGTACTGTTTAGGTGTGTTTGGTACTGTACAGGTGTGTTAGGTACAGTACAGGTGTGTTTGGTACTGTACAGATGTGTTTGCAGATGTGTTTGGTACTGTACATGTGTGTTTGGTACTGAACAGGTGTGTTTGGTACTGTACAGATGTGTACAGTTGTGTGTGGTACTGTTCAGATGTGTTTGGTACTGTACAAGTGTACTTTGTATTGTACAGGTGTGTATGTTACGGTACAGGGACTTTAGTACTGTACAGTTGTGTTTGGTACTGTACAGGTGTGGTTGGTACTGTTCAGGTGTGTTTGGTACTGTTTAGGTGTGTTTGGTACTGTACATGTGTGTATGTTACGGTACAGAGACGTTAGAACAATACAGGTGTATATGTTACGGTACAGGTGCGATGGTACTATACAGGTGTGTATGTTACGGTACAGGGACGTTAGAACAATACAGGTGTGTTTGTTTCATGTTAAGTATACCCATGTTTATTACCATTTCACTTGTTGTATAATACATGATTACAGCAACATTAGCCTGAAGGGGTAGTCTGATGTTGTACATATTTACGTAATATTTACTGTTCCGGATGGTATCAAATAAGTAAAGCCGATACTCGCTAGTGTCATTTCATATTTACACTTATTAATGTTACAGCAGATCGGCTTGAAATCTTCCAGATGATGCTACGATATTTTCTACAATACCATTCCCCCAATATAAATATAAATGTTATTGTTGTTTGTACTAGATATGTTAGTACCGGATGTAGCTTGATATAGGAGTTTCACTACCTCTATTAATGGTTAAATGTGATTGGTGTACCCCCACATAAATATGCTACTCTTGACCACTCCAAAACACATTCCAGAAGTCTCACTTTTCTTTCCTGTTCATCCACACCAATCCGTTTAGAATGTATGGATGGAGTTATCCTGTGCCGGGGGCACAATTAGGGCAAATATCAAAGTGGAGTTTATGGAAATGTATGGTTCCCCCTTTGTGTCCCCCAAGACATGGTGATGTCTGGATCTAAATTTACCGCTGGTGTTTCTTGTGGCTGTGCTGTGTTGATTTAGTGATTAGATGAGACAAAATTACGGCGCTACTGCGTGCGTTACGAGAAAGTTAATATGGGTTCAAGTAATGGTCAAGACTAAAAACGGTTCACTGGTGGCGTACAGGTATTATTAATTATAAGTAGCTGTTACAAGATGCACGCATTATAATCGGCATAGATCTCTCATACGCGTTTCTTGAAACGTTTTTCATCAGCTCCAGCAACATGAGATACTTTTATTCCATATTATTTCGAAATGACCAAAGGATGAATTAACATCGCAGCATGGTTCATTTTCTCCTTGACCGCCGTGGTCAGGGTAAAGATAGATATCAGGTTACCGACAGACGTATGGAAAACATCGGTTGAACAATTTTATGTTGACGGCAAGGTTCAGTTAATATCCAGTAAGTGTATAAAGGCCATTCGGACCGAGGGCAAGTCACTCCGCTCAACTATGTGCCCTGACCTGGGGTCTTATGTGGTACCGACGGCTTGTTACACTATGAGCACATGCGAGGGGTGGGTAAGTAATTCGGGGTGTGAAGAGACCGTTCAAAAGTTCACGAGGGATCAGCCCCTTGTCAAGTTAGTCAGCCTGCACGGCTAAATAAATAAGCGAACTTGCGTTTGATCCGGACGTAAAATCTACCGACTACAATTCTCTCAAGACTGACGAACTGCGTGGTTTACGTCCAAGTAAATGCGTCTTGGAACCAAGAAAAGTCACAAAAAACAAATAGATTTACCGTCATAGCGGAGGAATGTGGACTCTTTGAATCTCTTTCTTAAATTTACATTCTTATTAGTTATATATGTGAAACAAAATAATGTTTAAGATAACACCAAGACAAAAAAAACAAGCGTACAACTACAATACCTACAGACAAAACATAGAAACATCAACACACAAGGACAAAATATGCAACTCCCATCCCCAAGGACAAAACATAGAAGCATCGAGACACAAGGACAAAATATGAAACTCCAATACCCAAGGAAAGACATAGAAACATCAACACACAAGGACAAAATATATAACTCCAATCCCCAAGGACAAAACATAGAAACATCAACACACAAGGACAAAATATGTAACTCCAATACCCATAGACAAAACATAGAAACATCAACACACAAGGACAAAATATGCAACTCCCATCCCAAGGAAAGACATAGAAACATCAACACACAAGGACAAAATATGTAACTCCAATCCCCAAGGACAAAACATAGAAACATCAACACACAAGGACAAAATATGTAACTCCAATACCCAAGGACAAAACATAGAAACATCAACACACAAGGACAAAATATGTAACTCCAATCCCCAAGGACAAAACATAGAAACATCAACACACAAGGACAAAATATGTAACTCCAATACCCAAGGACAAAACATAGAAACATCAACACACAAGGACAAAACATGTAACTCCAATACCCATAGACAAAACATAGAAACATCAACACACAAGGACAAAACATGTAACTCCAATACCCATAGACAAAACATAGAAACATCAACACACAAGGACAAAATATGTAACTCCAATACCCAAGGACAAAACATAGAAACATCAACACACAAGGACAAAATATGTAACTCCTATCCCCAAGGACAAAACATAGAAACATCAACACACAAGGACAAAATATGTAACTCCAATACCCATAGACAAAACATAGAAACATCAACACACAAGGACAAAACATGTAACTCCAATACCCAAGGACAAAACATAGAAACATCAACACACAAGGACAAAATATGTAACTCCAATACCCATAGACAAAACATAGAAACATCAACACACAAGGACAAAATATGTAACTCCAATACCCATAGACAAAACATAGAAACATCAACACACAAGGACAAAATATGTAACTCCAATCCCCAAGGACAAAACATAGAAACACCAACACACAAGGACAACACAAACAACACCAGTGCCCATAGACTGAACATAGAAACAACAACCATGTTCATAGATCAAATTTAAACACCAACAAAAACACAAGGACATAACATACAACACCAATAGACACACACATAAAAAACATCAATGCACAGTGACAATGATACCTTATGCTGTGAGTTATAAAACAAAGGCTTAACGTTGTTACAATTCACTATAAACTGACAAATAATTGCTAAAAATTGATTTTTTCTGAAGATCGCGTATCAGAACAGTCGAGAAAGAGGTCGCCGCGAACAAAGTCAAAGGGAAAAAACAACAACAAAATTCATCACATATTACTTCAAAACGAATAAAAGCACAACGTATCAGTTATACCGTGATTAAAGTTGACAGAATGCTGACTTGACGATAATATTGATTAGTTAACACTAAACACCGGCAGTTATACCCTTCCACAGTAGGTTACTCTAAATAAGGAAATAAAGTTTTAATATGTAGGTTTTAAAACAAAGATAAAATTTTACCAGAAACATATTTCTGTCTGATATAGTTTAATGATGAGACCTATTTTGCACGTGCTTACTCTGCCTGATGACCATGTGATGAGTGGTCACAGTGTTACGTCCCTGGTGGTGGACAATCCAGTTGACCTTCTCTCCTAATGCCCCCTTGATTATGCTACATAACCTGTGTTTAGATGTGATTAATTCGCTCTTAATGGCCTGTTACGCCAGGCACTGATAAGCTGAAAATCCCATGACGTTATGTAAGAAAACCAAGCTCTGTGCTTCATCGTTAATCACCTTTGGCACATTTAATCGTTTGATCAATAATAGCGACACCAGTTATATTCCTACCCAGTTTTGTCTGTAGAGGATGATGCTTACGTCTTCAATCACCAAGCTTCACATCGACGCTTTGGTGAACGAAGTTGAAATGTTAGACGTCAACAACAATTAAAGGTTATTTCATTGCTTCCAAATAATATACGATTCATATTTGTGTTCTATGATAAATTTATCGATATATATAATGTTCCAATTTTTGAAATATCCTCCAATGCCAAATCTTGTCAAATATGATTCTAATGTGAGTAATTCGGTACACCGATATTCATTTCAGCATATCATCTAAATCTTTAAAAAGGTTCTAGATTTAATTATCTCACCTCTTTAGATGAACCAAGCCACATTGTACTATATAAGCTCTGGTTCTGCTGTGTTTTTGAAGAATTTAAACATAACTGCATCAATGGCAGGCGGTGTGGGATAAAAGGTCAAATAATTCCTCACTGGAAACATTTGAACCATAAAGGATATCTCCATGACGAAGGTGAAGGCCAAATTTTGAAATACTTTACGGATACATAAAATTCCTATATGTGCTTTTTTGTAAAGTTAATGTCACAGTGTCAAAATTCAAGATAAAGTTTCAAATCTTAATTATCGATAAAGTTTATGTTATGAAGCAAGATTTACCAGAATGATTTGAAACGATGATCAAAGGTCGAGGTGAAAAGTTGAGGTCCAGATGATATATTATATCTCTGAACAAGTAGATAATAGTGATATAGACGAGAAAAGTTTAATAGGCTTAATATAAAACCATTGGCCAAGATTATGTGTTAGAAGAAAGTCTAGTTGTCAAATTTATTTCTCTACCGGTAAATACTTTGAAATTAGCGGCGACATGTGTTTGTGTCCGTTAAATCAATTTGTTTGATTTATTTAAGGACGAGGATAAAGCATTTATTTCCTGTTATCAAAGATTTTAGATTTAACTCAATTGTTTTCTCATCAAATGTACCTTACAAAGTCACTTCCTGAACTCTGAACTCAGGAATACAACATTAATATTGACATAAGTGTAAAACCTCTGTTCGTAACACTGTTTATCGTACTGCAGAAATGTTCTTCACAACGACAAAGAGTAGATCATGCCTTCGCAAGCATGACATAGATTCCGAGAAAACCGACCAAAAACAAAACTGAAACTAATATGAGTACTATTAACTGATTTATCACCAGTAAACAGTACTATTCTTCGGAAAGAGGGACATCAATGGAAAAAATTGTAACTCATGGAAATAGAGCCCAGCATGGATAAGTGTTATACACCAAGGAAACGACTGAAATCCACTGAAAATATGGACTTCTATGGAAAAGCATCTTGCCAATTGGTCAAGTAAAGATGAGTGTTTTCCAACATGTTAAACAGTGTGATCAAAAGGAAGGAGAGACGGTGTAATCCATTGAAGAAAGAAACATCTACGAAAAGGAATATTATTAATTGAAAGAAAGGACATCGGTTGATAATAAACCCATCGAAATAGGGTCACGCATGAATAACTGTAAACTATTGGAATTAGAGGGTCATTCGTGGAAAAGATGTTTATCCATTTAAAGGGGGATATCTATGGGAAAAAACATGATATTCATCGAAAGAAGGGGCATCCATGGATAACATATTTGATGGGCAAAGAAACATACATAATGATATTGATTTGGTGGAATAAGTGCACATATATTTAAGACAAATCCTCCAAAGGAAATGGTTCACAAAGCTTACAAGTCATACTAACCATTGCTTAATAGACTTTTCGTTGAAATTTCGGCTCTTTTTTTATATGAATGATATATAAGATGAATGTGAACTGAGATAGTCGAATGAGTTTAGTGGTTAAATTGCTAATAGATTGCGCGTGTTGTTATCAGTTATAAAAAATATTATTATCACGAAAGAAAATTATCGTCCCTTTATTACATTTTCATCTGAAAATCCAAGCAATTCAGACTGGCTAAAAGGGTGCGTTAAGTCGAAACAGCGTAGCCATGAATGAAATGTCCACTTTTCAGTGATAACATGTTCTTTCTCTGTGTTGGTAATTTTCGATAGATATGAGATTTGATTTAAGCTCACTATGTGCACGTTCGGTAACGGATCGGTACTGTTCAAAGCGCTTCTTCGCAGCAAAAATGAAGTGGACGGGATGCAGTTGAACAAATGCCACATCAGCATTGAACATTTATTTTAGGGATTTCTTGACCCAACAAGGAAACGAAAAATTGTAAGGTGTCTAGGATTAATCCATGTCTCCTGGAAATGTGACAAGAGAACATTAAATTATTGATTTTCTAGACCTGTTATGTAACATTAGAACTATACAATCGACGACCGACCTTCATATGCTGTCATCACCTGTGTTGATAAACGCCGGTAATTAACCTGTTTTTGTTTTGTCCTAGGGATGATATGGTAAACACCTGATAAGAATGTAGTTGATGACGTAACATCAGACGTATACAGGTGTGTGGGTGTCAGGGTTCATGATTATTAACGCTTAGATGATGTTATGTGATAATGCGGAATGATACCAAGTCCGAACATTATCAAACGTCTGATATTGTGGTGTATTGTGTTCATCACAGGAACCAATGATAGATTGTTATTTTCATACCACAATAGAGATATACAATGCTATATTTGTACAATGTACACCTGTATATTGTTATGTTTTTACCGATGCTGTGATATAGATTGTTGCTTTTCTACAGTTGTGAGGCTATAGATTGCTATGTTGTATCACAGTTTTAGATGACAGTTTGTATCAGTGTAGAGCTATAGATTGTCATGTTTGCACCACTGTAGAGCTATATATTGTCATGTTTGTACCACTGTAGAGCTATATATTGTCATGTTTGTACCACTGTAGAGCTGTAGATTGTCATGTTTGTACCACTGTAGAGCTATATATTGTCATGTTTGTACCACTGTAGAGCTGTAGATTGTCATCTTTGTACCACTGTAGAGCTGTAGATTGTCATGTTTGTATAACTGTAGAGGTGTAGATTGTCATGTTTGTATCACTGTAGAACTATATATTGTCATGTTTGTACCACTGTTGAGCTACAGAATGTCATGTTTGTACCACTGTAGAGCTACAGAATGTCATGTTTGTACCACTGTAGAGCTGTAGATTGTCATGTTTGCACCTGTGTAGAGCTGTAGATTGTCATGTTTGTACCACTGTAGAGCTATATATTGTTGTTTTTCCTGTATTGAAATTACAGATACGTCTACAATTACATCAAGGATAAAAAAAACCAATTAATTCCCTGCTCGAGAATGTCATGATATCACATATCTACAAAG
Source organism: Ylistrum balloti (assembly GCF_031769215.1). Lineage (NCBI taxonomy): Eukaryota > Metazoa > Mollusca > Bivalvia > Pectinida > Pectinidae > Ylistrum > Ylistrum balloti. The sequence goes on from NW_026782484.1 coordinate 1,783,272, forward strand.
AAAAACGTATACCTGATAAGTGATATTTGATAATGCCGTTCTGTCGTGATGATCCTCTATTATGAGTAAAAACAAGTATTATTTATGTCGATGATATGATAGATATTTACAAAGTTCTTTAATCCTATTGAAGGTCAACGTAATAAAAAGGCTTACGATATATTGATCATTCGAAGCTTTTACGGGTGTGGTGCCATGCATACGGATATAGAGTTGGCAGTAAGTAAAAATAGATAAACACGTGTCATCCTAAGTATAAGTATATATAGATACAATTTAATGTTAAGTGAAGTATATATAGATATAGTGTAGGTATACAATGGCAATCCCTGATGAGGCATAGTGAAATATATACAGTGTAGGTATATATACCCTGGTGATGTATATTGTAGGTATATATAGTGTAGGTATATATATACTGGTGATGTATAATGAGGTATATATATGTATAGTGAGGTATATATACACTGGTGACATATAGAGAGGTATATATAGTGTAGGAGGTATATATAGTGAGGTATATATAGTAGGTATATATACACTGGTGATGAGGTATATATAGTGTAGGTATATATACACTGGTGATGTATAGTGAGGTATATATAGTGTAGGTATATATACACTGGTGACGTATAGTGAGGTATATATAGTGTAGGTATATATACACTGGTGATGTATAGTGTAGGTATATATAGTGTAGGTATATATACACTGGTGATGTATAGTGAGGTATATATAGTGTAGGTATATGTAATGTAGGTATATATATACTGGTGATGTATAATGAGGTATATATATATATATATATAGTGAGGTATATATACACTGGTGACGTATAGTGAGGTATATATAGTGTAGGTATATATACACTGGTGATGTATAGTGAGGTATATATATATAGTATATAATGTAGGTATATATAGTGTATATATATACTGGTGATGTATATGTATATATAGTGTAGGTATATATATACTGGTGATGTATAGTGTAGGTATATATATATATGAGGTATATATAGTGTAGGTATATATACACTGGTGACGTATAGTGAGGTATATATAGTGTAGGTATAAATACACTGGTGATGTATAGTGTAGGTATATGTAATGTAGGTATATATACACTGGTGGTGTATAATGAGGTATATATAGTGTAGGTATATATACACTGGTGATGTATAGTGAGGTATATATAGTGTAGGTATATATATACTGGTGATGTATAATGAGGTATATATAGTGTAGGTATATATACACTGGTGATGTATAGTGTAGGTATATATAGTGTAGGTATAAATACCCTGGTGATGTATAGTGTAGGTATATATAGTGTAGGTATATATACACTGGTGATGTATGAGGTATATATATGTAGGTATATATACAGTGTAGGTATATATACACTGGTATATATAGTGAGGTATATATAATGTAGGTATATATACACTGGTGATGTATAGTGAGGTATATATAGTGTAGGTATAAATACACTGGTGATGTATAGTGAGGTATATATATATATATGTAGGTATATATACACTGGTGATGTATATATATAGTGTAGGTATATATGAGGTATATATAATGTAGGTATATATACACTGGTGATGTGAGGTATATAGTGAGGTATATATACTGGTGATGTATAGTGAGGTATAATGTAGGTATATATACACTGGTGATGTATAGTGAGGTATATATAATGTAGGTATATATACACTGGTGATGTATAGTGAGGTATATGTAATGTAGGTATACATACACTGGTGATGTCTAGTTAGGTATATATATTGTAGGTATATATACACTGGTGATGTATAGTGAGGTATATATATATATAATGTAGGTATATATACACTGGTGATGTATAGTGAGGTATATATATGTAGGTATATATACACTGGTGATGTATAGTGAGGTATATATATGTAGGTATATATACACTGGTGATGTATAGTGAGGTATATATAGTGTAGGTATATATACACTGGTGATGTATAGTGTAGGTATATATATATATAGTGAGGTATATATACACTGGTGACGTATAGTGAGGTATATATAGTGTAGGTATAAATACACTGGTGATGTATAGTGAGGTATATATAGTGTAGGTATAAATACACTGGTGATGTATAGTGAGGTATATGTAATGTAGGTATAAATACACTGGTGATGTCTAGTGAGGTATATATAGTGTAGGTATAAATACACTGGTGATGTATAGTGAGGTATATGTAATGTAGGTATAAATACACTGGTGATGTATAGGTATATATACAGGTATATATAATGTAGGTATATATATACTGGTATATGTATATGTAGGTATAAATACACTGGTGATGTATAGTGTAGGTATATGTAGTGTAGGTATATATACACTGGTGATGTATAGTGAGGTATATATAGTGTAGGTATAAATACACTGGTGATGTATAGTGAGGTATATATAGTGTAGGTATATATACACTGGTGATGTATAGTGAGGTATATATATATAATGTAGGTATATATACACTGGTGATGGTGAGGATGTATATGTAGGTATATATACAGATGTATATATATATATAGTGTAGGTATATATACACTGGTGATGTATAGTGAGGTATATATATATATAATGTAGGTATATATACACTGGTGATGTATAGTGAGGTATATATAGTGTAGGTATATATACACTGGTGATGTATAGTGAGGTATATATAGATATAATGTAGGTATATATACACTGGTGATGTATAGTGAGGTATATATAGATATAATGTAGGTATATATACACTGGTGATGTATAGTGAGGTATATGTAATGTAGGTATAAATACACTGGTGATGTATAATGAGGTATATGTAATGTAGGTATAAATACACTGGTGATGTCTAGTGAGGTATATATAGTGTAGGTATATATACACTGGTGATGTATAGTGAGGTATATATAGATATAATGTAGGTATATATACACTGGTGATGTATAGTGAGGTATATGTAATGTAGGTATATATACACTGGTGATGTATAGTGAGGTATATATAGATATAATGTAGGTATATATACACTGGTGATGTATAGTGAGGATATATATAGATATAATGTAGGTATATATACACTGGTGATGTATAGTGAGGTATATATAGATGTAATGTAGGTATATATACACTGGTGATGTATAGTGAGGTATATATAGATATAATGGTATATATACACTGGTGATGTATAGTGAGGTATATATATAGATATAATGTAGGTATATATACACTGGTGATGTATAGTGAGGTATATATAGATATAATGTAGGTATATATACACTGGTGATGTATAGTGAGGTATATGTAATGTAGGTATATATACACTGGTGATGTATAGTGAGGTATATATAGATATAATGTAGGTATATATACACTGGTGATGTATAGTGAGGTATATATAGATATAATGTAGGTATATATACACTGGTGATGTATAGTGAGGTATATATAGATATAATGTAGGTATATATACACTGGTGTATATATGTAGGTATATATACACTGGTATAGTGAGGTATATATATATAATGTAGGTATATATACAATGAGGTATATATAGTGTAGGTATATATACACTGGTGATGTATAGTGAGGTATATATAGATATAATGTAGGTATATATACACTGGTGATGTATAGTGAGGTATATATAGATATAATGTAGGTATATATACACTGGTGATGTATAGTGAGGTATATATAATGTAGGTATATATACACTGGTGATGTATAGTGTAGGTATATATATATGTATAGTGAGGTATATATAATGTAGGTATATATACACTGGTGATGTATAGTGAGGTATATATAATGTAGGTATATATACACTGGTGATGTATAGTGAGGTATATATAGATATAATGTAGGTATATATACACTGGTGATGTATAGTGAGGTATATTTAAAAACTAATTCATCATATGAACAATCTTTTTGTGAGGTAATCTGATTAGCACAGGGAAATTATAATGAAGGTAATAAATATTCTGGATAAACCTGTAACAGGAATTCTCCTTCACATCACTGCTGTATGCAATATCATACAAAAGACAACAATGTGTATATACCATAAAGCTTTTTAAACAATTTTAGTACTTCCAACGGAAAACTTCAAGTAGAGGAAATATCAAAGCAATACATTATGATACAATTTTTGCAAATTTGACGCGAGAAAAAAAGACATGATTAACATTTAATTCGGTATAACAGACTTTTGGCTTACAAGGACAAATATTGCACCCACATCCAAAACACATACACACCCAACCTTTTTCAAGCGAGGCGAATTTATCGAAGAGCTCATCTAAACTGGTCACAAACACCTTGCGAAGTCCTTCAATTTCACTTTCATATAAGTTGATGATGTCTATAACGTAAGCTTTTGGCTGGCCAGCACTCGGCTTGATCCTCGTCACTGGTTACAACAAAATGCTGAGATGGGACATTAAAACATTACTGTGTAAGACATGTGCTAATTGCATGCGCACTTTGTGAAACACGTATGTCTTCATTGTTCACATGGTCAAACATTTACCATTGGAAAGGTCTTGTCACAAGGAACACGCATGTCAGATATGAAAGCCCTATCTCTTACGGTGCAATATTTATGGGAAAGGTTAAAGTTGACAACAGAAAAACAAACAGCACAAAAACAATATGCTGACGATCTTTCTATCTGGGGGCTTAAACAATTTGTAAGTTGTTGTGAAACTTCTTCATCGCGCCATTTTCACTGTCCCTCGAAACATATTGACGACTTTACGCAACATGAAATGATGACGCTACCCTGCTGTGATATCCCACTCTTAGCAATCAAGGAATCATCAAGGAAGACATAAGAAAAACAAGAATGGAGCCAACAGGAGGCATTCTTAAGAACAGTGCACAGGAAATTGGATATTGCCCAATGAAATTAAAGTGGTGACCATTAGATGATAAACATAGATAAATTAAACATAATGGAAGTTTTGAAATGCTTGGTTCGCCTTGTATCTTTCAAAAGTTTGTGTATCGACAACCAAAGATACCTTACCTTCAAATAACTCATGTTTCAGTGTTTCATGATGACCAGTTAACGATAAGGAAACAGTCCTTTGTCTTTTTCTGGATACCAATATAATTCAGATAAATAACGTCCCATTAGACAATTTAATCTTTATCCATCCTTTTTTTCTGTGTAACTGTTTATATTTTCAATACATTTAAAAGACAAATACATGTAAATACACACTCGTTCGCGTTCTTACACTTAAACATGAGGATAGTGTCTAAACATCATCATCATCATCATCATCATCAGTGTTATCATGATACATACATGATCCACATGGTCCGAATTTCTATCCGAGCTCCCAGGAATATTGAATCAATTTGGACTGTCGATTCGAGTAGGTATTGCTCTCAAGTAATACATTTTTCGAAATAAATGTCAGTAGTTAACAGATTACCACACAACACATGGTCTATGTAGATGTTTTATGAAGAATTTGGTGAAGGTTTGTGGTCATCATCATGATCTCAGTGGTGGACATTATTCTATTTCCTTGTCTAATATACAGCTAGACGTTTTTGATGCTCGCTATTATGCATTCATTGTCGTTTGTTATTAACCCGGTTCTCATTAGAGAACGTGACATTATTTATTTGGATTGACCTTAAAATACTCTTCCGAAACACCTGCTCTTATTCAAGATTTCGTTTACATGTTGGTATGATATTCTGTTGTCGTCATTTATATTTTTATTATTGTTATTTGTTTGTGATTTCAGTGTTAATACCTCTTTGTTGAATTGTTTTTATGGATTGTTTGTTTGTGTTTGACGTTTTAATTGCATTGTTTGATTATCAAAAGATCAACACGATTATCACATAACCTTTCTCATTGTTTACTGAGTCATTTATCAGTCTTGGTTGGGATACTGTGTATAGTAATTGTTTACGATGACTTTTGTGATGATGTTCAAGAAAGTTTTGTAAATTAATATTTCAGAATTATGAATAGCATGATGATATATCTGTATCCTTTTACTTATAGTTAAGTGTAAAATCTAATGCAAAGAATTACTCACATCATTTTTCAAATTATACGGACATCAATATTTCAACAATGACTAATCTCCTAGATATACAATTACAAATCTTTAAAAACTGACTAATTACTTTAAATCGATGTTCTTTAATTCAAGTTCATAATCTTGAATCGAAACGCGCATTCAAACAAACAATTTGGAATAACTATTACATCTGTTTGGAAAGTTTCGGTCTTACTGCTAGTGATAAATACATCAATTTTGATCAGTTTAAAGGACAAGAAACTAGCGATCATAATGCTCTTTAAACGATTAAATATAAAACGTGTATATCGTGAGGTTTAAAATAGAAATCTTCAATACTAGAAATTATTGAACTTTTCATTATTCTAGGGATTGTCTGATCTATAACCATAATAAGATAAAAATTCAAAATTGTTTCTTTAGGTAGAATGTCACATAACAAATCACGTACTGGGACTGAAAAGAAAATTCCAGATAGACTTTTGGTAAAATGTCACATAACAAATCACGCACTGGGACTGAATTTCAAAAGAAGTTGATATCTATAAAGTGTAAAAGCGAGAGAATTCCAGGGAGACTTTTGGGATGTGGATACCAAGTCACAACTATGACAGTAGTTGAGTTCAACACAACACGCAGGATGCTGGTGTCTTTAATAACTAGATATCTCCACAAAGTTTCTATTACTCCGTGTAATGTTAAATCGTAATGGTTAGTAATTTACACGTGCAGAACGCCTGGACATATTTTCTTCTGGTTTTTCAGGAGTCTCCGTGTAAACCTTTATTTTGTTCTTGTTTATAGACTTTATCGATTTAGGATCTTAATTGCAAAAAACGTTGACATGTCAGGCTATTTTTTTTCATAATTCCTTTGCAATATCTATTCAGTGTTTGATATTCTGTTTTGAATATTAATTATTCGTTTAGTTTATTTGATATTCAATATGATAAATTTATTTTAAAGTAAGATTTTTCTATATTCTGTAGGGCAATAATCATATATTTACTAGCCTATTTTGTATTACTTTAGTCTTACTGACATTTGATACTGAAATATGAAATGGCATGACAACAAATCGGCTTTATTCGTAACACATCCACATATATATAACCTAGTTATGTCATAGTTGTGACTACAGTGTTTAGATTTTGCTTTGGATAAATACAAAATACAATGATGAAGTATAATGGAAATACGTTGTTTAGTTCAGATAATAAACAAAGCGTTTCGGTGCTTCTATACTCGACACTAAATGTATACACCTGCTGCTCCTCCATACATACTATCACCTCGTCCTATCATTGTCATAAATAGATTTAACAAAATATATCTGCAAATTATAAAGTTTGGTGTGAATTGCATGTATATAGATTAATGTATCTGTATATGTCACGTGATGTAAATGCGTTACAAGTGTCCATGGGTTTAAGAAATAGTCTCTCATCCATGTCAAGTTAAATTTTTGGCTGTAAAATATGTTTACTCAAAATCAGTTCAGTGAATTAATTGAAAAGCAAAAGAAATGAACAAGCCGGTTTGGAGCGGGACTCCATCCATTAAATGTGTTATATTTTCCATTGGAGAAATGTCTTTTTGATGATAATAGTCATTTATGCCATCAAGTAAATTCATTGATATTTTATTGAAATAAAAATTCGCTGTTACTATACCCATACACACACACACACACACACACACACACACAAAGATTAAAATCAAATGTCGTTTAATTATAGGTTGGTATCATATATGTACAACATTATGTTATTTGCCTAAGTATGAAAGTCATTTTACATGAGATCATGATGGTTGCTTTCCCTTTCAGCTGAATTGTTACCACGTGTAGATGAAATGTAACATCAAAATCCCCCTCCTGTAGCCCTTCTGTTTGAGAGAGAGAGAGAGAATTGTAGTGTTATCCAGTATGATATGAATCATAATTCAATTTGACTACTACTGTCAGTTTCAATGGCCGAAGCTTTGACCAGGCCTAGGTCAAGCTGACCTCTCAACTTTAGCTTCCTGTACAGCCATTAACTAGTGTATACGAAAACAGCTATGATGTACCTCTCTGTAATCATTCCCAATAAACAGGAGGCTATAGCTGATCAGCTTTTTGTTTATGTAATAACCTTTTTAGTAAACAACTGACCATACACACCTAAGACTGTGGTGGTCAGTCAGCCCGAGGAGCTACAACACATCTAGGTCACCGACGTCACATGCGCAGGGCTTTATGTATTCATTGTGCAAGAAGGTCATAGCGAGTTCACGCATTGCAAACAAGCGTATAAGCGTTGGTCATTGGCTAGTGTAATTCATTTAGCGTTTGGTCAGAGTTGAGCAAGGAGCGTGTAGCACTAGTGTGGATCTATATCTTGTCAGTGTGTAGAACGTTATTACGGAATAATAATACAACAGGTAAGTTAAAGTTTAAGAAGTATTATATTTATTTTTTTTTTTGTAATTTTGAAAATTTTGTGCTAAGTTACGTCATGATTTTGTCTCGTGCCTGTTGTTGACTGATATCGTTGTGGAACAAGTACTATCGTGTCTCTAGTTATAGTCATCAGGTCATGCCTGCTTACATGTTTTTACGGTTGACTTAATAGCCAAAAATTTTATCATTTTAAACAATTCAAGATGATAATAATGTTTATATGATTATTACTTATCTATCCTCTTTGGATAAAAATGTAAACATCAGACACTACTGCCCGCCACCAATAAGAACTGTTTTATGTAGAAACATTCTGGGATAAACAATTTGTTCGTCTTTTTTAAATTTTTTTAATTTAATTTTTTTTTGTGTTTGCTCTTGTTTGTTGTTTTTCTTTCTGTTAATTATACTATTTGTTGATATGTATTTATGCATTGTTGTGTGTATTCTCATAGATTTATGTATTACAGTCTGTTTTTCTTCCTGATCTTGTAATAATGGTGATACATATCACAATTTTTTTTGTTCTGAAAATTGTGGGAACACACCCAATAAGATAATTCTCGAATAGGCCGAAACCAAATGATATCAATTTTGATTTTTTAAATATATATCATAACATGAAAACAAAAAGAATGCTATGTTTCAACGCATATTAAATAGTTTTATGAATGTGTTTGCTTCATTCTCACAAATAACTAATAAGATATTATTTTCTTTTAGTTTGACAAGATGGGGGATGCGGCCCTTGATCTTTCCGCTAAACCTAGTGTTTGCCCCCCTCCAGAGAAAGGGAGTCCACTACCTATTAAATCCTGTGTACGACATACCAGCAACAGTGAATCAGGACGCTCATCATCATCATCATCAATCCATTCTTTGAATAATGATTTGGATCATGACATTTCTCAAGAAGAGCATAGGAGACAGTCTCCCGGGGAATACTCTAACCATAGTTCACCAAATAACAGTATCAACGATAAGGCCAGTAATTCGGATAAACCTGATGCTGCCTTCACATCATCCCGGCCCTTCAAAATGTACCCAATGGATCAGTTTTCTGCCTATAACGGTGCTAGTAGTACCCCCACATCGCCACTATCCCCTATGACAGGTTCGTTTGGTATGACGACAATGTTTGATAGTCCATCGTCATTTCCTACCTTTCCTCTCACACCTCTTACTTCTCATCTTATGCAGCGAAAACGGCGTGCTGAAAATAGAACTGAATCGACAAGTGAAAAAAAGACTAAAACTGTTCCTGAGGACAGGAAAGACGAAGCTTACTGGGAACGAAGACGGAAAAATAACGAGGCAGCCAAAAGGTCTAGAGATTCTCGGCGGTGTAAGGAGGAAGAGATTGCCATGCGGGCAGCTTTCCTGGAACAGGAAAACCTTAAACTCAGGGCACAAGTGACAATTTTGAAAAATGAAACTGCTAAACTTCACTACATGTTGTATAATAGACTATGATATCTGTCTCGGAAGTATGGCTAGGAATGGTGCGAAAATGTTTTTTTTTATCGAAAGTGCTGCAATATTGTGTGGAGAGTGACAATGGAAGTATCATATTCATCACGCGTTTTTACATTTCACTCCTTCGTTATTTTTTCTTTGTAAGTGATTGGATTTAGGTGATTAATTAACATGTTATCATTACTGAAATGAATCTAATGAATCTCGGTAAGGACAGAATTGACTCTAATCCTGCCAAGCATTGACTAAAGTGCTTGACGAGGATTTTTAATGTTCCACTCGTACATCAGTTTTTTAAAATATAAGCTAAGAGTTGAACCAGAAATCTCATTCATAACAGCCACCAGTTTATTTTATTTTAGTCTATGTCAAAAAAATACCTGATGATGGAGAGAATCAACCAATTTTGGTGAAATAATAATTTCCATCAAATGAAATTTTTTTCTGCTAAGCAATCAATAATTTCTACCATTTGAATCAAATTAGAACGATGAAGGTTCAAGATATTTTATGTTCATGTTTGACTGTTAAAGAAATTGTAATATCTGAATTGTTTGCCTTAATCAGACACAAACAGAGCGAGTGGTAGTGCCAAGATTTCTACACTATTGTTAACGATCAAAAAACCCTTTACATACTTTAGCATAATGTCACAATGTAAATTACAATGTGTTTGTTTATTTGAATGTTTCAGTTTATATCTATATCTATATATATATATATCGTTCATTTAATAACGTAGTGCTATTTAAACATTGTAGAAAATACTGCTAAGTGACTTCAATAATTATAGTTTGGCAGGTGTCCGTTAATTATGCATACTATAGTATTTTGCTTTGATATCAGTCTATTTTACATGTTTAGTACTTTTCGTTCATACGATTAAGATAATTTACAGAAATGTGAAGGAAGGAGCTATTTGTACCAACAATAAGAACTAAACTTGGTCATTATTATTTGGAAAATTACAATTTTGTGACAGTTTCCTACTTTTACAAAATCAAATTTATTTTCTGTAACAATCATTTTCGAAAATACCAATTTAAGAAATTTTCAATGTAGAGCAGTGATAATAATCGTGATAATAAGATAAGATTTATGCAAGTTAATCAAAGGCGTGCCAGCATGCTCAATATAATATCTAATTATCAAACTGAAGACACATTGAGAAACTGTATTTATTTGAGGAAAACAAATTTTCATGTATTTCAGAAAAGTGCTTTAATTGTGACCAAATATGCCCAATGTTTCACACATAACCAAATTAATGTTATTCCAAATTAATAAAAAACGAAACATGATTCGGTAACTTTAAATGTTAACCCTGCTCGTGTTAATGAATAACACGTAAATGATCTGAATGGTATCTGTGCTAGAGAGTGAGATGTTTTATTTAGTGGAGAACAAAAACAGGTGAGTAGTTCTCGCTGTGACGTCACACACACATTTATATCATTCGTATTGTTAACATTTTGTAAGAAGAAAATAAAAAAAATTAATGTAAAAATTGTGTTTTCTTTTTACTCATTAAGTTCAGATATCAGAACGCTTCATGCGTTATTAACTGTATTTTTGTGTATGATTGGATTTGTTTCTGAATTTTGTACTGCCTGAACTACAAATGATTCCGACAGACGTCCTGTGGTGCGGGTTGACGTTGATCCGGAACCGCGTCATCTTCTCCATTGTTCGTTTCTTGTGTTAATTGTTCATAAGATTTATCGATAATGTTTAGTGGGGATATTGATGCAACGCCGAGGGTTTCAATGATAACGCTGTAATGTTACATAGATTAACGAATTCTGTTACAGAAAGATGTTGTACTTACAGACAACACTAAATGCTTAGTCACACCTCACTTACATAACATTCTGATCTGTATCCCGTTTCGAGCCAAGCATGCTGAACATCCTAACCCGAGTATTTCTATACCACGTACATGTTACTCGCCACACCATTGTTGGGGTAACGAAGATTTTCTGATTTAATTTTATGAGTTAAAAGTCAAAATTTATATTTAGTATTAATCCCTAGCCAGTGGTAATTTTCACAAGCCCCTATTTTCAATTTCAGATAATTGCGCCACATTTTCTCAATATCACTTCTGCGTTCGACTTTTATAAAATGTTAAGTAACGGTGTGAACTTTTAGCCTTAGTGTAACCTTAAGAGTGTTTAAACCATTGCCTAACACCTTGCCTGTTAACTATAGTCACAGAGGCCGTGTTTGTCCAGCGGTATCGCCAATACACAGTCGTTACATCACCCGACCTAATGTTGGGAGAAGTGTCCAATAGCCTCGCCCGATTGTAGGTCAGTTTGTTTAGTGGTCAGTTAATCCTAGAGTCAACACACCGAAATACATCAACATACAGTTAAAACGCTCGCTGTGACGAACTAATTAAAACTGTAAAATTGAGAAAATCGCCCTTCGTGGCCGGATCGAGAAATAATGATTTAAATAAATGAGAACGTGTAATTTCTAAATATTGGAGTTAAATACAAATTACATTATCTTCTATTTTTAAGTTATTGTTGCCGCTATGTTCGTAACATAAAGTGACATAAAAATCACAATGAGCTGGCCAGGTTCTCCCAGAACTACAGAACCTTCAGCTCGGTAATAGCCTATCAGTATATGGTTGCGACATTAACTGCACTTTTCACCTTTCGGGAGGAGAGCGAGCATGGAATAGCGCCCCGGTTGAGTAACCCCCATGAATCACCAAATTGTCACGCCCCTCTAACGTCCAATGTATTGTTATCTTTTGACATCCCACCACTATTACGTCATATCGTCTAGAGGTCAGTCATCACTCGAGGTCAAAGGCCATCTAACTGAACAATTCTTCACGCCCTCCCAGACTCTTTGAGCTGATGGGGACGAATGGTCAGTACAACGGTCAACAGGTTATTAGATAACTATTACCAGCTGGCCACTCTTTCCTGCAGGCAACTACATATAACAAAGAAAGCTACACCAATTGCACTGGACAGCCTGCGGTCATTGTAGCCCAGTCGTCGAGGAAACGGAGTGTCACTACTAATTATCTAATGGCAATTCTGTTTTTACAATAATCTGTTTATTGAATATCAAGGAAAGCCCATGCTTTCATGGGACGAAGCATTGTGAAACTCAAGCCACACCTAAATGGTCCTATTTGAAAAAAAAATATATGTTCAATTCTAAAGGTTGAACTCATAGTGTCCGGTAAAGTATAATAATAAAACTTCAAACAAAATGACGCTTTAAGCAGTATCTCTTTTATTTCTGAACATTCATGATGCTCAATAAATTGCATATTTTCCATCCATCTGCGTTAAAGTATTTATGTAAAATTTAGATTGATGGGTCTGAGTGTCGATGTGTAACAGTGTTGAACTGGGGAACATGTAACTCATATGTGATGTTAATATACATCATATTGGTCATTTTGATGATAAACTATGATTTTATTAAACCAGAGAGGCAGATAATGTTTATAAATGTTCCTGACAAAGTTTACCGGGATGAGTCTAACAACAGTGCTTGTATGACGAAACTTCTGCCAGAGTTATGTCACTCAGACGTTGAGACAATCGCGATCAGTGAAGTGATGTAATGTTGTGTCTTGGGCACGGAGACTTGTGACGTAACTATTTGCAACAATCTCACTTAATACAATGAGAATGTGCTTTGTGACGTGATATCACTCTGTCCAGATATAGAATCGATAAATAAAAATTTTCAGCCATTAAAGATAATAAGGGCACGAGGAACCATACAGATGAAATAAGTGAAATGATCATAAAAACGCTAACACTTAATCGAAATAACAAATTAAAAATAAAAAATAGATTGTCCGGCGCCAGATTTGAAATATTATATTCATTTGCCAAAAAAAAATATAAAATGCGACTCTAAAAAGGCAAGTTATTCCAAATGTGACTATAATTCCCGCCAATCGGCACAATGAAAAGTCGGTAGATTCTGGCAAAATAAATCAATGACTATTACTTTTTAAGTTTAACCGTCATCAATATTGCTTAAATTTTTATATATATACAATAAGTATAAAACCGTCTTTCTTTATGTGTATGAAAAATATTCCTTATATATAAAAGAATATATTTTGTTTCAATAAATGGTGATATTAAAGTTGGTGTGATGATACCATTGTCGTTAAACAATAGATTGAATTACGATGTAGTGTAAAACAATCTAGATTATTATTTCCTTAATAATTTAATTGACATACATACTATGTTGAAAATATATTTAGTCTGAACATCGGAATCAGTAAGCGAATATTTTAATTCGAAATACTTTAGCTGTAAATATGAAAAAAAATCCAATCCTCATTTTAGTTTCTTGGCATTTTCACGAAAATTCAGCTCATTGTTACCAGTGGAAAGTTTTAAATGCGTTTTTCAAGATGGGGAGCATTTGGTACTACGGACCGTCCCGAAAACAACACTCAAGATTATCCCAAGATCATTTCGGCCAAGTTTCTGCTGAAACGCAGTGATGGAACATGAGAAGAAGTTTAAAATGCGTTACTTTCAAGATGGCGGCCATGCCATGTCATATTGAATATCAAATTGACACAACCACCAACCATCCCCCGAAAAAAAACAATGATCTCAGCTTCATTTCAGTCAAGTTTTAGCTGAAAGCTGAATCCAACAAATGGAAATTGATAAGAAGTTTACAAAAGTTGTTGTCGAGTGTAACCATGATTGATAGCGGAATCATGGTTACGTAATGGCCGCCATGGCTGCCAAGTAGGACTTTAGACCAGAAAATAACAACACTTGGTCAAGAACATCTCGGAATTATTTTAGACAAGTTTCAGCTGAATTCCACGCGTGGAACTTGAGAATTTAAAATGTAAGAAGAGTTTACACACAACCACTGGCGCATGGCGAACGACGGATGAAACACGAAAATTGTTATCATGTTTCTGAAACATTCCAGATAAATCGGCCTCTTTCCATTCTTTCTATGGACATATCATGTTTAGAAATTTTTTCTTTGATTAGTCTCATTTCTTTAAAATTACTTGACAACGTGATGACCAAATATGTATCATACCACATGCCAGACTACTTATAAGAATAAAAGTGATGATTTTGGATATTACAGATGTATTTTGATCTAGCAGATAAATGTTGAAGGCTAACTTTCTAGGGCCATGTCTGATTTCTGTGATGCATACAAGCTGTTCTCAAAACTTGTTGTGGTTGCATGTTCTTATGCGGATGCACTTCGATTTCTAATTGAAAGCAGTGTTTGTTATATTCCCGCCATAATTAAAGATAAGCTGACAATCCTTCGGTCTATCTCCGTGTCTCAGTGATCGTCAAGATATCTTACCTGATTATGTAGATTACAATGCACACACAGGAAGCTGTTGAATAGGAATTCGATGTCCGCAGGAAGTGACGTAGTTTTGTTGTCTTATTGTTTACTAACAATTACCAACATCTTACCGGTGAACCTACGGATGTGAACTTGTCGTGAATCGGTGTTTATCTGTTCAATCACCATATGACTTGGTTTCCTATAGTAGTGAGTAATTGATCGGATTACAATACATAAGTACAAACGTTCTAAAGTCAAGATCAGAATAACCATGTGTAAGGTCGCATCACAGGAAACCCCAGGACTTTTCGCACTAATTATAATGTTAACTGATCATAATCCTGATTTGCCCTTCTCATAGTGTTATCAATTAACATTTGTTTATAAACAAACCGTTTTTCTAACAATCATATAAGGGCTAGTTGTAACATTGTATTTAGATATCAGGGTTGGTGGTAATGGGTTGGTTGTAACACTGCTAGTAGATATCGGGGCTGGTTGTAACACTGTTTGTAGATATCGGGGCTGGTTGTAACACTGTATGTAGATATCGGGGCTGGTTGTAACACTGTATGTAGATATCGGGGCTGGTTGTAACACTGTATGTAGATATCGGGGCTGGTTGTAACACTGTATGTAGATATCGGGGCTGGTTGTAACACTGTATGTAGATATCGGGGCTGGTAGTAACACTGTATGTAGATATCGGGGCTGGTTGTAACACTGTTTGTAGATATCGGGGCTGGTTGTAACACTGTTTGTAGATATCGGGGCTGGTTGTAACACTGTTTGTAGATATCGGGGCTGGTTGTAACACTGCTAGTAGATATCGGGGCTGGTTGTAACACTGTATGTAGATATCGGGGTTGGTTGTAACACTCTTTGTAGATATCGGGTCTGGTTGTAACACTGTGTGTAGATATCGGGTCTGGTTGTAACACTGCTAGTAGATATCGGGGCTGGTAGTAACACTGCTAGTAGATATCGGGGCTGGTTGTAACACTGTGTGTAGATATCGGGGCTGGTTGTGACACTGTGTGTAGATATCGGGGCTGGTAGTAACACTGCTAGTAGATATCGGGTCTGGTTGTAACACTCTTTGTAGATATCGGGGCTGGTTGTAACACTGTTTGTAGATATCGGGGCTGGTTGTAACACTGTTTGTAGATATCGGGGCTGGTTGTAACACTGTATGTAGATATCGGGGCTGGTTGTAACACTGTTTGTAGATATCGGGGCTGGTTGTAACACTGTGTGTAGATATCGGGGCTGGTTGTAACACTGTATGTAGATATCGGGGCTGGTTGTAACACTGTATGTAGATATCGGGGCTGGTTGTAACACTGCTAGTAGATATCGGGGCTGGTAGTAACACTGCTAGTAGATATCGGGGCTGGTTGTAACACTGTTTGTAGATATCGGGGCTGGTTGTAACACTGTATGTAGATATCGGGGTTGGTTGTAACACTCTTTGTAGATATCGGGTCTGGTTGTAACACTGTGTGTAGATATCGGGGCTGGTTGTAACACTGGTAGATAACACTGTTGTAACACTGTAGATATCGGGGCTGGTTGTAACACTGTTTGTAGATATCGGGGCTGGTTGTAACACTGTTTGTAGATATCGGGGCTGGTTGTAACACTGTTTGTAGATATCGGGTCTGGTTGTAACACTGTATGTAGATATCGGGGCTGGTTGTAACACTGTTTGTAGATATCGGGGCTGGTTGTAACACTGTATGTAGATATCGGGGCTGGTTGTAACACTGTGTGTAGATATCGGGGCTGGTTGTAACACTGTGTGTAGATATCGGGGCTGGTTGTGACACTGTGTGTAGATATCGGGGCTGGTTGTGACACTGTTTGTTGATATCGGAGCTGGTTATAAGACTGTTTGTAGATATCGGGGCTGGTTGTAACACTGTTTGTAGATATCGGGGCTGCTTATAACACTGTAGATATCGGGCTGGTTGTAACACTGTTTGTAAATATCGGGGCTGGTTGTAACACTGTTTGTAGATATCGGGGCTGGTTGTAACACTGTTTGTAGATATCGGGGCTGGATGTTAAATTATTTGTAGGTATCGGGGCTGGTTGTAACACTGTTTGTAGATATCGGGGCTGGTTGTAACACTGTATGTAGATATTGGGGCTGGTTGTGACACTGTTTGTAGATATCGGAGCTGGTTATAAGACTGTTTGTAGATATCGGGGCTGGTTGTAACACTGTATGTAGATATCGGGGCTGGTTGTAACACTGTTTGTAGATATCGGGGCTGGTTGTAACACTGTATGTAGATATCGGGGCTGGTTGTAACACTGTTTGTAGATATCGGGGCTGGTTGTAACACTGTATGTAGATATTGGGGCTGGTTGTAACACTGTTTGTAGATATCGGGGCTGGTTGTAACACTGTTTGTAGATATCGGGGCTGGTTGTAACACTGTTTGTAGATATCGGGGTTGGTTGAAACACTGTTTGTAGATATCGGGGCTGGTTGTAACACTGTTCGGGGCTGTAGATATCGGGGCTGGTTGTAACACTGTATGTAGATATCGGGGCTGGTTGTAACACTGTTTGTAGATATCGGGGCTGGTTGTAACACTGTATGTAGATATCGGGGCTGGTTGTAACACTGTATGTAGATATCGGGGCTGGTTGTAACACTGTTTGTAGATATCGGGGCTGGTTGTAACACTGTTTGTAGATATCGGGGCTGGTTGTAACACTGTTTGTAGATATCGGGGCTGGTTGTAACACTATTTGTAAATATCGGGGCTGGTTGTTACACTGTTTGTAAATATCGGGGCTGGTAGTAACACTGTTTGTAGATATCGGGGCTGGTTGCAACACTGTTTGTAGATATCGGGGCTGGTTAGAATACTGTACGTAGATATCGGGCTGGTTGTAACACTGTTTGTAGATATCGGGGCTGGTGTTAACACTGTTTGTAGATATCGGGGTTGGTTGAAACACTGTTTGTAGATATCGGGGCTGGTTGTAACACAGTTTGTAGATATCGGGTCTGATTGTAACACTGTTTGTAGATATCGGGCTGGTTGTACCATTGTGGATATCGGGGCTGGTTGTAACACTGTATGTAGATATCGGGGCTGGTTGTAACACTGTTTGTAGATATCGGGGGTGGTTGCAACAATGTTTGTAGATATCGGGGCTGGTTATAATACTGTATGTAGATATCGGGGCTGGTTATAACACTGTATGTAGATATCGGGGCTGGTTGTAACACTGTTTGTAGATATCGGGGCTGGTTGTAACACTGTTTGTAGATATCGGGGCTGGTTGTAACACCGTTTGTAGATATCTGGGTAACACTGTTTGTAGAACACTGTTTGTATTTGATATCGGGGCTGGTTGTAACACTGTTTGTAGATATCGGGGGTGGTTGTAACACTGTATGTAGATATCGGGGCTGGTTGTAACACTGTTTGTAGATATCGGGGCTGGTTGTAAACACTGTTTGTAGATATCGGGGCTGGTTGTAACACTGTTTGTAGATATCGGGGCTGGTTGTAACACTGTTTGTAGATATCGGGGCTGGTTGTAACACTGTTTGTAGATATCGGGGCTGGTTGTAACATTGTAGATATCGGGGCTGGTTGTAACACTATTTGTAGATACTGGTTGTAACACTGTATGTAGATATCGGGGGTGGTTGTAACATTGTAGATATCGGGGCTGGTTGTAACACTGTTTGTAGATATCGGGGCTGGTTGTAACATTGTAGATATCGGGGCTGGTTGTAACACTATTTGTAGATATTTGGGGTGGTTGCAACATTGTAGATATCGGGACTGGTTGTAACACTGTGTGTAGATATCAGAGGTGGTTGAAACACTGTTTGTAGATATCAGGGCTGGTTAGAATACTGTATGTAGATATCGGGGCTGGTTGTAACACTGTTTGTAGATATCGGGGCTGGTTTTAACATTGTAGATATCGGGGCTAGTTGTAACACTGTGTGTAGATATCGGGCTGGTTGTAACACTGTTTGTAGATATCGGGGCTGGTTGCTGGTAGTAACACTGCTAGTAGATATCGGGGCTGGTTGTAACACTGTTTGTAGATATCATTGTGGGGGCTGGTTGTAACACTGTTTGTAGATATCGGGGCTGGTTGTAACACTGTTTGTAGATATCGGGGCTGGTTGTAACACTGTTTGTAGATATCGGGGCTGGTTGTAACACTGTATGTAGATATCGGGGGTGGTTGCAACACTGTTTGTAGATATCGGGGCTGGTTATAATACTGTATGTAGATATCGGGGGTGGTTGTAACACTGTTTGTAGATATCGGGGCTGGTTTTAACATTGTAGATATCGGGGCTAGTTGTAACACTGTGTGTAGATATCGGGCTGGTTGTAACACTGTTTGTAGATATCGGGGGTGGTTGTAACATTGTAGATATCGGGGCTGGTTTTAACACTGTATGTAGATATCGGGGGTGGTTGTAACACTGTATGTAGATATCGGGGCTGGTTGTAACACTGTATGTAGATATCGGGGCTGGTTGTAACACTGTTTGTAGATATCGGGGCTGGTTGTAACACTGTTTGTAGATATCTGTTTGTAGATATCGGGGCTGGTTGTAACACTGTTTGTAGATATCGGGGCTGGTTGTAACACTGTTTGTAGATATCGGGGCTGGTTGTAACACTGTTTGTAGATATCGGGGCTGGTTGTAACACTGTGTGTAGATATCGGGGCTGGTTGTAACACTGTTTGTAGATATCGGGGCTGATAATAACACTACTGATACAAGGTTTGGTGGTAACACTCTTTGTAGATTTCTGTGTTAGCTGTAAATTTGTGTTTAGATTTCTGTGTTAGCTGTAAATTTGTGTTTAGATTTCTGTGTTAGCTGTAAATTTGTGTTTAGATTTCTGTGTTAGCTGTAAATTTGTGTTTAGATTTCTGTGTTAGCTGTAAATTTGTGTTTAGATTTCTGTGTTAGCTGTAAATTTGTGTTTAGATTTCTGTGTTAGCTGTAAATTTGTGTTTAGATTTCTGTGTTAGCTGTAAATTTGTGTTTAGATTTCTGTGTTAGCTGTAAATTTGTGTTTAGATTTCTGTGTTAGCTGTAAATTTGTGTTTAGATTTCTGTGTTAGCTGTAAATTTGTGTTTAGATTTCTGTGTTAGCTTTAACATTTTGTCGATATCAGAGTTGTACGTTAAAAATACACATTATAAATGAATCATGGTTTCATTCCATATAAATGTTTTCCTCTCTATCACTTCAGCTTTATACTTCATTATAATCCACTGGCGAAATCAGGAAAAATGATATCTAGAATTATATAGAAATAATGATAGTATCGTCTAAAATTGAGATTTTAATCAATATTGATCGATAATTCATTAGATGATGGCTGGATGATGAAACAGTCTAAAACTTGATTTGTCTTAGTATCACCTGGTCTATATTGTAACGTGTACAATATTAACTAATTTTATCGTGTAATTAAACACACCTTGCTATAAGTTCGTGACATGTTGTACTAATTTTGTGATATAAACAACAGTCTTTGCTTGGACTACGATAAAATTACTTAACTGATCAGTGTTTACCATGCAGCTGTTTAATTGACCAGAGTTAAATAACTCAGATTAGCGTTAATCATTAAAGAGTCATGTGGTCAGTGTATGTCCGGAGACCTAATATCTACGTATTTCCTACTTATTACTAATTGTTCAGTAACGATCTGTGATGGAGAATGAAAGCTGCAGTAGACTTCGTCACATAACATAAGTGGCGACAGGTGACGTTCATTTGTATAATTCCCGTGCAACCTACTTGATCAAGGGGGATTATTTTTCATGGTCAGTATCGTCCAGTTTCCATAAAGGGCTGATGCGACCAAATCTAATAAAAGGCATGTCATTGTTTGCGATATGGCAGCAATGACATGTTTCCCTGGAGTACTCCACAGCTAGTGACCATTACAACGGCTTTGTCAAAAGACAGCATCGCATTCTCTCGTCATTGATTCGGACGTGGTCATCCGGCTGGGCACCTGTAAATTATGGATCTGTCTCGGACAGTTGAATTATATAACAGGTCCGTTTGGTCAGTTAGCGATCCAGACCATATCGGGTACCTTATTGTGCATTGCTATTGTAGTGGTCAGCCCGGTAATGCATGTATTGTCCAGTGGTTTATGGTCATCGTCCGGATTTATTTAGGGAGACCAATCATAATGCTCCCAGTTGGAAGCAGGTTTAATTGGCAGAAATTGCAGTCTGCAATTCTTGTGACATTTTGCGTTAATTTTTGATTTCACCTCCTGTAATCTGTTCTTGGATAATAGAAGAAGTGTCAGAGACTGTCCGTAGGGATATCATTTCCCCGCGGGTATATTGCTGTAGCGCTCAGTCAGATATCTCGCTTACCCCAAGAATGAATTTTCCCATACAGTATCAGTACACAGCATCAAAATTTGGCCAATGTACAAAGGTCAGGCCCTGTAGACGAAAGATAGAATCAAACTCGAAATATTATTGCGTTCACTGGATGAGGAAGATATATCAATATTTATGCAACTGAGAGACGCCTCACTAACCTGCGATAACGTGTAAACACGTCAGCTAAAACTTGTTTACAGTTTCCATCATTGTACATGTCCGGGCTATTTTGGCGTTTGGCTTCCAGACCCCCCTTGGTCAGTTGTAAAGAGATGTGGAACAAGTTGCTTATCTTGCGCACTGCGGTCAGCCCGACTCCTGTCAGTTTTGTGCAAGAAAATTAGCTTTCACACACACCACCTAAAAATGCCAGTTCGCGAGCATTTGAGATCTCTTCCATAAGTACTTAATTTCAAGGTCAAACACAATCCATCCAGTGCTTTATGGATAATGTTGGGCAGCTAAATACTCTCTGTTGTATCTAACTTTTGAAATATAAAATTTGTTGTAACTGGGGAACTACAACCTAATTAGAGGGATATTGAGTTCTATAAAACATACGGAGCAGAACATTTTTTTCAAACTTACAAAGACCTGGCCAATAAAATCATTGAATCACATTACAGTGTCGGCTTATTTATTTTTTTACTTTGTTTTGTATTTTTTGATTGTTTGTCTGTCAACTTTTGAGAAAACCGTGTTGTTTTTAATTAATTGCTGGTAACATCGCATATTTCTGATAATTGACAGTAAAACTGTGACTTGTTAATATATTACGTAGAAATGTATAATTTTGTAAATTGCGGGCTGAGCTTTTTTCTAAATTTGTATATTTTTACTGCTTTGGAGTAACGTTTAGTATTTTTTGTAAAAAAATGATGTTATTTATTTGTATGAATTGAACACAAAACAATATGTGCTTTATGATAGGTAAAACCGTTAATTTTACAATTCTTTTACACAAATTTGTATTCCGTTGTAAACTTCATGTATGCATAGTTTTGTATTTGATTTAAAAGTTAGGTTAAAATATCAATCTATTTACATCTTTGTTTAAGTGAAAACAATATTTTAACAGTAATATGGATAGGTCACCATGAGGCCTGTGCATTCCGTTTATCTTAATATACTACACGTAAAAATTATATTTCCAAAAACTTTGAATGTGCATATCAAGAAACTGCCTAAAAACTTTGTTCTTTTAAATGTGAGTTTGTTATGTAGCTGATTTATATCAGTTTGATATTTGTAGACAGAAAACTGAGTCTAAGTTTACTTTTAGACGACAAATATTGAATTACGAGTAATGAAAATGATAAAACGTTGTTTTAGAGACTACATTCTTTATATATATATCTAACTGTATATATAACTCTGCAGTTTATTAAATCTGTGAAAAACTTTGTATTTTGATGAACTGTCACTGAACTATATCAAAAACTTGTTCAAAAAAACTTACGTTTCAATACAGCTTAATATAACTACTTGATATAAACATATTTCATTACATTACATGTTAGGATTAAATATAGTAATAATTGAAGCTGTCTCTATACATTGTATGTAATGAGATGAATTTCTGTTAATAACAGAAAACATTATCTATGTTAAACTTTCATGGTCTGTGTGATTTCTTTTCGTTATTTCTTGTATTCTGTGTGATTCTGCACCCCATCCCTTAACCGTCAGTCTAAATCAAAGTGTCATTTAAGTCCCTTGAAACACTATATCACAAAATCTTCTCTGGACAGATCGGGACTTAATTAGGGTCAGATAATTAAGTTACCATTATCTTAATGTAGCAAAATATAAATCAATGTTCTCTGATATACTGTTGAAATGTGAAAAGAAATCAAAACGAACGAACTCAATTAGAATCATGACCGATATAAAATTTTCTTTGTTCAACTATTTTATTTGCAGTTTCGCTTTTCATATACAAAACGCTATGTGTGGGTCGTGTGTCCAGCAATGTATGGTGTGACCACGCCTCCCTCGTGCCTGAAGCACCCTGAGGATATACAGGGTGGTCAATGATACACGCGACGGGTTTTTGACCATTGACTGTACAATCATAAAAATATCAAAAAGGAAGAAATAAATTATCAAAATAAAACATCTGGCACGAGTTTTAAATTGTTTCTTTTATTGAACAGCTGGATGACAATGATAGAAGTTCCTTTTTATTGTAGAATAAAACAAAAATATCTGGAGAATTGTAGAAACGATTATGGTTTATAAATATTCATAAAATCTCGTGTTTAGCTGACCGCACGAGTAACGTGAAACTGATGATATTTATTGATAATCCTGTCAAGGAGCATTCTTAAGGCAGAAGTCATTTTTTCAGTGTATAGATGACAAAACACTAGCTCAGTAGTGGGTATGTGTTTGACCATCAGAAGCCTCGTGGTCATTCTTTGTTTGACCGTCGGATCAGTTTGTCCACCTGCTTGTGAGCTTGACCTCTCTGTTTCTAATGTCACGCGAAAAGAGGCAATTAACGGTTAAGAAAGTTCAACTTCTTTTTGAATTTCGTCATGACCGACGGGTATTGGAGCGTCCGGGGTACGACCCTTTGGGGGTCACGTCTAGGTGCCGCGAGCTAAAACCCATTACCCGGGGTGATCCCGATACTATCACTGTGAGGAAATAACACTACTCCAGTGCTCGTGTCGTTGTATGTCGGTGATTACTGTGCCTTACTGCAGTCGGTCGCCTTCATATGTATTTATAATTATTTGTGACCTCTTGTATCACAATATAAAATCTATATAGCCACACCAACATCCGGATTAAGTGATACCGCGTAGACGTGCCATGGAAATTTTAACTGTTCAAAAGCATCATATTTATTTTTTGTTTATGTTTTAAGTATTTGAACAGAAACCCGAAGTTTCATGAATCTAACTTAAACTGCAACTTACTAAAGAAATGTTGTCTTTTATCTTTCGTTGTATTTTAAATAAGAAATGCAATTAAGAAAAGTAGTTACGGGAATACAGGTTTGAATCCACACTGTAGAAAACGATTTGGAAAAAAGATTTACGAGAAAGATTGAAAAAAGTACATTTAGTATAATTAAAACTCCGTTATTAAGCGTTCACAAGTACTTGATACTTGGTGAAAATATTTATGGAAATGCGTACTGGGCTAATATGTTTACAGAACGAGATTGTCCTACATGCCCGTGTTTCTAATGTATGAAATAATGTTATCTGATGTAGTTCTGTTTTACATTATTCACAGTTGTTATGAATTCTGGTGACACCTGTCAAATATGGACATAAAAACAATCCGATTGTTCTAGCATTACACTCTAAACATACACTCAATACAGAATGACAAGATCCGACATAGCGGAACGTATGCTTTGGGTTACATAACCACAAGGAGATTTTGTCGACATCTTGTCTTTTTCCACGCTATCAAATCTCCACGAGGAAGAAATAAAGGCTGATGACCACTATCTGACATCAAAGAGGAATATTTTTATAGGACCCTTATCCTATTTAACATTAGATATAATTGTTATAATAATGCTATTTTGATATTTGCTCTGTCCAAGTAATGATATGTAAAAATAGCATACGGATAAACTGGATTACATGAAATATAACTATATAAACACAAGGAAACAGATGGTGAAGAATAAAGTGAGGAAATATAGCGAATAGAAAATACCAGTCTCTCTATATATAAACAAAGTCAGCTGATTTTAACTTCACCATTTTTCTTTGAGTAAATGTTAAATACCAGCTATTTTATCCATGTAAATAGTGTAAATAGTACCAAGGACTTCCACACCTGTATATGTCAGCAATTCCATAATCTGTGCGCTCCACCATCCAGTTACGTCTTGGTTAAAAATATTTAAAATCAGAACAAAGCTAGTTCTTGTTTGACGTTAATCTCTATCTGAATAACGGTCCGGGACTCCTAGCCAGTCGGTTTCTGGAATGGTTTTAGTATAGTACATGTTTGTCTCTCATGCTTGTTGAACACTCTTGAAAGATAGCGACATTATTACACTTTACGTCTGACGATAGATGACGTAAAAAACTGGTTGGTATTTTTCAACCAATCAAAAATTAAGGATTGACTAAACGCCTAATCACAATGACTGTAACCATAGGCTGTAACCATACGTTGTAACCATAATTGCGTTACGTTTAGCCTAAAACTGAAGACCAGACAAAATTGAAAGAGCACAAAGTAAAATAAATCACGCGAATTCTGGTATTGGACTTGGAAGACATGGCGTGGACCAGGAAAGGGTAGATAAAGGAGACGTAAGGGATTTTTAAAGGAAAGCAGTTATCATAAAAATTAGAGCGTTTAAAATCTAGCAATCAAACGAGTTTGTTTTCGGCGCGTAAGAAGTTGTTTAACTGAATAGGCGGTTAAGAATATGGACGCTTAGTTTCATAACTCTCTAGCGTGCTACAGCGTGCAAAGATGTCAATTACTGCACAAGTGCTTTTGAAATTAGGGGGAAAGGACCAATTTCAGATGCAATAAAGTAACTCAACGATACCTTATGCCGCGCAGTAAATCTGGCACATTATATCACGAACTTTTTCATTGGCCTCCAAAACTAACAGTTCTCGCCGACTCTTTTTCTATGAATCGGTAAAGATCTTTATAATCTTCTGTACCGATGATATCACAATGACGGCGAAGGATGAAACAAAACTTCAAAGCATGTGACACATGGCAATCCACGATGTCTAAACAAAAAACTTTATTGGGAATAACACCGAGAGATCTAAATTTTAAATGAAGTGTGCTGACATTGCCGAAGGCCATCATTATTTCTACCGCTGTTAACGGTTGACCTTTGTTGAATTCAAGGTTACAGATAAACTGGTCATTCTTCAGCGAATGGCGCTACTTCAGAACCAGGTTGTTTTATCGACTATGTGTTGGGTTTTAATGTGTTATTTTACCCATGTCTTTTATTATGGCACCTGGTTTATTACAGAGCGCTGGACAACAGACCTATACAGTATATTTATGATCTTCTCGAAGTGATATGTGATTGTGTTTTATAACATACACACATTTATACATTTATTACATTTTTGACAGTGAAATATCGTTTATCGATTTGATTAAAAGTCATATTATAACTACACATTTTTCAGCGGTGTTATATCTTTTTCAGTGATGATAAAACTTTTTCAGTGATGATATAATTTTTTTCAGTGAAGATAACTTTTTCATTGACGATATTTTTCATGTGACGATATAACTTTTTTATATAACTTTTTCAGTGATGATGTAACTTTTTTCAGTGAAGATAACTTTTTCATTGACGATATAACTTTTTCAGTGATGATATAACTTTTTCATTGACGATATAACTTTTTTCAGTGAAGATAACTTTTTCAGTGATGATGTAACTTTTTTCAGTGAAGATAACTTTTTCATTGACGATATAACTTTTTCAGTGATGATATAACTTTTTCAGTGATGATAAAACTTTTTCAGTGATGATATAACTTTTTTCAGTGAAGATAACTTTTTCATTGACGATATAACATTTTCAGTGATGATATAACTTTTTCATTGACGATATAACTTTTTTCAGTGAAGATAACTTTTTCAGTGATGATGTAACTTTTTTCAGTGAAGATAACTTTTTCATTGACGATATAACTTTTTCAGTGATGATATAACTTTTTCATTGACGATATAACTTTTTCATTGACGATATAACTTTTTTCAGTGAAGATAACTTTTTCAGTGAAGATAACTTTTTCATTGACGATATAACTTTTTTCAGTGAAGATAACTTTTTCATTGACGATATAACTTTTTTCAGTGAAGATAACTTTTTCATTGACGATATAACTTTTTCAGTGATGATATAACTTTTTCATTGACGATATAACTTTTTTCAGTGAAGATAACTTTTTCATTGACGATATAACTTTTTTCAGTGAAGATAACTTTTTCATTGACGATATAACTTTTTCAGTGATGATATAACTTTTTCATTGAGTGATATAACTTTTTCATTGACGATATAACTTTTTCAGTGACGAGATAACTTTTTCATTGACGATATAACTTTTTTCAGTGAAGATAACTTTTTCATTGACGATATAACTTTTTTCAGTGAAGATAACTTTTTCATTGACGATATAACTTTTTCAGTGATGATATAACTTTTTCATTGACGATATAACTTTTTCATTGACGATATAACTTTTTTCAGTGAAGATAACTTTTTCATTGACGATATAACTTTTTCAGTGATGATATAACTTTTTCATTGACGATATAACTTTTTCATTGACGATATAACTTTTTTCAGTGAAGATAACTTTTTCAGTGAAGATAACTTTTTCATTGACGATATAACTTTTTTCAGTGAAGATAACTTTTTCAGTGATGATAACTTTTTTCAGTGACAATATAACTTTTTTCAGTGTTGATAAAACGTTTTCAGTGATGGTATAACTTTTTCATTGACGATATAACTTTTTTCAGTGACGATAACTTTTTTCAGTGACGATAACTTTTTCATTGACGATATAACTTTTTTCAGTGATGATATAACTTTTTCAGTGATGATATAACTGTACTTTTGACCATCAAGAGCAGTGCTACTTATTACATTTGAAATTCATCGATTTTCCTGTTCGGACGCAAACATAACGTAGGTTGAATGTGATGATTTCTGCCAAATAATATCCTTGTATACAGTTCTAGTTTTGGTATATGAAAACAGTTTTGTTAGTGATTTTACCCGATAACAACATCAAATGGTAAAATACAACTTAAAGCAGTCTATTTGAAATGTCGTCGACTTGTTGTCAAGCGTAACGTTAAACTAGCTGACTTTTAAAGAGCGCGCTAATATTTCCAGAACCCTTTTTAACACCGCTTTTTTTCTGTGTTTTGATTTTTAGGTGGATTATCAAGTCACCCATTCATACACATTTAGATCAATGAATCATAAACTACCTTAACCTTATGAGTAATCAAAGAGTTATAGAGGGGTTGTGAAGTTTCCAGTCTGTGTCAACGTAAACGAGAAACGTTTCTATAAAAAATCCAAATGGAATCACTCGGGTATGGTGCTGAACTTCGGCCAGCACGTTTTGTTGCAACTATGCGCCAAAGCGGCAATGCAACAGTGAGACAATACGCCAAAATATCCCGCCAATGCGGGGTACATCCGTCGCGTTGGCGCCCATTGTGACAAAGCGAAATAACCGAAATCAGCTACCATAGTTACCAAATAGTATTGATACCAAAAACTTTATTTGAACCAGCAACAAAATGTGACATGTTAAAGAGACTTCGTGATATTAACCAAATAAACAATCAACCTCGCCTTCATACCGGAACGACGCTTTATTTGAACCGGAAATAGTATTTTGCCTTGTAGTACAATCTCGTTATGATGGATAGTCAGTAACCCCATAGGGCACGTGGATTCGGTGATAAGCAGTGCAATTCATTTGTGTCCAATACACATTTCCTAGAAACTGACCTAGAAACGCCATTACCTGTACGGGGCATAATTGATATCATCTGTTGTAATCACGTAACCAACTTGATGGTTCTTCACCGACGGCAAATAAAACAATCATCTGTCATACGTCCGTGTTAAGCACTCGTCCTTACATTAGTCGCGTGCATGTAGATGACATGTCCAGCAGTGTTTACCAACAAATGTCCGGTGTTCCTCTTGTCCTTAATTACCGGTACAGTGGTCACCTACACATTTGTTTTAATTAATGGTCACGTGTCAGAAGATGTATGATATAGTGTTCTGTGTCACGTGATTATATATTTATCTTTATAAGTACTTTATTATATGGATTTACTAGGTAACTACACGTGTATTATATATATATGTTTACCTGTAGAAATATCTAGGTTAATCAATGATAGAGTGAGTTACGGCAAAGTGTGACTACTCTTCCATGTCATATATAAAGTAACAATGTATGCTTGACTAGGCACGTATAACGGATCACTGGTTTGATAGATGATACCAAACTTATGTCATAAGAAGCAGTCAAAATCTGTTTCTAAATAGCTCTAACCTAAAATCATATAAATTAACCACTATTTTATTTCTTGTATTATAATCTATTATCGTCTTGGTACTACTCATGAGCAATGTGTATGCTGGTCAACTTATAGGTGGTGACTTACATAAGCTAAAAGTTTGTGGTTAAATCCCTTCTCATCCCTGTTTATTTTATATATCTTCTTCTTGTATTTCATTAACGAATAAATTGTTGTTTAATCTATAATACTAGTGACGATATAACTTTTGTAATTATGACAAATCGAACCGCTGGATATGTTAAAATGCTGAAGTTCTCCGTACGCAAACAAATTTCGATCTATTCTCTGTCGTGTAAATCTGCTAGTATCTCTTAATTGTTCTTAATTTTTAAAAGTTATTCTCTCTTGATAACATCACAAAATGGCTGGATACTACTTACAGTGGACAATTCAAAATGGCGTCTTCTAGCTGTCAAATTATCTAACGCCAAGGACAGTGCTAATATTTCCCGACCATTTCGTCAACATCGGTTTTAGTTGTTTTTGTATTTCTTTTCAAAATGCAATTAAAGGAAATTAAGATATCATGTATTTCTTAATTTTCTTTCGGTATTTTGACTAAGAAATCCTTGATGTCAAACAGCCATCGTGATTATTTTTTTAGTCCAATTCCTTGTCATATCCAACGTGTAAAACAGCCGTCGTGATTATATTTTTAATTCAATTCCTAGTCAAGTCATAAGTGTCAAACAGCCATCTTGATTATTCTTTTAGTCCGATTCTTAAGTGTCAAACAGCCGTCTTGATTATTCTTTTAGTCCAATTCCTAAGTGTCAGACAGCCATTTTGATTATTCTTTTAGTCCAATTCCTAAGTGTCAGACAGCCATTTTGATTATTCTTTTAGTCCAATTCTTAAGTGTCAAACAGCCATCTTGATTATTCTTTTAGTCCAATTCCTAAGTGTCAGACAGCCATCTTGATTATTCTTTTAGTCCGATTCCTAAGTGTCAGACAGCCATTTTGATTATTCTTTTAGTGTCAAACAGCCATCTTGATTATTCTTTTAGCCCAATTCCTAAGTGTCAAACAGCCATCTTGATTATTCTTTTAGTCCAATTCCTAAGTGTCAGACAGCCATCTTGATTATTCTTTTAGTCCAATTCTTAAGTGTCAGACAGCCATCTTGATTATTCTTTTAGTCCAATTCCTAAGTGTCAAACAGCCATCTTGATTATTCTTTTAGTCCGATTCTTAAGTGTCAAACAGCCATCGTAGTTATTCTTCTATTCTTGTTAGATAACAAATTATACACAATGTATGGCCTCTATATTGTTGTTGTAGATGCGGAAATTTCCTAGTGTGTAGGAATGCAATCATTGTGACACAGATACTATTTCCCAGATTCCGGGTTTATTGTTATTATTTCTTGAAGTTTCTGACACGTACTTTATATAACTATATATTGTGAGGAAATCATTACTAATTCTTGACTAGTCAGCTAAATACGTGTAAATATACCATGCATGGATTTTCAGTAGGTTGGTGTTCATGAAAAATAATATGATTTATACGTCCCGGAAAAACACCTGTTTGTAAACACCGTGAACGTATATACACTGTATATACAACCGTCGTCCATTTTGTATTGATATTAAGTACAGGTTCGTCATCCTGGCATCAACATCAACGTATTCATCTGTCCATGTTGGTCACCTGGCCGAGGCCGTAACGCTAACACTGGACATATATAAATACACTAATAGGGTGTTATCTTTATCCTGCGTATGATTCAATAGCTATACATTACGTGGACCTATCACCTTGGTGGTCAGCCTTAGTGGTCAATTAACTAGACCTGACTGTGGTTGTTAGGCAGTATGTCGTAATAACCGATCTATATATAGGTCAGTTGGCCGAAATCCATTATCCCATGGTTAAATTCTTGGCAAACATTGCGTGTGCCCTGATCTCAGCGAGTAGATTCGGACAAGGGTACAATGGTCAGTGGGCTGTTACGCATGTGCGTATTGCCATTATGTCGAGTTATGTAGATTATTTGTCCAATTTATGTGTATTGGCCAGTTCAAACAAATCTAGGGTACACGTTTCCCAAGGCACTAGGTAGGAGTGATGTCTATCATCACTGTGCTAGATTAAACCGATGGGGAAGGTTTCATATGTTATATAATACCTCCGGATGGACAAGTGTGGGAAAGGCACTGTTGCTGTAAACTTCTCAGTGAAGATGACGTTTTGAATAAATATACAAAGTCAGCTGGAAAGGGTGGAAACCACAAATGAACCAAATTCAGATTTGACCTTCATCAGATAACAGTAATTTACGTAACTTGAGGCCATGTGGTACCTTACATAACTGATACACTTTGTTAGAATTATCCCCCCGAATATTTGTAATAACCAGAGCTATGCCAACATATTTTTTGTAATCCTTACAAATTTGAGATTTAATAAATCCAGTAATTTTCATAAAGAAAAGGCGTGGCAGGAACTCTTTCGAGAGGGAAATTATCATGCCATATAGCTTTAAATCAATATGACTATTCACGAGGTCGCGAAAAGTAGCTGAACCTATTGTGCTGAGGGAGAGCACATTTTATATATTCGTCCATAATTTATATACCATGACAAAATCTTACGTTAATTCTAGGCGTTAATGGCAACATCGTTTGATACAGCTGGTTATATTATATATCGCATCATGACCTGAAGTGTTATAGAGCACACTGGAACCAAAGCATTGTCAGCCTCGCCGTATAGATCACTTTACAGAAGGAATGCTGTCATTTTTCTGGCTTTACATTTTCACTTTCTTCTTAAATCTTCTTATAACAAAGGTGGCAATACAGAAAAAAAGACGGAGAGAATTGTATGAAGGTAATAAGGGCGTGCTATAACTCAAACTGATCGTCAAGGTCACAGAATTGAGTAACACGGTAACATGTACTAATAGACATCTGATACGGCTTACGGGGCAAGAAACGTGTACCAGCGATAGGAACGCAACGCGCAACTGGACTTGCTGATGTGAAAATAAAGAAATATTTGAAACATCAAAGTCGAACAGGTAATTTGACGCAGAGATTGATATCATAAGGAAATGCCACGACTGAGTACCATCTGCAGCTGGTCAGTTCGTAGTCGGCCGGACGTTCGGTCTGACGCTAAATAGCCGATCGCGATAACATTACTCTCTTGTAAAAGTAGGCGTGGGTATATATGACTAATGCGAAACTATTAAACACTAAAATAGTCCAAATGCTGGATTCATTTAAACTAATTAGATATACAGCAATCGAGTTGGCGCTAAATATGTAACTTTACTGTGAACATGTCCGGTAAATTTCTTCCGAATCAACCATCTGAGTTGCCTTGCGCATAAAGACCACAACTAAGAATAAAGACGCTGAAATGAAACCGTCTCTAATGTGTTCTGAAACTTTGACCTGTTTCTATAGTCTGTGTAAGCTGACGATACGTTTTGGGTTTACGATTATAATCGCAGTAACTGCTTGTGTATCCGTTGATATAGGTGATGTAATTGTTCCAGTTCTCCACGGAGAATGTTGTGTAACATTGACGGACGCTTAGCTGTAATCGAACCCGCCTTGGGATACGGCAGCCATTAGTAATTAGTTTCGTATCTACTACCGATATTTCATAATGATAACCACAAGTATGGACCTAGATATCCCTTTAGTTTACAGGTTTGAATGGAATTATAATACTAGATAGTTTATCACACGTGTTACATAAGATTCAAGGTGATATCGGGCACAAATCTTTTCATGATATGACGTCATAAGTCGACTTATTTCCCGGATTTGTTGCATCGTGGCGTGACGAGACTGACGACATTTTGTACGTATCTTACTGCCCATTTTTCAAAATACGATTTAAAATCAAGATCACTACTTTGATTTATCCCTATCAAATATCGTATTGTTAGCTACATATCATAAAGTAGAAACGTTTTTCCCCGGGAAAACCGAGAAAACAAATAATGAGATTAGAGATATCTGATCCACTTTGTGTTTTGAATTTCACCCTAACGTGTGCCTCTAATGTTAAAAATGACCCGCGGTCAGCAATGTTGGAAAAGAAATTATTTCGAGAAGGGAATGTGTTTGGAAACAGCTGGCGAGCGTCATGTTTCTGACCGTAATATTCGAGCGTGGTCGATCTGTCGTGGTCATTTTCTGTGCATGGCTTCTGTGGTCAGTGAGATGCATTAATTAGTTTGGACAATAACATTACACATAATGGCCATCAGAAAACTCCATAACTTATCTGATGTTACTAAGTTTGCGGACATCCTTCTCGTGTGTTTCGTTGATTAACTGGACAGAAGAAATGCACTCACAGGAATGCCTTACTGAACTTAGAAACATTCCATCCGTCTTGTCCGCGCTCGCTCGGTGACAGTAATGAACATTACGGTCGCAGGCTGTCATTTAGCAGGCATATGATATTTAATATACAAATATGATTGTGGCCACGAGGACATTAAAACACAATTGTATTATGACCGCAAATGGGTCTATTTCGTGCGGTGTGGTACATCTACACATTTTCCTGTCAGCATATAACGTAATTAGATTCTCGTTTGGTCAAGACTGGACAATGGCCATCAGGTTTTCGGACAAAACCTCTTAAGATCATTATCAAGTAAAAGACAAACACATGTGTCGGCAATGGTTTGTTACGAAGTATAAGATGCCCGCGTCCCTAATTTTAATTCGTATGTCGCATTTGAAATTCTGGTCGTTTTTTGTTATTTGTACCTTGCAGTAAATGTAAATTCTACGGGAAATAAAATGATATAAATAAATAAATAAATAAATAAACATCGTTATATGATATGGAAATTAGCAAAGGATACATGACTAAATGAGTGGTAGCGAAATGAAGCCGTTCGTACCAAAGTGGCACCTCTGTGTCGATAATACAAAGTATTTATGCTTGGTTAGTTTTTTTCTTTTAATTTGCGCTCTAGCTTGACAGTAAGAATACAATCTCAACTTAACCAATATAAACGATAAAAAGAATAATTCGGTTAATTAATTTTATTTTCGAATTGTAATACCTAGGTCCCCAGCTTTCAGACCTTTAGGCCTTTAGCATCACTGACGAGTCCTAAAAGTACGAAACAGCTGTATGATGCAGTTAACTTCATTATCTAGCACTTCTGTTTCTACTTTTAATTGTGTTAAATGGTGTCATTCACTAGTGTGTCTTTTATACAACCTTAGGTTCACAATAAGTCTATCACTAAAAACCTGGAAAATAGAAAAAAAAAATCGCTCTTAGCCGGAAGGACGCAACTTCGTCTTTGGAACTAAATGGAATCTAATTTATACCGTACAATTGATGGTAACTAAACAGTGACTTCCATAGTTACCATCACGATATGCAAGTTGATGTTGTTGGTTTATTGCCAAGAAATATGAGATACCATCTTGTATTTTCTGAGCAGGAACATGCTGACTAATTTGATAACGTCTGCGGTATGATTGGCCAAACCGTTTGGATTCTGAGCTAGAATTTAAGACGGCCTGTTAGTGGTCACTGAGCACGTGCTTTTCGTTACTTCATAACTCAAATAAGAACCTCCGTACAAGTAAATAACTGACCACTCCCTGGTAGGATGGAGGTAATCGAGGGCCGCTGACAGAAGATAAGATTTCAAGGCTAGTGTTGTCAGGATAAGAATCCGCGGGCTTCCAAGCTTAGATCTATCTTCTAAGTCTTCATAATAAAGTCGAAATGTTGCTCTTACACTTTTGACCCGAAAGTATTTAAGGAGGAATTTCAAACACAATCTCTGTAAATAGATAAAACACAGTTTGTTTTGAGTATTTGACAATTACATTGCAGAGATTAAATGGATACAGATTTAAAGCAGAGGTTTTGTTCTCGAATCATATCATGACTTAATTAATTATAGAAATAAACTTCTAGGTTTGGGGAATTATTTCTTGTAAAACATCTTTAGCTTTTTAAGACAGATATGCAGTTGTAGACCGGGATTTTAAACATCATGGTACAGTTCTTATGTACTGCCCTATGCTTCGTAAGGAAAGCCCCAACAAAATTTGTCACGCGGTGTTTGACAAATGGGGACAGTAAATAGGATACCGGCACTCAAGAAGGATTAACATGTAACTGTTATGTTAGACCAACACACAAGTGTCGATCGTCACCAAGACGGAAATACGAAACTAAACCGGAAGTCATTTCCCTACCTGAACTACCGGAAATCAAATCTTATCAATAACAACATATCAATCCTTGTGACACGACTGACTTTCCAGTATTACAGAATACTGACACGACCAGTACACAGAAGTACAGAAGCAGAGCGTCACTATATCTAGGTTGTCAATGCGTTTAATGGGCATATCTGGCGATGTACTCTGTACAAAAAACACAAGAATGGTTAAAATTTGCATAACGGTGTCATGGCAGTCGTGGGCATAGACATTAAACTCCGTCAAACAGACTTAAAGGTGTCAACGAAACATGTAGGGAAAGTCCTAACCATATTGATACCTGTTGAATAAATACTTCGGCCTTGGGCGCTTATACAATAAATTCGGGCGAATTCTGACTGACGTCATATAAATAACAGTGTTGTTTGAAATATAAAGTACAGTAGTTGATAACATGACGACCAATGTCATGGGCACAGTTGTCCATTGTTATCACTGAGGCAGCAACTCCTAATAATAAAGATAGAATATATTTGTTTCGCAGATAATAATACATTGTAATGATTAAACACCCTTTTCTCTAAAAACAGCAATTTTTCGTCTGATTTTCATTATATTTTGTCTGATTTTATTTCTTGAACAGGTCGATATTTGATATTTCAGAAATTGAATGACGCTCCTGATGTATTAAAATGTCCCGGGACGTTTGATTTAAGGGTGTTGTTGGATTACGACAGCAAAATAATAATTTAGGCATCTAAAATGTGGCACTTATTTCACATCACTAACCCTGGAACGTTCACTAACATGGCATTTGACCTCAAATAGTCATTGTAAGTTGACGTCAAATAGTCGGTGTAAATGGACGAACAATAGTCAGCGTCAGCTGGCATCAAATAGTCGGTGAAAGTTGCCGTCAACTTAAAACACAATTAAAACATAAAATTCTAAAGAACTGAGAAGCAAGAAAAATGATGGTCGAAACATGAAATATTGCTGATAACAGTTTCGTGTCAGTGAACTTAGTAATATTGGCTGTCATATTACATACACAGACGATGTTGTTTTAAGTTTATCTAACATGGTACCCAGTTATGTCAATGTTCGTAAATTTGATGTTGATATTCAGGGAAAGGACGTTGTTGTTGTTGTTCTGATTTGTACCAAATCTTCTTGACGTCAAATAGTCAGCGTAAGTTGAGTTCAGGTAGTTCGTGAAAGTAGGCTTAAAAAACTCGACGTAAATTGGCGTCAAATAGTTAACGTGAGTTGGCATCAAATAGTCAGTGTAAGTTGAGTTTAAATAGACGGTGTTATTTGACGTCAAATAGTCGGTGTAAGTTGGACGTCAAATAGTCGGTGTAAGTTGGACGTCAAATAGTCGGTGTAATTTGACGTCAAATAGTCGGTGTTAGTTGGACGTCAAATAGTCGGTGTAAATTGGACGTCAAATAGTCGGTGTAAGTTGGACGTCAAATAGTCGGTGTAAGTTGGACGTCAAATAGTCGGTGTAAGTTGGACGTCAAATAGTCTGGTAAGTTGACGTCAAATAGTCGGTGTAAGTTGGACGTCAAATAGTCGGTGTAAGTTGGACGTCAAATAGTCGGTGTAAGTTGACGTCAAATAATCAGGTAAGTTGACGTCAAATAGTCGGTGTAAGTTGGTGTCAAACAGTCGGTTTAAGTTGACGTCAAATAGTCGGTGTAAGTTGGACGTCAAATAGTCGGGTAAGTTGACGTCAAATAGACGGTGTTAGTTAACTGTCATTACAGTGCAGGCGCAGTTTTAAACATGCATACTAAGCTCGGCCATGTAACCCCCGGACATCCTGGTATCTTGTATCTCATATTTTCATTCTCTAAAGTCAATAACATCAATTGTGCCTTGGATTCTTGCAATATTTCCTAAAATTAAAAAAAAATTAATTACCTCTTTTCGAATCACACATCATTATTATTTGATCCAATATGTTCAATCGTCCCGTGAAACAAATAATTTAACATTGACATATAATACTAATCCGGCGTCTTGTTAAAAATTAAAACGCAATTAAAACATTAAATTCTAAAGAACTGAGAAGCATGAAAAATGATGGTCGAAACATGAAATATTGCTGATAACAGTTTCGTGTCTGTGAACTTAGTAATATTGGCAGTCACAGTACATACACAGACGATGCTGTTTTAAGTTTATCTAACATGGTACCCAGTTATGTCAATGTTCGTAAATTTGATATTTATATTCTGGGAGAGGACGTTGTTATAATTTGTACCAAATCTTCTTGTTACTGTTTTTCGTAATATGGACTATTGTTTTTATCTCATTCGATTCGCGGGTCTTAATCTAGAAATATCCGTTAATCACAAACGTCATTCCGCGGCATTTAGACGGGAATTAATACAAAAAGCTCTGTTCAGTCAATTTAATGGAAATTGTGAAAAAATAAATAAACAAAAAACACGAAAAAAATAGATTATGAAATTATGATAATTGGATGATAAAATGTTGTATTGAAAACTGAATATTATGTTTAAAAGGTTTTGTCCTTGGGGGTCAGCGCAACAGAATGAAGGAACACGAGTCGTACACTGTATTGATATTCAGCACATTAAAATCAATTACATAAAATTAAATTGTAGATAGAAGACAATGTGGCATGTTATCTGTGTTCTATCATTGACGCTAAGTGTAAATAAATAACGAATCTCACAAGTATTGATGTCTTTTAGATATATTTTCTTTCCTCAGCAGCATCAGCAACTGTATGACATAACAGCATTAATGAGTGCCCAGAGACCGTTAAATGGATCCCGAAATGGCAATTTAAGTGTATGTAATCAGATAGTAACACGAGCGCAGGACGCTTGACCTGGGTTGATAAATGAGATCAACGGTTTGACCACTGACTTCTCTTTGAATATAGTTAGTCTGGTTACGTGCAAACGCCATAGATCAAACCGGGAGATATGTGTAACATCTGGAGAAAAACCAATGTCATCATCTCTCTCAATTCCACGGGACATTTACCATTACGAAGTCGCTGATAAGACTGGACATTACTCTGGTCAATGATTAAGTCGTTGACAATAATGAGCTCCGGCCAAATGACCATAAAGTTCACAAGGTCAAGCATCTTGCAATGGTCTCTGGGCATCATTAGTCCCGTGAAATGTTCCTCAATTAATCTATACTTACAAAGAGGGATAATTACTTTATCAGATATTTCTGGACAAGTTCAGGAATAAAATATCTTCATGGTAG
Organism: Ylistrum balloti; assembly: GCF_031769215.1. Classification (NCBI taxonomy): domain Eukaryota; kingdom Metazoa; phylum Mollusca; class Bivalvia; order Pectinida; family Pectinidae; genus Ylistrum; species Ylistrum balloti. The sequence continues at coordinate 1,822,577 of NW_026782484.1, forward strand.
AAAAGGCGTTGACAGAAAACGAAGTATATCTCAATCTTCTTATTTGATCTTAAGAAAGGAATCTGAGTGTCAATTGATTTACAAATATATACAAAGAAACATAAATAATGAGAGACAGTTGAATAAATTAATAAAGTTATGTATTCTCATAGTTCATGTCTTAGGGATAACAAATTAAAACAGAGAGAGAGGACTAAATTAGATTTTACTTACAACAAAACACTGCCTTCTAAAACTTTATAAATAACACTAGTGATCTCCCCGAGAAAGACCCTAGTCGTTTTATCTCTCATTCGATCAAAGAAACAGAGGAGAAAAATCGTTCTTGGATTCCCATCGAAACTAAAGTCAAAACATAACCTGTAATTTATCACAAAAATTCCTTCTCTAATCCTATGTTTATAGGCAATCAACCTGAACACTTTGAATACAGAGAATTGTTATACTTTGTGTCATTTCTACTTAAAGAGTGAAAATGAATTTCATTTTATACTGAAATTTCCACGTAAGTCCAACTAGTGAAAGATTTTGAAAGACAATGAAAACCAGAGTATGTTTAAAATGACAGAACTACTTAATGTTAAAAATACAAAGAAAATCGAGAATATCGCCAGTAATATGAAACGGGTATTTTAACGGGTATCAAATTGTTGTTTTCTCTGCGTGTATTTATTATTTTGTGATGCAATCCTAAATGTACAAGCTTGAATACACTGTAATCACTGTTAAAATAGTATTGTTTCTCGATAGAATCAGAGTAGAAAAAGAACTTGAACTTCTTTAATCATAAAGTAAATACCCTTTGTATTCGATTTTGTTATTAATTGCACTGGTATTGTCTTTTGATAATTTTAAATGAATATATGTATATATATTCGGCTTTGCAGTTCAAGTAGGGAGCGAGATAGGCCACGTCATCATTGGTTCCTTGTTTTCAAGGAAGCGTAACGATTGGCTTAGAGAATTTGAACATGTATAACAGTCTCTCATCTGTCACCATAATGCCCCATCGCGTGCCTTATTGGCGGGCACCTGTCTCCAAGTTGTCAGCGCCAAGCGCAGCAGCGAGAGAGTAATTAAATCCACAGGCTAAATTTAGATATAATATTAGATTAATTAAAATTGTCAAGATAGCGGCGCGAAACACATGTGAATGACTGAACACAAGCATTGCACGGTGTCTACAACACAGTATGGTTAAAGATGTCGGAATGATTACAATAAATTCTCTTAGAATGGGACAGGCATTTACTTAAACACATCAATAAACAGACAAAATTCATTGTAGTATGAAGTTTTTTCTGTTACAGTAAAGTGACAATAAATTAAAAATGAAAAAAAAAAAAAAAAAAAAAATAATAATAAAAAGAATCTAAGACTCGTTTCATCAATTTTATATGAATTAAAACCCATCTAAGATCCTATACATATTGTATATGATAATTGGTGTTATACTAAAGACCTGCTGCGAGCAATGGCTAAGTATAGATGTCATTAGCGAGATTACAGGAATGCTTTGCGACATATTACAATATCTTGTTGGTCCGTTTATAAAATACTTAAACATGATTATACTGACAAGCAAACCTTAGCATCCCAATCTCTCACACAGACAAGACATCATTATGTATGATACAATGATAACTAAGAGGACTTGAAGTGGCAGAGACATGGTCCGTATTCATAAAACCATTCTCATGCTCAAGCATAGATTTTGTGCTCAAGCAGATTTTTTGTAATTCGCCAAAATCATATGAAATAATACAAATGTCAAATATAAACATTGAATATAGCTTTGACTTGAAGTCCTTTCAAAATTTGTTTAAAATCATTGGCAAAATCAGCCTTAGTAATTATTTCTAACTTAAACAAGATATAAGGCTTGAGCACAAAATTCATGCTTGAGCATGAGAACGGTTTCATGAATACGGGCCATGTATTGAACCCAATATTACCAATTGTTAAAACTAAAACACATCATACTGACAGATATTGAATTGGATACTTAACCTAGGTGATGTTGATATGTAGAACGGTGGAACTGACGACACAAGTATGGATAAAAACATGTGAGGGAGATAAATATTGAGGTGTCAGTCAGGAGGAAAATTATTATAGAATATTTGGTACCGAGAACTTTCGCCTTAATAAACGGCCCCGAATTTGTCTTCATCTGACATGTCGTTTATGTAGGTACGGACTGAAGTTTCGTCTATAAGATATTAGACATGACGAATGGTTTCTTCACCTAGTAACAAATCTTGCATGAAATCGAAGCTGATGTTAACTATATAATAAAATCGTATAATTGATTTGTGGGAATTTAACAGTATGGTTATCCATTCATACACGACCATTGTGTGTGAATAATGACGGCACATGCGAGTTTGTGCAAATATTGAAAATGATTTTTTGAAACAAATACACATGCATCAACACTTCCAATATATATTTATTTGCTGGATCTTTTCATTGATAAGTGTTGAAAATATATTGGAATCAGTGAATGTATTGTTTAAATGAAAATGATGACATTGATTCAATAAGTAATCACTGTCGCATTCCAGTGTTTTCCTTACATTCAGTACAACTTTATGTAACATACAGCTATTTCGTCCTCCTATGACCCGTCAGTGATGCTAAGAGCCTACATGTTAAACCTAAGAAGTGACTGAGGAAAATCTTTATGAGGAGGTGCTCTAGCCCCATGATTCAATAAATTTCGCAATTTTCAGCTACAGGTAGTAAAATATTTACAAATGCTGAGTTCTTTTAATCTTCTTATTTAGTCAGTAAAATTCTGCCAATCATGACTTCTTTTGCTTAGGTTGTAAAAATTCGGCTATTCCTGTGGTGCCTGGTTGAGCTTGTAAGATGTTCTGCCAATCTTGCTGTCCCATGTTTAATTTGTAAACGTTCTATCAATTCTGCTGTCCCATGTTCAGCTTGTTACGTATTCAGCTTGCAAAAATTCCCTCAATCCCCCTAACCCTGTTCAGCTTGAAAAGTTGCCTCAATCAAGGTCTTCCAATCCAGCGCCATTTCTTGTTTAACCAGTAAAAGTAGTAAAAGGTCATATTGTTAACGTTCCTGATTCCCTCTTTATTGGCCAGTCAAACTTCTCCAGTCTTGCTGTGTAGAGATTAGGTCATCCAGAACTCACACTACGGCTATAATATAACAGTTTTCCGTCTGTAGAAGTTTTATGAAGGTGTAGAATACATGCTGTAAGCAAACTAATATTTTCTTATTAGTATAGGACATGTTTTTAAAGTTATACAATTCTCATATTGAAAACTTTCTAATTTGAAGCTTCAGTTTACTTAAAATTGTCTTAGTTTGATAGATAAGATTTTATTTGGATTGATTATGAATAACCTAGTTATATAATTTGTTATGCACAAAGGTATAAAAACATAAAATCTATTTTGTTGTTTTATTTTCTGTTATGCCGAATAAGTCACTTCCTTCCTATAAATGTGAGCAAAATGGCCTGACGGCAACAACAAATAAATATATATCATCTTCCTGGTAAAGATCCCCACAGAGGAAATTCCGAGTGTTTATTTCATCGGCCTAGTTAAGATCACCTGGGGCAAAATCCCAAGTGTTTGTTTCATCTAATCATGATGATAAGATTCAAATAGTCTCTTGATGATCTGAAATGAAATCAAAAGTTTCCAGTGAAATTGATGCATGCTTATACCCATTGGCCCCATTAACATCGTAAAATGATAGAGATGATGTGAAGCGAAATTGACACTGCTATAGATTACATCTGGCATTATCCAATGTGGCATATGGGTAGCTGTGTGTCCGTCATATCTGTATTCACTGGCGTGGAAATATTTGACTTTCAACTGACCCCTCAATTTCTTTCCAGTACATTTGAACGAATACTGACCAGTGGTCAACTGATAACAAAGAGCATAATGAACCACAAACGGACATAATGTTCTCCAACGTTTCAGAACAATAAATATATCACGGCCATCTCTCAGGATCGGTCAGCCGTTTATATAGTTCTGTGATGTTTGTAGGTGATAGAGTCCCGTGTCAAATCAAAGTTGTAATAGGAATAAAATAGATAGAGTTTAGTCTGAATAAACTATTAAATGCAGCTCTTAATTTTACATTAGGGTGGAAGAGTTGATATATTGGTGCAGAGACATATGAGTTACCCGCTATGTTCTGATTGGTGTAATATCATTTGTCTGAGAAGAAAAAAACTTGAATTGATCTATAAAAGATTAAAAGTGTTTTGACTTTGAATGATAATGGCAAGCACCAATACAAATTATGTTTACACTAAAGTTGTACTGATATATCAGAATCACTATTTCCAAACATTTAACGTATTAAAATATAAAAGGTAAAGTTATGTGACCTGTTGGTAAACCATAATTTCCTTGACAAATATTATACTTCTATGAAAATGCGATAATATTTGTAAGACGGTTCACAAATTAATCGAATGTTGATGCTAATTTACTATTATTTTGACATTTGCAATTTGGGCTTGGGCGAGTGTCATAAATCTGTTGTGTTATACGAATCACATTAATCTTAGTGAATGTTATGTAATAGAGCATTAATAAATAACCAAACAAATAAATAAACAGAGTCAATATTACTTACAGCAGAATAGCATGGCAAAGGGGTGAGATTTAATGGTGTTTAATGACGCGAAACCACTACAGAAAAACATGAATGACAAAACGTATTCCTAAAATGAGAACATTTATTCGTGTCTTTTACTTAGATAGAATTTTTGTTGGTAAAATGAAATTAATGTCCAACTTTTTCGGGAAAGAAAATTATTATGATCATGAAAGGATGGGAAACTCTCCCGTCCACATGCACAGTTACCTTTGTATAACATTTGACGTTCCATAGGTCTTTTCTATATAAATATATAAATTGCACTCGTGATATTTATTACAAATTAGGACGGAAATGACGAAACAGCAGTTTAAATCATAATTAGGTTCTACATCTTCTAATTCCAAAAAAAAAAAAAAAACTGAAAGATGTTATTCTCTTGTGAGTGTTTAGTACAACTCTTCTATAACAGATTTATAACAACAAAGACCATGATTTTACGTAAACGTGTATGTGATATGTCCTTTAGGCATGAGATATAGGTGTAACACTCTTATTTGTGATTCACACCCGGATAGATAACACAGTTTGTAAAGAGCCTGGGGTAAGTACCTAACTCTTATCTAATGACTTAGCCTAGCTTAGGACACGGTCGTACAGGTAACACACCACCAATCGTCGTATCACACTATTCACCTTTGTGTCCAGACACTATGCCTTATCAATTTGACCAGGGGGAAGTGGGGTTTCACCTGTATTTCACCCTACCCAGTGCTTTTCAATTGTGCGGTTATATAATAATGAAATTGACCAGCCAGTCACCATGTACGGCATTTGACATCAGACTTGTATAAACAACATCTTGACCGATGCTACCAGGTGAACTGTGAATTGTGGCCAGCTTCAAATAAAAGGCTGGAGTATCTGAAATGACATTAAGCATACGGCTGTAAACACGTATAGAATATGGTAGCTCTATAACCACCTATCTCTATACGCAATCTCTCTATATAAAAAGTAATTGGGTACTATTTCTGAACATGGAATTCTTTATTGCCACCTGGATGCAATAGAACAAAATAAATACCACACGCATTACTGGAACACTAAAATCAATTTATATATTCACTGAAACAGTATAAAAAAATTATATATACACCGAAGCACTATACACACTTTATATATTCACTGAAAAAATTATACACAATTTATATATTCACTGAAACACTATACACAATCTATATATTCACTGAAACACTATACACAATTTAAATATACACCGAAACACTAAACACAATTGATATATTCTCTGAAACACTGTACACAATTTAAATATACACCGAAACACTATACACAATCTATATATTCTCTGAAACACTATACACAATTTATATATTCTCTGAAACATTATACACAATTTATATATTCACTGAAACACTCACTGAAACACTATACACATATTTATGAAACACAATTTATATATTCACTGAAACACCATACACAATTTAAATATTTACTGAAACACTATACATGATTTATATATTCACCAACACACTATAAAAAAATTATATAATCACTGAAACACCATACACAATTTATATATTCAATGAAACACTATACACAATTTATATATTCACTGAAACACTAAACACAATTGATATACACACCGAAACACTAAACACAATTTATATACACACCGAAACACTATACACAATTTATCTATACACCGAAACACTATTAACAATTTATATATTCACTGAAACACTAAACACAATTTATATATTCACTTAAATACTGAAATACTAGATGTAATTCAGCACTGGAGCACAATAAAGATTCATGCACTAAAACACTCAAACCAACATATTTACATTAAAACACTTTAAAGAATATTTTCCCTAGATATAAGTTATACACTGGAAAATATAACTTAATAAAAACACATTCAAACGCCAAATCTAGTCACAAAAATAATGTAACTATTATAAATACTCATGTACATCGAAGATTGTACAAAGACACACAAATGCTTAACACATTCAATGCAAAGTTAGAGTAAGATACAGTTGAGCAAAACATAGAATTATTAACTACATCAACAGCTGTGACCGACAGGCCATGTTAACTACAAACAAGATCTATACCCTAAAATAAACCCGAAGACAATATAAACGCTGAATCACTGTAATTTGTTATCTTCACTTACATTCTATAAATAATTTATACATTCAGAATCACCGTACACAATTTATATACATTAACATTCTATAAATAATTTATACATTCAGAAACACCATACACAATTTATATACACTAACATTCTATAAACAATTCATATATTCAGAAACACCACACAATTTATCTTCACTAACATTCTATAAACTATTTTTATATTCAGAAACACCATACACAATTTATCTTCACTAACATTCTATAAACTATTTTTATACATTAACATTCTATAAATAATTTATACACTCAGAAACACCATACACAATTTATCTTCACTAACATTCTATAAACAATTTATTCACTCAGAAACACATTCTATAAACACAATTTATTATACACTAGCATTCTATAAATAATTTATACACTCAGAAAACACACAATTTACACAATTTATTTACACTAGCATTCTATATAATAATTTATACACTCAGAAACACCATACACAATTTATCTTCACTAACATTCTATAAACAATTTATTCACTCAGAAACACCATACACAATTTATTTACACTAGCATTCTATAAATAATTTATACACTCAGAAACACCATACACAATTTATTTACACTAACATACTATAAACTATTTTTATATTCAGAAACACCATACACAATTTATCTTCACTAACATTCTATAAACTATTTTTATACATCAACATTCTATAAATAATTCATATATTCAGAAACACCATATACAATTTATCTACACTAACATTCTATAAATAATTCATATACTCAGAAAAACCATACACAATTTATTTACACCAACACACTATAAACAATTCATATGCTCAGAAACACCTGGCACAATTTATCTTCACTAACATTCTATAAACTATTTTGATGCATAAACATTCTATAAACAATTCATATGCTCAGAAACACCATGCACAATTTACCTTCACTAACGTTTGCCATTAACAATTGATATACACTAACATTCTATTTCATATAGACAAAAACATGATGAACAAATCATTTACCCTAAAAACAATATATAGATATATAACTCTGAACTAATATTAACTTACATACACTAACACATAAAAAATAACATACCTATAATGAAAAACCATGAATTATTTCTACACAAACACACTATGAAAATATCAAATACACTGGACCACTAGAAACTTTATAAATAATATTTTGTACACAGAGACATTATAAACAATTAACATACACTAACATTATATAGACAATGAATTACTATGATCGATGATTTATGTTATCTGATATATGGAAATTACGAAATGTATTTAATTTTGGGCTACTGCACCTCCCCGTGTAGATATCTTTGTATTTCCCTCCGTCGCCTCCTTGGCTTCAAGATTTAGGCCATTAGCATCAGTAGAAGGACGAAACAGCTGCATGATGCAGTTTAATTAATTGTTTAGCTCTACTTTATCTAACTCTATATTTGTATTTAAAATGATATTCAATTTAGTAAAATCGTTATACAAAATGAACACTTTTCGCAGAAACACTATGAATGATTTACTTACACAGGAACACTATGTACTATTTACTTACACATAAGTAATATGAACAATTTACTTACACAGACACACTATGAACAATTTATTTACACACAAGCAATATAAACAATTTAATTACACAGACACACTATGAACAATTTATTTACACACAAGCAATATAAACAATTTAATTACACAGAAACACTATGAACATTACTTTCACAGAAACACTATGTACTATTTACTTACACAGAAGCACTTTGAATAATTCACTTACACAGAAACACTATGAACAATTTATTTACACAGAAAACTATGAATGATATTTATACACAGAAACACTATGAACTACTTGCATAGAAACACTATGAACGATTTATTTACACAGGTAAAACACGAACAATATATATAATTAAACTATTTCTAATTATATACTATCACTACATTTCGTACACTTACTCAACATACAATCTTTATACAATTGCTCGGTATTTCGAAACATTTTGAAAAATGGTATCTTAACGACGAGTTGATGAATTCAGATTTTGTATGTTACATTAACTTTCGTTCTTAACTTTATTTGATAAGACAGTCAGGGCTCTAACTTCAGATAAGTGGTTGTAGTTTACAGTTTTAATTGGATTACTAATTTTTACTGTATAACGTTTCATACACACATATTCCAAAATATTTATGTTCTTATCAACGCTCCTCAGTATTTTAAATATGGAGAGAATATGTTTAGTAGACCCCATGTGTACCTGGTCAGCTGGGACTAGCCCGCACTGACTGACATAATGCACGCTGGTGTAGCTGCGTATCTGTGGTAACCAGGCCCGATAAAGCGCTGCGAGGGCGCAACAGTGTTCGGGTACAACCCAACACAAGCACTGAACCTGTTCGTCAGGAGTCAGCGTGACCTAAGACACTGGTCAGCGTGCAGTTATGGTCATCGGCCTCCCATTGACCGGTCGGGGTATGCTCACCTGTAATCGCTTGACCAGTTGAGCTAATGCTGGTCCAGGCATAACAAAGGTTAATGTGAGGCAACACTTCTGAATGGGGAAGGGACAGGACCAATCTTTGTTCCGTGGGAGTGAATCGGGTGTTGGGTGTCTTAGCAGGCGACATTATTGTGCGATGATTTACTGACTGTCAAGAAGAAGACCAGGTACCGACAATATGAAAAGGGCATTGTGACCAATTACAAAGTACCCAAACCCGCCTCAAACACTTCTCATCGTGGTAGGAACATATGTGCATCTTTTATGATTATATCAAATAAACAACTTGCTATGAAAGAGGAAACATAATCTTTATTAAATTCATTTGATATTCTTCAACTTTTTCAACCCTTTAGACCGGAATTATGCTACGAATTTCACGCGTACATGGTTTATGTCTTTATATAATTTGTCATCAGGGAAATATCAATTCTGATAGAAGATATATTTTAATGGTAAAAACTACATGTACCACAAACATATTTTTGAACATTTTTTCACTTGACCGATAAATTACATTAACAGCAAAAGTGACAAATGAAGTCTAAGACTAGTAAATACTAAAAAAAATGAAAAAGTATTATACAGGCATCAATGGACATGTAATGAATGGTTCTGATGCGAGAATTTGAATATTAATCATTGATGCAATAGCTTTATGAAGGATTGGATAGAATCTCACATCTTCAACAAAGCATTGGATCAGTGACGTGCGTCATGTTGTATTGTAGATAAGCACTTTAAACATAATCAATCAGCTTGTGTGTCATCATGCTAACAATGGAGTATTTTATGACACCTAACCATCGACGTTTTCCAATATATGGTCTTTGTTGCAGACTTGTTACACCCGTATTTATCTGCCTAAGAAAGTCACTGTAAGGTCAATTGAATCATTAAGAACTACACGAAATTGTACCTGACAAAATATCATGACGTATTTGAATTTGTATCTAGTTAAAGATGAAAGGTGAAGCTGACCTAAAGTCACCTCAGACGTGTTATGTAACTGTAAATAAATAAACCCTATATGAACCTAGATGGTGTGTCCTTTCAGTGACCTGACACTCGTTTATTATATGGTAGTTCTATCTGGAAACAGCCCCAACAAGAGGTACAATAATGTCCACTCAACAAACACCATACCTTAGACTCTATTGCAATCTATGACCGCCGTAAACACTGTAATTTTATTACGACGAAGTGAGATAAAGAAATCTGTAAAATCCAGCTGCCCTAAGGTGTCCCCTGGTGACACGTCCACGGTGACCTGCCCCTCACCTTATAACACTAACACAACCAGGTACAGCACATGAAAGCTACATCTGTGGAATTACATATCAATCAATTTCATTTGTATAGTTAAATTTTTATATTTAAAAATAATTACAATAAAGGAAAATACAGTCGATGAGAAATAATATAAAAATGGAAGACAGACTGAGAAAAAAAGACCGCCAAAAATTTCAGAGCAACAACCGTAGAAGGTTTAGCCGACATGACACATATCATTTATCACGAAATCGATGAAGTCATCTTACTCTAACAATGAAACATCAGGGGTTCATTCAAGACACAGGGCATGAAAAAATTCGCATGGAAATAGAAAATTATATACTGAAAAGACTAATTTGAAACACAGTGAAACTTGGAAAAGACGAAGGCGAAGGTACCATTTATAATATCCGACTAAACCGAGCTTCACTGTAAAAGACCTTTCGGTTTTCGAATGGGATATAATACCACTGGTTTATACAGTATCTTACATTATTCTACTGTGTTAGAACAAAAGGACACATTTGAGTGAAAGGAGATACACGACCTTGAAGAAAAGAAAGTGCGGAAGCATGAGCGTCTTCCGTTTGCAGATGTTAATTATGCTTAATCAAAGAAATCACACAAGTGTAACATCGTAACGAATGTTGATGAAAATATTTTTTTAAACATGCAGAATTCTATGACACACTGAAATGAAATATGATTTACCTAAATGAGGTCATGCTAGCGACCATTTACCTACAACGTTTATTCCTTTGAAACTCTTTCTTTACATTCAGTGTCAAAAATCAACTTATCTATCACTGATGATGTGAAATTTGGAGCATGCATACTACGATATGTAAAGCATTGCAGGTGAAGGAAGCAGGCATCATCAACAACAACAACAACAACAACAACAACAACAACAACAACAACAACAACAACAACAACAACAACAACAACAACAACAACAACAACAATATGCAGCTTTACTCTACTTGAACATCTTTCATCAACACACAGACGAAATGTAACATACAAGTTGGCAAAATTCCAGTCCAGTTATATTTAAACTAATACAGGGAGTTTTTAAGGAAATAGCTTAACATATCAGATGTAATATACCTGTAAAATAAAAATACTCGCATTCAAATCCTTTACTATACAGCCTTAACGAATAATAAAGTATAGAAATATCAGGTGATACTTTTCACAATCCAGTAATTGTGTAGCTCGTTATGAAGTGTCTTTGATATGTTAATATAAACGCCCTATCAGGTAAAGTGCTACAAACGTTCGTGGAAAATAGTATTTGATAAAACAGTCCATCACTGAGGATGGCTTTGACAGTAAATACCATGTTAATTGAGCGTAAAGTCGATATTTTAGATTAAAAATTTCAAATCAAAGAGCTGGTATATCAACTATGAAAATAATGATAAAGTTGAGGGAAGCAGGTTGTTACTATCAAGACATGGAAAATTCGCAGCATGGAATATGAGCACATTCAACTTTATAAGTTTCCTACACTGGCGATCCTATGGATAATGCCAATGAATGGGCTAGAAGAACCCAAGAAAACAATAATAAAATACTAAAATATCACCTTAATAAGAAGAACCCTGTTATCAATGAAGGTATCGTGGAGAATTGAATTCCACATTATTAGAAGGAAATTGACTAAGATTTACATAGTGTCGTCGACCTTCGATGAAGCATTCATCGTCTTATTCTCCGTGTGATTTAAAATGTTTGCCATTGTTTCATCGAATTGTCATGTTATTATAAACCCGAAACCGAAGAAAACAGCTTTAACTGTATCGCTTTACTATTCACTTTACTATTTCGCTGGCCTGGACCTTTGTGCTGATGTGAAGTTTGGATATCATGAATGAGCAATGATTCCTTTTTGATGTGCCGCGTTTGCTTAGTTGATTACAGCGTTGGTCTACGTAACCTCAGGTACAGATCCTGCGTTGTTTGATGTCCCCATACCCATGAGGATATGTGTTTCACAGTAAGCTGAAAAACGGATTATCTATGTTGTCGTCGTTGTGGCTTCTGGCAATACACTTTTCCCTGTTGCTTCGGTTGGCATGCTTGGGACCTTCCCTGTGTTGTTCTATGTGGTAACCACTAGCTACTTTAATGACATACCGTCTTGCAACTTGAATGACACTGGCTGTTCACAAGGCGTTCACAAATCAACCATACGTTCCATTGTCAAAGGACAACTCGTACTTATGGTGTGAATATTGCGTTTGCTTTTATAACGGCGTTTGTACTCGACGTCTTTTGAAACTATGAGATACATTATAAGGAAAATCAGAAATCTAAAAACTATTGGGATATTGCAACTCCCCATCTAGACATTTTTCTTTCGATCAGTTTTCGATCGATTTTCCTTAGACGCTTCGTAGGTTTCAAAGTTTAGTCCCTTTGCATCACTGACAAGTCATAAAAAGAAAACAAGTTATATGATGCAGTTTAAAACATTATATGGCTCTATCTATCCTCATTCTATACCTCACTATACATCTAACATTGTGGCCTACACGAACATTTCAGATTAAACCTGTACTCAACATTCTGACGTTACAGGACCTAGCCACAGTTGTAAGTAGGATATGTTACTCTATTCAGAAACAAAGTTGACCTGTTTCTAAAATCTTGACCCGTCCATGCACCTAGAAAAGGCATTGCTATGACAATAAAGACGTGGCCAGAGAAAAGGCTTAGTTTATCCTTGGCTTAGAACACGCAAATCTTGCATAACGATAACATCCAGTGACACCTTTAACACTGGTGACTGTCATCAGTACAATACACCATCAGTTAAAAATAACAATAGAAGAAAAACAGTGGGCGTCGCTGACAGGGGTACAGTGCTTCCTACATCCAGACACCATAATTATCGTCTGGAGATAAGCTAACTTTTAATAAAACTCGAGAAGCAAAGTAAACAGTTAGAATAGTACCTTATTCAAAGATTAGGTCAACCTGAGGATAGGTCAGTAAGAGTATCGAAAATGAGTCCAGTTGTACCGGGTACAACTGGTCATCCATGCTGTCATTGGCGCGAGTATGTTTGTGAGATATCTCTCATTTAGTAGACCGTACACACTTATTTTCAAAAAGACTTCAACAATTTTAAAATATCATATTATACTACGTTATGTAATTGATACCAAGAAAATATGTGAATAGTAAATATACAATGTTTGGTCGCTATTACCGGATAATAAATCGGTTACTTATTCCACAATTGATGAAAATTAGTTCGTAAACGGACCAATGTACAAAGTAAATATTTGTAAAACCACAATATTGATACGAACAGTGCATGTATTGACATTTATGCATAAATGCAAATAAAAAACATGTCCAAATGGGTGCGAGAGTCTGTAGTCCCAATCATCCTTTGATCTACCACTTGAAAAAGGTTGTCCTAGTCAATGACATGGTTTTTGTTGTGTGAAATTATCTGTAAGGTTTCATAAAAGATTTTTAGTCAAACATTCTTTAAGACTGATGATGTACTCAATACACATGAATGAATAACATGAAAAAGCATTCAAGAAACTCATTGTAGTCCTGCACCTTGGGATTTGCTCGTGCTCCGATTCAGACATAATTTGACACATTTATTGTTAGTTTCAACATCATTGCAATTAGAAAAGAAAGGAGAAATCTTTTATTTCACGAAATGTATCAAATATATCTTAAATTATCGAATATAGATTATTTTTATGTAAATAAAGTCAAACATCAACGATATTCTCACCGAATTATATGTATATTAACACTACAAAAGGAAACAACGCTTAAAGTACATTATACACAGGACAAAACCACAGCATCAGATTGCAAACTTATGATTATGTGTTTGACTCTGGAAACAGGTATATTTATTTATACAGGAAATAGTAATTTATGCCAAATATGGAAATAATATATTAACTTTTTTCAACGCAGAGCAAAACCGTGATTCGAATTTATACAATAAGACAGAGAATTATGAATTTAACGATGATATAAAACTTCAGTTACATATCTTTTTAGTGTGTCATTGCAAATCATTATAATCTACCACAGAATACAAACATTGTGTCATAAATCACCATTGTCACAACAGATCTATTACTGTAGGATGAAGTTTATCTTGTGATAAACTGGCGTATTATCTGATAGCAACCAGTGTTATGTCATTCCTAATCCGGGGATCAACTGTTGATATCAAGGTAGATAGAAAAGCTAAAGGAATTATCTTCTATTTCATCACTTATTCACACTGTCTGCGGTGTTCATCTGATCTATCGAGGTTTTATTGTAATCAGCTAGTCATGTGTATAAGCGATTGTTTAAATCAAGCTACTGACCGCATTTCAAACACATATATACCTTTACACTGACAGATGAATCATGGCCAACACCTCATGCATGTTACGGAAATATGTAACAGTAAGATTTGCGTCAATAGATATATGTGCATGCAAATGGAAATGATTCTAGTTCCGGGGTGTGACTTAGATATCTGATACCGCAACAAAACAAAGCATGATAAAAGGCAGTACAGGGCATTTATTTCAAGTCAAACAGGATTTTTAAAACCATATATAGTATAGAATAATGTTGAAAACCTTACAGTACTCGAGATATATTATTCTTCCATATAACATGTCGCAGTTGATTCCACATTCACGAACTTGTTCCATTTCCGTGAGAGATGTTGAGAAATTAAAGGAAAATATGAACTTGAAGACTATGGGGGATTTACAGTCGTCATCATGGTCTCATCGTGAATTTTACTATTCTACTTCTGTCTGTAATATACAGTTGAAGTGGATCGTTGCTCTTCAGTATGCCTGTTGGTTTTTTTTAGAAAACTGGTTTTCATTTGATAACGTGATATTACTTACCGTGCATTGACCACGGCGGTTGATGAAGCAGAAGACGCTTACTCTTCGGGAACACCAAATCTTAATCACCTTTTGAAGCGTTTTAAGGGTTCACTTACAAATTTTTGTTTTGTTCATATTTTGTTTTAAAATATTTGAGTTTGTGTTTTGTTTTCAATATATTTATTGTGCTAGTTTCAAGCAGCTGGGCCATTTGTGCCTTTTGCTTTTAAAAAGAACGGAAAGTGTAAATTGGAAAAAGAGAGAAAGACCTGAGTGGACGTACACGTGCGTATATTACTCCACTCAAGATACTAATACGTTTTTCATAATTTCACGCTGTCGAATTATACAGCAATACTCTCACGTTGATTTCAGAATTCTGACTATCCATTGTAGTTTTCGGTCAATTTAACTGATCCCTGAAGTGAAGGGATACATTTTGTTAGATGTGAAAAAATATAGAGCTTCCAAATTTCTATGAATCGTCATTGGAAACAATGTTAATGACATTTATGTGCTTATCTATTATATTGTAATTGCATTTATGTATTTCATTAAAATTAAAAATAGGATTTCTTAAAAAGTTTAATTGTATCATTTGTTATAATGGTTTTTTGATGTTAAAACCTCCAATTAGAAAACCAACGTTTGTTCGTTTTTGACACAGTTACATTTTGTATGAGTTGATAGATAGAATTATAAAAGACTGAAGTACGATAAGAATACTGGTACATATTAACAGTGAGGAAAAGTGTATATGGACAATACCAACAGGTCAGCGTCTGTCCTTCGCCTAATCGGGTCACGGCAGTCACTAGGTCGACCTGTTCTACGCATTGTTGGTCAATAGTGTCCGAATGTTACATAAGGGCCAGGTGTAGACTGGTCACTGATAATAGCCAGCATAGCGCGTTGTTGACCAGTAGCCAGTAGCCTTATCAACACTACCCCGCTAAAGGAATCTGGATATTACTCGTATCAACGTTTACGTTAGTACCAGAGTATACATATTTGCTACTGGGTTATAAATATACCTTAAAACTGGAGAGTAGCTGAAGTGTTATCTTCAGTCAATACTAGGCCAAAGACCTAAATATTTTGTATCTGATCAGACTGACCAAATGGATAGCGTTTTACCGAATATATTGCAAATTCAAAAATGAAGATATTGAATAGAAACAATAGACAATGAATTAATATGGCCAACTTTCGACAAAAGTACACACTATATCATATTCAGACATAAGGTATATACACCAGAATGGGGAGTTTTATGTTTAGCGTGGTGATCTCATTGAGAAGTACTCAGTTTCTTTACGCGATGTGAATCTAAAGCGCTTGATGCTTGTTTGTGTGCCTGGTCGTTTCGTTTTTTTTTTTTTTTTTATTTTGTTCGGATCGTGACATTACTTAAATTGACCAAAACGTGCACGATAAGTGTCGTTGAAAGCTTACCTTTCCGGAACACCTGGTCTTATTCTCCTGTAAAAAGGTATTAGGGGGGATACTAATAGCATGTACCATTTGTGGAAACTATTGCGAATTTTTTGCAATTGTCAATATTTGTTTTCTGTTTTTGTGAAGCCGTGATGTTGTCTCTTAGTCGCCATTGTTACCCATGTTCACAAATAATATTACTAACAAAATTATTACTAGGCACATACTACAATTTTCATAATAGATTCATAACGCTTCTGTTTTATGTTTGGTCTCATATAGATCTCAAACTGACTCGTCAAGAGTCACGAAATCGTGAAGAAATAAGCTACCTGGTTATGTAAGCAATGAGACGATAGTTTGCGTAAATGTCACTTTGTGTGTCACACTATTTTGTTGAAAGCACCAAGAATATCTTAAATATCATTTTTGAAATATCTAAATCTTTCTTGCCACATAAATATTAATTTTCTGAATTGTCTTGGCTCATATTCCTACATCATGACCGTATGTCCCGTGATATCTAACGGCGAAATACTTAATACATTCTGTGTACATAGTTTGCCTTGATTAACTTAATGCAACTGGAAGTTTCAACAGAACAACTCAAATATATCGTTTTATTATATAAAATTTATTTCATAATAAATTACATAGGATTCACATATATTATCATTGTGTTCTACGACTGGAATTGGGCGAGTGGTCCCGTCGATTCCCCTACAACACTGCGTTTAGAAAGTCCAGCTTCTGAGCACGGCTCTTGGCCATCTGCAAGAATAAATGCAAACACATCATATGTTTTCTAGTAATTCAATAATTAGTGAATTACTTAATCCGTTGCTTTATAAGTGTCATCCTGATTCTAAAATCAAATTTCATTTTTCTAACATTCTAAAGCTTGTCCATGTGTCTCGGACATAACGACATATTGTGATAGACAATATTGAATGTGTGTTATGTAATGATGTTATGAGGATGAAATAGTGTTGGGATGAAATAAAAGACAAAAAAAAAAGGTAAAACATTTCTAATCCATGGAACGTTTATGGGATTTATCTCACAAAATGTACAAATAACTTGCCTATGGACTAGTTTATGTTACTGCAGAAATGGAGATAACGACAACAATACAAAAAACATCAAGAAAATACCAACATGGCGACATAATCATAATTTGAAGCCAAATTCAATAAAACTAGAGCAAAATATGAACCAGAGATTTACACGGAGACTACAAGTACAAGGAGAATAAGTCCGGAAGAGTTAGAATCTACTTCATCCACGACATCTGCCATGTAAACCTTGGTCAATTCAAGTAAGTAATGTCACGTTCTCAAACGAGAACATGGTATACAACAACGGAACCAACAGGCAAACTAACGATCATCAAATTGAAATAGAATATTTCTGCATAACTATGGCGACCATAAAACTTTCCCATAATTTTTTGAGCCTGCATCTTTTAAACCATTGTGCTACTAGTATTACAAGGTTATTTACCATTGAAAATGTACATATATCACCGAGAAGGTAGAGTAAGATATAAAACCCTTATACCTATCCTGTACATGAACGTCACAAGAACAATTATTTCTTTATATATTAATACACTCAAATTAATATTAATCTTAAAATTATGAAATATTTAAACAGATGTGTTGGTAAACATTACGAGTCTACGAGTATCATACGAGTCATATTAGTTATAGGGTGGACAGAAAGGTTTTAATTTCCAAGCTTAATTCATCTGCAAATTAACGGATTTTTATTTTACAGTTAAATCTTAAATTTTACATCCATATTTAACGTTTAGATAAACAAAGAACAAAGTTCGTCGGAATGTTTCACATTGTATATACCTGGTGGCAAAGCTATAGAATAACAGTATGACTAACACCTCTAATCAAGAGAATGATAATATATTTCGTATATAACTAAATACTATCAAAACGCATCGATAAAAAAGGGAAATAGGAGGATGCAGTGCACTATTCTCATCATATCATTCAATAAATTTGATTATTTAAGAAAAAGAATAGTGTAAGGAAACATTTGAATAAACGTGAATGTTAAGAAACTATGCAAATACTCCAAAAAGAATGTATAAACGTCGCATTTAGATTACAGTCTTATATTCTATTTGCTTCTGAAATGTTTTTGACCATATCTAATCCTGCATCAGTAAAATCGACTTTCTGATCCATTAATGATGATAAAGAATACTTACTGCAATATCTTTCTTTGATTTCTTGACCTTCATCTTTATTTTCTTCCCAGAAATGGCACTCCGGTTTCCTTCTTCTTTACTGTGCGATCTCTTCATGAACTAGAAACAAATACATGGATAAGTCATGTATTCAAAACTAACAGGCATTACAATATAACAGACATTACAATAGTATAATTTCGTTTCATGCATTTGGACACAGGTGCATTTACACTAGTGCCGTTTCCATACATAACCTGATAGAAATATGGAGAAGCAGTATTTACCCCCTGAAAATATACATCTTGTAGTCTAAGAATCCTAACAGAGGATAATAATGATTTTTCCCACATCAACGGTGGTGGTTAAAAATTGAAGAGATACTGAAGACTTGCTTACAATAGATCATAACGTTTTTCAGAACAATGACTGGATACCGGTTAGACAAAATGTGGAAAGTCATTTTCATTATAACTAACGTTTAATAATAATTCAAACTTCCAACATCTCTTATAAGAGAGTTGTGCCGTTTCCATATCTTTTATTTTTAATCTTTAGGTATCTACAATAACCTTCCTTATATAAGAGAGTTGTGCCGTTTCCATATCTTTTATTTTTAATCTTTAGGTATCTACAATAACCTTCCTTATATAAGAGAGTTATAGTTTCGTTTGAACTTTCTTTTATCTGCCTTACAAGTGTCTTTTAGATTGTGTTCTTTTTAGTGTTCATATGAGAGTTTGTGGTTTCTAGCTAAAGTTTCTGAAATTCTAACTATACAATTTGATATAACGTTTGACACTGAGTGTGATTTAATAATGTTAACTGGCAATGTTGATATTCTTGCACTGCGGCTTTCCAATTGGAAGATTATAAAAAAGACATGCAATAAATAGCACCCTATTAATATTGCGATAGTTAAAGTAAAGCGAACGATGAATTAAACTGGGTCGTACAATTGTTTTGTCCTTCTAGGGCTCCTCATTGATGCTAATGGTCTTAATTTTGAAACCTGATAGGCAATCCAAATCCAGTCAGGGAGGTGCATCAGTTCCATGATTTAATCAATTTCGATAGATCAGAATGAAGAAAGATAATACCAGTAACAATTAATCAATGAATGTATCTACCTGGAAAATTCATAGCATTGCCTCTGTCTCCTAAAAGACTGCAGCAACGCGGTTTACTTTCCCACTAAAATCGCAACTGATTCATATAAATTTCCTAAGTATCGTTCAGTGCAGTCCTATCCAGCATAACATTTTGGACATCCTCCAGTTTATTCTCTACACTTCCAGGCATCCTCTACTTCAGAGTAGTGGGAGAACCATCATAACTCTGATGCCGAAACCACATATAGAGTAGGGATATTTTACATTGGTTTTCTTTTATACAAAATTGTAAAGTACTTCAAACAATGATAAAGTCAAAATAAATGAAACAGTATGAAAAGAAAACACCAGTTAACCAGATTCCTACAAACATAATGAAATAAAAACTTTTAATGACTGTCTGATGTGAATTTCTCCCCTTATTCCTTAGGTCAGTTGTACAGTAACCAAAGATTAATTTTGTCTTGGGTAAGTGATGTGTTTGGACACCATTAGTTTTGGTCAAGGGGAGACAACACTAAAATAATGTTGTTCAAAACCAGCGGCCTGTTGATTGAGAGAAGGCACTTAAAACCACAAAATATAATTACAGAATTTTTCATGTGCTAGTAAATTCTGAGAGAAAATTTTATCTTATTTCTAATCCTACAATTTCATGGATTGCTAATTTTCTATATTATGAAATAGATAATGTCTTCGGAATATACAACATTACCGTTTTATTTAATGGACTGCTGTGTTATGAGATCATTAAATGGACATTCATCTTATTCAATTAAATGTTTGCTTCAACTGCATTTTTTTTTTCTCTATTGATTGAGTTTCATTTTAAAATTACACACTTGGAAATCATCTTTACTACACGATGAATACTACTTAATCAAACTGATACCCAAGTTTGGGAGATTTTACTCAAGAAGTATTTTCAGTTCAATTAATATAAAAATACAATATTTCTTAATTAAATTGTAAATGATTATACAATAACAAGAGGCACACAGTCATCTGACTATCAAGACCTTTATATAACAGAGGCCAAATAGCCTAAAATGAAATGCTCAACTACACTTCAGCTTACTAGAAGACATTGGTTGGTTCATAAGGACATTTTCTGCAAACTTGAAATCATATTCTTTGTACTACACAAATGCCATTACTTCGGACTTATTGCTTGTTGAAAAAGTAAGCAACAGACCCTTGTGGTTAAAGAGAAGAAGTTGCTTACCCATTTCAACAACTTTGACCACTGTGACCTTGACAGTGGATCAAGGTCATTAATATTTACAAACATGGTAGCCCTTAATCCCATCAGACTTCAGGCCCAATATCAGCACCCTGTGCCTTTTGGTTACTGAGATGAAGTCATTTAAACATTTTAACATATTTCACACATGTGAACTTAAAAGTGGGTCAAGGTCAATCATTTTAACAACCTTGGAAGCCCTGCATCCAATCATCTTACAGGCACAATGTCATCATCCTGGGTTGTTTGGTCATTGAGAAGTTGTTTAAAGATTTTAACATATTTGACCCCTGTGACCTTGAAAGCATGTCAAGGACATTTGTATTCACAAACTTGGTATCTATTCATCCTAGAATGCTACAGGTTTAGTATCAGCAGTCTGGGCCTTTTGATTATTGAAAAGAAGAAGTTTATTTAAATATATTTAGCCCCTGTGACCTAGAAAACAAAACAAGGTCATTTATATTGAAAAAGTTTAGAAGTCTTAAATCCAAGCATGCTACAGGCCAAATATCAGCAACATGAGCATTTCTGTTATTGAGAAGAAGTCATTACATTATTTCAACATATTTGACCATTGTGCCCTTGAAAGCAGGTCAAGTTCATTCATTTAAACAAACCTGGTAGCCCTTCATCCCATCATGCTACAGGCAAAGTTTAGACAGCTCTACTTTGCCCCATGCTAACACTATCCTTAGACAGCTGCAAGGGCCACATGCTATCATTTACCTTAGACAGTTGTACAGAGTCCCAGGGTATCATCTACCTTAGACAGCTGTACAGGGCCTCGTGCTAACACCTACCTCTAACAGCTGTACAGGGCTCCAGGCTAACACTTAACCTCACACAGCTGTACAGGGCCCAATGCTAACACCTACCTTAACCAGCTGTACAGGGCTCTATATTTACACTTACCTTAGACAGCTGTACAGCGCCCTACGAGGCCCCATGTAAACAGCTGTACAGGGCCCCATGCTAATGTCTACCTTAGACAGCTGTACAGGGCTCTATATTTACACTTACCTTAGACAGCTGTACAGCGCCCTATGTTTACTGTACGAGGCCCCATGCTAATATCTAACTTAAACAGCTGTACAGGGCCCCATGCTAATGTCTACCTTAGACAGCTGTACAGGGCCCCATATTTACACTTTCCTTAGACAGCTGTACAGCACCCTATGTTTACTGTACAAAGCCCCATGCTAATATCTACCTTAAACAGCTGTACAGGGCCCCAGGCTAACACCTATCTTAAATAGCTGTACAGGGCCCTATCCTAACACCTACCTTAAACAGCTGTACAGGGCCCCATATTTACACTTACCTTAGACAGCTGTTCAGGGCCCCATGCTAACACCTACCTTAAACAGCTGTACAGGGCCCCATGTTGTACACTAACCTTAGACATCTGTACAGGGTCCTGTGTTTACTGTTCAGGACCCCATGTTTACACTTACCTTAGACAACTGTACAGGGCCACCATCCTCTTTGGAATGTCGATGGTGTTTCTTTGATTTTTTCTAAGTGTCCAAGATGTTAGCACATCAAGTTGTTCAGGGTTGGTTTCACACAGAGCCATATGTCACCACCAGGTCAAAGTCAAGGTCAGCATGGTTTATGCAAAAGAAATAAACATCAATAACAACAAAATTCTTTTAAGACGAAGAAAAATGTCAAGTAAGTCTTCTAAACATTGCAATGAAACAAATTGTTAAAACAATGACCATTATTCAAAATAAAATTGAAAGGATTTTTTCTGTTTCTTGTTTGATTAAGATTAATTCTGATAAATCACATACCTTGTGTTTGTGATCATGTTTCTTCTTTTTCCTTTTCTCTTCCTCTGTGCAGAGAAAGAAAACATTTTATATGCACAGTTTCCTAACAGACACAATCATCAATCAAAGCTATCAATGAATATATCTAGTAAAAATATCACAAAAATATTTATTGATAATAGCTAATTCTTCATACCTTCCCATTCTGTCATTAATTTCTTCCCCGGGGAAAGAATCGGCTATCAGTTTCTTACATCTTATAATTACATCTTTATATGATTTTAATACAGTGACTAGAACATAATCTTACATAAAGGTCAGTGTTAGAGATAACGTAAAAAATGGAAAAAATTAATGGCAAGGGATCATCTTTTATCTGGAATATTCAACCATACCTTATCTCTACATTTATGTGTTAAACATAAACTACCTGAGTCTATTTCACTCCTTGCTATTACATTCCATCTGTCAGAACCTGAGTGAAAGGAAGGGAAGTAACTCTGGGATATCAAAATCATGCATAAGATACCCTATCATTACCAAAAGCACCTATAGAAATTTGTGATTTTTCAAAAAGACAAACCACATTCATGTAATCAAGTACTCCTACACTTATTGACTTATAAGTGCATTTGCAGTACCTTTAAAATCCTTCTACCCTCACAATACATATTTAGTATGCTAAACCACAGACATTTAAAAGGAGGGATCTGACAAAATCAAATTGATAACATAGAAATCCTTGTTCTCAGCTTTGAAATCATTTCAACAGCTAAATCTTGTCATGTCAATGTCGCTAACAGACTAACTATTTGACCAAAGGAATCAGGTAAACTGGTTTTGTGTTTGTCCAAAGTTTAAAGAGTGCCTACCCATCATGATTTATCAATTTACATCAGAGTCTGTTGTAAGCTAAAACCTGCAGCATGAAACACCATATATATGGTTATTTTTGCAAGAATATTTTTTCACTTTGTGGTACATTAAAGTGATAATGAAAATTTGTTCCCATGAAGTAATGAGACCCGTGTGTGTAAGATGTCTTTTTGCAACCAGATTAAAAAACTTTAATCAGTTGAAATATAATTTGATCATTTAAAAATTTGACCTTTGAAAATTACCAACTACACAGTATGCTACAAAATTCTATCTTCTAGTGGAATGAAAAATGATAACCTTTTGTTTGTTATCTTCTAGTGGAATGAAAAATAACCTTTTGTTTGAAATCTGAACAAAAACTCTTTCATGAAGGAAAAACCTATCCATACATATTTGGAGTTTCAAATGGTTACAGAAATATTTGCTAAGAAAAGCAAGAAAAATTAATCGGATTAGTTTGATGATACCCAAGATTTACCTAAAATTTACATAAAACAAAGGAGATATTATGTTATCAGTGGAAATGGAAAATCAATAAATTGTACACAAATTGTAGATAGGGGAATATGCATGAGAAAAGAAAGTCTGATATTGAAAACATTGTTTAGTTGTTGCTCTTAATTACATTTCGCTTTCACAATATGTCCTCTTTTTTAAAATTGATTAGATTTTTGGTTGGGCGTTTTGGAGGAGGGGAGGGGGAGGGAGGAAGGGTTATCTGTGTCATTGATTCTTTCCCACTTGATATGGATGCTGTATTAGGTAGAAATTATCTACTTCAGCCAATTCTCTCACCTTCAATCTCCCTTATAATCAAAATGTTTCTACCATGATATTGGTATTAGGGGGAGACAACTAGGCGACATGGATAGTTTTCTCCCTATACAAACATAAGGGAGGAAAGATTCAGTGAACTCTGGTAACTTTCCCCTAAAAACCAATATGATAATCAAGGGAGAAGAAATCAACTTCCTCCTTAATAACCAATATTAATGGAAAAATTAACTGGGGTTTGGGGTTCAAATTAGCCAAAAGATTTTTCCCCAAGGAGGAAAGAAAGTAAAGAGCTAGTTAACCGATCTTTTAACTGGGAAAACTTTCAAATGGGAAAAGAATCCACTACACACCAGTACCTTTTTTTCCTCTCAACAATTATTAAATGTTAATTCTATAAACTAGGGATTATACAAAATACTGTAATATAGAAACCTGATGAGCTGGAACTGGATGATCTGCTCCTTCTGTGCACTTTCTTCTTAGGCGGAATATATTCTGGGGATCAAAGGAATTTAAATCAGTGATGTTTGTTAGATATTAGTGATGTATTTTCCTATATGTATCCATGGCCATATTCTTGATTATGTAAGCTGCATATCCTAGATCTTGAAGTAGCAATTAATAGCAATAAAATGATCTTGTGATTAAACATCTTATTTATTTTCATTTGATTTCTGACTGTCATTACAACACCTTCAGCTGCAAAGAATACTTGTATAAAATCTAGGGGGAATAACTCTTATCAGCAATATAATACTATTTCTACTGATTTCAGCACAATAGTCTTAAAGACATTTAGAAAGTAACATTTCATATTTTACAATATAGTATACCTGATTTAGAACTGTGAGGTCGTTTGTGGGATTTTTTCTTTCTGTTGGGTGATGAATCTAGAAAAACGAAATGCCAAAATATATGACAGTAAACATCACTCTCTGTTTTTATGATGAAAGATTGTATACTGGATCAGACATCACTACAGAACATCAGTAGGATTCCATATATATGTTTATGTTGTGTGAAATAAAAAAATGAAATTCAGAATACGGTAACTTACACAGCTGATATGCATTAATATCTGATGTAATTAAGTTCATTTCAGTATACATAGGGTCATCTCATTTCAATAAAGTTAGCTTATTCATATCATGACACAAAGACTTTCATATAGATTTAGCTTTTTTTATAGTTAGGAATCAAGAAATCTGTCGTCATTTCCACACACATTTAAACCCTTTACAAAAAAAACCCTGGTTTGTTCAATTTGACCTATCAAAATTTCTGCTTTGAGTGGTATAGATTTTGTGTCTGGATCTGGATACAATGAGTATCTGCCAATGAATGAGCTGATTCAAATAGTTGTCTAGGCTTATTTGTTTAATCTGTTCACACAAAAAACGTCACATAAGTACTTAAAGTCAAAGGATACATGTACATATGACACATTAAGACATTATACTGTTGATAGATCTTAAGACTCATGTACATATGACACATTAAGACACTGTACTGTTGATATATCTTAAGACACATGTACATATGACACATTAAGACACTGTACTGTTGATACATCTTAAGGCACATGTACATATGACACATTAAGACACTGTACTGTTGATATATCTTAAGACACATGTACATATGACACATTAAGACACTGTACTGTTGATACACCTAAAGACATAAGTAAAGAAAACAAACACTAAGACTTATACCAGTAATTGTGTTACATGCATTACATGTAAGACACATGCGTTAGTGTTGGGACACAATTTAAAGTACATGTTCGAGTGACATACTTTAGTGTACATGTCTAACAGAGGTCAGATTTTGTTTATGGTGCTACCAGGGTTGAAACTGAGACTTGTTTTACAAACCTAACATTCATATTGTTTTTTTTCTAGCTGCTCTTAGAAAGCAATACTCTTATTAACTGGACTATTTATTGTGTAATCCAATGTTAAATCAGGGATGTGTTAGACCTTCCTGGTTAAAAGGAAATTGTCAGAACATAATTCAAGTGTTTACAAACCTGAACTAGATGAACTTCTTGAATGTCTGTAAGACTTTTTTCTTCTTTCTGGTGATGAATCTGACAACAGCAAACAAAAAGACCTCCATAACTGATGTGTATAGCACTGACGACTATTCATTAATTTTGTGTGGATGTCACCTGCCTAAACATGATCAATTTTCTATGGTGAAAGAAAACCCCTGATTCTGCAGATACCTCCACATTAGTCCCCTCATTAGATTCTAATAAAAACAAGCAGTATACTCGCCACCTACAATATGGGCCTTTCTTTGAAATTTTCACAACAAAACTTTGGGATGTTTTGACAAACAAACAGGAAATCTGACAGATCTATCTGTTATCTCCTCAATCAATTATTTTACATTAATGTGGCAGTAAAAGATAACTTTTATACCTTGGTTAGGACACAGCATTTCTCTGAAGGACAATTAAGAAATGATGGCCATACTTGTATCTACATTAGACAAATGACCAGTGCGAAGATTCTTACATTACTGCTTGTAAGCAAATTCACACTGGTTGTTTGTCTGATGAAGGTGACTGTGCAGTCATCAAAATGTCACATTCAAATCTTCTACTGGTTGTGTTATAAGAACTTTTATTATATTTACATTACCAACCTGGAGAAAATGTTCCAAAATATCTTGTGTGTATTGCTCAAATTCAATTCATGACAAATTGATACTTAAAATCCAAATAACTAATATAAATTTATTGATACAAAATTAAAAGTTTAAGATAGTAATAAAATTTTTTGACTTTTGATATAACATAAGCATAAAGAATCTAGAGTTGTTTTCATCGGAGCCATAAAAACTGAGACTTAAATAGATGACAATACCTGAACTAGATGAAGTACTGCTGGAGTCTGAACTGTCTGATGTAGAACTGTCATGTCGATGTCTTCGTTTACTCCCTACTGAAATGGAACATTGTTAGAGATATCTGTCCAGGCAAGTAAGTATCATATATTTGTCAATATTAAATGAGGGTAGATACCAGGGTACGTGGATTTAAGTTACATCCTACATGCTTTGGGCTATTGAAGAAAGATTGTTTCTTTTTTATTCATGTCTGATGATGTATATATGGTTCTTTTATGACTAAATTTTACATTTTTAATACATTATGCTCTAATAAGAACAAAACAGTCAATTTACAAAATTTCTTTTTTTCAAAAATCACTTCTAACATTCAGAGCTGTCAGTACCAAGGTTTTGTATAATGACAAAAAAGATAGTTATCTGAATTCCTATGGTAAACAGGTTACTACTAATTAATTATTAGATTTCATATGTGCTGACGATCTGAAATTGAATATATAGAATTTAGTAAGTAATATAGAAGGTATGGTCCAATATGGTACTGGATCCTAAAAATATATGTTCACTGAATGCGTTTTACTATAATAGATATATATAACTGGTGATTTTTATAAAAAATTCTTTTTATTGTAAGCAATCATACATTCTGTAATATCTTCACAATAAAATTTCTTATTTCTAATCAACAATTCCTTATTTATTGAACTGAGATGTACTGGTAAACACCTTTCATCCGAGTGTGAAATAATTTTTTTTTCTGCAATCACATATACCCTCAGTGGCTACTGTGCACAACATAACAGAGATTTACATAAAACTGATATTTGAATCACCATCTTTCATACAACATTCTAAGACGATTGTTTGTCCCTTATAAAGGGCTTTCAGTATACATTGGCCAAAGGGAATATCAAGACACCTAAATTTACACTAACATTCCTGATTTTAGCTTATAACTTTGTACTTGTTTCATGTTCGATGTATGTGATGTGATTTATGTAATATTTGTGTCTTATTTTCTGTGTCTTGTAAAAGGGCAGATTGCCTTGAAAATTTGACAATTCAGTTGTCTGTACTGTTGTTATTACTTCATTGATCATATGTATACCGGTATGCATGCCCAGGTTAAAAGGGAAGCAATTCATATTTATCTCTCCAACGGAAACTTATGAGATCATGAGATCATGAGATCATGTGATCTATTTTCAATACAGCAGGAAAAAATCATGCATGTATGATGATAGTGCATTTTTTTTTCATTTAGATATTTTCCAAAAATGACACAGAGTCATTACTGGGTGTCTTCACATCACAGTATAGAATATTCAAATCATTGTAAACCCTTAAGTTGTATTCTGTGTTTTACTATGTAAACTTACATTGAGTTTTAACATAGATTGAATGTTTACTACCCTCGGTCACTTTAAAGATATTGAAAGCCACTGATTATAAATCAACAAGAAGTTTCAAGCTAAATTCAATATTCAGCATGCTGCAAGTCTGAAACTTCCTTCTACATTCATGTAAATCATACTAAACTTGGAATTCAATGTCCTGTATGAATCCAGTGACAGGGAAATACAAGTTACTGTAGAGACCTCTATAATATATATACATACCGACTATATGCTTGTACATAGAGGACATTGCTATCATTTGACTTCAATATCTCTTTTGAGGACACAAAGTGAGCTTTAGCCCTCTATTTCTATATCTGACTAATCTTACAACTTACCTTTGTCACCTCCCATGTTGACAGCTTCAGGATTACAAAACAATCACTACAACAGGAAATGCAAAGTTATAAGTTCATAGGTCACACTGGGACAGTTGACAATGTCAGTTTACAGTGTATGTAGGCCAACAATTAGTGAAAATGTTAACTTGCCACTCACTGACTACATCTTTAAAGCGATACAACATATTACAGTTCCTGTACATGTAGCCGTGGAGACCGATTGGTAAGCAGAATTCATTGTTTCTTGAAGCATGCTTTTATAAAATTTTGTATTTCTTGAAATATGATAATTGCGTTATGAACAATTGAATTCCATTGTACATTAGCTGTTGTAATGAAGGTTGTCCAGGTGGTATTTGTGTTGTACAATGTACATATGTTGTTAGTGTATGGTACTTTTGTTGAATTCTGTATTACTTCAGTTTTATAGACATAGCAAACTCTCATTTTGTAAAGTGTTGGGTGTATGTAGCTCATGTGGTAGAACATTATAATGCTCATGGTGAAGGTTTGTTACATCTTGCATATAATTCAGAACATGTACAAGCGAAGCCTATTTGTTATAAAGTATTGTTGTTATTTTGGTGAAGTGAAAGTTTGTTTAGTTGAACACTACTTATGGCCTACTTTCATTTTCCACCATTTCACCTGCATAAGATCACCGAAGTTTACTCTCTGATACTTTGTCTAAGTGAAACGTGTTCTATCTACGAATTCCTCTGTTATAATATCTGTCTGACACTCCAATATCTTGATTAATTGATGTACAACGTAAAGTGTTTCCAGGTCGTTACTTACCTATTTAACGTGTCAACACAATACAGGGGAAGTAACTCGTATCAAACACAAGAAAAATGGCATCACACTACTATTTCTGTCAGTGCGCAATTTTAATACAACCGTGGTTTAGGGAAATTGATGCAACTGATAATTGCCAAGTCACGATGAAATATTACTGTTTTATGTCTTGACATATTTCTATTAATTCTTTGGGTCAGACAAACTGAAACTTCTGAAAAAGTACAGATGACGTTCGAAATTTAAAGTATGTACAGTACTGTACCTCTACCTAACCCTTGTGACTCTTTGTGAGACTTAACTTTTTGTCAAAATAACAACGGCGTTATGAAAAAACAGTCTCTCTTAAAATGTCGTGATGAAAGAACGACAATACATTGCTACCGGCAACTATTTATTGTAAAAGTAAAACATTCTTCTGTTTGAAATTATCTTAAGAAATCCTAATAAAAAAGGTACGTTATTAAAAAATGTACGTCGGTTTGTTTATCGTTATGTATCGGAGGAACATGGATTTTTACTTTCCCGATAAAAGTGATTTCTCAGCAACTATACATTACAAACACGAGTCTTACGTCTGGTCAGAGACGTATATAACATATGTGATATATACGTCTCTGGTCTTGTTAAGTCAAAATTCCATCTTGGTCTTCTATTGTGCCAAAATAAGCAGATTCGTTCAGATAATCTTGATAGTTTCTCGCATATTTGAACTTAATTTGTTCATCTTAACTCGAAAAAGGTCGATACATACTCATAACTATCATTTTCGTTTTTGAAATTTAACTTTTATTATCTCATTTTTTCAGCACAATAATGCAGACATATAAGTACGCACACTTCATTCCGTGTACACACTAGCAACAACCATGCTTTAGTAACATGAAGAAATAATTTGTTTTGAAAAATGTGAAATGTTTAGGCCGATATGGTGACGTTAAACGTCAGATGAACACAAGCTAGCTGACGTGTCTCCCACCAAATAATGTCTCATCATTTCGAAGCATCACATTGTGTTCAAAGTTTCTAAAACTCATTCCTAACTCACATTTAGCTTTTGATACGGTTTGTTTGTTTAATTATAGCCATTTTTTCCAGCTACCCGAGCATATCTCAACAACTTTTTTGTTGAGATTTTTTTTCTGTATTATCACATACATAGAATGTTTTATACAATAATATTATTATATTTTTAGGTACAGCAAAATACTATACAGCAGTGAAATAGTGCAAATGCAAAAATGGAACCCTAATACTGCGATTGCACACTAGTGTTGAACATGGTTTCTCTATTCAAAGTGAGGGCTATAGAACTGCTCAAAAATAAATGTTTCCCCTTAATTTATCAGAGTCCGACATCAGACCGTCTTCTGCTCCGACGAAAATAGTCCGTAATAGTTCTCTGGCTGGACATCTCCCGGTCATAATGTGCTTCTATATCGTCATGTATCTCCCACATTGTATCCAGGTGTTCCCCCAGTTCGGGGTGGTGTTCAAGGTAACGGATGCACAGAAGAGCGCCGTGCTTCGCTTCAGATGCCGTAATAATTCGCTTCGTCGATATTGGAAGAATTGCACAACGCGGACGCTGACTTTGATGAGCTGTATTGTCTCTTTCTTTGACAACAAGTTGTCGTGATGAGGTCGCGTGTGCCTCGTTGTCGCACTCTAATTGTAGCAATGGTGAATGTGTAACACTAGTTTGAACTGAGTTTATACTTTCGTCGGCATCTTCAAAATCGTTACTGTTTTCATCGTCTGTGATGCATTCTTCCTTAATTATCATTTCAGCCGATGATGGAAATATGTTGTGTGGTCGAGGAATATCATTAGCAGTCTCTTTTTCTCCATATGTGTTCAAATTGCATGTGTATGGAGAATAAACGTGGGATTGATCCACCACTGAGGGTCCGGTTAAACTGTTACCAAAAACGTTACTAAACATATTCGGTCCACCATGAAAATTTGGTTCCGAATCTGAATATTCCGATAATTTCCCGTCAAATGATACACCAGGATTATGTTCATCATAGGAGTAACAGTTCTCTAAAATCTGAAACCGTCCCGTAGTACCCTTACTTTTAATTCCGTGGCGTTTCTTGAATTTGAATAACCAGCCATTGGAATACGAAAACGATGGGTCAATATTTAGTTCCTGACCTATAATTTTGGCTTGATCGATGATTGTTTGGTCCGACAAAGTGTTCGATTGATCGATTTTTCTTTGAGCCGATATCCATTTAAAAAGTTCCACTTCCAATTTATTGTGTCGCCCACCTCTGCTCCGTCTCATCTCCTCCTGGTCCGGAGTGATACTCAACCATTTGTCCTTCTGGCGGAGTATTTCCCCCAATGTTGTCCTCCCAGCTGGTAAATTCCACCTATCTTTACAAAATTGGACAAGATTCTCTTGGGTTGCTTTAGGGTTAAATTGTTTATACAGACAAATTTCCCGTTTATGTCTCGCTGTTAGACCAACTCGGGTTCGCTTTATTTTCTCCGGTGATACTCCGGACGTATTGAGGGGAACTGCGTCGTTGCGCGGAGCACTAGGAGACTCGTCGGCCATTGTCCTTATATCGGAATGTGACCTAGTTTGCTCTTCCATTGAACACATTTCTTCACCGAGACTTGCCATAGCGTTCAATCGATTAAATAAATACGTACCTCAATTTTGTGAGTCACTGACACAAAAGAATGCTGTAATTTACGTGGCGTTATTCCACATCATACATTTAAACTGGAGCAGATTCACAATGACTCTCGGCAGTTTACAGCGTGTCTGCTGATATAGCGCATGCGTATATATGTGTGTAAATTAAACGGTAGAGTAAGTGTGTGCCAGTGTGTATAACGATACACTGTTGTGTAGCGTCTGACAATCGTGCACTGATGTAACATACGATGTGCATGCATGACATTACTGCGTTAAACTAACTATATCCATTCATATAATATACGTAAGTATTAGCATGTTATATACAATAGAAATATTCGATTTATCGGGTTTTTAATAAAGAATTTGTATGTTGTTTTCTTTTTCGTATTTCAAAAAATTTATATCAATACAAAAGAGCATCCGTTCATTTATTAATTCATGTGAACACAAGAAGTGGATCGAATATACAAAAAGACATTGTGTGGAAGTTGTGTATGGCTTGTATCGTCTGCTCGTAAAGAAGTGTTTGTTATAGCCGTGCTATAAATAGATAGTGGTTACTATAATCCGACGTTTCCGATAATGCTACAAAACGCATGCGCTAATGGATCCTAAACCGGAAGAGAAACACAAGCGTACGAACTGGTGTGTACAAAACCAGACAAAGTCATTGACATTTGGGGCATTATACACTATGTAATTCAAAACGGATTTAATAATATATACTGACGTATTATGGTACGTATTCACCGAGTTAATGTGTAACTTTAAAATACATCAGGACAAGTCACAATCGGAAAACTGCATGTAGTAATACGTATACATTACCGGTCAAATGGATATGGCGGACGGTGAATCAGTGGACAGTGTAGCTACTACTGTCACAGCGTTGTCTGACCGCTACAGTGAATCTCTCACATCTGATTGTGACGAAAAGTTACCGTCTCCGCCATTGGCTGATGAAAACACTGCAAAATCGTGCAAATCAACTACTGTCAATTCCGACACCTGTGTAACGACCACTAGACCTGACGATAACGACGAGAAATCGGCGATGGTGAGCAGTGAGCGTGAACTTCGCAGGAAGTTGACAACCGCAATGGATAAAGTTAACAAAGAAGTACGGATGGGGACGTTAGTATCACTGAACACGCCCGAACTTACAAAACCTGTGGCAAAGCGTAACAGGGTTGAGATCACAGCAAAACACAAACGTGAAATATGTGTTTACAAACAGTATCATCCTAAAATTACCTACGACGAGTTAGCTAAACACTGCCTAAGTAAATGGAACCTTAAAATCGGACGTTCAACTTTAAGTGACATCATTCGGCAAAAAGAAAAATGGTTGAATATAACCCCAGACCAAGAGGATCTTCTAAGGAGCAGAGGCGGGCGCCATCGGAAACTAGAGACTGAACTTGTGAAATGGCTGGCAAACCTACGGAAATCTCACCCAAAACTAGTGTTCACAGACAAGTTTATTCTTGACAATGCAAAAAAAATAGGAGCCATTCTTAATATTGACCAGTCGTTTTCGTATTCTAAAGGATGGTTGATTAAATTTAAGAAACGACAAGGATTAAACACCAAAGACGGTAAAGAAATAGCCCGTAGACTTTCCTTGATGGAGTTTGATACAGCTAGCAGTGTGGACCTCAGTTTATTGGAGGGAAATGAACTGACTGGGCGTAGCGGTGTTAACAACTTTACCGATTCAGTAATCGACCAAAGTGTTGTCGACGAGTCCTTTCCTACAGTCACACACTCCTGGTCATTCTTGAACGATTTCCAAACTTTAAAAGCGGCACAGACATCCGACATGTCAGATTCGAACCCTAACTCCCCACAACCGGACAGTGTAGTAATTAAACAGGAAGTGTGTAGTAACAACGGCGATTACCAAGACTGTCACGACACTAGACGTTCAGGTAGCATGGACATTGATCAGGAAGGTCAAGGTCAGAATCTTTGGGAACCGGACTCGGACACGGACCCGCCTAATTCCCTCTGTATCCCCCCTGATAGACACGAAGGGGAGATTAATAGCGCTTTCCCTGTATCAGTATTGTCCTTCCGTTCTCAGCATGCTAATACTCCCCCAGACACAGCCAATGAAAGGTCATTTGAAGGTCATTGTCATGAGAATCATGATCAAAAAGGAATGTCATTTCCTGTTAATTTGTCGAACTTTGTGTCTGTACAAGAGGCGAAGCATTGTGCCATTAGATGTATCAGGTTTTTCGAGAATCACCTTAATTTAGGGGATCATCTCGATGCTATGTGGAACGTGTTCCATACTCTGGATTCCATACCCCCGATGGAGAACCCTAGACAGACTGCTATCACTCAGTATTTCAAGAAAAAGTAATTTTCAGAATCGTATGGCACAATACGGTTCGTGGGAATATTACATAAGTTTGTGAATTTTCTAAATGCATTAACTAAGATCTATTTCTCATATTTTCTATGTTTATAATTTCCTTATCTAATTGTCAGCCGGCACGTTTTCTTTTGAAACGGTTTTTACATTTACTCGGTACTCGCTTTCTAGTATTCAGCACTGAATGCAAAAATACTTTTATCCACTTGTGGTGAATTTTCCTCACCTTTCTTTTAATACGTTTTTGCCTTTTATCGGGAATGCCAGTGAAGGTCATTGACAGAGTGTATATAAATCAAATAAGGATGGATGTACCTCGATAACACAGAAAATATCAATCGTCTCTAAAATTGAAAAATAAAATAACCCCACATGTACAACGTGTTTAGTGGTTTATGACAGACAGGGAGGTTGATTATTAGAAGAGAACATCATAGACATATTGCTGCGTGTATCGACCAGTAAAAAATACTCAGCTGTCGTTTTTAAAAAAAAGTCACTAATGAATTATATTCCAGCAAATTTTCATTTCTGATGTTAGAAATCGATGATGGTATTATAATCTGGACAATGTCGTTACGTCATGGACTGAACATCAAAAGCTGTCAAATATTAACTTTTCTGAGTTATGTGAAGTGTGAGAAATTTGCTTTTATTTCACATAAAATTTCTGGAACATGTCTGAAGCTTTTAGTTTCGCTCGCCTAGGCTCGCACAAATAAAACAATTCTGAGACGGATAACTCATATTCGTATATACTTGTACAATTATGGTCACACAGAGTACATTGATTTTACGTATATCTCTGTCAAGTATTAAAAAAGTAATTAAAGTTTGGACCTAAGAAGCTAAATAATTTGTAAACAATCACTCCTCTGACTAAATGTTAAAGATTTCTTGCTACTTTTCCAATTTTTCCTTGTTTATTCCTTACATCTCAGCTTCATTTTAGTAGTAATAAATCACTATTTATTCCTGGTTACATTTCCTCAATGTATTAATTTCCAGGACAACTTAGGATGGTACATCACAATATCCAAGGTCCGTGTTTCAGTTAACTATATCCAAAAGCCAATTATAAGAAAAAATATCTTGGATTTTGGCAAGTCTCATTTATTACGGATCGGGTTTTCCCAAATTCAAATTCAATTTTGACTCCAAGTGTATACATGTACCAGCTATTAGGGAACAGAACCAAATACAGGGAGATCGGATAATTTTAAGATCCCATTCTAATAATTGGTACAAGAGTGCGCTGACACCGAAACAATTAAAAATCAAATTGGACAAATGATGGTAAATGCTTATACTCTTATCATGTCTGTTGCGGCGATTACTGACCAAAATCCGACTTTATTATCTTTGTTGATGATGAATACAGCCGATGGGGTACAAGCTAGTGTAAGTGACACAGATTCCTACTTGATAGTGTTGGAAATTCGATAAAATGTCATCTCAATTTTCAATGTCTCCTCGTGATTATAGAATGTCACATATCAAACATTAACTGGGCCTTTAAATTCAAGTTTTGATTTGTCTTTTCAAGTACATTTCCCATCTTTAATCTATATTAAGACACAGTAACTATGATTGCACGTTTATTTTTAGACCGACCGATGAACAGAAATTCTTGCACTTTCGATTCAAACAGAAGATTTTGAAAATACTAAAATCTCGCTATCCACTAAATAAGAAATCACTTGCAAAATAGCGATCCGAGCCGTGTGCTGTACATGTTTTGTTTGTTTTCTTTTTACGAGTAAAGATCCAGATTATGGCTACACACGAAGGGAAGTAACTCTTGGAGATCAGAAGGCTATACACCATGTTAAAGTGTACACATAAACTAAATGGCATGTCCGTGTTAGTTTGTGACTCTTCCTTTTGCTTGGAGTAACAGGTGTGTGTGTGTGTGTGTGTGTGTGTGTGTGTGTGTGTGTGTGTGTGTGTGTGTGTGTGTGTGTGTTTGTGTGTGTGTGTGTGTGTGTGTGTGTGTGTGTGTGTGTGTGTGTGTGTGTGTGTGTGTGTGTGTGTGTGTGTGTGTGTGTGTGTGTGTGTGTGTGTGTGTGTGTGTGTGTGTGTGTGTGTTTGTGTGTGAGTGTGTGTGTCTGCATTTAACTCCATGCATTCTGAAATGAACTAAGGGATGTTCAACAGTAAACGATCATCAAGGAAATGCACGTAGATAAACTTCATCAGCTCCCCCCCTCCGTTTGACGGTAGACATAATTAAAAAAAGTATTTTTTTTTCCATTACCAGACACCAAGAGTAACCTTCATATTGGAATCCACCATGATCCATCGTGTGTTGCTCCAGAAATAGCAAAGACAAGGATTAAACGATGGATGGATGGACGAAGGAGATTTGAACAGTCCACGTGACCATCCCATAATAGTACAATAATAACTGACAAATGGTGTTCACAGAAACACCAGAATATGTTATGTATAATATGTGTGCAAAATTTCACAGAAATCCATCCGTATACCCATACAATACTAACCGTTACAAAGTACCAACCATTTATGAAATACTTAGCTATTTAAAACCTTTATTGTACCTGTGACATCTGACACCATGACCTTGGAAGTTTTCCTCCATGCCATTTGCTATTTTAGTACTGTAATGCATCAGTGACCTTAGACCTCATGAACTCTGAACTTCTCAGATGTGAAGATAACTCCATAAATACCTAAATTACATATGTAAACAAACCATTTCCATTACATGTACATGTAGCTATAATTATCAATTGTGATTTCCAGATCATCCAGTTAAAGTATGTATCAAGTGTCTAGAGTGAGAAGAACTTCTGTCAACCGACTTGTTACATAGTTGTTGTTGTATTTATGTTTGATTCAGAGAGATTGTTTACTTGTTGTAGGGCCTATAACAACATTACCGTAGGAATTCTATCAACAATAGGAACGATTTCCGGGTCGAATCGGTGTATTTCTTCGCAGTTTTTACTTCGTCTAATGCAAATGATTTAAAAACTGACACATTTAGAATATCTCTCAGAAAAACCATTTTACACTTTGATAAACTAATTTCAAACTGTGCGTGGACTGCATCCCGAAATTCGTTAATCAATCCTAGATATGGGCCTACCGACACATCGCTAAAACAGGTGCCCTGATCAGCGTTACTTGTTCTTATAACCAAGTTGAAGAATCCTGGAGGAAGACAGGTCACCGTGGAGGAAATCAAATTCTTTAGTAATCAGTTCTAAAACTTGCATGGCGATTGCTTATTCTTTAGGTCCTACATAGTCTTTTAACTTGGAATTTCGTAGTTTTGAAGCCATCTCCTAAGTTGACAAGTGACAATAATCTCGATAAACCAGACCCTTGTCTGTCTTCACACGCCTTTTTCTAACAGTGATCAAGCGGCTAGATGACCTAAATTAATGTTACCTTTTTATTTGGTCTAGACAGGATAAGCCTGCATCAGATCATTTTGGTCCATGGTCCTTCCGTAAACAATTGTTAATATCGCTTCAGATGTGTTAAATTGATCTTACTCAAATTTCAAGTATTGGTTACCCTTTGTTCCTAGTTGTGTCCCTTTGATTTTAGGACAGATCAAATGAACAAAATAGCTGACAAATGATATGGCCATCATAGATTTTGACACTGGAAATTTGTCATCGCTATTTCTCGAGAAATACACCATGGATCCTTCTCAGATTCTGTATGTATGTTCTTCTTCGTCCCTAACTCTGCCCTATTGATTTCGGAACTAGTCATCAAAAAGTTAATGGACGATAGGCGACGATCTTGGATTTGACATTTTAACTGGGGTTATTAATATCTAACATTCAAAAGGGGCATCTGTGATCGGTCTTTTTTCTCCTGGAATTAATCAAATCACTTCGCTTGTGCCTTCAATTTTGCGATGACATATTTCAGGGGTGCAGGGAGCGAAAGTGATCGTAGCCCGTGGAGTATCTAGGGTGTGTAAGAGCAAGATCAGGAGAAAAAGCATTTAAAGGACAGATAAAGACAAAATAATGGTGGCCACCAAAGCGCACTTATAGCCCATCGTCATCAGATGGTTTAAAGGATGGTAGGCTGGGATGATCAATCGCCCTGTATCCGTCCGTCCTTAAACAGTTCTCGTTACCGCTAGTTTTGAGAACTGGAAGGAGATTTCCCAAATCTTATACTGGTCTGGGGTACAACAGAACACTGCTTTATCCTCGTTGAAATCGGATATTAATTAGTAGCGTTATCCTTCATCCAGTGTTTCCGCCTCTCTCTTAAAAAAAAAAAGAAAAAAAACACACACAATCGTCTTATGGTAGAAATATTTATTTCTAAAAAATCGGCACGAGTTTAAGTGCCATTGCAGCAAAATATACCTTAAGCTGTATGATATATATTCGTAAATATATATATATATATTAAACAACAGACTTCAATTAAACAAGGAAGACCTATATTGTACGCATGCAATCCAACTGCTGATAACTGTTTGTTCATATTACAATACATAATTAAGTCGCATCAGCACGATAAAATGTCTCAACAAAAAACAAGTGTCTTGAATTTTAACAAATTATCGAACCAAATTTCAAATCAGGGTTTTTGTTGATGCTTTCTTATCGATGTCTTTTTTTGAGACTGATTGGCAGGATAACATGTAGGCGTTATTTTAAATCTTACATTATAAAAAAAAATTAAAGGTATCGGGCTGCATACAAATAATACTACACCCTCCCTTCGGATTCTGCATTGGTGTGGAGTATCACCACGAAAAGAGATCTCTAATTAATATCATTGTATATCATATGGCAGATATGTAATTGCATAGTCACGTGACAGATCTATAATTGATATTCGTGATTCATATAGAGGTAAGTAAATTTGTTTGTGTATATGAAAGAAACATTCCTAAATACTGTATTTCACATTCTCAAACACTGTACTTCATTTTATCATAGATCCTACATCTACAAATAATATATATCAAATGTTAAGTGTTATGTATGGGATAATACACAGGGACATGAGAACCAGTAACAAGTACGTTTGGAGATAAATTCCATTGTGTTCCTAACAGGTTGGGTATGCGCCACTTATACACAAAGATGTTACTATCATAAGACATTTCATTTTATAGTTACGTTTCAAATGCCGTTTTATTTTGTAAAGGTTTCTTTCACACAAATGGATTATTAATTAGTAAAAGCACTTTTTTTCTGCCAGCTAAATTGTATACCTTATATAAAACACTCTATAAAAATAAACTTTATATTGCCTTATTTTTGTTAAATGATATGAAGTAAATAATAAGCCTATTATCATTTGTGTTATCTAGTTCCGCTTCCTCCTCGCATAAATGGCATCGCCTACACTTATGGTGTCCTTGCTATCCATGGCAAGATGGATTCCCAGACATGGCTTAGGTCCATATGGTGGTTTAAGGCGGAATCTGTCGGAGAACAACAAAGATAAATTTTCAATAAATGGCAAATGACTTTTCACACGAATCGAAGAATGTCCGCCCGGTCCGGGATGTTATTAATGTATATAAGGGTAATTGGTTGATAGTATTTCAAGGAGAGGTAAAGAACAGGTGACCGACTTAAAACTTTACAATCTGCAATCAGAAGACAAAATATGTGACGCGACACTTACCATACCACAAGACCCTTGCGGTCAACCATCCGAGCCAATAACTGCGATTAAGATAAGGTAATACAGCTGGTTTCATAATTGTTTTTAAAGATTTGAATAACTTATATCCCTGTGTAATACAAGGTGCCCTAGGTTTTTTCGCACTCTCTCCCCTCCCCCACCGCCATCCCCAAGACATTTGTGCTGTTTGTTTTTTTAGTTGACGGGAATTCTGGTTTAACCATCAAATCCGTACGGAGTACGTCCTTTTCTTTTCAGAGTGTAGAAAACATCCATGGTTTTGACTATCTACCTCTCAACAAACCTGGAGATTTATTACACTGTAGTTAAAATTTTGTCATGTCATGGCTAAAAGGGTTTAAAAGTTTTGAATCAATGAAAAGACACAAACTTTTTCAGTGTTGTCAGTGGCTCCTCATCTTTGCTCTTTACACCCTTGAATGGATCTACAGTTACTAGGATACACCTGCAAGTAAACAAAAGTTACTAAGATATACCTAGATAAAAAAAACAGGCGATAACAACACCGAGCTGTTACTAGGATATACCTACATATCAACAGCAACTGTTACTAGGATAAACCTACACATAAACAACACCGACCTGTTACTAGGATATACCTACAAATAAACAACACTGACCTGTTACTAGGATATACCTACACATAAACAACACCGACCTGTTACTAGGATATACCTACACATAAACAACACTGACCTGTTACTAGGATATACCTTCACATACAGCACCGAGCTGTTACTAGGATATACCTACACATACAGCACCGAGCTGTTACTAGGACACATGTTACCGACCTGTTACTAGGATATACCTACACATAAACAACACCGAGCTGTTACTAGGATATACCTACACATAAACAACACCGACC
The DNA here is from genome assembly GCF_031769215.1 of Ylistrum balloti. Taxonomy (NCBI): domain Eukaryota; kingdom Metazoa; phylum Mollusca; class Bivalvia; order Pectinida; family Pectinidae; genus Ylistrum; species Ylistrum balloti. The sequence goes on from NW_026782484.1 coordinate 1,864,461, forward strand.
TGTTACTAGGATATACCTACACATAAACAACACCGACCTGTTACTAGGATATACCTACACATAAACAACACCGACCTGTTACTAGGATATACCTACATATAAACAACACCGACCTGTTACTAGGATATACCTACACATAAACAACACCGACCTGTTACTAGGATATACCTACACATAAACAACACCGACCTGTTACTAGGATATACCTACACATAAACAACACCGAGCTGTTACTAGGATATACCTACACATACAGCACCGAGCTGTTACTAGGATATACCTACATATCAACAGCAACTGTTACTAGGATATACCTACATATAAACGGCAACTGTTACTAGGATATACCTACATATAAACAGCAACTGTTACTAGGATATACCTACATATTAACAACACCGACCTGTTACTAGGATATACCTACACATAAACAACACCGACCTGTTACTAGGATATACCTACACATAAACAACACCGACCGGTTACTAGGATATACCTACATATATAATAGGATATACCTACATATAAACAGCAACTGTTACTAGGATATACCTACATATAAACAACACCGACCTGTTACTAGGATATACCTACACATAAACAACACCGACCTGTTACTAGGATATACCTACATATTAACGGCAACTGTTACTAGGATATACCTACATATAAACAACACCGACCTGTTACTAGGATATACCTACATATAAACAGCAACTGTTACTAGGATATACCTACATATAAACAACACCGACCTGTTACTAGGATATACCTACATATAAACAACACCGACCGGTTACTAGGATATACCTACATATTAACGGCAACTGTTACTAGGATATACCTACATATAAACAGCAACTGTTACTAGGATATACCTACATATAAACAGCAACTGTTACTAGGATATACATGTACCTAAATATAAACAGCAACTGTTACTAGGATATACCTACATACAAACAACACCGACCTGTTACTAGGATATACCTACACATAAACAACACCGACCTGTTACTAGGATATACCTACACAAAACAACACCGACCTGTTACTAGGATCCACCTACACATAAACAGCAACTGTTACTAGGATACACATACACATAAATAGCAACTGTTACTAGGATACACCTGCACATAAACAGCAATTGTTACTAGGTTACACCAATATACAAATAGCAACTGTTACTAGGATACACCTACACATAAACAATTCTATTATAATACACTTGTATACAAACAACTATCACTAGGATACACTTGTAAATGAACAGAAACTGTACCTACGATACAACTGTACATAAACAATTGTCACTGCGATACACCTTACATAAACAATTGTCACAACGTTACACCTTACATAAACAACACATGTACAGGTACAGAAACTGTCACTATTGTAACCTAGAATACATAATATCCCACCTTGTACACGCGTCAATGTTTCTGAAGCTTGCATTTCCTATCTTGACTTCATCCCAATCATCCTGAAATTAAGAAACAAATCTAGAAAAAAAATCATGCATTAGCATACAAGGGGAACAGGGTTGACATTATTTTCAGTACCGTCATTGTACTTTCGCTTTAAATGATAAAAAATTCGGTGTACTCCAAACTTTCTCGACCGTTTGAAGTACATTCAGAGGTCCGTTTTGGTAGGGTAATGGGTATAAAAGAACGCTGAATTTCAGACTAATTATAAACTCCATAAAAACACGAATTATGACCGAAACATAGCGTTATACAATACATTCAAATTCTTAAATCCACGGAGGTATTTATTGACCCGTGTTTCTTGTAATAGCGTAACTAATGTGTTAAAATAACCTCATCAAAAGCTGCACATCCATCGACCACTATGTTAGCCCGGAAGTTGAGCATTGTCACTGGCTCAGCCAAGCGTTTGTTGAGTTCCTTAAGACTTGCTGACGACATCAACATATAGCCACAGTAGTCGGAGAATGCCAGCTGTACAACAAATAAAATACCTATATATATATCCCCTAGCTATACAACAAATGAAATACATGTGTCCCCTAGCTATACAACAAATGAAATACATGTGTCCCCTAGCTATACAACAAATGAAATACATGTGTCCCCTAGCTATACAACAAATGAAATACATGTGTCCCCCAGCTATACAACAAATGAAATACATGTGTCCCCCAGCTATACAACAAATGAAATACATGTGTCCCCCAGCTATACAACAAATGAAATACATGTGTCCCCTAGCTATACAACAAATGAAATACGTGTGTCCCCTAGCTATACAACAAATGAAATACGTGTGTCCCCTAGCTATACAACAAATGAAATACATGTGTCCCCTAGCTATACAACAAATGAAATACGTGTGTCCCCTAGCTATACCACAAATGAAATACATGTGTCCCCTAGCTATACAACAAATGAAATACATGTGCCCCTAGCTATACAACAAATAAACACGTGTGTCCCCTAGCTATACAACAAATGAAATACGTGTGTCCCCTAGCTATACAACAAATGAAATACGTGTGTCCCCTAGCTATACAACAAATGAAATACGTGTGTCCCCTAGCTATACAACAAATGAAATACGTGTGTCCCCTAGCTATACAACAAATGAAATACATGTGTCCCCTAGCTATACAACAAATGAAATACATGTGCCCCTAGCTATACAACAAATAAACAGGTGTGTCCCCTAGCTATACAACAAATAAATACGTGTGTCCCCTAGCTATACAACAAATAAATACGTGTGTCCCCTAGCTATACAACAAATGAAATACGTGTATCCCCTAGCTATACAACAAATAAAATACCTATATTTTATAACGAAATAAAATCCATGTGGTTTGATTTTCCTACATCTTGCACTAAGTAATACTGTACATGAATTGGGTCGACGAATCGTAGATTCAGGAGGGTTGGGATGATTTTCAAGACCCTACTTTCGAACTGAAGAGGTTATGATATGTTTATATGATAATATATAAAGATGTTATATTCCATGACATTCCTTGATAACATAACGGCAAAAGTCTCTTCTAAGTGTTGCTCTGTTTGTCTTCAGTCTTAATTTTGGAGAGTTTTCAAAATCAAACACAATCCGTTTTCTTAACTATAAATTTCCTATGTACATACTTTATTTATCCGCGACATAACTATACACAAATATCAGCGAATGTTGCATAAATATTGAAATAACTAGATATATTCATTAAAATCAAGAAATACTGTCACAATTTGCATGCTTGGACTCCTGTTAAATAGATGTCATTGTTTTGGTTTTTAATGTGTTTTTTATTCATTTTGGTACTACTTTTCATCGTCAAACATTAAACTGAATACGTCAATTTCGTGAAATCTGGAACAGGGTGAAGGGCAGCGTATGGAAGCAAGCGGGATACTAGCAACAGCAGGAGACTGGAAATGATAGCATAATTCCAGTAGAGAATGAGTTTCCCAGTAGAGGTGGTTTAAACAACACTCCGCCCACACATCGTGCTTTTGTCCCGCAACTCCAAGCAGGTAGTGATAGTGGAGCTAACCTTGCTTAGGGAAGACAGAATGGAGGAGGGAAATGAACGGAAACGACAGAAGTATCAGCAGATAGTGGAAGAGTGTCAACTGCATGGATGGAGACCTTCGCGTCTGCCTGTGGAGGTTCGCTGCAGAGGGCTCCCTTACCAGTCATTTTGGAAAGCCTTACATCTACATACTAGGGGCTCAATGTTGCAGATCGAAAGTGGTGTGAGTTGCGACCAGGTAGGAAGAGGTCGCTTCCAGCTGGAAAAGGGAAGAACGGTGGAGTGGTCACCAGACACAATGCTAGGCACTGGCGTGATGGGAGAGAGGTAGGCATCACTGCCCGTAGTGATCTAGCAAGTTTAGAAATGAGGGCCCAAAACATCTTGGCACCAGTCTATAAAAAAAAGATGCAGCGCTGAGAGCCGACCCGTCCTTGGTTGGGCTTGATCAACCCAGCCGGTGCACCTCAGGAGGACGTCCTGGAAAGCGATGGATGATGGGACTGCCCGGGACTACCCCGCATTGGATTATTTCAGTGTATCCAAGGTATAAGGCACTTGGTTGGTATATGATCAAATTCATTGCTACGCCATCAAACTTTATTTGTTTTCGTTTGTAGTGTTGAACCACGGTTGTTGAATAAGAAACCACATTTTCTGTACCGGGTTGTTTTTTCACGACATGGAATATGGTATATTAGAACCAATCTCTAGCGCTTCTCACCCAGTAATTTTGCTCTACTCTTTCCCCTCCCTCTGTATTTTAAGAAACCGAAGAAAGAAATTGCATTGGTTAAGACTAGTCATGTGCACTAGCGCGTGCCATTATTACCTTATCGCCCTTTTTGGCGTAGTGTTCCCATAATTTGGTGACGTTAGACGCGTCACGTTTGTCCATTTCTGGGGACGAGAAATGAACACGAAGTCCAGTCTTGCCGAGAAATTTATCCATCCACGTGGCCGCCTCATCACCAAGGTCAAGAGAGGATGACCACTCCTCCTTAATTCTGTAGAGAATTATAGACAAACATAATACCATATTCAAAACGTCTTGATTTCACAAGGACGTCAGATCACGAAACTTCAGTGCGTTGTAATATATCGGATGGTTCTAATTGATCTTGGCACTAAGAAAGAAAACTGACTTACGAATACCATACAATTAACAGTATGTAGCATATCTGAATCCCAAATCACTAAAGATCAATAACTCAATTAACTAGTATAACACAACATTTTCACTGGAACGTATACCAAATTGGGCCATCAACCTATTGCCAATAATGTGGAAGATTCTACATGTGGGCGAGTGGACTGTATATTTCACATAATTCGATGTTTTATTCTCAAAATATAATATATCCATACTTGATTTTTGAGACCCACGTCTTGGGTCCCTGCTTGGGGTTGATAGGGATGTTGAGCGTGGGCATTCCAGGGGCGTCCAGAAGCATGTTGTCTTCCTGTAAACTGGTGGAAATAAGTGCCATCTTCGGAATCTGGCGCTGTGTGACGTAAACGCCATTGCTGGCTGCTACTGCCCAGTGTCTGTAATAACGGAAGAGAGTACCAGATACAGTACAATATAACAGAATTGCTGATATTGTAATTTAATGCTGTCCCTTCATAACATCAAATCAGAACGGAGTACGACACAGGACATCATGCTAACGATTTATAACAATATATATATATATATATATGATTCTAGTACAATACACATTAACTGGAAATAAATTTTAAGTCTCACTAGCGGGTATTACATTAACCGGAGTAGCGTGTAGTGGTCACATGCTTCTGATATCAGATATCATATACGACATCGCGCGTCATGGTATAAGCTGGAATAACTTCGCACAGAATAGAACTACTCTTCATTCAATACTAATTCAATTCATTGGTCAGAATTAATCTCGTCAAATCTCAACTTTCTACAAGTTGTGGTTGTAGTGGTTTTCCTATTTGAATGGTCATACCGAAATCAAACAGGCCTTAAATAAAGAAGCTAATCAAAACCCCTTACATGATAGTAAACATCCCGATAGTACAGTTAAAACCGAGGCTTGAACGACCTAGACCAATAAACGAGTCCTGCAAATTAGATCGCCTCTACTGGTTGCAGATGGTAATAAATATGATTATCATTTTCATTTGTTACAGATGTACAATTTTTTTCGTGATTCATTAAATTACAATGTATTTAAAGTAACTGATTTAGTTTTCTTTTATAAGGATGCGTATGACCTTGTAGTGACGTAATACGTGTGTCGTGAAGTTCGAAAGGTCAAAATTGTGGACATAAATTCTGACAAGTCACTTTCCATGAGTGTAGAAATCCACGAACAAGACCCTAGCGTGCAAAAAGACTGCAAACACGTTCATAGTACAAAGTTTCTTACGTATCTGATTTTAGTGCTGCACGTGTTAAATGTGACTAAGGAGATGATTTAAAACACCTATTTGCAAGTTTTGTTTGACACTTGGACAAACATAATTAATATACTTTCATAAATTTCATGTACAATTCCTTGTTTTAAAAAATCAGACAGAATGGTATAGTGTATATTCGTATTTATCAGGGTTACAACCATGTTAAATCAAATGTGTACCTTTTATCCTCGGGAAATGAAATTTCTACAATTCCATAGTGATTGTTTTCGCGAGAGTCTTGGTGAAATTCACGATCCAAAAATTTAAAGATGACGGCGAACTTTTTCGCGATCCGGGAAAGTTTCGTATACAGTGGGTCAATTTTTCTGTTTAGGCTAAATTTCATCACTTTTTTGTACCTGAATTCGAATCATTGTTATTCAAGCTCTCGACAAGACAAGGCTTTGTTTATACTACTAAAGGACGGAGTATACAGCCTCAGTTGCAGAGCCCTTTGATTTGGAAGACATAACTTTGGTGACTGGTGCGTGATGTTTACATTTCATCTAATCATGCAAATGACATGACTGGGTATTGAAAAGTAGCAGGATACACTTGTACTATCTTTACAAAAGCCAACGAAACGCCACAAATGAATCTTTTCAATTTAAATATGCCATTGCGCATGTCTCATTGCAACGAAACCATTATTGTAATTTGTATTGGGACGTCACAAAGGATTTACTCAATCGTATAAGATTGGGTTTCGCTCAATTTAGGTGTTACCGGTTGACAATAATACGTATATCTTAAAAATTTACATGTTATGCATAGTGTGTGTTTATAGTCGGTATCAACTATAATTAAACACCGGGTGCTTAAATGCCCCCCTTCCCCCAAATCAGTCTAAGTGATACCACTGACATGGAATATTCGGAAGTTTATGGTCATAATGCTACAGCATGTCATGTGACCTTGGAATGTAGGTCATTGTCGTAAATCATAAGTCGTTCATTTAAGTCTGAATTACTTAAAGACATGCATACACTAATTGATAACAGGACAAATATTTCAGTGCTTTGAAAAGTTGATTAGCAAGAATATATAATACATTTATTATATTGCAAAACCTTTTAACTGAATGAGTGAATTGTTTCATACAAATTACACTACATCAATGTCGTCGTTTAAAAACAATGTCTCACCTGTCTGTAACTCCTTGATATGTTAAGCCGGTAGTTGTGCATTCAGCCGAGTCAACCCGAAGGCCCCCAAGCGATTTGGTCGGGAACACGTTCAGCTCGGATATCGTTCCTACCAGTTCGAAGGGTCTAGTTCGATGCTTGTATGACATCCAAGCAAAGCACGTATATTTAAATACAGCAACACCGGCCAGTGTCGCGGCCAGAGCCACAGCATTTTGGCTATCAGACATAATGATAATATATATTCAGCAATTAAAAACTGTCTCCTCGGATACTTGTAAACACACTGACTATAGGCTGCAGGCGGTGTTACATAAAAATGTATGACCTAATAAAAAAATTCCGGCAACTATTATATGAATCAATAACGAACTATTCCAAAAACGTGTTTGTTCAATCATGGACTTGGATATATCTAAGTACATGTCTTGTTATACATTGTATTTGTTACCGGAAAAGGTAATATATAACTAGTGTTGGTTTATAGTGTAGTTCTAATATTTATTTGGTCGCATAATAGCGTAATTATATGGTGCATGTAAACCGTACCCACTTAATGATAATAAGATTAATGATAATGATTATTAAAATGATCTACATTTCAAACATATATACATTCTACAATTCGATCTGGCTAAATTGTGTGTTGTATCAATGCTGCTTTCAAAATAAAAACATAAATTTGTATTTTTTAAAGCCATGTTTAGAAGGTTTTGCTTGACTTTGTAAGGGATGTGTTTTAGAATTGGAGCATGAGGCCAACCGATTATTTATGTTTGTCGATGTATCGAAACGCTGCTGTCTCAGGCTTTATTAAACTGACATCTAAACACCTGTTTTATGTACATTTTTATCATTATAAAATACTTAAGAAAAGTTATATCGTATGTATAATACTAAGATCTAATATTTACGTCCATGGTTTGAGAAAGAAGGAACACATTTAAAATCTAAACAGTTAATTAATACAAAACTATCCAAATGGAATGATACATGTGCATTCCGATAATGTTTATTGATAAATTGCACGCTTGGTCTTCGACAACTGCTCAATATAGTTGATATTTTTCAATTAAAACATCAGTCACTAGTTTACAACATGTACCAGACAACTAATTTTTTCTCTATCATTTAATAACATCGCATTTTACCGAAAACAGACGTATTAACAAGATGTGCGGTAGCCGGAGATTGATTACTTCCAGTTCTTGACAACAATTATTTTAAATAGATATATAGATTATCTATGTTTTCCGTGCAATTTTAGATAGAATGATTGAAGTTAACTGAGTGTAATGAAATAGTACAGTATGTTTTTCTGTGTGCAATGTTTTGCCACACACAAATAAACCAAACAAGTCAACAGTGCCGAGGCACACTTTTAATTAATAGTCATCTTTTCATCAATTTATGTGATGGTCATTTTTTTCATATATTGTTTATTACAGTTGTAAATGAATCGGTGTGCTGGACGAAACAAGCAATACATATACAAATGTAAAATTGATTTTTTAAGAACCTTAAAACTTGATGGAATCGTGGCTCTTTGTGTCTCAACATATCCAGATTTTCTTCGTTCCTTTTTCTTTTTATGACAAGTCAAAATATTTTGCTGATTTTTCTCATTGGCTATGATTACTTAGAGATGTGTTTCTGTTGCTGACGGATAGAAATGACATTGAGAAAACTGTGCATAAACAATATGATAATTACAATGTTGATTAATAGTATTTCGGATACTATGATTATATATAAACGAGTCTGGTATCTTTAAACAAGTATCATTTAACGGTGACACCGATAAGGTACAGGTAGTTTCACTCTCTAATGTGTTATCGGTGTATTCATCATCATGATTTATAGACCTGACTTCAACGAACCGATCAATGTGTATGTGGACACCATTAAAAAACCTTGAATGCTAATATTGCACGACACATAAGTTGTCCTATATCATGCATATCAAAATTGCCATTTTTTTTTATAATTATAAGGCAAACACGGTCATTCTATCAAAACAGCGAACGTTTACCGTATATATTATTACCTCCCTTGTTTAGTACTCTTTACACTCGGAGGTTAAAAGCGATTGACAACAAGTTTGTTTCAAAATGGCGTAGGGAACCTGTCGATGGTCTGCCAGTAGCAGAAATCAAAACAGTAATGATGTCCGCGAAAAAAGAAAGCACGGAGGTTAATGCAGCCGTAGAACGCCTTTTGGAATTGGGTAAAACCCTTTCGTTTGTATTTCTACTTAACGTAAGGCTAGAAAATATAGTATATCGGAAGTGAAGGTATCAAACTCGGATTATCGGCCTGCAGTGATATCAACTAGCAGTAGAAGAGTGAATTGTATAATTCAAAACAGTCCTAGGTCAGCCAAACTCAAATAGCTGCCGATCAAGTTAGGTAGAAGACCTCAGTTATTCTCTAGTCATGTGATTTTTTTATTCCTGTAAAATCGATAGTTTGAAGCACTCGTCGGAATTTCAAGTGTTGATGCATTATACTGCCATGAATAGATAATGTAACAATGAATGTAAAGAGAAAAGATATAATCATGTATCATGTATAAGTTTCTTTCAATTCTTATTTTATAAGTAATTTAGGGCTAAAAACTTACTAAGATCTTCAGGTAGTGTTACAATACATTCTGTCACATTGGAGTTCATTCAGTCGAGATTTCTTTCCAACATTGTGACATACTTTCAACACATACACATTATTTTAAGATGGCTATGTAGAAAAAAATGAAACAATGTTTGAGATGTAACATTACAAAAATGATTATGTATTAAGTAAGTTTTATTGACTAAACATGCATTTATCAAAGACCCAAAGTACAGTGTTCTGCTCAGGCCTTTGAAGGCTCAATAGCACTACAGTACCATTGGATGCAAATTTTGAGACTTTGCATACTTCTTATTTACCATAATACTTGCATCAAAGAGCAAGTTAAAATTCTCATACTAAATCATTATTTAACAGCTAGACACGGGGGCACTGGCTGAATTATATATACAAAGGTGGTGTTAACCACCTGTAATTGGCCAAACCCCTTATTGCCTTGGACAAGGGCATGTAACACAACCCCAGGTGGTCATCTCTTTGCAACCTCTGGTGATTCCATTGACATGGTCAATTACTAATTATCCTGTAATTATAATCAGGTTACTTATATACAGAAAATGCCTATCTACTTTAAAACATAGCTGTCAGCTTGAACTGAACACCATCTTGGTTACCTATTTATAAAGTACAATAAAGGAGCCAGAAATTGGAATGATTTGAAGACATATCAAGGATTTGGTCAAATTATAACTGTTTTAACCTATGTTTTCTGTTTCACAGACTTCTATTTTGCTTTGTTTTTGCTTTTGTTTTCCCATTTACGTCTATGGCCAGATAGCACAGCTTGAGCTGAGGCAGATTTCAAAGAATCTTCAAGTAGTCTTGGTTTAGTATTAACATGTAATTATAAAGACAGCCTATTTTTCTACCAGAAGTAAATTTAAGGCTGTAAACCAGATACTTGCACATGAAGGCAGTCATGGTCCAAGATTGTGCTGAGCTGAAGGTTTGAAGCGGCATATGGACTGCCTTTCCTCTTCTTAGACAGCATTTGGCTGCCAGACTGCCATTAGTTTCAAACTGTGATTTTTTAATTCTCAATAGATCTTCTCATGAATAGACTTTGAACAAAATGACTGTTGGAGAATTCAAAAGATTTGGTTACCATCCACCCAAAATACTGCCAAAACTAAATGAATGTAATATAACCCTCTTACGACTACGAATAAATCATGTATTGGATTGGAACGTGTTGTGCTCACTCCTTACGGTTATGTTAAAAACTATTTGTAAACTCAGCCAAATAACTTTTGATTTCATTTCTCCTTTTCAGCTGATCGCATGAGGGGTGAGGATTTTGGATTCAATGAAAAAGACATACAGAATATTGATGGAGTTATAGAAGCAGTTCATTCATTAGTATGAATCCTTTTACAATATTCAGTTATCATAAATGTTTTTTTATGAAATGTTCACCCTCTTTGAAATGTTGTATTGGTAAAAGATTTCAATTTAACTGAAATATAGATTAAGATTTCAAGAGTTAATCAAGTTTCTCTTCATATTAAAAGCAAATTGCTCTTCCAAGGTTTTCTAACAATCAAAAAGAGTGTTATTATCTCGTCATTATGATATTATTTATTTATGGTATATGGCTTTTTTAGGAGTCTGAACGAACCAGAGTCCATGACATACTTGAAACAGAAACAATTCATGCCAGTATCCTACGCCACAAACTTCAGTTCTTGCCAGGGGAAATAAAGAAAGAAATAAAAGGTATACTGTTGTTTAGTGTAATTCTCCATAGTGTTATATAGTATCCTATCACTTTCTGAAGATGCTGATAAGACACAATTTACTTTTATAAATACCAAATTTATCATTGAATACTTGCAAAATAAATTTTATGTCAGCTCAAATGAATCTGTCATGATGGCTCAGATCGAAGCTAAAGTTGGCCTCTTTATGGTTACCAAGTTAATTATTGTTCTGTAGCTGCTGTTGAGTCAGCCAGACAGTCCAATGCTGATGTCCTACGGAAGTTACAGCAGCAGTTGGATGAAATCAACCAAAACACTGTTTATCTTGAAAAAAGACAACAAGAACTGGATAAAGAAAATGCCATTTTACAGTGAGTGTTGATTTTTCCTATTGTAAACAAGTGTGTTTTAAACTGATGTTGATAATTGGTATATCATTATCAGATATGTACTAATACCTTGTGTAAGTGTGAAGTTATTGGCAAAGTTTTGTGATTTTTATGTAAGTGTATATATACAATGGTAGATTATTTCTGGAATTTCATGATGATAAAATCTTGTTATTTTATTTAATGAGATGTGTTTTATTCTTTCTAATTTTAATTTCAACCTTTTTAAAACTTGTTTCTTACACATTTCAGTCCACAGAGAGAGCTTGTCAAAGAGCAACATGAGCAAATTATTTCACAGCTCAACCAGCGTATGGCTGAAAAAGCCAGGTATGTATTCACCTCTTCCAGCAAAAATTCATATCAGACTTACATGAAATGAAAAAGATATATTTTGTATCTGATTGTGATGATGTTTATATTCTTAATCGTAATTGTTTTTATCTTCTGTTATTTACATATTTTTTGTCAAGAAACCAGAAATGGACCTGATAAGAATGTTTTATTTATTTTTTTCAAAAGCTTACAGATTACCTTGAATGAAACAAGAGATAAAGTGAGACAGACAAACCAGGATGTAAGTATTTTTATATATGTTTAGATACTTATGTATTACATACACTTATACCTATATGTGTACCTGCCTTTTTCACTTACAGGATGGAATGTGCATGTGCATTTTCTCATCTAATAATAATATGTCAAAATATATCATTAAAAAATCAAGCTCGTTTTTGTTTTTAAACTTTCTTTGCAAGACACATATCTTAAGACATCAGTGTAAATTGACCATTTCATTTGTTTTGAAATGTTTTAGATTGTTGACCTTGAAGATGGCATCTTACAACTGAAAGAGGATCTGATTGTTGAGAGGAAAGAGGCAAGGACAGAAAAGAAGAAATTAAAAAGGGCTGTGGTGAGTATCACTAGTTCAGTACTGACCAAGTAGGTCAGTTTCTGAAAACCTGAATAGATTTCCATAGTGTGTATATTTAAAAGTGTACAAATATTATAAGATAGGAGAGATACTCAATAATCCACTGGTGATATTGTAATTTACAGACTGACACAGCAGAAAAGACAAAAGACCAAAAAGTACTGAACATTGTGAAGAAGAAGTAAGTAAACTGGCATATAATTTAGACAATGAGTAGTATCACCAATATATCTGATCAGATAAACTAGAATCACGGAAAATTATACATCTACTGCTGCTGTAGGATACTTTGCACATTCATTTTCAAATTAAGTCCATGGTGATGTGTAAGATATAGGATCAATGATTGTGAAGTTGTACTACATATACATGTACCAGTGAACTGTAACCCTGGTAAATACCACATGAAATATACAGTGAAGCTAGTGAGAACTTCACTTGAGTTTGATCAGTGGAGTACAAGACTGACACATTTTAAAGCTAGAGGTTCAGGGATTTATGCCTAGTGAAGCCAATTAAGTAAATAATGATCTCTGTTAATCATGTTTGAGTAAATTACAGGTGTTTTGATTTAATACACCAAAACTAAATGTATTTCTGCTTCCTTCTTAGGGAACTTGATGTTGTCCACGAACAGTTGCTGGACAGTGAAGGGAAACTTGAAGCCATAAGAAAGGTACATTTTTTCCTGTCCTAATTTATTAATTGAAAATGAAATATTCACCTTTTCAGTACTGAATTAATAAGAAGTAAAATTGTTGAATATACACTAAGAAATATAATGAAAACTAAAACATTTGGTTTTTGTAAGAGCATTCTATAGAACACAGGAAAATGGCTGATCTGTATCAACATTCAATCAAAGAAATTAACATACTGAATGTATTTTAATTGCATGTACATTAACTTCTTTTCTAAAACTGAAAGACTTGTATGCTTAATGATTCAATGTATTATTTTCATTTTGTGATATATTGCGATTTGTTAGGATCTTCGAAAATATGAGACATCAAAAGCCAAACTGGAAGGGCAGGAGAGAGCATTGAATGCTCAGCTACAGAAACAACTCAAAATGAATGGTGAACTTCGGAACAAGGGGTGAGGAAATACAGATTAATACAATCACAAGTGTGTTTAAAATCCAATATAATTGACCATAACTTGCTGACAATTAGTTGTGAAGTAGGTGAAAAGTTTCTCAGAAGATGTTGTCAAATCAATCACCATGACACAACATCATGTAACCTTCATAGCAGTTAGGTGCATCAAAACCTTTTAACACATATGAACTACAGAGAGTATTAGAGTAATTATATTTGGTATTTACAAGTAATGGCAGAAAGCTATTCAATTTGTTCAATTCAGTGACATTTGACCCATTTCTAGTTTTAGGGTTTAATTTGTTAAAATCTCTTTACAAAGTCTTTTGATGAACCAAAATGCCCCTTATCCAGACACAATATACTGTTGGCTTGATACCACGCTGATGGATCTCTTGTTGTCAATAATTCTACAGTGGTTACTAAATGACATATTAAATTTTCTTATTGTAGCAATGCAATAATCAAAGAAGACATGCAATCTCAGAAAGATTTTGAAGATACTGAAAAACAATTACGAAATAAGTTGGAAAAGGTAAGTACATGTATTACCCTAAAAAGAGACATGTTGATAATTATCGCCAATCAACCTGATAAAGTAAATGCTAAGCTATCTATAGGATAAAGGTATTTGTAAATAATAGTGTTATTGAGTACCCATAAGTACACCTCTATAGCTCAACACTGCACCATTCAATAAACCTTCAGCACAATTCAAGTTAGACTTAGCTCATTTGGACAAGTTAATTAGTTTTGCATAATTTGAACAGATACAACAATATTTATTCAATGTTGTACGGAACAAGAAGAGTTTTCCAGAAATATTACAGTACATAACGATTTGACTTCAAATATCTGTTCTATACATTCAAGAAAAAGTTTAAGTAAGAAAACACTTGAGTATATGAACACTAAATATAAGTATCGTTCTTTGTGTGTAGTTAGATCACAATATCACAAGTCTGTATTGAAGACTTTTTTCTTTTGTGCTAGTAATGATAATTTTTCAGTAAATTAATTTGATTTGATAGATGAAATATGAAATAGAGAGAGAAGAACACAAGAGTATGGAGCTGCAGGGACAGAAGATGGAGTTACATTTAGGTAAGTAGTTAGATATTATTGTAAAATTGATACAATTCTGATACAATGTATAATGTATATATAGGTATGTAATTTTAAATTTATGTTAGTGACAAAGTTTAACAATATTTTGTATGAACTTTCAGACTTGGAACAGAAGGTGAAAGTAAGACAAATAGATGCAGAACGTGTCTCTGACCTTAATGATGAGTAAGTTTCTGTATAAGTTTTCATAGAAATAACTCTATATATACTAACAAGAGGGAAAAGTGTTATAAGTGACAGGTGCCCTTCAAAGTGGCTATTCTACAAGATAGGTGCCTTTATCGTCTGATTTAAGACAACAAAAACAATATGTTTTTTTCTTTGAAAATTCTGTAATTTATATTTTACATAATTGCCATAACAAGATGAAGTAAATATAAGTAATTAGTTACACTGCAGCAGTTTGTAAAAACACATAGTCCTCATATTTCAGTGTGTTGATGGTTTCTCATTTAAAAGGGAGGCAGTATCAGAAGCTGTAGTTAATCTAGCACTAGCTTTGAGACAAAACCTTGTGTTATTGGGCATCGCTTACCATCAGTTTATTGATGTGTATATCTTTGTGAAATTACTTCTTATCTGTATCTGTACCAGTGTGGTAAATTTATATAGTATTTGGAACAAATTAACTATAATTTGGATGTGCCAATTTTGACAAGGATGGGAGACTAAAAAGTACCTAAACAATGTAAAATTGTTTTCAAACATGGTCAAAAATATAATGGAATATCTAACAATAAAGTTTGATTAAATTGACAAATTTACAGAAGAACTGATTTCCAAACAATGTGTATTTAGTCTGCAGGCTGAGAAGCGAGCGCTCGCCTTGAAGGCAGAGGAGATGGGTAGGATGCAGGCAGAAAATGTAGAGATGCATGACCAGATAGAAAACCTAGATGAGTCCCACAAGTAAGTATTCTGTTTGTTTCAAAATTAAGTTTAGTACTGTATAGTTTACTTAATCATATTTCCACTGACATAATTTGTTTTGTCAACAAAGTTTCGAATTCTCTTTTTCAGGGCAGTGATGGCTCAGCTAAACAAACAGATAGAAGACTACCGAGAACAGCTTGGAAAGGAGCGTAAAGAAAGGTAGGCATACTGTCTGTCACTTCTTAATCTTCTTCTTTCTTTTTGCACGTTTAGTAATTGCACATTTTACTATCATTTCCAAGTTGATAACTTGGTCATATAAGTAAACCTAGACCCTATGGTGGAATTTTGTCAAAACTATTGATATGTTCTCCTGTACTTTTCACCTGACATGGAAGTAACTTTCTGTGATAAGTTAGTTGAATGCTACTTGTGTTTATACTGTTGCATTGATTCATTTGTCCATGGACGTTTCAGCTTTTAAAAGACTTCTAATCCAAACTGATAGTAACAGCGATTTATTCTAAAGGCTAAGGACAATGTTTCAAACACTCATTATCTATTTTAGATGGATCAACAAAGTTATATGAAATTATAAGCAGGATTCTGTTGATAAAATGAAAGTATTGCTCCAAACTGGAACTCAAGACTTGACCATAATGAAAGAGAGTTATGTATACCTATCATGGTGCTAATGTTTGATATCTCTGTGTCGAAGTATTGATATTGATCTTCAAAAATGGAACAGTTCTACTTTTTTGTTGTTTTGTCGTTTTGATAAATCAACTGTGTGTAATTAGGAGAGAATGTAGTAGCAGATAGACAGTACAAACCAAACATCAGGGAGTGTATCTAAAATTCTTAATAACTAGTGGATTGATAGTATTATACATAGAGATATTGATAGCATTATATATAGAGATATTACTGTAATACTGACACATCTATTTCTCACTTTTAACAATCATTTTGTCCTGTTTCACTTTCTGTGAAAAAAATAAACATTATCCTCATACCAGAAAACTGTTTATCACCAAATTTGTAGAAACATGACAGATGTTTGACTTATACTCTGTACCAATTATATACATATTATTATAACTGTTACCAAAGAGGTATCTATCATTTTATTACTTAAACTTGTCTTACTGGTATTGATAAACAGCAAATGCATATCAATTTTTTTAATGGAAAGTTTTTTTAATATAAATTTACTTCAAAATTCTCTACTAACAATGAAATGATAAAGTTTTTAAGCTGCAGTAAGAATGAGACATAACACAATTATATATGATTCTGGTTATTTGGTGATTCTATCATTTCTTCTATACTGAATTTGAATTCAAGGCACAGATAATTTTTATCTAATTCTGTTCTATTTTGCACATTTCTTTCACTTAGCCCTCCTCCAGCCCCTCCACCAGTAGTTGAACCCCCTGCACCATCCCCGTCCCCTCCACCTCCACCCCCTAAACCAAAGAAACCCAAAAAGAACAAATTAGCCAATTACTACCTACAGACTGGTAATGAACCTAATTATGGTCCCCCTGCTGCTCCGCCCCTAATAAATGTACCCCCTCGTCCCCCATTGTCCTCTTCCGATGATGACTACACGGACACCGAAGAGGATGGGTAATTATAACATGTCACGTGATTTGATTGGAGTGCTATTAATATAACTAATAGATTTCCTGATGATGGACAGAGACACTGCATTAAACATATTGGTTATAGAGAATGTGTTTAAATGTTATTCAGAACACATGTACTTCTGGTTTCCCACCCTCATAGAGAAATGTACATGACAAATAAATGACTGTGTAAATATATGTTGATGTGGATTTATTTTCATCTTGTTTTCTTCTGATAATTTGCATGTTGTTACCCATTGATTGTGTACCATCTTTGTAATCCTACAATACTTGTAGTGACTGTGAATGACATGTCTGAGACAGAACATAATAAGGTATGACATGATGCCTCATCATTGAAGAATTTGGTTTTTAATTTCTAACAATACATGATGTAATATAGTTTTGTTCTTAATCATCATACATGTTTTAATCTAGTGTGTATTAAAATGTTTAAACAGCATGCTGGATATGTATTATAACTGTATAGGAAATGTATCACACTATCGTGATATACAATGGTGTCGTAACTAATCTACTGTATTCAATAAACTATAAATATGTTAAATAAAATACATTTACTCATTTAATAACTGTTAATATATACACTGTGTACTAATGGTATTTTTTTCAGTCTTTATGTATGTTCGCAATGTATTTTGGGTAAAAGATGATTAAAGTGAATTAAAAATGAAAATTCTTTCTTACCCAGTAAAAGTACAAAATGTTACATCATTATCAGAATCCATAAGAAATCTACAATCTCCAGGAGAAAATGGATAGCAATATACAAAAGTATACAAGTCCTTATAAATACACATAATTTACTGATGACATTGATAAATACAACAAAATGTTCTTATGCAAATTGGGTTTAAATGTTTCTAAGAAATGATTGTTTTAAAGCATATTTTGTGTAATTCAGGAGAAAAAGGTTGACAATATCCCCAAATCTATATAAGGGATATATTGGAGACTTTAGGTGATATGTTCTGTTTGATTCAAATTGTAGGATCATTGTGCAGGAGCAGAAAAACAATGTGTCCAAGAAAGTGGAGGATTTCAAAGTGGACAACCAAAAATATCTTAGTGACATGAATAAAAAGATACAGGAGGGTAAAGTCCGCCATGTTGATCTCTCTAACGAAGTGAGTGGAAGAGCTAACCAGATAGAAATTTGTGTAGAATGTTACTTGGCATTTATTTTACCTACATAATGGTCACTTTTCTCCTTTTACCTGATTTTATCCAGGTTGTCAAGTTAAACTGTTGCTATAGAAATGCTCCTATAAAATCAGCTGAATGTTAAGTTCCTCTGGCCCAATACAGCCTACAGCGAAAAAAAACCCCAGGTCCAAACATCATTTTGCTTGGACGTACAGTCTCTCTCATATGATTACTGAATACAGAAAGACAGTTTTCAAGTTGATTCATGAAAGATTTATGTGTTTTGGTACAAGTTCAAAAAAAGGAGTACAGATTTGGTTGGTAGAGTTAAGATGTTGTACACAGTTGTAAAATTATGTATGCTTAATGAACAGTATAAAAAGTATATGATAATAGTAAATTTACAGTGTATATTGAGAACAAATCACTATGAAAACTGATGTGTATACAATTGATTTATTGATCAATTTACCAGGGAGCTAATCTACAGCGAGAGCTGAAGCTAGATGAAGAAGAAATCTCCAATCTGTCTAGTGACCTTAGTGATGTTCAAAGCCGTTATGAGACAATGTACACCAGCATGCAGGGTCGCATTGAAATGATGGAGGTACACATTGTGGAAATCTGGCATTGTTTATCACATTCATCATATATATATATATGAAAACAGATTGAGCACAAGATTTTTAGGTCTTTCTTCCTGTTTATATACATGTGTATATCTTATTTTGTCTTTAACAAATTAATTTAAATTAAGAAACTACATTATAAGCATGCATATCACTTTCATGAAAATGGCAACGACAGTATGAACATTTATAAATACTAAATGCTTGCATTTCTCAAAGTGTTAAAACATGCAATTTGACAGTAAAATGTTTGTTTATTAGTTGACTTTTCCTGCTGTTTGGTTGATATAAATTCAGTTCTGTATTTTATTTTGATCAAATACACTGGTAAAAATTCAATCTACCTTTATACCTATACTTTTTTAAAAACCTTGCAAAGAAACCATCACTTAGCTATCAATATAACTATCTGCTTACATGTATAATAAGTATATATAATATATTGTGATAAATAAAAGCTTACAAATGTATGAACTTTTTATTTGAAATACTGTAGATAAAATAGTGTATTTTCCATTACCATATGTCTCTCATTACAGTGGCAAATTGTGGAGTATGAACGTGCAATTGTGGAGAAGAAGAAGAAAATTGAAGAGCAGACACCAATATTTCACGATTTAGAAAAATTGTTTGAAGAGAGAACTAATGCTTATGATGAACTGAAAAGGGGCATAGCTAGTATGTGAAATGCTTTCTGTTCCCTGTCACATTTGTGACTGTGCATGGCCAAAATTCATGGCAAAGGTTCTCGAGAGAGTTTTTGTTAGGTGCATGTGTGCTCATGTGTGTCTTGTTTTTTTTGTTGATTTGGTAATGAAACATTTCACTGCCACATCCAGATCGTAATTGTAAACAAATGATGATACTGACATTATAGAACTGCAAAATACAACATCTCCACGTTCACATTTCTAAGTAGTCACGAGATATTTTACGATTTTTAAGCATTTGCTACATTATCGATTACAAAAATTATTTAGCACTGAAAATGCACATCATCAGTAATTGGTAAATTAATAAATACATGCATGTATCAGAAAGTTAAAATTTACTGTTAAAACGATAATGACTTAAGACAATATTTATAATTTGTCTTTTAATTTGAGATGTTGTGTAGTTGCTAGTTCTATGATCTATCAATTGACAAAAACTAGCGCTAGATGTAACTGACTGATTATCGTCTGATTGTGTAGATTTGTGTGTCCCTGTGTCGGTACACAGTGCTAACAGATTTGTGAAGCTAATGCTTAAATAACTGAAAAGAAAACTCTCGGAACAAAAGAAAGTTTATTTTGCAAAACACCCAGAAGTTTTTAAAATGGCATGGGTAATTTTGCACCACAGATTGGGGATGGCCTGCGTTTCACATACAAGCCATGTTCTACCTAATGTTTGATATATTATACAAATGACACAGTTAATTAGTGATACAGGAAGTATCTGTAACAAATTAGAACAGACCTGATAATATGTATCAGGTGACTTGAATACTGTGTAAAAACATCCTGTTGATGGCAAATTTTATTAAGTTGTACATGTATAAAGTTAATAGAAAAATTAATCCTGATAGGTACCTTAAACATTGCTGTTTTATCCTTCTGAATTACTCCTAAATATGTTTAGTTGGTTTTAGCTGTCCTTTTATTGACTGATGATCGATATTACTAAGCGCTCTCTTTAAATTTTTCTTGATTGTTGTAAATGAGGGCTTGAGTGCCTTAGGGTATTGAAAACTGGAGTTATGATTGACTGTAGAAATTTGCTATCACAGAAACCCTGTTACAAGAAAAATTACTGACATCATTTCAGCCTAGGAGGGCCCAGATTTTTGCCATCAATGGGACAAATATGTTAACATGTGTCACAAACAATATGTATAGTGTACCACCAGTGTTGTGTGTTAGTCAAAGGTGTATGAGTACAGAAACTACCATAGAGTTATTAATCTGAGATAACAAGTTAATTACATACATGTTTTGTAGGATATCAGGTAGTAGTATTTTAAACATTATTTTTTGAAACATTTCATCATGTTTTAACTTTATTAAGATTATAAAATATGATAGTTGGTGACTTGATACAGTCTATTACTGTTACAATCATAATTACAGTGGAAATATAACCTAAAAAGAAATCAGAGAAAGAGTCAGATCTTTTCAAGCTTGGGAAGAACATTGATTTGTCTTAAACAAATGGTTACATATACTGTTTGGTGTTGTAGAGATGCGCCAGAAGAAAAGTGCTCTAGACGAACAGATCCGCAAAACCTTAGACGCTAAGGACAATCTTGTTGGACCTCGGGTATTTTTTACGATCCACTTTTTTTGGCAAAGCTGTATAAGATTAATTTGTGATTTCCAGTTGTCCTTACATGTTTTGGAGCCATGTTAATTATAATCACATAATCATGCCAACAGTAGTTGTAAATGTTTCTTATTTAAATTACTAAGTTGTAGAAATTCAGGTTCACAGAATTAACTTGATGATATTGGAAATGTTCAGAAGTGGGTTTGATGACTGTACGATATACGTTTATACTGTTACAACATGCATAGCTTTATATCTATACTAGACACTCGGCTTCAGTATAGATCAAACACCAGACCCTAAGAACCTTATCTGTGTTGGTGGGCCACTTTAAATTTACCTAGATACCATCAAATACACTGTTAACTGTTAACAAATCTATTACCAACAATATTAAAACTTTGCTGTTTATCTTTTTCAGAGATATTTTAGTTCTCGTATGTGTGTTTCCACCTGTCAGATTCTGTTCATTTCCAAAATTCCACTCTAGATACAAATTAATGATTTGGGGACAAAATGATTCATTAAACTTGATGGACAGCTTGTCAGTTTTGATGTGGGGATTATATTAGACATGTCATGAAATATTCAACATTAAGGTGAACTTAATTTAGATAATTGCATTTAACCAACATATTTTTTTCATTTCAAAACTTATTTCTTGAAGGAAAAACTGAAAGAGTCCTTAAGAAACAAACGAATGGAATCAATAGAGCAACTGAAAAAGCATGGAGAGGAGAGACAAAGAATGGAGAGAGAGATCTATCAGGCGGGATGTAAACTGAAAACGATAATTGAGGAGAACAAAAAGATTGAAGATGTATGTTTAAGTTCTTGGTTTTTAATATTCTGGATTATATCAGCTTCCATCTATGATCAGGGAAGAATGTATAATTCTAATCAAAGCAGAAGGAAAGATATATACAACCTACAAACATTCAATAGTGTACCTGTAATGTAATGTTGCTGTGTCTATACTTTTCTGTCATTCGAGAGTGTTTACTTTTTTGTCGTTTTGTTTTGTGTGCTTTATGATACCATCCTCCCATTTAGGAGAGTTCTACTATAGTAGTGTTGTTATGTGATTCATCTTATAGGCTCTCACACAATATGTTTACTATTCTAAAAACAATTATTTCTTTGTAGGGATGTGACAAATATCAAGCTGAAATGGACGAACTTCAGAAACAAATGGATGAAGATGAACATGTGAAAGAAACTCTTCAAGTGACCCTAGATGAAGTAAAAGGTGAAGCAACATACATGTAACATAGGTCAAACTTTGAAATTCTATAGTATGGTATCTGTAGTCACTATGAGCATGTTACTTGTTTAGTTTGTGTTATAAGATTTTGTCGAAAAAATTTGAAATGAGATATATTTTATATTGTAGTGGGTCTCATTGAAAGCTGGCAGAGTGACAGAGATATGGAGGAGGTAGGTACATATATACTTCAAATTCCTTAATCTGTGATTTCCAATAGATCAATATAGTTTATGCCTCTACCAGGTAAAGCAGAAGAAACATTTGGTATGTTACTTTTCACTCTGTACATCCTTACAACATCTTGGTTGTACTGAATTTGATACTGCAGGTCTCTCTGTCGTTCAAGAAGATTTCTGTAATAACATGTGAAATGTAGGTCACTGCGACCTATAGTTTCTACTTTTACTTTGTATTTAGTTTCATTAGGATCACAGATGGAATGAGAGCACATGTTTGTATTAAAGTTTTGTTTTTTTCCTTAATTTTCATTGATAATGTCCCTTCCTGTTATTGCCTGTACTAAGTATTGTTTATAAAAAAGTTTAAAATCACAATGTCTTATTTTGCCAACATTAGTCTCAATTTGATAAAAGCACCTTTTATAACATAACTAAACAGAAATGTCAAATGTTTACAGAGGTACACACAGCGTGACCAGTTAATTGTGGATGACCTTGGCAAGTTGATGCACAAGACCGAAAAACGAAGTGAAAAAATCAGTGAGATTTCAGATAATTTACAGGGAGAGTTGGCAATGTTGGCCGGATTTCTGGAAAATCTAGCAACACGTAGGCCAAGAGGTAGGTGTTTGTTTTGGTTCTGAGATGAAAATCATGATTTCTTGTGAGTGATATCTTAGTTTTAGTGATCTAACTTTCAAATCTTAGATGTCAGTTTAGATTCAATGTATAGATATACTTGTATATTTCAAATTAGTATGATTTATATATAAAGATTTTATAAGAAGATTTATGCTTTTCATCAGAATACAGCCAATTTATTCTGTGAGGAAAACTTATCGTTTGAGTTATGAAATATCATTTTTGTTATCATAGATTTTTATCTTCTGAAACATTTTTTGAGGGTTTTTTTTTGCTCCTGCAGAAGTTTTTCATTTTCCCTTGTGTTACAGTCACCCTTAAATACATAAAATCATATATAATAGCTTTATCATCAAATCTTTGTCCACCTCAAAGACCTGCTAATGTCTAGAATCATCATCCTCAAAATTCCATGAGTTATGATCACTAACAATCTCTTCACCGAGAGCGATAGTGATCGTAATCCCTGGAGTATCAAGGACGAGAATCCGAGATTTGGAGCAATCAGAAGCAGTTTTTTATATATATTTACTTGTAATTAAACTTTTTCAAAAATGTTACGGTTAAGAATTCAATCCCCCAGTTAATATTTCAAACAAAAGGCAGGAGTCTGTTGAGGAACCATTCACTTGTAATTGTCATTTGAGTCAAGAAACCATCCTCTTGTAAACTTCTCATATGTCAAGGAACTACCCAATCGTAAATACCTTACACGTCAAGGAACTACCCAGCGTAAATACCTTACACGTCGAGGAACTACCCAATCGTAAATACCTTACACGTCGAGGAACTACCCAATCGTAAATACCTTACATGTCGAGGAACTACCCAATCGTAAATACCTTACACGTCGAGGAACTACCCAATCGTAAATACCTTACACGTCAAGGAACTACCCAGCGTAAATACCTTACACGTCAAGTAACGACCCAATCGTAAATACCTTACACGTCAAGGAACTACCCAGCGTAAATACCTTACACGTCAAGGAACGACCCAATCGTAAATACCTTACACGTCAAGGAACTACCCAATTGTAAATACCTTACACGTCAAGGAACTACCCAGCGTAAATACCTTACACGTCAAGGAACTACCCAATCGTAAATACCTTACACGTCAAGGAACGACCCAATTGTAAATACCTTACACGTCAAGGAACTACCCAGCGTAAATACCTTACACGTCAAGGATCTACCCAATTGTAAATACCTTACACGTCAAGGAACGACCCAATTGTAAATACCTTACACGTCAAGGAACTACCCAATCGTAAATACCTTACACGTCAAGGAACTACCCAATCGTAAATACCTTACACGTCAAGGAACTACCCAATTGTAAATACCTTACACGTCAAGGAACTACCCAATCGTAAATACCTTACACGTCAAGGAACTATCCCTTTGAAACTATCCATCTTAAGACAGCAGGGAGCTCTTTTTTTATGTTTACACTATGTTACGGTGGTAAACAAGACAAGAAGTTTCAACCCTCCAATCTCCCCTCTCTTTATATCAACAATGTGAGGAACTGTCCCATCTGTGCACTTTTTGTTAATGAGGTGAAGAACTCTTCCATTTTCAACTTTATGTTTATAAGGCAGGGGTCTCTCCCTTCTTTCAACTCTATGTTAATATGACAGGAAACTTTCCCTTCTCCTAAATTCATGTTGACGAGGCAGGGATCTCTCCCGTCTCCAAGCTCTATGTTAACAAGGCAATGGTCTCTCCCAACTCTATGTTAACAAGGCAAGGGTCTCTCCCAACTCTATGTTAACAAGGCAAGGGTCTCTCCAAACTCAATGTTAACAAGGCAAGGGTCTCTCCCAACTCTATGTTAACAAGGCATGAGCTCTCCTGTCTTTCAACTCAATGTTAACAAGGCAGGAGCTCTCCTGTCTTTCAACTCTATGTTAACAAGGCAATGGTCTCTCCCAACTCTATGTTAACAAGGCAGGGATCTCCCAACTCAATGTTAACAAGGCATGAGCTTTCCCCTCTCCCAAATCAATTTTAATGAGGTAGTTGACTCCAAACCGCTGTATCTCCCAACCTCTGTATACCTCTTAGAAACAGCACAACTTCTAGGATGTAGTGTCACTACTGTTGTACTATACAGCACAGTATTACTATATTTTAAATGTTGTTTTGTAATTGACATCTACTGTGTAAACAGCTGGGATATGGTTGGATTCTTGATAACCATGTAAACATTTATATTATAAGAATCTATTGACTATGTCTGTAATCATCTTCATCAAAATTATAACCACAACTTTCTAGGCAAGAAAAAGCAGCCGGACAAGAGGTAAAGTTCACATTCTCACATCCATTAATTTCTGTTGTCATTTTGTTGAACCACATGTCAAGGTCAAAAGTAATCATGCCCTATAAGCTATATAAGGAATAGTCGCTATGACAACTGCTACCACCAAATGCTTTTCCTATGTCACCAGCCCACCTGTTACATGCTTCTTCAGGATATTGTTCATTGTCTGATTTAAACAGCATGAGTTTTGTAGCATCACCAACCTCCTAATAAATGATTTAATCATCAAAAGAAGATACAGGTAGATAATGCCACACTTAACTAAACTAAAATTCATGATAAATTAATTTCATCTTTAACTGAGAAATGACTTTTCAGTTTCAGTATAATTCATCATTTAATACTGTTAGGAAATTAACTATATACGGTGTTGTTAATCATATCATCCAATTTTAAAATCAATTTGTTTGGCTAGAGAAGCAAACGATTTAGATGCAGCAAAAATCAAGCTAGTTATTTTGAGAAATGTTATAGCAATTTTAAAATAAATTCACAATTATTGTTTTGAAGTCATTAAATATCCTTTCTCTTATATCTGTCAAATACAGAACTATTTTTCAGCATCAGATAATGTCATCTAATACATCAAATCTGATGCAGTCTTAGGTAAATTCAGAATCAATGATAAAAACAGACATTTTACTATAAAAACCTTGATGTGTGAGTTAAACATTGTTACAATTTTTCTTTAGTTCCAATAAATTTATATGTATGTATATCTATTTTTGTTATACTTTTTTGTTTTTTTTACCATTATTTTTGGTTTTATTCTCTCTTGATATTTAAGATACCTGGTTTTGGATTTGATAAATAACAATATATCTATATATCTCTCATTAGTATTAAAATGGTCACCTAGGATGTTTTGTCCAATTGTTCAAATTCTCATTTTTTATTGCACCATTTACATTGAATTCATGACTTAATTTTAAATATTAAAAAAACTTACTTCAACATAAATATGACAAGGGGATTATTGTCTCATCAAAACTTTTACATTAAGGTATGACTGTGTTTATTTGATTGTTTACCCGAGGAGGATTGGCGACAATTCCCCTGCTTTGGTGTTGGGCTCCCAGTATAGGGCAGATAAATGATGTCTGTGGAATTATTACTCCACAGAATTTGTATGTATTCCCCTACATACAGCCGTCCCCTATATAAAATGATCATTGTGGCTAGATTATACCATGTATATTGAATTGTGTATATAATCAAGAATTGTTAGTATGGGAAGTACATATTAAGGTTTTATAGATAAATCTATAGTATATGATGATTTAATAAGAAGTGGTAATGGGTAGTATACGGTGTAGTTTTATAGAAGATATTGTTTTATAGATAAATCGGTAGTATATGATGATTTAATCAGAAGTGGTAATGGGTAGTATACGGTGTAGTTTTATAGAAGATATTGTTTTATAGATAAATCTATAGTATATGATGATTTAATAAGAAGTGGTAATGGGTTGTATACGGTGTAGTTTTATAGACGATATTGTTTTATAGATAAATCTATAGTATATGATGATTTAATAAGAAGTGGTAATGGGTTGTATACGGTGTAGTTTTATAGAAGATATTGTTTTATAGATAAATCTATAGTATATGATGATTTAATAAGAAGTGGTAATGGGTTGTATACGGTGTAGTTTTATAGACGATATTGTTTTATAGATAAATCTATAGTATATGATGATTTAATCAGAAGTGGTAATGGGTAGTATACGGTGTAGTTTTATAGACGATATTGTTTTATAGATAAATCTATAGTATATGATGATTTAATAAGAAGTGGTAATGGGTTGTATACGGTGTAGTTTTATAGAAGATATTGTTTTATAGATAAATCTATAGTATATGATGATTTAATCAGAAGTGGTAATGGGTTGTATACGGTGTAGTTTTATAGAAGATATTGTTTTATAGATAAATCTATAGTATATGATGATTTAATCAGAAGTGGTAATGGGTAGTATACGGTGTAGTTTTATAGAAGATATTGTTTTATAGATAAATCTATAGTATATGATGATTTAATCAGAAGTGGTAATGGGTAGTATACGGTGTAGTTTTATAGACGATATTGTTTTATGAAAGAAACCAGTTTTTGTACATAGCCAGTACTATGGTTTTACAAAATTTGATTTCTAAGATTTCAAAAACCACATGCAGTTGTTTTATGGAATGTGTTTTTTATATTGTGAATGACAACACATGGCAAAACAGTATACATACTGAAATCCTGTGATCTGACATTACAGTGCTGGGCATATATACACTTATTGAATTGGTAAATCAAACAACTATTTTCCCTTAAACCTAAGTTTTGCTTAAAAATATCTATATTCAAAGAAAGAAACTGTACTTTCCTTTCAAAATTTGGTGAAAAATTACATTGTTCACAAGTTATTCAAAGTGTTGTGTTGTACAATCTCAAAGTTACAGGTGAGTTTCACAACTATGGAATGCCTATACATGTTACTATATAGATTAGTATGTAATGATAACACAGCTGTCACCTTTGCCTCCATATTGAATTATCACAACACAGATAGGTTGCATGCTAGTGTCATCAAACTTAGCTAAGATGTGTTGGCATGTAATTTGACAGCAATTTCACTTTTATTTATATATATTTATTTTGGGGTACATTAAAACTGTACCATTTTTTACTTTCAGCTTGCAAATGCAAATGCAAAAAAAAAAAATGTCAAGATGTAATTTTTCATAAACTTGTTTGATTATGTTAGTGTAATGGAGAGTTATACTGTGTGTCAATTAATAATATCATCTTTTCAGCTCTTAATGTATTATACAGCCCTTGTACATGTTGTATGATATTTTCTTAAATTACTTTATAAACTCTTCAAAGTGCTTATTAAAACATAATTTAAAACTAGTGTAGAGTAAGGGTTTTGCCATTTTCAATTTCCAAAGATCTGAATTTTTCAGCAGCAAAAATTAATGGATATCAGTACTATAAGTGTTGTTTTTCAGGTGACTCTTGACAATATAATATGTTTAAGTATAAAATCAGGCAATAGAACTGTTAGATGTTTTAATGTGTTCATTTGTAATGAAGTCTGCATTTAAGATTCTTTAATGTTTAAATATATTTAAACATATCATGATTCTGTATTATTGTAGACACTCCCGTAAGCAGAACAAGGTCTTCACGATCAATCCATCTCGCAAGGCAAAAAACTGAACTATCCACACAAATGAATACTCCAGTACCGCCAATATCACCATCACCAAAGAAAAAGGACATTCAGTCTCCTAGACCTGATGGTCGTAGGTCTCAACAGGGAGCAAAAAGTGGCAAAGCTTCTCGACAAATAAGCGCTAGAAGCGTGGTAGTGATGGAAGCATGACACAAATAAGTTGTTATAAAATGTTATTTATGAACATTGTACACAAATTCACTGTGATATTCTTAATGGCAAAATAAAAAGTATCAGATTGTAAACCTACTGTGATATTTACTCTTTAGTTTACATCATGTTGTACAGCTTACAACAACAGCTGATCTGCATTAATTGAATGTGAATAAAATGACATTCGTTGTTGTAATGGTTATTGGACGCAACCACAGAGATCACACCTGTTCTGATAATTATCAGATGACACCATGGATAGCACACCTGTTGTGAGAGTTATCAGATGACACCATGGCAATCACACCTGTTGTGAGAGTTATCAGATGACACCATGGCAATCACACCTGTTGTGATAGTTATCAGATGACACCATGAAGATCACACCTGTTGTGATAGTTATCAGATGACACCATGGACAGCACACCTGTTGTGAGAGTTATCAGATGACACCATGAAGATCACACCTGTTGTGATAGTTATCAGATGACACCATGGATAGCACACCTGTTGTGATAGTTATCAGATGACACCATGAAGATCACACCTGTTGTGATAGTTATCAGATGACACCATGGATAGCACACCTGTTGTGATAGTTATCAGATGACACCATGGATAGCACACCTGTTGTGAGAGTTATCAGATGACACCATGAAGATCACACCTGTTGTGATAGTTATCAGATGACACCAAGGATAGCACACCTGTTCTCATAGTTATCAGATGACACCATGAAGATCACACCTGTTGTGATAGTTATCAGATGACACCATGGCAATCACACCTGTTGTGATAGTTATCAGATGACACCATGAAGATCACACCTGTTGTGATAGTTATCAGATGACACCATGGATATCACACCTGCAGTGACAGTTATCACATGACACCAGGAAGATCACACCTGTTGTGATGGCCATAAGAAGGCACTGTGGAGACCACACCTGTTGTTGTGAAGGCTATTATACAACACGATAGTAATTACTAATACTTGTCTGATTGACATATAGATATTTTTCAGTATTGTTACTAAGGACTTTTAGGGCTGCAGACAGTATATTTTAAAATTTCAAGGTTTTAAACTCCCTGTAAGGTAGGAGTGCATCCCAGTGAAATATGCATGAAACTTTGAGACACTTTTTGTCAAGAGATTTAAAAAATCATCAACAAATTTAGATTCATGACCTCTCATTTAATCTCTCATTCATACATTACTTTATTATACAGTGCACTTTGTGTGTTTATTATATATATTAATATATAATACATCTTACCAAAAGATTACACAGAAAAGACTAGATATTCATAAAGTTTAAACTTTACAAATATTGAGGAACCTTGACCTGTAAAACAAGCTAATTTTACCTTCCCTTTATATCAAAGGGGTATGTACAAATTGTGTATAATTTTGTCTTTGATCTGTTACATGCCTTTAGATATCTTATCAAATATTACCTTCAATTCTCACAAAGTAAATGTATAATGTTTCAACTTAGGGAATTGTAGACAAAAAACCATGTGCCACATTATTATCAACATTAATTGTAAATTAAATTTTGGATCCAGAATGCTCGACACAATCGCCCTGCACATTATGCATAATAAAAATGCATTTTAAAATAAAATGAATCCATGATGGACACTTTCAACATCCTGTTTTTGTGGGCTGTAAATGCATTACTGCTATCTGTCAGTTGGTAACAAACTTGGATATACTGAATACATAACAACCATAAAAGATTAAATATAATTAACATTAATCTAAAAAAGAAAAGAAATCAGGGAAACTATGGTGAAATTTAGAAACTTAAACTCAGCTATTAAACGTTACCCGCTAGGTATGATTAAACACAAAACTAAACATAGCACTGATATACATATTGCAGGTATATTTTAACCCTCCTAAGGGTGGAATAATATTTAATAAAGATAAAAGCAAAATACACTTCTAAGTATGAGAGAAGGAGTATATAATAATGATGTGTCGGTATACTTTATCATATAGTTCTGTCAATATGGAGGGAAAATAAACATTCAAGACAATCTTTGTACAAAAAAAAATATTTATCTATATGTAACTGAAGGCTGATCAGACATACATGATTGATATAAAAAACAATGCTACAAGTACATATACATCTAATGTAAATGGAATGGACACTGAAATCATACAAATATTGTTACACATTGTTGTCGACTTTCAATTCAATAAAACAAGAGTATTTGACAACCATACAGAAACATAATTTTTTTTTCTAAAACCTAAATCTGTGGATCATGTCACAGCTTGTAAGGCCTCTTCAGGAGGATAATGAGCACAAAGCACAGGCCAAATTGGCCTGATTTGATGATTTGGTTTCTAAACTGCAGCTCACACTTTTTTTCAGCAAACACATACATTTGTAATGACAGCAAAATAAAGATGGATATTTAAGTGTTGAGGATGATAAAGTCAACATATTTTCTGGTCCCTGTATTTTCAGCATGATTGACTTCATCTCTCAATTCAGATGCACCCACAATTTCAACATGGAAAAAACAAAGGAAATAAAAAAATATTTCATAATCATGTTAATTACTAATGTTAAGACTGTAATGAAAATGTTTTGGAGCAAGTGCTTAGAATATAAATCAAATACACAAACTAGATATGTATAGACATGAATTTGTGTATCTCTCTAACAACATCACTAATGCCGGTTGTTCTGTGCTGACCAGTACTATACTTGAAAAGTATCTTTCTGTTTGAGACAAAATGTTAACCAATGAAAAAACAGTCCAGTTATTTAAAAATGACAAATACTAGCACTATAACATCATTTCACTTCACTAAGTAGCTAGTGATACTGGACCTGAGATACCACATCCTCTGATTGTTGTATAAGGCTGGTATAGATTTACAATGTTTGCTTTGTTAAAACCAGTCATTCATGCAACAATTGATTTTAGTATCCACTTATGTGATCTTGTAATGAATTTTCTATCTGTAGTTATCTAAATATCCATTACATAAACGTAAAATACCACAAAATATAGTTTTACTGAATTTAAGTTACTTATCGGTGAGACATCCATTTAATGGAACCAACCAGTCATTGCACGTTAAAAAAGAACACTTATATTGTTTCACAAATATGTAGATGACATCAACATTAGAGAAGAATAGTGAGGCAAAAAATTAATTTTTGCAGCTATAATTTACTTTGTATAATATTCTTGTTTGTCAACAGATACATATCACATATACAAACTGTGTCTCAAAATAAACACACAGAAATTTGTAATTCACCTAAAAGTTCATTCTAAAACACAGAGGTTTTTACAAATGAAATTTTAAGACACCTGCAAACTTGTTGTTCATCATATATTACCATAGCAATGTGTTTTTGATGACAAAACTAGAAAACATTCCTGCGATGTCCAACAGCCATTATTTGGGACAAATTGCTAGGCAACACTACCCACTTATCACATACACATCATCACACTGTGTAGACACTTCACGCTTCTTCTTTCATAGCAGATATACAGTTCTTAAGAAGTTGTACTTGTGCCTGTGGGGCAAAAGAAATTAAAAACTTAGTGCTTCTTATTTACACAATTATCATAGTAAATTATATTAACATTATCTCACAAAATTCCTTTCAATAATAATTTCTATTATGATGGTAATTAAAAGTCTTCTCTAACTGCTGTAAGAAGGCTAGAAGTGTTGAATTTTATGGGTCACTCAGATTGGTAAATCCTCAAAATCTGGAGGCAGCTATCCTGAATATCTGATAATGTTTTGCAATATGGAAAGTATAACTTGGTCCACTACTTGGGTTTTCATGACATTCCAAAATTATCTCCTCTGTAGTTCAAAAGAAGTTATGATAGCGAGCTTAAATATCAAAATCTAAATAAAATGACATCTGGCAGTGATCTTGAATGTTCAGCATTGCCAAGAATAATTATTTCAAATTCCCCTCTCTTTCTTTCTTAATAGACCATGAAAAGAATTAACTTGAGGAACAAGCCATGTGATGATGCAGGGCTTTTACACATCACTCAGCTTGTGTGTAATTTTATTATTTCTGTAATGCTTTATTGTAGACTTACATTATTTTACACCTACATGTCTGTACCTGCCTTGTATAGGTCAGTTTTACACCTACATGACCGTACCTACCTTGTATAGGTCAGTTTTACACCTACATGTCCATACTTACCTTGTAAGGTCAGTTTTACACCTACATGTCTGTACCTACATTGTATAGGTCAGTTTTACACCTACATGTCTGTACCTACCTTGTATAGGTCAGTTTTACACCTACATGTCTGTACCTACCTTGTATAGGTCAGTTTTACACCTACATGACTGTACCTACCTTGTATAGGTCAGTTTTACACCTACATGTCCATACTTACCTTGTATAGGTCAGTTTTACACCTACATGTCTGTACCTACATTGTATAGGTCAGTTTTACACCTACATGTCTGTACCTACCTTGTATAGGTCAGTTTTACACCTACATGTCTGTACCTACCTTGTATAGGTCAGTTCTACACCTACATGTCCATACTTACCTTGTATAGGTCAGTTTTACACCTACATGTCTGTACCTACATTGTATAGGTCAGTTTTACACCTACATGTCTGTACCTACCTTGTATAGGTCAGTTTTACACCTACATGTCTGTACCTACCTTGTATAGGTCAGTTCTACACCTACATGTCCATACTTACCTTGTATAGGTCAGTTTTACACCTACATGTCTGTACCTTCCTTGTATAGGTCAGTTTTACACTTACATGTCTGTACCTACCTTGTATAGGTCAGTTTTACACCTACATGTCTGTACCTACCTTGTATAGGTCAGTTTTACACCTACATGTCTGTACCTACCTTGTATAGGTCAGTTTTACACCTTCATGCCTGTACCTACCTTGGCATGCTTTAGTTCTAGTTCTACTAAGTCTACCAAGTTCTTCCGGAAGTACTGTATCCTACGTCCCTTGAATTCTGTTAATTCTGGAAAAGAAGAAAACTGGCCTTCACAAATTATGTTTACAATGATATCATGACAAGTCTGTAATATTGACAGATATGAAATTTCTTGCCTGTATGAAAAGTACCCAAAAGCCACTTAAAAACCAGAGTACTCTTATATCACTAACACCAAAAGGACATTACAACGGTATGATGAGGGAGTTAATTTAGAATCACAAATTTCATTCCAACTTCATTCTTGACCAGGTAAACATGGTTGAGGAGTTTAAACTGAGCTCACCTTTTTTGGCAACGTCTGATATCTTTTCAAATTTCTCACAACATTGTGTTTGGTGTTTTTCAGCCTGAAACATCACAAAAAAAGAAAACTTAACTTTTACTAGTATCAACTGTAAATTCAAATAAGGCACAAGCAGTTTCCTTTCTAAGAACAATCACATTAGCCTTTAGTGTGACATTTCTCGCACATTCACTCCAATTACCTGTGCCACTTCCTTGTTTTTAGTTCTAGCTTTTTCTAAGGCTTTGTTGGCAGACTCATAGTCGGCTAGTGATCGCGTGCGTCTGTACAAGAGGTCCTTGGCAGCAGCAGAATCTCTCATGTAGTAGCGCAGGGTGTCACTTAACTTCAAGTCTTCATCCGATGACACACGACCCTCTAATTTCTACGTGAAAAATAACAACATTTTCTGTTATCTATTTCCTTTTCTGTGTATAATAGCCCTGCTGCTTATTTCTTTTGTACCTTTAGTTTGGTAGAGGTATTTTCAAGTAGTCCATAGGAGGTTAAATAATGGTGAATACAAGTCTGAACATCAATTAACTATTTGTTTTGTGTATAACTGACACGTATCAGCTGTCCAGAGCCAATTCCATTCGTTAAGCAATCTGTCTGAGCAAAAACATGGACAATAAATAGCTTAGATTCTGATAAACTGTTTCCATGATACTGTGAATTAGATGCGAGATTTCCATCAAACTGATTGGACCATTATATATATATTATGGTAATTTTCAATCGTGTCTCTGCAGACATGTATATTGTTAAAAGTTTTGGTTACAACCAACAAGAAAAACTTACTCTAGCTTTTTCTAACGTCTCCGCTACTTTTGTAAACACTCTGCAAAGAAAAATAAAATAACCCAAATTTTTTTTATTAATTTCTTAAGAAGTTAATACATTGTATGCGTATAGCAAGACTTATATACAGTAATAATAAGTTTTATTTATATGTATACAATTTTGGAGTGGTTCAGTCCAAGGAAGGTTTGCAACCATCAACAGGTTACAGAGAACTCTTAACGAGCAAAGACATCAGCTACATCATTGCCAATTTCATTACTTGTTATGTTGTTTCTATAAATATAACTTGTACATAAAATCAAATACATTTGACCAAAAGGATGATATAAAATAAATCAAGATGTTAAATATAAATTTTGGAAATGAAATGCATGTGGTCTGAATAGTGCTCCACATGCTAGAATAGTCACATACTGGCTACTTACTTGTCAAGTTCAGTATTCTCTATAGTGGCCATCTGTACAAACCCTGAGGAAACCTGAATGTAATTATCTGCTACAGCTGAAAGTCAATCAAACCTGATATGAGATTTCACGTCAATATTATTAATCACTTTCAAACACAGACGGAATACCTAAGTGGTATGTCATATCTTGTATTTCACTGTCAGTATGTGAAAAAATGTTCACTGTTACTGTTGAATAACTCAGAAACAAGATTGAAGTTTCACTTCTGCTTACCTTTGTGTGCTCGTGTCATCTTATCCGACTTCATTGTAGCATCCTTTATTTTAACATGGTATTCTACCAAAAAGCCTTTTTCTTTTTCAAAAAAGTCATCAACATCCTGTTTACAAACAAAATTTTAAACTTACAATATGATTGATCACAACTACAAATGAGATTTTATCTTGTGTGACCATAAAATCCATGGCCAAGGATAACAGGGATTTTCTATGTGCTTAATAGACAGATAACATTATGCATTTTACTGTAATCATTACACAAAACTTTATAGCAAGAAAGACCCCATCTCATCATCATTGTTACATTGCTAAATCTGATCAGTGATAAGTTTGCACCAAAGTCATCCCAACAGCCTGTTTAAGCATAGAAATCAAAATGGACCCCAGTAAGTTTCCGGAACACAATTCAAACTAAGCAAAAGGACGCCATTTTATTTTAAAAGGATACTTTCTATAAACTACACATATGCAATCTGTTCTTGATCTATAAATATCAAACATTTCTTACCTTTTGTGATGACAGTAACACCTCATCAGCTGTTTTGGTAAGACCTTTAAAGAAACCTCCGATTCTCTCCTTTTTATTCTTTCCTCTAACACTTAACTGCAAGCAATAAATAAATGTAGGAAAACGCACACTGATACACATAAAATATTAATTATTTAAACACTTTTTAATCAGGCATTGATTCTTTTTAGGAAATAGTCAATTTATACACACATTACTATTACCCTATATGCTATACATTCAATGAAGAAATAACCTTCTCCAACAAAGTTAAGGAATAGCATGTTGTCTTTTATGACATCTGGCTTTATGAAGGTCAAATTTCACAGCTTGTTCTATCATAAAGTGTGTGAAAATAAATTCTGTCCAATAAAATGCGAATATGTTGCTATGAGAAACAAACATACATCTTGATCATATTCTAAAAAAACTTCAAAGTTGACATCAGTCCTTAGTAAGGGATGACCAGCAATTCGTTGGAGAAACACTTCATGCATGGCAACGGTTTTCTTGAATGTAGCAAGATATTCACTGAAACATAACATTGTATATAGATAAACGTAAGAATTGTTTAAAAGTATAAGTATCTAAAGCTTCATCAACCCTTTTATTTTTTAATCAAATAGAACTATTAGTAATGTAACCTCTATCTTTCCCTTCTACAGTCTACTAAATGAAACACTCACGCCTCTAATTCTTGTTTCATCTTGGTGAATTCTTCCTTGGTCATCGTCCCCTCCCCTTCTCCCAGTCGCTGTAGCTTTTCCCTTGATGCATCAAAGTCAGGTCGTGGCGGTGCGGGGGGTATCTGGAGGATTAAAAACACACAAATTTTAATTAATTCTCATGTAAATTAATTATTAGTTTAGCACAATGATATCTGTTATATGTCTTGTCACTCCGACTCTAGCCTCACATGTATCACTGAAGTCTATATGTGTGATAGTATTACACATGAGCTACACACCAGCAGTACTACAATCTAATGATGTGTAATCAGTGTTATGGTACCATTACACACAAATCTTGTGCTATCATGCGCCATCTGTAACTGAAACCAATAACTAGTCAGTAGCATGTAAATATATTCTCCTGCATTCACTACTAAATACACAAATACTCAATGATCATTTTATAAAATGCTAAAAGATTTTTTATGACTGATTACAAAATCTTCTGGAAATCCATGCTATCTTTGTATTGGGTGCATGTTAACATGAAATTTCATTCAAACCTTGCATATATATTCTGAAATATTCAGAGAGTGTTTCTATATATGGAGTATCATTATGCTTATTACAGCTTCAAAACCATCTGATGTATTGTATGCAGGTTTTTGAATTAGGCATGTCATCTAGATTTAAATAAAAACACATTTGAAATGTTTTTGAGCAAATTTCTTACGGTATGTACCATATTCTATCTTGAGAAAAATCTTAAACCCAAAGAAGCCTTGGTTTATAACTGCATAATGTAAAAACACACCCCATTTTCCTTTTTAATCATAACTTATCAAAAAAAAAAAAAAAATTAAATTATGAAAGTTTGACAATACCTGTTTTACTTTATAAAAACTCTATAATTACAGCATTTAACAAAAGCTTGCATCACGACCTGGCTTTTCTCACTAAATCATAAGACACTTACAATGACACCTGCATATTCTTCATTCTCCACATAGCGATCATGTAACCAAATGAACTCTTCGTGCTGCCGAACCACAGAAAACTCTCCTTCTTTGAACTTCTGTAAAGAAGTCTAAAAAACAAAGACATAAGATAGTTAATGTTCTACCATTTGCAATTCCCTTAACACTACAAATAGTAAAAGGAAAAGGCCTGTACTTCAAAATTTTCTCAACAACACACACATCATAATGTTCAGACTTGTAGCATTACATAGTAGGAGACACAAATCTTTAGCAGAGATGATAGTCACTGATCAGGATTTGTTGGACACCACTAAAACATATAAATAAAGTGATTTCAGAAGGTGGTACAAAGTGTTAAAATAAGGAAAATCAATTTCAGTTTCTCAACTAACCTATACATGTTGGAAATAAAAAGGAAAATATGATTTTTTAGCAGGTGGTTAAGTTCTTTGCAACTTGGTTTTTACATTGAAAACTGGATGTTGCTTGGTTTGACCTACATTCACATCTTGACTTGGGCGGTGTTGTTGCTGAAGCAAAAGACACTTAACCTCCTTGTAATTTTTCAAGGACTATTTGTAAATATTTCCTTCATTCATAATTAGCACTTATTTTATCTAAGTTTCATATCATTAATTAGGCACCAGCCATTTAATTGATCAAAATAGTTTTGCATGAGTAATTGTGCATTCTGTGATAATTTTAATTAATGTCTGTGATATTTTTTTTTTTTTTAGTTTAAATTCTATAGTTCTTTAATATGAAGTTTGTAGTTTAAACTTGATTCAT
Source organism: Ylistrum balloti (assembly GCF_031769215.1). Taxonomy (NCBI): domain Eukaryota; kingdom Metazoa; phylum Mollusca; class Bivalvia; order Pectinida; family Pectinidae; genus Ylistrum; species Ylistrum balloti. The sequence continues at coordinate 1,903,565 of NW_026782484.1, forward strand.
GTATGTAACTTAGTAGATTTTAACTAACATTATTTTTACTAACCAGAGGACCATGTGGAAGATTAGCCGTTGGCTAAACATGTTTTATATCCTCAATAAATAAAGTTTATTATTGTTATTATCATTATTTTGTTGACATGAGGGTATTCTCTTGCTTCTGCATAACATTCCACATTAATCACAGCATATGATCAGGTAGTTGAATCAGACAAAAAAGACAACTGTACAAGTGTTTCTTACCTTAGTGTGAACAGTAAACTTGACTTTGTCTCTTTCACTTAAAGCATCCGAAATATCAACTTGCAGGGATGTGTCTGTTGACAAATCTACTGTCTCAGATCTTGGCTGAAACATAAAAAGTAATAAATCACACTAACAATGATCTTCAGAGCACGAATTTATTACAAATATATGATTATAGATCCCCTTTATGGTTACAAGCTGTGGAACTTTGTAATTGTCGAAGTAATGCATCTCTTAATGTAATACACATATTCCTTGTTTTCAATAATTCTTAAAGAGTTCATCAGTTTTAATCTCCATTTACAGAAATATTTCCTGCTACATTCGGAGACATGTAACAAATATTTGAAAATGTTAAGATTGGTGACATGTACCGAAAAGCCTGATTGTTTAGTGTTCCCCCAAAGTTACCTCCATTGCAATTATCATGATAACTAATTTTAACATGCAAAAGACATGTATGCCAGTTCTAGCAGTTTATCATAGTTAAAGATACATTGTTTTAAAAAAATCCTCTTCTTGAACAAGTTTGCTTTACGAGCCATTTAAAAAATTTTTCCAACAAATTATTTTGTGCACCCTTGGACCTGTCTTTAGTTATTGTATACCAGTTTGTCAAAAAAAATCACACAGCCCGGCTGATTTCTTTCAATAACACGCAACTATCAGTATATGTTGAATATTTTCATCAGAATTGTACCTCAATTACTGAAATTAATTTGTCATTTATCTTACATTTATTAATATTTGCTGACACAAGTTCATAGTGTTACAATCAATTCAGTGTCCACCTTGAACAAGCAGTGTATTTTGACATTCTTCCTCAAATGGGAGAGTGGCTGGGTTTTATTGGGAAATATTAGTGTGTGCATGTTGTTTGTTGGATGGAACCATGCTTCCAATGGTATCTTACCTACCTTTTATAATGCTATATTACTTAAATATCACAGAACAGGCAATAACCAACCCTGACCATATTACACTGCATTCCAGGCCAGATTATGGAAATGTTTATTAATTTGCACATAACTCGACACTTTTGCCCACAATCTTTTAAAATTCCTTATACAAACATAAATATTATATTAATAATCAGTGTTGATACTCTGATGCCTTTACAAGTACTATCAGGTGAGTATTTGCTGTAATACAATTAGGTCCAAATTAAAAGAATACACCCTGTCCCCACCCCCTTTCCTAATGGAAGACATTAAACAGAAATTGAATTTCACACTTAAGCACTGTGTTGAATGCAATATGGAATCTAAAATTACACAAAAAGTCGAACGTGTAACGTTTAAAATGTTCAGCTGTCGTTTGCCATATTTGTTTGTGAAATGTAATGTGGACAATGCTAAGTTGACTCACCGCCGTACAGGTAATATTTGGTGAAGTCACCAACTGTTTTGGAACTTCAGAGAATGTCAAACAAGCAATATTCAAATATTTACCTTATTTTCCTGGTCCCCTTCCAAAAGGTCGGGTCCGTCATCCAAACCGTCCTAGAAAAAAAGGAAACACACGTATTAGAATATAAATCAGAGAATTAATTTACTATTTACATAGCCACAATCAGGAAACATCAATGCACACCCACCATCATGGCTGCAGCTAATCACGTGATTAAAGAATTCGGAACCCATCTGGAGCTTTCATTACGTGTACTGTATCGTTGGAAATGTTTTGTTAAAAGGTATGAATTATTTCCCTTTAATCATATATATATATCATGTGTAAATGATGTTCCACCACCGTATGAATGTAAGCGTGCATATTGCTTAATGATTTTAATATTCTAAGTTCGATTTAATTATATGTTTTTGGGTGTGGGAACTCGGTTTCGATTCAAAAACAAAACAAACAAATCAAAGCAATTTTTAAACCTTGAGAAGACTCTTTTCAATGAGCGAGGAAGCCGAGTAAAGATGCCTTAAAAGTTCAGCTCCATATGTTTTAAAAACTCAATAGACGATGAAATATCAAAGGCAACTATAACGCTGAAATACAAGATGTAATGTATGTAGAATCAAATTATTTTAACTACCATCCTGATAAAAATACTACAGGGAAAATAATAACCAGTAAACAGAATCTTAATTCAAACAACTTAAATTCGATGAACTATGAAATTATCAATTAAAGAAAGTCTTACACTTGGAAAAGAATAAGGAGAAAAAGTCCAGATGTTCCGGTAGGGTCAGCGTCTTCCACATCATGGTAATACCAAAAAATGTTTTTAAAAGAAATGAAAAAATGACATACAAAACGTTTACACCGTGTTCATTTGATTAAACAAATATTTTCCCCCAGGAATATTTTTCTGCCGCCGTTCTAACCGACAAACACAGACAGTAGACAAAGTTCTTCTATAGACATTCCATTGCTAACCGTTTATTTCTCCGTTTATAAACAGGAAAAATCATAATACAATATATTTTTTAAACACATTTGTAATAGTTTACAATGATCAACTACAACAAGAAGCAGATTTAGCGCCCTGATTTACAGTAGTAGTTATGATAATTTGATGTTATCTTATGACCAATTTGCTATCACACCCCTTATCAGTCCGAGAATCCTGATATCAGGACTCGAGGACTGATTAGGGGGTGTGATATCAAAATGTTCATATATTTAACTCATCCAACACGACAATTCTTCCCCGTGTTCTTCTAAAATTGCCTTGCAATCATTAGTCCTAGTTGCCATGCTTAGCTGTTTACGTCGCTTAAAACGTACACCAATCGGGAAATTAGAGTGGAATTCTGAATTATTTCCAGTTAGAAAAAAAGGATGCATTTCTTCCAGGCACCAACAATATTCATGTTCAAATCAGAGAGCGATAAACGGAAGTGGCAAAATATAACCATTTGAGAGGGAGTGTCATGTCACTTCCTAAGGCTGCGATGTTACTTTGAAGGGGATGTGATATCACTTAAAGGGGCGTGATATCACCCGGGCTGATATCACACACCCTGAAGTAATATGAAAACCCCAATTGGAAGTGATAAGGGCTGTGATATCAAAATTGTTATATAATAATCTCTGTATATTAGTTCGTCATCAACATACAATGTACAATGGGCCTGTAAATATTCTATAGTCTTAAATGTAGTGAGTCTGATATCAGTGAAATGTTATGGTGTAATGTATAATTTTTTATAAAAAATAAAAAGATTTAAATAAAAGATATCTGAACATAGGCGAATACAAACTTTTCAGAAAAAGTCCTACCTAATAGTAAGCCATAGTTACCATGTACGCCCATCCAGTAAGTCATAGTTACCATGTGCGCCAGTCCAATAAGTCATATTTACCATGTGCGCCCGTCCAATAAGTCATATTTACCATGTGCGCCCGTCCAATAAGTCATATTTACCATGTACGCCCGTCCAGTAAGTCATAGTTACCATGTGCGCACGTCCAATAAGTCATAGTTACCATGTGCGCACGTCCAATAAGTCATATTTACCAGGTATGCCCATCCAGTAAGTCATAGTTACCATGTACGCCCGTCCAATAAGTCATAGTTACCATGTGCGCCCGTCCAATAAGTCATATTTACCATGTGCGCCCGTCCAATAAGTCATATTTACCATGTGCGCCCGTCCAATAAGTCATATTTACCATGTGCGCCCGTCCAATAAGTCATATTTACCATGTACGCCCATCCAGTAAGTCATAGTTACCATGTACGCCCGTCCAATAAGTCATAGTTACCATGTACGCCCATCCAATAAGTCATAGTTACCATGTACGCCCGTCCAATAAGTCATAGTTACCATGTACGCCCATCAAGTAAGTCATAGTTACCATGTACGCCAATCCAGTAAGTCATATTTACCATGTACGCCCGTTGAATAAGTCATATTTACCATGTACGCCCATCAAGTAAGTCATAGTTACCATGTACGCCCGTTGAATAAGTAATATATGGGCAAGAATTCGCTAATGAAATTTTAGTGTCAAAGTAGTTTATCCACTAAAAAACAAACAAAATCATGCAAGAATGGAGAATAAACATTGTTTAGATATTAAAGTTGGTTTATTTTTATCGTCATGTGATGAAACAAATTGATGTAATTGATTAAATAACAAGGATGCAGCACAAGTTACACACCGCCAGTGGATAAATTATAGGCAAAAAGTGTGATATTTCTGCAGTAGTGAAACTCCGAGTCGTATTTATTAAATGCCTGAAGAATTGTGGTGCTGTAAAAGTTGTTAATCAGCTGCAAAATGATCGGTCTATCCATAAAAACGGTTGTTTTGTACAGGATGTGATTAATGCTGAAAAAATAGGATTGAAAATAGATCAATGTACGTAACTTTTCGCGTCAACAAACGTTACGTGCACGTTTCCCTCAGTAAATTTGTTTGGAAACGCATCGTCGACACGGCATTTGCAAATTTACAAAGTGTCAACACAAGGTACGATATGACTGTCGTAATTTTCATCAATCAACTGGAGTTCAGAAAATATATCAGGTAGTAAAATATAATTAATTTTCTTGTCCAAACTACCCTAAAATACCCCTCTCTTTGGAACAGTTGCATTTCTGTAACAGATCGCGTAACGATAATGTTTTTTTGCGATATTTCGACCCGCTCCCAGTAACGTTAACACATGACTATGCATTTTTCCAAAATAGCGTCTATCGGTGTAGAGGAACTCGAGGAGACCACGGAATCTGGTAATTTTGATCACGTAACGAAGTGTTACGCACACATTCGGAGTAAAATATGATCTTTGATAATGTTGGGTGATTTTTTCTTTGTATTTTTCTAAAAAAAAAAAAAAAAAGAAAAGAAAAAAAGAGTAGATCTGGTATTTGAAACAGGTTTGACCTCACGATAGCGATTTTTTGGTGGGAACGAATTCCGTACGTATCCTTGACCCGAAAATAAATAGTTGCACGTTTTTGGTGTCAATGCTACATGCGACTACTTAAACGATATCATATTTGAGATATGTGGGAGTATAATTATAATTTACATACAGATAGTGTATTGGGGGGCTTTTATATGTTTTAATAGTATTTCTGGCATGCTTTATGATTCATATTTTTTGTGTCCATGTTACATGCAACATATGTGTAACTACTTTATTACTGAAATGAGGAGGTTGCAAAAATATTGATAGAATTTTATTTATACGACAGTAACACAATAAAAAAATGACTTTTCTTGTTTACCAAGAACATAATTCTGATCATATTTATCTCTTAATAATTGCATGTAACATTGACAGAACAATAAGAGGAAACCTGTTTTCATAGAATTTCTGAAATACATGATAAATTTGAAAAATGCAATTTTTTAAGTCGAGATGATGGACAATGTTTTGAGATAAACAAACATAATACTAAACTTTAAACAAGTCAAAGAACCATCAATCTCAGTTTGGGAATAGTGTCTATGTTACATGCTCTAAATTCATTAATTTTCTTTGTTCTTAACTGAAGTAAGTTTCAAAATGATTTTTTTGTTACACATAGAAACCCCCATTTACAGTTATACGTCAAACAAAATTTGTAGGCTTATGAATATTTTTGTTTTTTTCTTGCAATGTCATACTTAGGGTTACATTAGCTAATTCTTGCCCATATATCATGTGCGCCCGTCCAACAAGCCATCGTTACCACGCACATCCAATAAGTCATACAAATCGTATATATTTCCAAGGAATAAACTTCTCATCGGTCTTATAAACTTCGAGATAACAAGTTTTTCTCATGACGTATATCACTGGTGGGCGTTTCTCCCGAGATGACGACAGGCAATGAAATTCTGATTCGTCGTTCCACTCCACGAAGATCAACGCTAAAAAGTGATGTATCCAAGTTATATTTTTGCAGATGTTCAATGTTACATGGTTTTATTTTAGAATTCTGTCTCGCGTTTCTCGTATAATTACTGACTTGACTTAAAGGGAAGGGTGATAACTCTGTTTAGTCTCATTTTATTCACGTACACATGTTCATCATTAATCAAAATAGATAAAATATTTTGGGAATGTGAGAGGATGTATCATTCAAAGTTGCAAAAAACACAAGGAGACCATCTATCTGTCTGCTTTCTATATAACTTTCAAACATCTGATCTTCTTGTCACAAATAACTAACCTTTCCACACCCAGTGCCTCTTTCGTTTAACATGTGACTCTGGACGAGTGTGCTTACTCGATATGAAACTAGAAAGGTTAAATGTCGGGTCTCTGTAGAAAAGGTAAGATAGTTAGGACCGTACCTATTTTCATAAACTAACAGCACTAGTCTAAATGATGATCTAATTGGCCGTGTTTCACGTATTTGTGTTACATGAAATTTACTGATGAATTGTTGTAGGTATGAAACAGCTGTTTAGATATCTATGGTTGTATAGTGACAGAATGCAGGGGTTCTATACTGACAATAAAAGACACGATACAATATGTATTTGTATTAGTGTTATACCAGGCAAGTTCAGCTTTATCAGGTAGTTTTTAGTCGTAACATTTGTCCTTCAAGGTCTACCATCATGTTGTATTTTTTAGAACATGTCATCTCCGTAGTGATTCTAAGGTATTTGTGCTAACGTCGTTTTTTACACATACAATACAACATAGCGGAGATGGACATACGAGTTTAATATTAGGTGTTTTTGTAGTATGGATATAGAATTATTGGAACTTAATCATTATGTGGGGGTGAACAAAATTTAATCAAAGTACTGAAAGTACTGGTATGCTAAGACCATTAAAAAATAAATTCTTTGTTATTAGCTTGCTATATACTGAAACCAACTATATGCAATCAATAAATCATTGCAGCCCATAAAAAATGACCAGCAGATATCAGAAATAACAAGCATAGTAGTATTACTTATGTAATACATGTCCCAAGTAGGCTCCAAGATGCAATGATAGGGAAGTTGTCCATTTCTTTGGATACATTGTAGGGAATGTTGATCATGGACACCATATTATCACTTTAAAGACTGTGTATCCTATTGGTTTAAGACCATTAGTTAGACCATCATGCAAATAACATGCTACATACAAATATTGGACAGCTTCATTTTCCAGATTGTTTGTAAAAGACTGCATAAGAGTGCCAATTTTCTAAAACAAACATGACTTGTCACCATAACTTAAAATAGAAGATGCCTATTCTTCCAGAAAACCTGGTCTTATTCTCCTTGTACTTTTTCTGGGAATCTTCAAGTAGATATTGACTTTGTTCCAATTTTTCATGTTTATATATTCTTTGTTCTCTAAAACTTGTCACAAGATATTTTATTCCTCTTGTATTATCATTTTTTTTAACATCCTTACAGTGACCTTGAACCTTGAAATTTACAAGATGTGAATATCTTTTAGGTTGTGAAATTTGATAGAAAAACGAGGGTAATACAATGGAAAAACACCCCCATGCAACTATCCGTTTTTTGACTGTGACCTTGATCTTTGATATCTGACCCTGAATTTCTAAAGAAACCGACTTCTCCTCACAAGGGATACATGTTCCAAATTTGATTAAGGTATACTAACTGTCTTGGTCTCAATGCGTTTACAAGGTAATCATATAGTACTTATGCAAGTACTGTGACCTCTACATTCAATCCTCAAAATCATTACTATATCCTCTCCACATTGCCCAGGGATAACTGAAACTGTAATCCAAATAGCTAATACCCCCATCACCCACAGCCTTAGTTATCTCCCCATGGTGACCTTTTGCAAAAAAACATCCTCTGAAACACAGCGGCATGTGCACATGTTCCCTAATATTCCTGCGAAGTTTTGTTGAAATTGGTCCACAGGTTTAGAAGTTGACCGACATGCAAAACCTGTCTATATTGACCAGATGCCATGGCAATCAATATTTCCAGGGGAAAATGGTGCATGCACATCTACACATTGTCCCGAATATTACTGTAGTTTCATTGGAGTTGTCTAGACAAGATGTGTCTACAGACAGACAAACAGATGGATGGACAGATAGACAACTTGATTCGATTTACCCACCCTTTTGGTGGTATAAGAATGCACAAGAGTGCTTACAAATTCCATGTGGACAGACATCATGGAAAAATAATAATGATAATAATAAAAATAAAAACATGATAAAGATGCTTATATCTTGTTTTCTTTATTCAGTATTCTTTCCATGCTTTGATCAGCAATGTAATCTTGTCATGTAAATATCCTAGTACAAGATTGCATACACAAAATTGTTGTAGGTAGACTTTTAAGATAAATAAAAAAAAATACATGTCTAAGTTTAAATGAAGGTTTTAAACAGAAGTCGTATTATGTTCAGTATACAGTGATTTTTCTAGACAATTGTAAACTATAAACTCGGTATACAGCGATCTTTTCTACACATTTGTAAACAACAAACTCAGTATGCGGTGATCTTTTCTACAAAAAGTTTTTATATATATTGTATATACATAACTCAGAAAAAAAAAATAAGTAAACCTTTCTATGTACACTACAAACTCAGTATACAGTGAGCCTTTCTACATAAACTTGGTATAACTAGTGAATCTTTCTACTTAAGTAAATTGAAGATTGTAAAGAAATTTACTACAAATGCAGCATACAATGATCTTTTCCACATTTGTTTAGTTTCTGCCATTTGTTGATTCTTCTTTTGTGATGGTAAATATATTGCCGCCTTTAGAGAGTACTGTGACCTTAAAAGGCAACATGGTTGTTAGCATATCCTCAAGTGATTAACCATCTTCAACATCTAATTGGAGGTCGGAAAGAAGGACGTTTTTCTCCACCATAAGGTCCTCAAATCCATTGTTGGTCACAATGGCCAATTCCAAGTTAGAAGAATCAAGAGATACCTTCTACCATTCCAGATTTCATTTCTTCAGGGACATCCACCTGCTGAAAGAGAGTAAGGGAAATAAATAACTATATTTCTTTATTGCTATGATTATGTGCAAGAAATATACACTTCTGTATAAGCTTATAGTCTTGAACTTCCCAATAGGAGTCTATATTAAATATAATTAATTATTTTGACATTCAGGACTGTCAAATTATGAAGTGATGGACAGCTAGAAAATAAGAATATCTTGACCATGGTCATACAGAGATTGAATCATAAAGTTAAATTCATGAGATAAATCTGTGCAGTATGATAATTTATTTTGACGTTTGTATTTCAAAAATCATTATGACTTGAAAGGTAATGTGTAATTTAATTAATTACATTGGACCGTCATGCAATGGCAATGCCATTTTCATAATGTAATTGTAATTTCATTAATTACGTCATCATGTAATTGAACCCATGCCTGTTACAAACAGTAGCTGTCCTAACTGATCCTAAAATTAAATTTGGCTATGTCTATCACAAAATTAATGTTGGCTGTCTATTACAAATGCCATATTTAGCTACAGTAGAGGTATTTCAAAAATGTATGTCATTGTAACTGAAAGGACACAATTAATGGTTACTTAACCAGAACTACAGTTCTGAACAAACCACTACAAAGCCTGGTTAACTGTACTAAGAAAATGTCTTCTCAATTAATCAATTTCATTGATTATTGACATCTTATTGTTGTACTTACAGTCACTTGAGTTTCTTAAAAGTTGCAATTTGACTTTTAATAAGGCCCAAAATGATAATACTGCAATGTCTTAATTAGCTCTCGAGGGGTATTGGTTAGACTATTTATCTCATTTCATTCCATTCACCATGAAAACAAAACTCTAAAAAACAGTCGACAATTAATGACAAATATTGAGCCTAGGGCTGGGTAAAATTGATGAATCAAAAGTGTTGAACTGAAAGTGGACGCAGTTGACATAATACTGAAATTTCTGAGATGAACAAATACAGTACATATATCAAAAAGTTCAATTGTACCAATAATACTTTACACATTCACACTGGGACTTTACACATTCACACTGGAACTTTACACATTCACACTGGGACCTAACACTTTGCTAGGTTTATCCTAATCTTTATTAAAATACTTTCCGGGAATCAGATGTTAATTGACATCTTCATTATTCCTAATCTTCATATTGTAATCGTTCACATGCATCACTCTTCAACAGAATCAACGAGACATCATGTCAGAAAGACAAAAACTAAAATTAAGCTAAAACTATATATATTAACTTCACATGTAAACCTTAAAATTAGCATAGCTGTAGAGTTCCCGTACGATTTCATACTCTGGCCTTGGGCCGTTGGGGTACTTATAAATTATCTCCGATCAGAAATTTGAAAGAGCTAGACCTACAATAGCGCGGACAGTGACAGATATTTTAAAGTAAAATCGATATATTACCCAGACAGATTCCTAGATCTATTCACGGTAGCGTAAGTAGTACAGTACAATATTACGGATAAGTTTTTTTTTCTGGTTAATTTCCGATCTGTTGGGCCACTGACAGAAGTGACTGCGATGAGACCATTATGAAACGATCATTCCAAAATAAATCCATTCCAAAATACTGAAATACTTTACGGAAGCAACAAAAATGTGCTAGATGCTTACATCACATTTTTCAAATGCATACTGCTTCAAGGGAAAAGTCTTGAAAATATTTTGAAAAAAAAGTGCAGCCTAAATTCACTAGACGCGAAGGCTCATTCCAAATGAATTGTTGCAAAAAATGCAATTGATAGTTCAGTATAAGTATTGACTTCAAATTCAGCTAACATATATATATATATATAGTGATACTTACCTACATGAATTACCCGCCATCTTCTTTCAGCCGCCGTCTTCTTTCAGGGTCCAGCAGCACAGAGCACCCCGGCTGTTTCCGTCAAAATTTTATGCTACTCTAAATCATTCTTATTTTAGTTTCATTTTTATTTTCAACTACATATATAAGTATTTTTAATAGTTATCAACAGTATTAAACGGGAAGTAAATTTTCGAAAAAAGAAAAATAGAAAGATATACAAATGTATATGACTCCCACAATGCATCGCGCGGAAAAGAAAGTTAAGCCGCCATATTGGCATCGCCTCGCAAAATTTACCACCATAAACGTGAGTCTTTGTCATTGTATTTACAAATTTCGATGTCTGATTATCATTAATACACAACACAAAACATTTTCTTGATGTACAGGTAATGAAGAAAATGTCGATAAGGTTGTTTCATTTAATGACTAGCATCAGCAACTTGTAGGGGCGATAATCCAATGATTACGGTAATGTCCGGCAGATGGAGTAGGAGTAAACTTTCGATTTATGAACCAATGAAAACGAAGTACTTGATACTCAGCCTCAGGGGCGATAGCAACATGCTGAAGAGCATTGAAAATGCTCTTAGCATAAAAATGAAAAAAAATCCTATGTGTGTAAACAAAGAAACAAACGGTTGGTCATCAAGTCATTTTCTGTCCTACATACTGATACATCTGGCTATATAACAAGCTGTTAGTGCCGGTGAAGTTCTTCAGGCAAAATGAAAATTGCAATCTCTGTCAGATATTTCGAAAAAATTGAATACTGAAAAGTAAATAATATTCTTTTTTAATAGCAGAAAATGTGAAATCTCCAGCGTCTTATAATGTCATAGGCCAAACTTCATCTTGCATGACACAGAACCAAAACTTCACACAACATATCTGTTCTCAGATCGTTGCACCCAGTGTATAGTCGAATTATAATACATATATTTTTAATATGGTACATATGAATGAGTTATTGTAAATAGTTTATTTTGGAAAGAATAAAAAATCCTTGATTAAATAGGAAAATATTTAATGAAGACAAATACAAGGATGAAAATAGACGTATTCAGAGTCGATAACGGGTGCACGAGTGGCTTTGTCGTGCGACATGTACGATGTTAGAAGGCACTGGCAATATCGGGTTAGCTCACGATCATCATCGGGAACACGAAACAGAATTCATATTTCCCGTTTTCATCCTTTAAATCCCACTGTACGTTTAAACTAATCTGAAATGGAAAAAAGCGAAATCCAGTTGAAAATAAAATCACATTGTCGAATTTAACACTTGTGATTTTCGACTTAAGCAGTGTAAAAATATGAACTTTTGAAGAAAGAATATTAAAATACATTGAACTGATTAATCAAATTATTTATCAGTTAAACCAATATAAATCCAAAACATTTGAATCCACAGACATTTTATTGATTAAACCACAGGGACCTGGGACGAACTCTGAACTCTTTACATGCTACATATATGGACCGTTGAGTTTCTGGTTAGGGTGAAACTGATTCAAATCCATGTAATTAAAACAGCATGTTGGAGGCCAACGTGTCGTGTTTGTTAACCTTACCAGTGGATATGTAGGAATGACGGCGAAGAACTGGACGTAGGAATATTTTGTTGAGCTATTGATGGGACACTGTAGGCCGGACTTTAAACATCCGTTTGAGTTCGGCATTGCAAATTTGATTGGTATTCCCGCCACTATTCCATATATTTCTGATGTAAGCTTTGAAGAGACGGCAGCTAAAGTAAGACAAAATGAAAAGGTCAACAAAACACGGGGAAATGTTTTAAATACGGAAGTAAAACTATCTTTTCTGATATAGGTAAAATGTTTTGCATCTTCGAGCAAAATGATAAACACTCAACGGAATATGTTTTTGTAATATTTGTTTAATGTTTTTCTTTTACAAAAAAACAAAATGATCAGGTGTTCACATAAGTATACCTCCATCGCTGGAGAGGAGGTATGTGGTCGATTATTTGAGATCTGTTCATAGGTTCACGATAAATCTTTTACACAAGCTTTTCATATTCAAAGTGGTCAAAGGTGACTCTTGACAGGTGACTTTGACCTTTAAACTTGACCACCAATATCGAATCAGGTAGGAACCTTGGTGGTATAGCGATATGAGCTGAATATGAACCAATTTTTTGGGGTTCATGAAATGTCTTATACACGTGTTATCGCGATGTGCGCACGCACGCATGCACATAGTGATTAATACCTAGCTCCTCTCGATTGACTTCTTTAATAGATTGATAATTCCATAAGGTGGATCATTGCCTACTGGTAATGTTAGAACATTTTTTCAGGGGAAATACCAAAGAGCATGCGGCATTTTAACTCCTTAAACAGTATAAGTTGTAATAATTGGGTAAAGACATTAATAAACATATATTTCTGTTCCTGGTGAGTGAGAAAACCATTTGGCAGTAATACTAGAATACTTTATTGACATATTGTATTTTAGGAAATCTTGTAACACGACAAATATTCACAGAAAAGTAGAGTTTATTAACATACAACTCCTATGTGTGGTGACTTAACTCAAATGAGTTGGTGGTCATTGTACACTTTTGCAGGTAAAACTTACGTGCTGTAAAGTTGACCGTGACCGTGACGTTCATTCCGTGCTTGAATTCGCATGGCTGTTTAGAACACGGGCTGATGTCTACACTGTCAATAGTTTTCGGGGCATTTTCTGATGTAACAAGAGAAAGGGTACAAATATTTTGTAGGAAGGAGCTTTAGACAAAACATCAACATTTCAATATATCTACTGCTCGATAAACATATGCAAGTGTCTAACCTCATTTGTGAAACGAAGAGGAGGAGTGCATTCGATTTGTTAAATGATAATTCATGGAATATGCAATATACACTGAACAACCAATATTTTAACTTCACCCCAGGTCACGTTTGTTTTGCTAGAAACTAGTATTTATATAAATCTACCCGATCTCCGATCTCCTCCTCTCCGATCTAGTCAACATCTTGTAACAAAGTTGTCAGTGCTATAACACTGCGGCTAGTGAGAAACGTGTCGACAAGTAAATACACTCGTTTTAGCCATTGTCAATTACATTTCATGTTGTCAATACAAGCTTTATCTTTTACTGCAAACGTGCTGTCGTTGCTTTTTGTTGTTTTAACAAAAATTTCGTAAACTCTGTAGAGATATATGTATGAAGATTGTACAATAGACACACGATTAAATTATACCTTTCAATACAAACTAGATAGAGATGAATGAGATAATGAAGAAAACAGCGTCATGCAACTATTTCGTACTTCTAGGACTTGTCTGTGATGATAAGGACCCTGATTTTAAATCCCAAGAGGTGAATGAGAAAAATAAAAAGAGATCGAAAAAACTGTAAAAAGCTACATTGAAGATGCACTTGCCCCATACATTTGTAAAAACAACGTCAGGTAAATGTATATATTATGGACCGTATTAATTATAAAAAAAATAATAAAAGCAGAAAGGAAATACGTGTATTTGCAAATATATCGTGTTAACCGTTCATTTAAGAAAGATACCGATAAATTCGCATTCGTTATTTATCTGAAATATTATATATGTGCTGATATAATGTTCTGAAGCTGTACAGTGTACTGCAGGCAGTGTGTTGTATTTTGAATAACATCTCGTTATAGGCTAAATTAACATGAAAAAATAAAGGATCTTCTTAGACAGGTTTTCGTAGACGTAAACAATTATTAAAATAACACAGTGGTAGATGATATCACAATATCTGTGAGTGTTGGCTTATTTACAACGGTACATGTACGCTATAACCCCTCCACCGACATGCACTTCCGGCAGCAACGTCATACGAAAATAGAACATTGTTTTTATTATGTCTTTCGGTACGTCGTGTTTGTTGGATTGTTCTTAAAATTTATCAGTCAAAGTATGTATAAACATTATCAAAAAATGGTAACACTATATTCTCAATACAATACAGAATTTTACTTGACAAACCACCGAAATGTATATTGCGTAAGCATTTTCTTCTATGCATAGCACAACGATTTGGGTCGGAACAGCGAAAAGGGAAAAAAAATGAAAGCTTACCACACGTTTTAAAGTTGATTGGTTTTGCGGTACAGATGGCCAAGACGGTAACGGCAATGACCGTACAAGTTAGTACTGTGAGAGACATATTGTTGGTGTCAGCTGCGTAGGATATAGTCCTCAAGTCGCCTCCATCGTCTATATATATATGGGTGCCCCGGCCGACCTACTTCTTAACCCATGGTACTGTCTTTTGTCGAAGCGGACACTAAATCGCGCACGACCTTTTCGGAGTGTTCACATCCGGTTCAGTGACGCAACTTGAATTGTTTTTCCCCCCAAACATGATAATATATTGTAGATATCGTTAAATTCCTTAACACGAATAATATATCTGTCGCACATGACTGATGATATTAAGGATTTTTCACAACCAGTTTGTGAATTCAATGTTTACGTTTTGATTTATCATGTTCTACGAAAACTAACCGGTATCTCGTAATTCCACATATAATTTCAATGCAGTATCTTTATACAATTTACTATCGATGAATTATAATTGTATTTTTAATATGTTTAACTGTTTTGCTGTTTTCTTTATTATCAGCAAGATGAACTATTTTATCAGATAAATGACATTATCTAGATTTTAGAGTGTTTGTTTCCTGTAGCCTCCTTGTGTTACGAGATTATTCTCTAAATTTACCCACGTCTCAGATTATATTATTGACCAAAGATAACTCACACGTATGGTGGTCAACAAACGACAACAACACTTTAGTGATTTATCAGTAGAGAGAATGAATAATAATAATGAAAAAAAAGTAAATTAAAAAAAAAAGATAAATCATTCCTTTTCACATTTTATATTACTTGTTTCCAGCAGGATAACATTTATGCTAAGCCGTTACACTCCCTTTTACCAGTCTTAGAATGTGATTCTGAGAGAAAGCACAACAGGGAATATATTTTGACTTCCCGCAAATAGCCGGACATCCATCGTATACTGTATTGAATCTTTGTATGACTTATTAGGGTATGAAGCTAGTTTTAAATCTTTTTCCTATCTGAGGAAACGAAATAAACCCCTATTCTTTTATAAGTTATATAATGAGAAAACTCAGTAATTCCCTACTGATACTAACTATTATTAACTGTACGCTCTGGCAATATCATCTATTGTTAATTGTTGGAATGCAAACTAATTAATTGAAATCTCGACTTTATAAGATGCACTATTAAACTCATGTTTTCTTTTTTAAAAAAATTTAAAATCTTTTTTAGATGTGTTTTATTTTTGAAAACTTCCTGAGAACAATTCTGAAGATAAAGAAAACTTGCCATTTGAAATTGTTCGACTAAAATATCTGCGTTTTCACTATTATTTCACTGTAAGAGAGTTACAGAATTCTATTTTTTTTTCCTATTTAATTACTCTCCCATCTACGTTTGATGCGATTTTTAAAACGCCATATTGTCTTTAAACTGTACGCCAAAACACGCTCTTGTGTGCAAATTACGAAATGCGTACCTTTGTGCAAGACCTAAAAGTTATAGGCAAAGAGTGGGAATTCAATAAGGTGATTTACATCTGATAAAACACTTAGCATACTAATTACCACACCCTAACAAACAGTAGACTGATAGAAAAAAGTGTTCTCTATGACTTGATGAAATATCAAATCTCATAAAATATCTCTTAGCATGATTTAATTTGTAACATACCGTCAATTATTATATAACTAAAGCTGAATGTTTAAATTTCCATTTCGCGTTTAATCTTGCAGTTATTCACTCAGTGCAGACTAGGAGTTTGGTTCGAGAGGAGCCTGGTATTGAGATTTCTTATCCTGTGTTATATGTTAAGGATGCCGAATATAGCTCTAGAAATAGATTTCTGAACCTTTAATAGAATATTATCTAACATAATATCAACCTTGTTACTATATCTGTTGTGGAGGGCGAGTCGGTAGACTCCTACTTCTCCGTGATATTGACTTATAATTTACAAATAGACTGGTAGTATCATAAGATACACGTATCAGTAAAATTATAAGAGCTGTTAAATTGTGTAATCATTTAATGTTACTTTACGTTCTATTGATATCCACAGTCTTTCAAGATCAGTTTGAAAAGTTGGCTGTAAGAATATCAGATAGACGGTAGATCATTTAACTTACTAGCTGTAAGAATATCAGATAGACGGTAGATCAATTAACTTACTAGCTGTAAGAATATCAGATAGACGGTAGATCAATTAACTTACTAGCTGTAAGAATATCAGATAGACGGTAGATCAATTAACTTACTAGCTGTAAGACTATCAGATAGATGGTAGGTCCATTAACTTACTAGCTGTTAGAATATCAGATAGACGGTAGATCAATTAACTTACTAGCTGTAAGAATATCAGATAGATGGTAGATCAATTAACTTACTAGCTGTAAGAATATCAGATAGACGGTAGATCATTTAACTTACTAGCTGTAAGAATATCAGATAGATGGTAGATCAATTAACTTACTAGCTGTAATCAATTATCAGCTGATAGACGGTAGATCAATTAACTTACTAGCTGTAAGAATATCAGATAGACGGTAGATCAATTAACTTACTAGCTGTAAGACTATCAGATAGACGGTAGATCAATTAACTTACTAGCTGTAAGACTATCAGATAGACGGTAGATCAATTAACTTACTAGCTGTAAGACTATCAGATAGACGGTAGATCAATTAACTTACTAGCTGATCAATTAACTTACTAGCTGTAAGACTATCAGATAGATGGTAGATCAATTAACTTACTAGCTGTAAGAATATCAGATAGATGGTAGATCAATTAACTTACTAGCTGTAAGACTATCAGATAGACGGTAGGTCCATTAACTTACTAGCTGTAAGACTATCAGATAGACGGTAGATCAATTAACTTACTAGCTGTAAGACTATCAGATAGACGGTAGATCAATTAACTTACTAGCTGTAAGACTATCAGATAGACGGTAGATCAATTAACTTACTAGCTGTAAGACTATCAGATAGACGGTAGATCAATTAACTTACTAGCTGTAAGAATATCAGATAGACGGTAGATCATTTAACTTACTAGCTGTAAGAATATCAGATAGATGGTAGATCAATTAACTTACTAGCTGTAAGAATATCAGATAGATGGTAGATCAATTAACTTACCAGCTGTAAGAATATCAGATAGATGGTAGGTCCATTAACTTACTAGCTGTAAGAATATCAGATAGATGGTAGATCCATTAACTTACTGCTGTAAGACTATCAGATAGATGGTAGATCATTTAACTTACTAGCTGTAAGAATATCAGATAGATGGTAGGTCCATTAACTTACTGCAGTAAGTTTCATTTGATAATCTCTCTTGTTAGAAAAGACAGCTTATTGTAAATGTACCTAAAGATATATGATGGTAACACTAAAAAGAATCTGAAACTTTAGTTTTTGATCAAGTGACGATTTTTGAAAAGTTCTAATGTAGAATGTAATTGAACAGCCAAAATAAATATGTCCTGCACTCCTTTTACCACTACTGGCGTCGGAATATGCTTACAAGACAATATCTATTTTCACTCATTATTCTTGATATCGTTCGTGAGAAACGGGCAACCTTTGTTATTTTCTGGGTGATATTTTTCAGTAAATAAACTCGTGCATTAAAATGCATTAGAATGCAAAATGTGAGGATATATAAATGATACGGATCACAAGACAGTATCGATCAGCGTCACTAGTGATGGATTATAAGGCTTGTTTACATCCCGATCTGGTTTCATTTTTGACTCTTTTTTTTCAATTTTGATTTGCTGCTGTCGCTTCCTAGATTTCAACACAATATGCCCTTAGCATCACTGACGAGTCCTAGACAGACGAATCAGCTGAGTAATACAGCATCAATGACAAGTACTAAACAGACGAACCAGCTTTATGATACAGCATCAGTGACGAGCCCTAGACAGACGAATCAGCTTTATGTTACAGCATCAATGACGAGTCCTAGACAGACGAATCAGCTATGTGATACAGAATCACTGACGAGTCCTAGACAGACGAATCAGCTTTATGTTACATCATCACTGACGAGTCCTAGACAGACGAATCAGCTTTATGATACAGCTCAATGACGAGTCCTAGACAGACGAATCAGCTTTATGATACAGCATCACTGACGAGTCCTAGACAGACGAATCAGCTTTATGTTACAGCATCAGTGACGAGTCCTAGACAGACGAATCAGCTTTATGATACAGCATCAGTGACGAGTCCTAGGCAGACGAATCAGCTTTATGTTACAGCATCACTGACGAGTCCTAGACAGACGAATCAGCTTTATGATACAGCATCACTGACGAGTCCTAGACAGACGAATCAGCTTTATGATACAGCATCAGTGACGAGTCCTAGACAGACGAATCAGCTTTATGATACAGCATCACTGACGAGTCCTAGACAGACGAATCAGCTTTATGATACAGCATCAGTGACGAGTCCTAGACAGACGAATCAGCTTTATGATACAGAGTCACTGACGAGTCCTAGACAGACGAATCAGCTTTATGATACAGCATCACTGACGAGTCCTAGACAGACGAATCAGCTTTATGATACAGCATCACTGACGAGTCCTAGACAGACGAATCAGCCTTATGATACAGCATCAGTGACGAGTCCTAGACAGACGAGTCAGCTTTATGATATAGCATCACTGACGAGTCCTAGACAGAAGAATCAGCTGAGTGATACCGTTGACTTCATTATTCGGCACTACTGTATTTGATCTCAAAAATGTTGAAAGGTTTATTTACTTATGTGTTTTTTTACAATACACTTAGAAAAGGATTTTGTAACATACAATGTAAGCATTGAAAACACAACCAGTACAGTAAAATTTAGTAAATTAAACACGGATGAATCGAACACTGTTGAATCGAATTTAAAAGTGAACCTGAGTGTACTTACTCGGCAGTGTTTAGGTAGGTTATTCATTGGTTTCGTTTCTAAAATCGATCCCGTATCAGTAGAGTACCAGTGCCTTAGTAACTTGATGTTTGTTGTTGGTAGAGGAAAGGACTTGATCATTAATGAACTCTTTGTACTCAACACTGAAATCTGAATACGTAAACTTACATCCACTTTATTGTAAAAATCACACGATCTTATATACAGTGTACTGTACAACATTCATTTTAAGTGCAGCACTGACACAGACTATAGTATAGTGTACCTTATCAATACAGATTTAGAATAAGATGTAGTAGAGTTGAATGATGAATTCAACTTCACCTTACGGCTAAGTAATGAATTTTGGGGGAAATCATACTTAGTCGAATTAATTGGATTTCAATGATATGGTTGTACACTTTTAGAGTGTTGCAGACGTTGTAACTCTGCGATGTTGTTCATTCATAAACTATTTTGTTCAGACAGTCATTGCCTAAGCTCTCCATCATTTCCTAACTTATCAAACTTTACCAACAGCAAACGAGTTTTATTACCATCATTAGATATTTAAATCACTCTTGGTCTGTCCGTCTGTCCTTAAACGATTCTTACTATCGCTGTATCTTGAGATTCTGAAATACTCGACAGACCTTTACCATATTTCATTTGTAGTGTCCTCATGGTCACTAGCTGAGCTTTGTCTATTTTGCGACTAAAAGAAAAGTCGATATGATGCCATTTTGGTTTCTTACAGTAAAACACTGACTGTATCTTCCCCAGATTTCTTACGCATGTTTCCTTTGGTACCTTCTTGTGCCCATTTGATTTTGAGACTGATTAGGTAAACAAAATGGTTGACAAGCGGCCATATTGGATTTGAACTTCGGAAGTTTCTTATCGTTATTTCTTAGGAAATGTTGGATGACTCATTCTCAGATTTCATTAATAGGCTCCCATTAGTCCCTTGTTTAACCCTTTTGATTTTGGGGTTGTTCCGAGAAACAGAATAATTATTAGGCGGTCATCTTGAATTTTGAGTATTGAATATTGTTATTTTTATTTGAGAAGTACTGGATGGATCTTTCTCCTTGGTCCATAGTTGTGCCGTTTATTTGGGACTGATCAGAAAAAAACAAAATGGTGACAAGCGGGCCATTTTGAATTTTAATAATAAAAGTTTGTTATCGATATTTCTTTGTAGATATTGAATATATCTCTCTAAGATTTCACATGTAGGTTTTCCTTAGCGCCTTCTTTTACTCCTTTGATTGTGGGAAAACGAAATTGCCGACAGACGGCCATCTTGGATTTTGATTGTGAAGATTTGTAATCGCTATTTCCTCTGAAGTGCTGAGTGAATGCTTCTCGGATTTCACAAAATGGTTCCTCCTGGTCCCTAGTTATGTCCTTTTGATTTCGGGGTTAACCGGATAACTAAAGTGGCTGACAGGTGGCATTTTGGATTTTGACAATGAAAGTTTGGTATTGATATTTCTTGTTGTAGTCTTTCGATTTTGGTACTGATAAGAAAAGAAAGCAAAGTGATCGACAGGTGACGATCTCTGCATGAACAATGAAAGATTGTCTTCACTATTTCTTTGGAGATATTTTCAAATAGTAAAGAGCGAAAACAAAGAAGTGAAAAGAAGTCAAACTTTAAAAGTCAAAATAAAGATAATTTAATGTTGGTGGACAAAGATGTCGTCAGGATTTCGTTCTGCTTAAACATAGATTTCAATAGTTAGTTATGTCTTAAAGTTCAGTTGTCTTGTTCGTAAGATTTGTTTTGACAAATAAATAGTTGGGAATGAATTCATCTCTCCGAACATTTTAATTAAAATAATTAAATCTAATTTTTTAAAATGAATTTGATTAAATTAATTTGTTGACAATTAAAGTAATTCCTAAAATTCTTTGATTAACCTGTTTACAATGACACACCGTAGTATATCCCTCTGCTTATATACATATGTCTGTTCTTGTTTAACACAAACTTATTGCAATGTTATGTGTTTTAAAATAGTTGTTTCAAGAACATGGTTCAAATTTAGCTGCACTCCAAGTTTTGGTTACAGTTATATACTGTATATTCACCATTATGTTTGGTTAATGTCGACGCAGTGGTATCTTATAAATATTTATATACACTGGTTTGAGTTTCTAGAAGAACATCTTGTAAACTATATGATTCGGTAGTGTTGTAGTGGTAATTACAATTGTACATAACCTATATATTGTTTTCATCTATTCATATGTTGACGTTAAAATAATGACTATTTATCAGCATAAATAAAAACATTGTGAAGGTTAAATACTTTAGCCCTCTTTCTGTGAAAGGTTGAGTAATCATGAACGAGGGGGTGACTTTCAACATAGAGAACTCGCGAAACATCAAAATGATAAAAACAGGGTCACGTTAATTTTTTAACGGCCAAAGTTGGAAAAAAACGAGAAAATCGATATCTGTACATATGAATTGCTAACGTCTCGTATCAATGACAAAAAAAAAAAAAATAAAAATCATTGTACATGTATTATTTATTATCAACATAAGGACATATTAAAATTTTAGCGCAAAAATTGCACAATTATTGAAATATGCACATTTGTTTAACTTTACGTAATGTGACGTCGTAGAAAGAACATTTTCCCCAGAAAGAGTACAGTTTTTGCTATGGTCGAAACAATCGTCTTTTCTACAAAGGTAGCAAAAAAAAAAGTTCCTTCAACAATGTTGAATTTTAATGTTATTTATCCGAAATGGTTTAATAATTGTTTGATATAATAAGAAAAGACATTACAAGATTCACTTTTCTTAATCAATTACACGAGACTGAAAAGCATCCTGAATACTTGACGGCGGATGGTGCAAGAAGTAGTTGACACTGCAATTCAGTCCACGCCATGCTGAATGAACGAAGCTTGTAGGTTGACTGTTCAACGAAGCTGAAGTGATATTCAGTAAAACCGATTCATTTCACATCTATATAACGGTGAGTGAACATACCTGTACATATTTGTGATATTTAAACAAATGTTCCTGTCATGTTAGACCAATTGCTATTTTGTAGAAATAATTATAAAGATAAATTCGAAATTAATATCATCAATAAGAAATATTTCAGTTGTTACAAAGTCTCCATTTTCAATTTCAGACGATTTGTAGTTCATACTTTTTGTTCCGTTTTAACAGTACATGTATTTCAAATTTGATTGATAAGGGAACTGATGTATTCTAAACTTATTTAAAGCAAAAGAATTGAGCATAAGTTGCACTAAAATACTGCAACAATGCGATAAGGATCCGTAGTAACAAAAACTCGGAAACTGTTTCGGATGTATACATCATGAAATCCATTTATTAACAAGCTTTATGTGTATAAAACAAACATAGATATACGGAGTGTTTGGATTGTTGTCTTTTAGTGTCCAGTCTTTCAGCACATTTTACATGGTCGATGGACGTAATTATCCGATTGCTCCTGGGTAGGAGTCGGCTATACTTGCAGGCAGAACGAAACAAACCAAATCGTTTCCTTGATCATCCTTTAACTCCCATTTTACAATGAGTGTTAGCTAAAAGATAAGTTTGAATTAATTAAATACCAGTAGCCTCTGTCTACAAAACAGTACAAGTGCCAAGGTATATTTATCATAGGAAGCATTTAAATAATGTACATTGTATATGTAATGAAGTAATCCAATTATAGATGTTATGACACTTTCAGAATCTTCTTGTTAAGATATACCAATACGAGATTTGTTTCCAGATAACTATTAGATTACGGTTTCAGTACACAGGTTCGCGAATCGTTCCAGAACACATACAATGCTATAAAAAATTCTAAAGCTGTACTCAAAACCATTTCTCCAAATTGTTTAACTTTCATTCTTGTTATAAGAGCTGATAAAATACATTTCCTATGAACTTTCACCTGAATCACTTCTTACTCTGTACACAATTGTATTCATATTCTCTGTTGTATAGTCTAGACAATAATATATTTGTTTTCCAATGTTATGGTGTTTGCATGTCCTCATTGAGTTAACCTTCGATATAAATAACGGAGATTTATCCATGGATAGAAATGTAACAGGGAAACGTAAATTTTGTGATGCGGGTATGATTGATACTCGGCCATGTGTTGACATGTGTGAGGGTAAGATTGATACTCAGCCATGTGTAGACATGCGAGAGGGTAAGATTGATACATAGCCATGTCTAGACATGTGAGGAGGTATGATTGATACATAGCCATGTGTAGACATGTGAGAGGGTATGATTGATATATAGCCTAGTGTAGACATGTGAGAGGGTAAGATTGATACATAGCCGTGTGTAGACATGTGAAAGGGTAAGATTGATACATAGCCATGTGTAGACATGTGAGGGGGTATGACTGATACATAGCCATGTGCAGACATGTGAGAGGGTAAGATTGATACATAGCCGTGTGTAGACATGTGAGAGGTAAGATTGATACATAGCCGTGTGTAGACATGTGAGAGGGTATGATTGATACATAGCCGTGTGTAGACATGTGAGGGGGTAAGATTGATACATAGCCATGTGTAGACATGTGAGAGGGTAAGAGTGATACATAGCCATGTGTTGACATGTGAGAGGGTATGACTGATACATAGCCATGTGTAGACATGTGAGAGGGTAGAATTGATACATAGCCGTGTGTAGACATGTGAGGAGGTAAGATTGATACATAGCCATGTGTAGACATGTGAGGAGGTATGTTTGATACATAGCAGTGTGTAGACATGTGAGAGGGTATGATCGATACATAGCCATGTGTAGACATGTGAGAGGGTAGAATTGATACATAGCCGTGTGTAGACATGTGAGGAGGTAAGATTGATACATAGCCATGTGTAGACATGTGAGGAGGTATGTTTGATACGTAGCAGTGTGTAGACATGTGAGAGGGTATGATTGATACATAGCCATGTGTAGACATATGAGGGGGTAAGATTGATACATAGCCATGTGTAGACATGTGTGAGGGTATGATTGATACATAGCCGTGTGTAGACATGTGAGGGGGTATGATTGATACATAGCCGTGTGTAGACATGTGAGGGGGTAAGATTGATACATAGCCGTGTGTAGACATGTGAGAGTTAAGATTGATACATAGCCATGTGTAGACATGTGAGAGGGTATGATTGATATATAGCCATGTGTAGACATGTGAGAGGGTAAGATTGATACATAGCCGTGTGTAGACATGTGAGAGGGTATGACTGATACATAGCCGTGTGTAGACATGTGAGAGGGTATGATTGATACATAGCCGTGTGTAGACATGTGAGGGGGTAAGATTGATACATAGCCGTGTGTAGACATGTGAGGGTATGATTGATACATAGCCATGTGTAGACATGTGAGAGGTATGATTGATACATAGCCGTGTGTAGACATGTGAGAGGGTATGACTGATACATAGCCATGTGTAGACATGTGAGAGGGTATGATTGATACATAGCCGTGTGTAGACATGTGAGAGGTATGATTGATACATAGCCGTGTGTAGACATGTGAGCCGTGTGGGGTAAGATTGATACATAGCCGTGTGTAGACATGTGAGGGTATGATTGATACATAGCCATGTGTAGACATGTGAGAGGTATGATTGATACATAGCCGTGTGTAGACATGTGAGAGGGTATGACTGATACATAGCCATGTGTAGACATGTGAGGGTATGATTGATACATAGCCGTGTGTAGACATGTGAGAGGTATGATTGATACATAGCCGTGTGTAGACATGTGAGAGGTAAGACTGATACATAGCCGTGTGTAGACATGTGAGAGGGTATGACTGATACATAGCCATGTGTAGACATGTGAGGGTATGATTGATACATAGCCGTGTGTAGACATGTGAGAGGTATGATTGATACATAGCCGTGTGTAGACATGTGAGAGGTAAGACTGATACATAGCCGTGTGTAGACATGTGAGAGGGTATGACTGATACATAGCCTTGTGTAGACATGTGAGGGTATGATTGATACATAGCCGTGTGTAGACATGTGAGAGGTATGATTGATACATAGCCGTGTGTAGACATGTGAGAGGTATGATTGATACATAGCCGTGTGTAGACATGTGAGAGGGTATGACTGATACATAGCCATGTGTAGACATGTGAGGGTATGATTGATACATAGCCATGTGTAGACATGTGAGAGGGTATGACTGATACATAGCCGTGTGTAGACATGTGAGAGGTAAGATTGATACATAGCCGTGTGTAGACATGTGAGAGGTAAGATTGATACATAGCCGTGTGTAGACATGTGAGAGGGTAAGATTGATATATAGCCGTGTGTAGACATGTGAGAGGTAAGATTGATACATAGCCGTGTGTAGACATGTGAGAGGTAAGACTGATACATAGCCGTGGATAGACATGTGAGGGGTATGATTGATACATAGCCGTGTGTAGACATGTGAGAGGGTATGACTGATACATAGCCATGTGTAGACATGTGAGGGGGTAAGATTGATACATAGCCGTGTGTAGACATGTGAGAGGTAAGATTGATACATAGCCGTGTGTAGACATGTGAGAGGTAAGATTGATACATAGCCGTGTGTAGACATGTGAGAGGGTAAGATTGATATATAGCCGTGTGTAGACATGTGAGAGGTAAGATTGATACATAGCCGTGTGTAGACATGTGTGAGGGTATGATTTATACATACGCGTGGGTAGACGCGGTTTAGAATTTAAAGTTGTTACTGAACGGATACTTACTGAAGGGTAAAGTTTTAGTACAGGGATGTAGTTTCTGTAGATATTGTTGGAATTGGCGGTAATTGGACAGACCACATTATTATTTGCGCAACTATTTGATGTCATGAATGGTACAGGAATTGCACCAATGATTCCGTGAACAGACGTTGTGACATTATTTGTTGGCACATCTGTAAAATAAATGAAATTTCTAGTATTAGAAATAATTATAACTCGCAGGAAATATTTTAACTGTCTTTTAATGAGCAATTAAGGCTTCAAAATGATATTTTTCTTTACCATTTCCACATTTGTTTAGAGCAATAGATTTTGGATTTCCACACAACACCTCTTGGAGGCCTTGGCCTACTTAACTGATGTTAAGGACAACGTTAGCCACAATTTTTGAAATTCTTGGCATACTGGTAAGTCTACCTTTCACAACATGTCTTAATTGCTTTGAAAAAACTCTATGTCGTTATGTTTAGTTTCAGTGACATACGTGAGCTTGCCTAACTTCCCTGCCTAGAAATTGGGCTTTATATTTGCACTATCTCCTTCCGTCAGGGCAATATGCAAAACCGTGTTGGAGTGACATTTCCTATATCATTTGAAATATTACCACCTTTTGATGGCAGCATGTCGCCTAGTGTGTGGTTCTTCCTTTGACCCCGATCATAAGAATACAAACTCGATGTATCTTTTAAGATAATTCTTCCTTTATCATTTGGCCTAGTGCCGCCATAGTTGCATAATAGATACATATTAGGTTGGGAATTCTTTTGCGCCTTAAAATGCTGACACTATAACCTTGGACTTAACCTTTGATAGATTGTCCAAGCCATATTTCTAACTCAGTGCTACTAATATTGCTCAATAAATGTGCATTGATATCGCTCTGTGTCATGTGTTTACATTCATCACGGCAGTGGCACTTACAATTTTTTAAAGGCACTGATAATGTCTTTGTCTACTGCGAACATTCTTTAGCGACAGCCTTTTCGGAAGTTGCCATATTAAAGCGATCTGAAGTAATTCTTTGGCGACATCTGTTTTGGACCCGGTCTACTTACTTGACTTGAAGTAATTCTTTGGCGACATCTGTTTTGGACCTTGTATACTTACTTGACTTGAAGTAATTCTTTGGCGACATCTGTTTTGGACCCTGTATACTTACTTGACTTGAAGTAATTCTTTGGCGACATCTGTTTTGGACCCGGTCGACTAACTTGACTTGAAGTAATTCTTTGGCGACATCTGTTTTGGACCCGGTCTACTTACTTGACTTGAAGTAATTCTTTGGCGACATCTGTTTTGGACCCTGTATACTTACTTGACTTGAAGTAATTCTTTGGCGACATCTGTTTTGGACCCTGTATACTTACTTGACTTGAAGTAATTCTTTGGCGACATCTGTTTTGGACCCGGTCGACTAACTTGACTTGAAGTTAGTTGTTAGTGACCCCTGTTCTAGAGCTTACTTTACTTACTTGACGTAAATTCAACCTCTACTGACACATTCGTCCCCCGGATCAAGACGCATGGCTCCTGTGGACATGGGTTTACCGTTATCCTAGTTATTCGACCTGACGTTGATCCTGAAATGACACGGAAACGAGTTTATATTACATGTATGTATGTATGTATGTATGTGTGTGTGTGTGTGTGTGTGTGTGAGGGTGTTTGTGTGAGGGTGTGTGTGTAAAATAATACACAAATATCAATTTCTCAGAATAATCACAATTCAATTTCAAATTTTAGAAAAGCAGGATTGCAAAATATGAAAAAGTGAAAGATCTACACGGAGAGTCTTGAAAAGTACAAGAAGAATGAGACCACGAGTTCGGGAAGAGTAAGCATCTTCTGTTTCATCGACGACACTCAATGTAAACCTTGTCAAATGGAGTAAGTAATGTCATGCTCCCAAAAGAGCACTCGGGGTAAACAACATTAGAATCAACAGGCAAACTAATGAGCTTCAAACATGTCCAACTTCATATCTCAGAAGGAAAAAGAATTTAGGTAAATAATTTCCAAATGAGATTAATATGTCGACGGTGAAACTTTACCATCGTTTTTATCAACCCATACGTTTTGAAGCCGTGTGTTGTGAGTTTATCTGCCGTGCTATTGAAAACAAGTACATGAATATCGATCAACTGCAACATGTATGTGAAAACCATAACTTCAGAAATAGACACTAAATTTACAATATAGGATTGGAAATCGTCGGGGTTATCATAAAGCTTGGTACAAAACTATCCTTGGTTATTTCGTTTTAGGAAAAGATTGAGGTAAGCGGATGAGGTAGAAGAGACTACCCTTTCCTTGATTTCCGATTCTGGAGGGTATGTACAACGGCCATAGCAAATAAATTTCTTATTATTTAAAGACGTCAGTGATATATATAAAAGTAAAACTGAAGGACTTCGCAAGGTCATTGTTAATCTTACATAAATTTAGCTTTGTACGTAAATAAAAAACAAGACTGTCAAAAAGAGCCATACCGCCAAACTCGACCAAGATACTGTGAACCAGATTATTTTCTTCCTTTCATCTTCCTCTGTTTTATTTCTCTTTTGATTTAGATTCGCTTTAGTATAGTTAACAACTATATATTTATATTACTTTTCTTTGAAAAGAAAGCTATTGTAACAAGAAAACAAATATGTCCGTCCAGTTTGGAATTAAGTATGATAGTGTATAGATCGCAAAAATCTAAAAAAAGAAATATTTCTAGAATAGAGTAGTAAAGATTGATGAAAAACTCTTTAGAGTTTATTTAAAAAAAATCGCATACCACTAATTCCGCTTCTTGAGTAAACAGTTTCACAATGATAATATAACCCTGATTTGATACCATAGTTTACATTACGAAAAATGCGCAGTCTTCATTCAACCAGAAAATATCTCTGATATTATATATATATTCCTGGAGTGATTTTTTATATAGTACGTCTGTTGTCAAAATGAAATAGCAATTTAAAAGAATTGAAATGCTTCGTATTTATCAACACCGCACGATGTAAAATTTATGAATGAAAACAATTCAAATTTCTTGCTCGTTCACATTTTCTTATTCAGCTATTCCATTGTGGAAAACAACGAATTTTGATTATGTTGAAATTACCTGAGCCAAACTATTGAATGGTGATTACAGTCCTGGTATTTATGCAACAGGAATCATTACTCAGGAAGAATTGCATGGTAAGAAATATGCACGTCCAGTAAAAGTCAAGACTACATGAGGAACATACTCAATTATTACACATAACCTGGTCTTATTCTCGTTGTACTTCTTCGTGAGAGTCCGTGTAGATATCTCTTTTGTTCATATTTCGCCTTAGTTTTTAATTTCTTCTACTCTTCCAGCTGGTTGCTTGAGAAGGTACAAATCACCATTTAAATTGTTATCCATACTAGCAACACGCCAATATAAAAATCCCTAAATTTCCAAATAATAGCAAATGGTCAATGCTTTCGTGACAGAATATCTAGATTTTTCACGGGTGCAAAGCAAGAGTGAAAAGTGTCAGTATATCCTGTCATATGAGTACACGAACAGCTGAAATACCAATACCTACGAGATGCTCTACCATGTTATGCTGTTATCAGATACGCATCACAAAACTATTTTAGATACCAAATAAGTGAAAACCCGAAATGTTGACGATGTTTGTCGAAAATCCAGTTCATTCAACCTTCACATCATAAAGAATGTGGAATTAAATGTCTGAATTGACAAATTCATATATTTCACTGGCAAAAATGTAATAAAAACGTCTTTTTTTGGAATCTTGAGTTCATTATTTGAAAAAATAAGATAAAGAATGTTGTTTATGAAGATAAAGACTTACCACAATCTTTGTATGTATTAACAGCGTTTATGGCAGAGAAGGTAGCAACAACAAGCAAAATGGCCAAAGTATTCATCTTGCAGGCCGGTTTGAGACTCGAACAGATTTTCAATATATTTATATGGTCTGATGTCTGGAACGTGAGATGGTCCGATTACTCAGGTCAGCATGATCGGTTCTTATTTGCTTATAAATGTGGCGCGATGTTTCGCCCTAGTTAAGGTAATCCCCTAGCTAACCTTATCGGTGATGGTGTATTTCTATCACACCGAACTGTTGACGGGTGCCAACCGGATATTGTTTATGTAAACACAGCTCTAGAATGATTGCGATAAAGAGATCGAAAATCTTATGTTCCCCTTAAGAACTTGAACTCGTATATCACCTGTCTTGTCATCTCGTCAATTTTGCAGAATACCCTCTATTATAACATTGACGACTGTGGATTTTGAGCTTAAATTCTTTCTGAGGCATTTCAGTCGTAATGCTGTAATTGTGACCTTGAGGTATACCTACGGTGTATATGATACTGTGTGAATCAAATACATATAGCTAATTCTTAGATATATCAAGACGATCAGATAGTAACGAGATTGATGAATCTACGTCCCGACCACCGCACTAGTATAACAAGATGGATTAAAATAGTTAAAAAGACTTTTTTCATTAAAATATTCATAGAACCTGTCACAACTTCAATTTTCAAACAAAAGATTAAAAACACAAGCTTTACAGTTTACAAAAACAAGGACATATTCTTATGATATATCAATATACTTATCAACTAAAATATTTGAAATACCAACTAGTGCATATGTTATGAATCATGATCAACCTCATTGTATATTTATATATATATCTCTGAAGTAGAAATATGGTCATGCGTAGATATAAACATTGTTTTTCTTAGATTACGAAGTCGTCGTTTGACGTTGTCACGACAACGGAAAGTATACCTTAAAAATTATGATCGAATGTGTGTATCATTTCTCTCGACTTACATTTATTTGTACATATTCCATATCAGTGACGTTTCATAAATAAATTAGTTCAACTATAATTACTGGTTTGTGAATTCTTTATTAGAACACCATACTCGAAAAAAGAAGCTGTAATTTCCCTTATGCAATATGGAATGTCATTTCTTTGTGTTGTATGGAATGGCTTTGCCGCCTGCTTCAAATTTATTCAACCATTTTTTTTATTTAATGAGATTGCTTTCCATAACAATCAACATAAGGTTACGTAACTTTTAATAAGTTTACTGTGTTTGAATTCAACAGTCATTTT
This sequence comes from Ylistrum balloti, assembly GCF_031769215.1. Lineage (NCBI taxonomy): Eukaryota > Metazoa > Mollusca > Bivalvia > Pectinida > Pectinidae > Ylistrum > Ylistrum balloti. Next base: position 1,935,428 of record NW_026782484.1, read on the forward strand.
TGGCACTTCAGAATGATATCCTAGTTTTGTTTTGTGAATGTTATTATTTTTTAGTTACCTATACATAAAACAACGATCGGGGTGAAACTATTCCACCAGATCAATGCCCCTGTTCACAAGTCTATCATCAACGATTGTGGCTCTGAATTGATTGAGTATCCGCCTTATTCGCATTTTCTCGCTTCATCAGATTTTCAGCTATTTCCAAATTGAAAAAAGGTAATTTCCGGTACCCTCTTTCGGCCATACATGCAGCGGAAGATTTTCTGGACGGTCAAAAAGAAAACTTCTTTAAAAGAGGCATGGAGATACTTTAACATCGCTGACAAAAATGTATAGATACTGAAGTAGATTATGTTGAAAAATTATACAATATGTCAATATATATATAAGTAAAGCTCACAGCTTATCAATCAGCTTTCGTAGGTATGAGGGCCAATATCGTCTGTTAAAGAACAGTCTGAAGAAGAATTTACATACTGGTCAGCATTCCTTAAATCACTGACGTGATAGCCGCCATATCAGATGACGACGTCGGTGTAGAAATATGCACGGTTCTCGATATGCTGCAGTCATGGACAACTGTCTCGCCCTCCATTCCGACTGCGCCAACAAGTCACAAGACTGTCACATAGGTGTAGGTGCCGCTTTCCACCGTTTAATTGCTGTTTCTAAATAGAGTCCTTTCATGTCGAGTTTCCTCAGAGACATACTAAATGTCGAACCTCTCATGTCAAGTTCGATGAGAATCTATTTAAGTAGCATAGAGCGCTGACAATGATTTTCTAAAAAAAGTTAGTGACCTTGACCTTAAACTAACAACCTTAAAACTTTTTCATTTCTAAATGTTTTAAAATTGTGTGAGTATAGATAAAAAAAATCCTCAATTTGTGAAGCTGGTAGAGCGATGATTATGGGACGGACGGACTGACGGACGGACGGACGGACTGCAAAATAAACTATTTCACTCTTGCTTTAATCTAGTATATCGATCACCTTTGTATATTAAACACTACGCAGAAAAATAGCGATATTTTGCTATTTCATCATTAAAGTTCATTTCGTCATCGCAGTATCACATTTGACATCACCATTATCACACAATGGGTAATTGTCACATTTTGTGTACTTGTGAGACAGCATGACATAATCTTAATTGTAATGAATTTTTGGTTTTTGTAACGTCCCTTGAGCAACCGGGGTAATTTTGAGGCGCAGTCTCCATGTAGTAACTGGTGGTTGCCTCACATAACAACAAGTTAGAGACCGCCACATGCTATACAAAGCATATACGAAATTCTCGTCTTAAAAACAATTTCGTAATGGGAACTGATATTGATATATGCAAACTTGTAAGCTTTCTACATATTAAGATTCCATGTTAAGGTTTCACATCAAAAACTGGCCTACAATATCAATGTGTGAAAAACAATCAACGACTGAGAGAGATGAACATGGCGACATAGATGGAAACTGAAAACAGAATAAAAATGTGCGACCACAAGAGAGGAACTTGATATGCAAGTTACGACCGAGTTAGGAACTGTAAAACTACAAGATAAATATCTTTACAACGCAAACGAGAGAGGAACATTACACGACTGCAAGGAAAGGCAAATGATAACAATGAATGCCAAGTAATAAAGATACAAACGAAAGTAAGATGAGAAACTAGCGACGGGAAAGATAAGTATAAACACGAGAGATACAATGATCATATCACAACTAAGAGAGAAAAACATCTATGTGAGAGGAACTAGATGACAACATCTATGTGAGAGGAACTAGATGGCAACATCTATGTGAGAGGAACTAGATGACAACATCTATGTGAGAGGAACTAGATGGCAACATCTATGGTAGAGGAACTAGATGACAACATCTATGTGAGAGGAACTAGATGACAACATCTATGTGAGAGGAACTAGATGACAACATCTATGTGAGAGGAACTAGATGGCAACATCTATGGTAGAGGAACTAGATGACAACATCTATGTGAGAGGAACTAGATGGCAACATCTATGGTAGAGGAACTAGATGACAACATCTATGTGAGAGGAACTAGATGACAACATCTATGTGAGAGGAACTAGATGACAACATCTATGTGAGAGGAACTAGGTGACAGCATCTATGTGAGAGGAACTAGATGACAACATCTATGGAAGAGGAACTAGGTGACAACATCTATGTGAGAGGAACTAGATGGCAACATCTATGTGAGAGGAACTAGATGACAACATCTATGTGAGAGGAACTAGATGGCAACATCTATGGTAGAGGAACTAGATGACAACATCTATGTGAGAGGAACTAGATGACAACATCTATGTGAGAGGAACTAGATGACAACATATATGTGAGAGGAACTAGGTGACAACATCTATGGTAGAGGAACTAGATGGCAACATCTATGGTAGAGGAACTAGGTGACAACATATATGTGAGAGGAACTAGGTGACAACATCTATGTGAGAGGAACTAGATGACAACATCTATTTGAGAGGAACTAAATGACAACATCTATGTGAGAGGAACTAGATGACAACATCTATGTGAGAGGAACTAGATGGCAACATCTATGGTAGAGGAACTAGGTGACAACATATATTTGAGAGGAACTTTATGACAACATCTATGGTAGAGGAACCAGATGACATATATTTGAGAGGATCTTCATGGCAACATCCATGAGAGAGGAACTTGGTGTTAACATCTAGGAGAAAGAAACATGGCAATGGCAAGAGTAAGAGAGAAATATCCCAATATGAAAAAAAAACCCAATGAGAATAATATTACAATATTAAGCTAATAAAGATAATGATCATAACATGACTACAACGACAAAAGATTGGAATATCGTATCGTTGCAACATATACGAGATGGAAATATACCATCAACAGAACGAAAGAAAAAAAGACATTTCCCATGCTCATGAAGTGGACTGAGGTTCTGTTTTTCGTGATGTCTAACAGACAAAAGTCATGCTCTTGACGGTGTATCTTTACCCACATTACATCTGTACCTAAACAAGCTGATAGCATCTCCGAGCACAATAACAACCACCACACTTATCAGGACCCCGGCGCCTAGTGATGCTCCCACAGTCGTGGCGCTCACGCGTTTATCGGGCGCACTGGTCAGTGATCGTATGTAAGAAGATGTTACTTTCTTATCTATAGTAAGTTCTTTCTTGAGTTCGTTTAGTTTTTCTTCTATCGTTTTATTGGAAGTTGGCACTTGTACACATCGACAATGGCACTGAGATATGGGTCCAACGCTTGTGGTATCTGTAGTTGTTGTCGTTTCTGAAGTTGTAGCGGTTTCCGGAGTTGTATTGGTTGTCGGTGTTGTAATAGTTGTCGGTGTTGTAGTAGTTGTCGGTGTTGTCGGAGTTGTCTGAGTTGTAGTGGTGGTTTGAGTTGTTGGTGTTGTCTGAGTTGTAGTGGTGGTTGGAGTTGTTGGTGTTGTCTGAGTTGTAGTGGTGATTGGAGTTGTAATGGTTGTTGGAGTTGTAGTGGTGGTTGGAGTTGTAGTAGTTGATGGAGTCGTAGTAGTTGTTGGTGTCGTAGTGGTTGTTGGAGTCGTAGTGGTTGTTGGAGTTGTAGTGGTTGTTGGAGTTGTAGTAGTTGTTGGAGTTGTAGTAGTTGTTGGAGTCGTAGTGGCTGTTGGTGTTGTAGTAGTTGTTGGTGTTGTAGTGGTTGTTTGAGTTGTTGTTGGTGGTGTTGTAGTCAATAAAGAGCAAACTGCTGCATCCGTACTTGAACTGGGGATGGACCCGGTTACTACTCCGGGTTCTGAAATAAAACCAATCACAACAGTATTACATTAGGCAGAATTATAAATACATATACTTGATATATCAGATGTTTTATTTTAGGATATCAAGAACTAAGGTTCATACTGTTAACATTTGCTTTACATTTCTACACAACAGGATTTGGTGTAACGGTGAAAGAGAAAAAATCTTTCGGAATGAAATCGGCACGGATGAAAATTTCTGCATTCACCCCAAGTGCCCTGGATATATCGCCACATAAAGTCATCACGTCACAACATATACACAAGTAACAGAAACGTCAACGTCACAATAATTGCATGATAGATCACTCGCTGAAGAACGCAGAATTCTCCTCGTTTTTTAAAGTTCTACTTAACAGTAAACCAGCATTTCTGTGGACTTTCTTTCACTTTTATCAGCGGAATATCATTTTGACATATAAGCTTAGCACTTTTCAGGCATTTCCTGACTTATATTTTCTCAAATGTATAGTTCAATTTTCAGTGCGACGATACTCACCATAACACGATTCAAATGACGTGCTTCAAGTGTAAACCTAAAGAATAAATCTCACCGTCATAACATCTTTTCCAGCTGACGAAAGAATCCAGACCGTGGTCGGTGATGTGATTTTCGTTGCAAGAAACCTGGTATTCGGATGTGTCAGCATCGAATCGGAATGGCTCTTCATGGATAGACGGAGCACATTTCTGGCTACTGTTAATGTAGGTGACAGCCCAGCACTCGCCATTTCTTTTACTCCTCGCCATTATTTCACTACAGTACTTCTCGCACGCGCTTCTATTTGGTGTAGTAATAATCCAAGAATCGTCAACCCCTTTTGTACAGGCACCCTCAGTGCTATCTCGTTCGTAAGTACAAGGACCTGTCTCAGAAATGTAAAGATGCCATCTAGAAGTCGCTTGGTTATATTGTATTGATACATAACGATAGAACATCTGTTGATGAAATAGCCAACGGAAGTACAACACAAAATGATGAAGAATGTCAAAATAAGCGATTATACTGTAGCTTAGCACTATACATCTCAAGAAAATTGATGTCATTGTATAATCTCTGCAAACATTTGTGGAGATATTGATATTAAAATAGAATTTTAAGGGTTTACATGCAACAAATAATTTCTAAAAATACATGAACATTTACTTTATACGAACCATGTCGTTTAACCAGCCACGTGGTTCCAGATAACATCTCGACCTTTAACACGAACAGGTCTCCACATTGTCACATAAAACAAGTTCATGGTAATGCATGTTAAATGTCAGAGATTATATAGCAACAATATTCGCTTGTGTGTCTTTTGTGAAATCGTTGTAACTTTGACCATGTTGTATTTCATCAATGAAATAATATTTTCTATTGTTTTTGATGATCAAAATGCGCTGCTGATATTCGCTGCTTTCCTATGCACTTTCGACACACAAACTACAATTTGATGAAGTCCCTTAGTACTGCTTCATGATTATACTTTTGTGAAATGATTGATGAGATACAAGGCAATACTGAACAAATTATATAAAATTTCGAATGTATAATACAAGGAGACACATGCATGACACGTGGCAACATACGTTTTGAAAAGATTGCTATTGTATTTGCCATTCCTGAAAATCCTCATGTAGCATTTCAGCTTGATTGGACAATATGTGAACTTTGACCTATCAAATGCCATGATTATGGTTCCACAGTAATGGTGATGGAAACACCTAATTTGTCAGATTATAGGCTTCCTATCTTAACTCAAGGACTGGTGAGCTATACGCTATTACACATGTGTTGAGTTACTGGGATACTTTACCGACCAAATTTTCAGCAAAGCAACGTGTATGCACATTAACAATGTGTGCTTAATATTCATGTAAAGTTTCATTTAAATTAGTTTAAGAGATGTTGCTCAATCGAATCTGCTCTTGGTAATCAAAGCAACCAATTGACAACCAATGTTTTGGAAAATAGTACCATTTCACAAAATCCTTATCTGCACACAGAATCCTCCATCATAGATTTATAGTAGTGGTTCTGGAAACACAAAATATTTCAACTAAGAGATCTCCATACTTTGACCACTTCATCAAGTTTGAATGAAGTTGATCTAAGAGCAGAGTGCCTAGTGACTAGACAAGCTGTCGTTGCGGGGGTATATTTTCCTGATCGTGTTATGCTGTTATTGATAAAGATAGACATTTGATTACAAAACTGTGTTTCTATCGTTGTATTTTATCAAGAAGGAAAACATCTTCTTACCAATGTCCTCTTGGCAGACCGCCTTAAAGCCGTTTAGCATGCAATCGACCAACTCCCATTTCATATCACCTTTTTGCGCTCTGCCACAAAGTTCAGTTCCATCAAGACTACCAGAAGCAGGAATACCGTCCTTGAATCGTTCGAACGAGGTTACATCGACCGTTTCACAACTGCCATCCCATATAAATGATGGTGTGAGGTAATTCATTACGTACATACCGAACCAGTAGTCAACATCCCTACAAAAATGCATACGGAACCAGTAGTCAACATCCCTACAAAAATACATACCAAACAAGTAGTCAACATCCCTACAAAAATACATACCAAACCAGTAGTCAACATCCCTACAAAAATACATACCAAACAAGTAGTCAACGTCCCTACAAAAATACATACCAAACCAGTAGTCAACATCCCTACAAAAATACATACCAAACAAGTAGTCAACGTCCCTACAAAAATACATACAGAACCAGTAGTCAACATCCCTACAAAAATACATACCAAACCAGTAGTCAACATTCCTACAAAAATACATACCAAACAAGTAGTCAACGTCCCTACAAAAATACATACCAAACAAGTAGTCAACGTCCCTACAAAAATACACATCGAACCAATAGTCAACGTCCCTACAAAAATACATACCAAACCAGTAGTCAACATCCCTACAAAAATACATACCAAACCAGAAGTCAACATCCCTACAAAAATACATACCAAACAAGTAGTCAACATCCCTACAAAAATACATATCGAACCAGTAGTCAACATCCCTACAAAAATACATACAGAACCAGTAGTCAACGTCCCTACAAAAATACATACAGAACCAGTAGTCAACGTCCCTACAAAAATACATACAGAACCAGTAGTCAACATCCCTACAAAAATACACATCGAACCAGTAATCAACATCCCTACAAAAATACATACAGAACCAGTAGTCAACATCCCTACAAAAATACATACAGAACCAGTAGTCAATGTCACTACAAAAATACACATCGAACCAGTAGTCAACATCCCTACAAAAATACATACAGAACTAGTAGTAAGCGTCCTTATATAAATACATCAAACCGAACCAGACCAGTAGTCAAACGTTCCTACAAAGATACATACCGACTGACTTACGTAAGAGAAATCAAAAGTTTTCATTCAAGTACATTTATGTTATCATCATGTATAAAGAAAAACACGTTTGTTTATAACCTATCAATATTAGACAGTGGCTAGAAATCAACAATAAAAATGATCAGTTTGTGGTGAAAATAAATTTCAGCATCATTTCTCCATCCTGTATTAGAAAGACAACTTATCATCAATGATCATACTTCTCCTACCTAACTACAGAGTTGAGTGTATACTTCTCCTCTTACCCATCTACAGAGTTGAGTGTATACTTCTCCTCTTACCCATCTACAGAGTGGAGTGTATACTTCTCCCCTTACCTATCTACAGAGTGGAGTGTATACTTCTCCTCTTACCCACCTACAGAGTGGAGTGTATACTTCTCCCCTTGCCTATCTACAGAGTGGAGTGTATACTTCTCCCCTTACCTATCTACTGAGTTGAGTGTGTACTTCTCCCCTTACCTATCTACAGAGTTGAGTGTATACTGACATACAATTTAAATATCGAGGATGTCAATGACGATTCTTTTAATAAAAATATACATTGCAAACATATTTATTTCGGGTGTTCAGTAGTCTTTAAATAAAGTATAAATCAGAACTAAGACTTTTGACTTATTGATGTCGTTAGAGAAAACAATATGAACTATTAAATGAGAAACTAAAACGGATATACCAATTATGTGTTTTCCAATAATTGTCGCTATCTTTGTACAATTTGACCATTTTCTGATTGGCTTCCGACTTGTCGTCCAATAGTCTTGTGTGATTGATATAGCAGTACGAGGATGCGTCATACCATGATGAATACACTGACACGAAAATCAACTTCCGCCTCAGAGTCGTGGGTGGATAGGAATTTCCAACTAGAAAATACAAGAATGTTGTAAACTCGTGAATATTTCTATATTCAACCAATATTTCATCAACTTTTGTTGCTATAGTAATAAACACTGACAAGACAGTAATGATAACATGATTATCATTATTTTCACCAATTGAAAACTCCTATATGTTTAAGAATAATCTCTTTAATACACGATTTTATATGAATTCTCAAGTGATATTTATAAAAACGCTCTCACATTACTAATTTGCTTTGATAATTCCCAAATAAATTATGGTTTAAACAAACTTTGCAAGTTTCTAGGATTGTCTTTAAATTTTGCTTTTAATAGTAAAATTTCAATGGTCAATGTGTTATCTCATCTAAAAACAAAATCATAGCCATTGTTTTCACCAACATAAAAACAAATTGCGGATTTCAACTATATTTTCTAGTGTCATTTAACCGTTGTAGAATAATTAGCAATAAACAATACCATATATGAATACGTATCTTAAGTTATGTAGCTGCACATACATTTATGGATATGAAGTATTTTTTTCATGAAAAGTGATATCAACTGTGGAACCGCTCCGATTTTGTCATCCGTCCTTACTCATTATTGCTGTTCTGCGAGTTTTTTTTTTGTTTTTGTTTTTGTTTTTTTTCAAAATGTACATTATTGAATGGAAAGCTAAACTTAAAAGTTAAAGGACACAGGAACAATATGTTTTGAATGAAATCAGTAATAATACACCAACATGAACTTATTGAAAGCATCAAACGAGTGCTTACCTGATAGATGTATTAACATTAAGCATACGAAGATTATCCCGACTTCCTGAAACAACAATTTGGAAACTCAAGGAACAACATATATCATAATAATGTCTAATACATATTCCTCCTTTCCCCGTCTCTTTTGCAATCCTAAGATTTAAATATATCAAAAGCATGTTGTTTTAATAGACCAGCGATAACACAGAGTGAAAAGTTCAGATGACACTTGGACAACCGAATTTTCACTCGTGGTCAACTCCTGTGGTCAGACGGACAAACTTACCATAAGTGGATTAACAGAACAGTCGAAGGTGTTTGTGATGAACTTCCCGATGCTGTTGTATTGTTAACCTTCTTGTTAAAAATATGCTTTTAAGGTAATCTTTCATTTTCCAATGACTACATCAGTTTGGCTTTGAAATTATTTTACGGTGCAATCCACTGTATCGCTGAGTATAAATGCTCAGATGTTGCTGATACCTAAGCGTGCGTCAATTGTCGGTAAGTCATCAATGAGTCAACATATTAATATACATTTCAATGTCTGGACTTTCAAACTTGTGTGACATTTTGTAGCATAATTATTCTATATGTTATTCGAAAAAGGACCGGCATATCCATGTAGAAAGCTTAGCGAGATAGCAACAACGCTCTATCGGGACAAGTACAGAAGCACTCATGTTTAATGTACAAAAATAATATCGATTATAACACAATCCTAGCCCGAGAGAGCCATTATTCACCGCCGTTATCGGGAATGATTCATTTCAGCGGGTTTAATAGTATAAATTAAAGCAGGAAATGTCCTTTCACCACTGCGAAAATCAAAGGTGAATTTTGATGATATACTATCAAGTAACTACGTCGGGCTGTTTTCAATTCAATTACAATAAAAAAAATTCATCTTGATTGAGAAATATAACTTTTCCGTATAAGTTAATTTCGCAAACAGAAAAAAATATTTATATCCCCAAATGATGTCATGTAGAGTCTGAAGTTAGAAAATCACACTTTATAATCTACAGAATACTTACAACAGAACAGAAAGGAATGAGTATTGGTCACAGAACGTAGACGACTAACGAACAACAGCTCTGCATAAGTTTTAGCACATTCAACATTTATGGAGCAAATTAAGTTTCAACTTTTGTTAACCAACCTAATGAAGCAGTCAACTTGCTTTCTACGTACTTAATTTTCATCTAAAAAGTCTGAAATTTGTGGAAAACCTGTTATTGAAAATTTATTTGACATATTGTTATGACTGACTGACCCCTTTGCCTGACTACAGACTGTGCTGTGTTGTACCTGGATTATACTAGTATATATTAGGCTCAGATAGATTATGGCTACTTCAATCACTATCTAGTCAAATTTAGAAAGGAGCTCAAATTCTGGAAACAGACTCAATGGTGTTTTTAAGGGTAACCCAAAAATATCTGTCAGACAGGAAAATCGTTAGCTTGTGGAGCGTCTAGAATGCCGTGTGTTTGAGCTAGAAAGAGCTAATGGTTTTCAGAAACATAAAGTCGTGCTACTGGATAAAGAAATTGTTAAAGGTCTAGACAGAATTTGAAAACTAGAGCTCAAGGAAAATGAACTTGAGCAACATAGTCGGAAAAACTAGAAGATGACAATGAAAACGAAAAAGGAGAATGAAGGGAAGTGGTGAACCTTATTAGAACACTAGAAAATGTTGGCACTTGTGAGGCAGATATAGACACAGCACACAGGCTTGGTGCATACAAAGGTAGACATTTGTGAGGCAGATATAGACAGCATACAGGCTTGGTACATACAAAGGTAGACATTTGTGAGGCAGATATAGACACAGCACACAGGCTTGGTGCATACAAAGGTAGACATTTGTGAGGCAGATATAGACAGCATACAGGCTTGGTGCATACAAAGGTAGACATTTGTGAGGCAGATATAGACAGCAAACAGGCTTGGTACATACAAAGGTAGACATTTGTGAGGCAGATATAGACAGCATACAGGCTTGATACATACAAAGGTAGACATTTATGAGGCAGATATAGTCACAGCAAACAGGCTTGGTGCATACAAAGATAGACATTTGTGAGGCAGATATAGACACAGCACACAGGCTTGGTGCATACAAAGGTAGACATTTGTGAGGCAGATATAGACAGCAAACAGGCTTGGTACATACAAAGGTAGACATTTGTGAGGCAGATATAGACAGCATACAGGCTTGGTACATACAAAGGTAGACATTTATGAGGCAGATATAGTCACAGCAAACAGGCTTGGTGCATACAAAGATGGGAAGTCACGTCCTATTATTTGTAAGTTTGTGTATCGTAGAAAGAAAATGGACATAATAAAAAGGAGAAAAGGACTGAAGGATACTGGCAAAACAATCGTAGAAGATCTGACGTAGACAAATCGACAACGTCTGAAAAAGGAGTGAAGTGGAATGTGTTGAACGTACATGAAATACGGACGGTAAACAGTTTGCCTTGCCAAAAAAAAAAAAAAAAACCAAGAAAATACGGAGACTTTTCAGTAATACTCAATTGTCAGAACGTTACCTTCTCGATGAGACAAAAAGATGACATGTACATATTCAACTCATAAAGCTCCTTCCCCTTTTACAGGCCCCGAACGTTAAGTAACATAACCAGCATACACACTCGAGTTTTCCTCATTTGATAACTAATATTGAATTCAAAATTTTACCTGCCGTAGATCTTTACTTCAAAAGCAAGGGAGTGAAATGACTTAATTTTAAATATTTCCTTTCTTCAATTTGGTTTGCTTCCAAGTTGCTTATCCTGGCACGATGAATGTCATCTTATAAGTTCACACCCTAAAGTAATTTACTTAGACTATAACGTTTCATGTAATATCAAGCAAATAGTAAAATGGATGAAAATGTTCTTTAATACATTTCCTTTATAATAATCAAGAAAAAATGGTAAAATTTTATTTAGATTTTGAGATGTATGGTATTTGTTTTTTCTCTTTCAGTTATTGCTACCTTTAATACAGTCTCGTTGTCTATCTGTGGTCTGTTAAGATGACCTTTTCAAAAGACTTGATAAAAATATATTAACATTGAAATCATAAAGAGACTTTCAGCTAATTGTCAGGGCATAGGTGACAAAAGTAAACGCCGTGATGTTTCCTCTTAAAAAATAGAAATTTCCATATTTATTGTATTCAAGATACTACTTTGACAGCAGGAACGGAAAAAAATTATGTGAATGAGGATTTACTTGCCATTTCAATTCAATTAGATGAAATTCAACATGTGTTGCAATTTTAGTTAACAAAAGTTTTGAAGTGAAAGTTATGAAGGGAAAAAGAGATGTTGAAGGGAACTTTATTGCTGTAGATTTATAAATAGCCGCCGGAAAAATGTAACGTTAATAAAAGTCTATTGACCCAATACAGACAGACCAGAGTTCTATGACATAATTTCAGAGGCTATTCAAGATTTCAACAATGCCTTCTATATAATATGTGGTGAATTTGATTTGGTTTTGATCCTGATTTAGACTATGATCAAAATTATGAATGGATCAATAATCCCAAAGCTAGAGATAAAGTGATTGAACTTATAGCAAAAGTTGCTTTAGTCGATATTTACAGACAGCAACATCCAGATAGTAGAAGTATACATGGAATAGAACTATGCCTATTATACGAACTCGTCTTGATTTCTTTTTAATATCTGATAACATGTTAAGTAATACACAGAGTGCAAATTTAGATATCAGTCTGATCATTCCTTACCTATTATATCAATTAAATTTAATGATTGCAGAAAATATATCTTTATATTATATAGACAAAATATTTTTGATCAAGAAAACCGTAATTTCACTTATGAAATTATTCCATTTGTAGAAAAAGAAAACGGGGAAACTATTTCAAAACAAGAAGATATTTTAAATGAAGTAAGAGAATTTTATGAAAAATTGTATTCAAGTGATAGTAATATTGAACATATAAATCTTGATACTTAAGTAAATAGCGATGATAATAATATTTCAAAATTAAATAAGTCAGAATCTTTACTATTAGAGGGAATGATATTTATTGAAGAAACTTCACATACTTTGTCCTCGGTCAGATGGTTTCACTGCTGAATTTTTAAAATGTTTTTGGGGTAAATTGATAAATTTTGTGATAAGATCGATTAATTATGGATTTATTAATAGTAGATTAAGTCAAAGGCCGGTAATCATTACATGTATACCTAAGGGAGACAAACCAAGGCAGTTAAAAAAAATGAAGACCAATTTCTTTACTCAATATTATATATAAAATACCCTCAGGGTCAATAGCAAGTAGACTTAAAAACTTGTAGACAAATTAATGAATAGAGAACAAACTGGTTTTATTGCAGGTAGGTATATCAAGGGAATTACAAGGCTAATTTATGATATCATGGAGCATGCGGAAGAAAATGAAATGCCTAGTATGCTTTTATTCATAGATTTTGAAAAGGCCTTCGATTATGTTGGTTGGGATTTTATCAATAATATTCTTTCATGTTTTGTTATTTTTGAGTTGATATAAGCAAGTAGATAAAACTCGACATGCCAGTGTATCTTCTTCTATAAATCAAGGAAGCACTCTTTCATAAGACAGGTTGTCTTCAGGAGAACCTATTGCTTCTTATATTTTCATATTATGTGTTGTAATATTTACTATTAGAATATCCATTGTATAAACATAGATAACGTTCCAGTTCTATTATCACAATATGCAGATGATACATAAATTATTTTAGAATATCTTTAAAGGAATCGTTCCATGAACTAAATAACTTTGCAAAATGTTTTTGTCTAAAAGTAAATAAAGGCAAAACACAGGAATAAATATAGCATTGACATTTAATTTCCAGAGTGGAATTTACCAATGAGAATTACTAAATTTACAGTGTTAGGTATTGTGTTTGATATGGACCTACACCAAATTCCGAGACTTAACTATGTTAAAAAATTGGTAAAGCTTAAAATCATTAATTAACACCTGGAACACGATTCTTACACTTCTTGGAAGACTACATATCCCTTTTCATATCTCAATTCAACAATCTTTTCATATCCATGCCAAATCCATGCGATTTTTTTTTATAAGAAACGGGACTTACAATGATACACTTACAATCTTTTGTTGACTCATTGAAACTGCCTGGTGACGTAGGCTGTATACAACAGATGGAAAATGACATATATTCTTTGACAGATATGGAAACTAGGATATTTTAGCAAGTTATGGTAATAATTATAATCATAAATGCCAACAAAACTGTAAAAATTCATTTTGGAAAGACATATCAAAAAATGGATTGCCTTGAATATACATATGAAGCCATTCTTAAAATTGCCCTAATAATCAAAGAAAGAGCAGTTGACAAAATGCGGCTGCCAGAGTGAATGCTAAGGACGATGCAAATGCTATGGCTTCAGCCTGAAGGGTGCACAGTTGTGTGCCTGCAAATGTGAGGACTAAAAGAAGAACCTATCGAAGCTGTACATCTACAGCAAGTCGTTTCCTGACTCAAACAACACACAAGTAAATCAGTTTCTTCTTCACATTGTTCGAAAACACAGAATTGAAGTTAACATTACGTACCCTATATGTTGAGAAAGTGCAATCCCCATTATATCATTATAATGTTCAGTAATTTTTTAAAGATGATATTTTTTACTGCTGTAAAAAAAGAACAGTACGTTACTTGGACAAGGAGAACTTTTCCATATCAGAAAGCAGATATTATTCTAATGGTTCACAGTGGTTATCAATTAACATTGAATATCGAATTCAAAATTTGCAAGGGATTGATATTGGTTATCCCAATAAATACTCATATCGATCGATCAAGCACCATAACTGTTTAATTACATTTTGGTATCAAAATTGGTACGATCCTATACCATTGAAATTACATCATATTCCATAATATTTATCACAGCATCATGAATGCAGCACCTTTGATAAAACGTTCTTTTACTCTCTCGTGCCACTTCCCGGACTTATGTCGGATATATTGGAATTACGTGATGTCATAGAATACTTGCACGAGTATGCAATATGATATTTTATCACTGTCACAAAGTGCAATTCGACGTTTACAAGAATAACACGTGATTGCGTGTAGACCAATCAGCATCTGACACAAAACTGAAAATATGCGCCACGAATCGTCGACTTTAACAATACCTAGAAAATCATGGCCTAATCACAATTTAACAGAGAGAAAACACTTGTCATTTGTCCTTTCACGATAGGCGAGGTGCACACCGCTGGAAAGGGAAAACACAGGTCATTGGTCCTTTTACGATAGGCGAGGTGCACACCGCTGGAGACCATTTCAATTTAACAGAGAGAAAACACAGGTCATTTGTCCTTTCACGATAGGCGAGGTGCACACCGCTGGAGACCATTTCAATTTAACAGAGAGAAAACACTTGTCATTTGTCCTTTCACGATAGGCGAGGTGCACACCGCAGGAGGCCATTTTAATTTGAAAAAGGGAAAACACTTGTCATTTGTCCTTTTACGATAGGCGAGGTGCACACCGCAGGAGGCCATTTTAATTTAACAGAGAGAAAATATTTGTCATTTGTCCTTTCACGATAGGCGAGGTGCACACCGCAGGAAAGGGAAAACACAGGTCATTTGTCCTTTCACGATAGGCGAGGTGCACACCGCAGGAGGCCATTTTAATTTGAAAGAGAGAAAACACTTGTCATTTGTCCTTTTACGATAGGCGAGGTGCACACCGCAGGAGGCCATTTTAATTTGAAAGAGAGAAAACACTTGTCATTTGTCCTTTCACGATAGGCGAGGTGCACACCACTGGAGACCATTTTAATTTAACAGAGAGAAAACACTGGTCATTTGTCCTTTTACGATAGGCGTGGTGCACACCGCAGGAGGCCATTTTAATTTGAAAGAGAGAAAACACTTGTCATTTGTCCTTTTACGATAGACGAGGTGCACACCGCAAGAGACCATTTCAATTTAACAGAGAGAAAACGGAAAACACTTGGCAATCGTCCTTGTTTACGACAGTCGAGATGTATGCTGGTATCAATTATAACTGCGTAAAAAATGTTTGAATGATGTGTTGGATGCGGTATTAAAAAGCTACACGTTTCATGTGACTGCCTGATAAGTCTCTGTCACCATGTCATCAATCACCACAATTAATCTAGTCGATCCTGACGTATCGTTGATTCGTTCATGCGACGTAACAATGATAGAAAATTGGTGAAATCTCGTATCCACGGAAACGAACAACTGATAAGCATGTTGTTATACCTGAATGCATGATAGTAGCCAGGTAATCAATAATCAATTTAGTGACAGACCTTTTTTCTACCTTCAGACTAGCATCGGGGTATGTCACTCCAATGATTCACTACTAAAATCTAAATAGTTTCCTGCTGTTGGGTGGCTAAAGAACGTCATGCAAGAGTATCCTGATGGGAAACTGTATAACGATTTTTATCTATCAATATATACCATAGTGTCGGATTCGTGTGAGTGTGGAGGTCGTCTGTAGTCAGAATGTATGGCTGTGTTTGCAGATCATATTTTTTTAAAACTGCAAACATTTTGATATTGCCAGTTTGCCAAAAGCACCAACCTATCTTGCAGCCAAGGAAACCGTCTTTTCTTCACTTTATCCGATCTTATGATAACTGACTAATGATAAGAATGTTTGTCCAGGTCCCGTCACTTTACTAACAGCCATAACTTAAAAATGATTGAAACATTCGCGATTTTGTGAATTCAACAAGTTCCCGATAATTTACTTTCTGTTTTATAATTCTGAGTCCCCTTTGAAAGATTTAAAGTACGTGGTATTTATCTACACCCCAAGGGAGTCCCATATCAGTTGGTTAATTTGGCATATACAGGTGAACTTACCGCATGAGGGACTTGAAATTTAAAACGAAAAGAGAACACAATTCTGCTTTCCTTGATCCTGATGTCAAATCAACACTTGAAAATTTACATGATAGGTATATTGCTTGCCTGCAAACAAGACTTTGTATTACACCTTGTTTACATGTTTCTGCTTATGAAAAGAACTAGAATTGCCCGAGAACTAGGAAAACCCCTCCCTATACATTATCCAGTCTTCCTTATGCCTTATCCTTCTGGAAAGCCACAACCATGTCGAAGTTGATTCGATATTTAAAGATTTGTTCTCAATAACACGATTTATGTGCAATAAAAGGTATGTTCGTAAAGGGGTATGTATGGGGACCTTCTGTTACAATATATGTATCAATTTGTGAAAACCTAAAATTAATTTTTGTTGCAATTTGTTTGATAAAAAAAACCATCAAATGATTGGATCATAAAGACCTTCCTCGTTTTTATTGGATAAGTAAAGCTCAAATGAATATATGTAAACAATATTTTATTCCTGTCTCGGCTAGTTGCTCAACCAAGTCTTTATCCAAGCTTATTTTAAATTATAGCTTGAATTATAGATCATGATAATAGTCAAGCACAAAGATAAAATATATTGACATTGGAAATGTAAAAAAGTTGGCTGACAATGTCCTTATTGGCAAGATCTTTCAACAGACAACTGGTAAATTCTTTGGGAATAATTGTGCCTCCCTTTTGTCTGGCTAGAATTTGGGGACCTAATTTACTATGGAGTTCAGAAATGATAGCAAAGGTGTTGCATTTAATTTTCTTTCCTGATATTGATGGAATGTTGTTGTTTAATATCAAGAAAATCGTTTATCACACTAATCCGATAAAAACAACAACACCATAAGATAAATTGAAGTATGTATGTATGTATGTTCCTTCAACATTATTACATGAACATCCACTATAAATATCAACATCGTCGCGATTTACGGATTGACATGCTTCTTTTTGTTATAAGTAAAACGTTTACATTCGTTTCAGTTAGCATTCTAGTCTCTTACCTAAAATTACATTGTAACATATGTTAAAAAGTGTGTGTAATGTAAATACGGAATCACACATATAAAACGCTGCAATAGCGACAGAGATATATAACTATTGTTGTAAGGATTAAACGTAATATTTGAAACATAAAAAAATTAAAAAAAAACATGTAACCTGCATGTCACGTTTATTTTATTTCATTTTTAGAATGGGTGACACGGTTCAGAATATACACATGAACCTGACGTCGTTCTGAAACTATCTGAAGTATGAAAATTACTAATTCTATTGAATTATTTGGTTACTGAGAAAACAAAATCCATGTTGATTGGCACTTACCAAATCCAAAAATCCAAAGTGACAGAAAGGAAAGTCAAATTCTAGATTGGAAGGTGCACTACTACTAATACTACTACTACTACTACTACTACTACTACTACTACTACTACTACTAATAATAATAATAATAGTCTTTATTTATACTTGACCAGAAGGTAGACGAGTATTTGACTCATTCTGTTATCAAGTATAAATAAAGACTATTATTATTATTATTATTATTATTAGTGCACCTTCCCATCTAGAATTTGACTTTTCTTTCTGTCACTTTGGATTTTCCTCAGTCGCCGAATAGGCTTCAGAAATTAGGCCCTTGGCATCACTGACCAGTCCTAGAAGTTTTTTTTTAATGTAGTTTGACTGTAAGGTATCTATTTCTAAATTTGTATTAAACGGTGATATTCACTTTTTTGTCTTTTGTACAATGTCGGCAGGTTTTGCGTATGTGCAAACTTGATGAATTATTTGATCTATGACATATTTCACTTGTTCCATACCATGCTTTATTCTTCAGTATGTTGTATCGAAGTATTGATCTGTTATATATGTTTAATCGTAGTAAATACCCACACCTATACTTATAGTATAAAGTCATGAATCTACAGAGTTTAGGAATCTACCGTAACAAGTTATCGATAATTCTCAGAGTCAGGACAAAGTCCATTTGACCCATGCAAGGTATTATGCAATATGAATATTGTTTATTTTATATAGTAGACTTTTTAATAAAGGACTTTCTCTAAAGAAGTTCCAGTATATAGTAGTTTTGACTTTTAAACGATGATATCTATCATACGTTTTGCATATAGCGTACTACATTCGTTGGAAAGAAAAACAAAACTTACCTTTTCCTTTACACGAGGAGTCTTCCAATTTTGAGAAAGAATCATTTTGTGTCTTATCTTCCAGTTACACACATAAAAAGATTTCCCAAGCTGATGGCGACTTATAATAGATACCCAAGTTTCTTGCATCGACTGTAACACAGGCACCTATATATATGGTTGCATTGCTTCCTTGCAAATATCGATTTGTTTTGCGTCTAATTACATAGGGCTTACAGCCATCACGATAACAGCTATTTTTACTTTTTTGATATATTTGCAATATTACTGCTCTTGATTTGCCGTTTGGGGAATTTTAACAATTTGAGTAAAACATATATGTAAATTGTCACATTCTTAATTATCGGAAAATAAGAAAAGGAAAGAATATTAAAATATAAATTTCTGAGAACAGAATAGCTGCAATATTCCGGCTCAAGGACATTGATCTCTTGTCAACGATCATAAAATATCAATACAAGTTTTCAGAGATTTTCCCTGTTGGCCAATTCCATTAGTTCATGAATTCTTAACTACTCTGAGTTACATGTTCAACACTCGCGGGACCTAAATATTGTACGACTAAATAACATAAATACACACGTATCTATGAAAGCGATCATGAATATATTTTCATGAATAAACTATGAAATATATGCTTTTTTACATATCATTCCAAGTACACGGGTCGTTATCACCGTCACTCCAAGTACACGGGTCGATATCACCGTCATTCCAAGTACATCGGTCGTTATCACCGTCACTCCAAGTACACGGGTCGATATCACTGTCACTCCAAGAACATCGGTCGATATCACTGTCACTCCAAGAACACGGGTCGATATCACATTCACTCCAAGAACACGGGTCGATATCACTGTCACTCCAAGTACACGGGTCGATATCACTGTCACTCCAAGTACACGGGTCGATATCACTGTCACTCCAAGTACACGAGTTGATATCACTGTCACTCCAAGTACACGGGTCGATATCACTGTCACTCCATGTACACGGGTCGATATCACTGTCACTCCAAGTACACGGGTCGATATCACTGTCACTCCATGTACACGGGTCGATATCACAGTCACTCCAAGTACACGGGTCGATATCACAGTCACTCCAAGTACACGGGTCGTTATCACTGTCACTCCAAGTACCCGGGTCGTTATCACCGTCACTCCAAGTACACGGGTCGTTATCACCGTCACTCCAAGTACACGGGTCGTTATCACTGTCACTCCATGTACACGGGTCGATATCACTGTCACTCCAAGTACACGGGTCGATATCACAGTCACTCCAAGTACACGGGTCGATATCACGGTCACTCCAAGTACCTTATACAATTATTGACTCCATATGAGGAAAAGTTTGCACATGAGGTAAATGGTTAGATATCATTGTCGCTCCAGGTTGACATCACTATCATCAGGTAAGCATGATGTCACTATCACCCAAGTAAGTATGATATCACTATCGTACAGGTAAGAATTACGTAACTATCACCAGGTAAGCATGCTGTCACTATCACCCAAGTTAGTATGAAATCACTATCATACAGGTTAGAATTATGTAACTATCATCAGGTAAGCATGATGTCACTATCACCAAAATAAGTATGATATCACTATCATCAGGTAAACATGATGTCACTATCACCCAAGTTAGTATGAAATCACTATCATACAGGTTAGAATTATGTAACTATCACGAGGTAAGCATGATGTCACTATCACCCAAATAAGTATGATATCACTATCATTCCATTTATAGATATTATACCATAATCACTCCAGATATATGGTTGAAAATAACTGTTGTCCTATTACTCCATTTACATCATGCGATATCACTACCTCTTCAGTTACATGGTTTAATGTCACTGTCACTAAATGTACCTTGTTCGATATCATCGTCGCTCGACGTGCATGGTTCGGCATCATTACCATTCGAGGTACATGATTAATCCACGCACCAGTTATGTATAGATATCCCATTCCATCCGGGTACCTAGATAGATATCGTTTTCAATCCAGGTACATGGATAGATATCGTTTTCAATCCAGGTACCTAGATAGATATCGTTTTCAATCCAGGTACCTAGATAGATATCGTTTTCAATCCAGGTACCTAGATAGATATCGTTTTCAATCCAGGTACCTAGATAGATATCGTTTTCAATCCAGGTACCTAGATAGATACGGTTTTCAATCCAGGTACCTAGATAGATATCGTTTTCAATCCGGGTACCTAGATAGATATCGTTTTCAATCCAGGTACATGGTGAGATATTGTTTTCAATCCAGGTACCTAGATAGATATCATTTTCAATCCAGGTACATGGATAGCTATCGTTTTCAATCCAGGTACATGGTGAGATATCATTTTCAATCCAGGTACCTAGATAGATATCGTTTTCAATCCAGGTACATGGATAGCTATCGTTTTCAATCCGGGTACATGGATAGATATTGTTTTCAATCCAGGTACCTAGATAGATATCGTTTTCAATCCAGATACCTAGATAGATATCGTTTTCAATCCAGGTACCTAGATAGATATCGTTTTCAATCCAGGTACCTAGATAGATATCGTTTTCAATCCAGGTACCTAGATAGATATCGTTTTCAATCCAGGTACATGGATAGATATCGTTTTCAATCCAGGTACCTAGATAGATATCGTTTTCAATCCGGGTACCTAGATAGATATCGTTTTCAATCCGGGTACCTAGATAGATATCGTTTTCAATCCGGGTACCTAGATAGATATCGTTTTCAATACAGGTACCTAGATAGATATCGTTTTCAATCCGGGTACCTAGATCGATATTGTTTTCAATCCAGGTACATGGATAGCTATCGTTTTCAATCCAGGTACATGGTGAGATATCATTTTCAATCCAGGTACCTAGATAGATATCGTTTTCAATCCAGGTACATGGATAGCTATCGTTTTCAATCCAGGTACATGGTGAGATATCGTTTTCAATCCAGGTACCTAGATAGATATCGTTTTCAATCCGGGTACATGGATAGATATTGTTTTCAATCCAGGTACCTAGATAGATATCATTTTCAATCCAGGTACATGGATAGCTATCGTTTTCAATCCAGGTACATGGTGAGATATCATTTTCAATCCAGGTACCTAGATAGATATCGTTTTCATTCCGGGTACCTAGATCGATATTGTTTTCAATCCAGGTACATGGATAGCTATCGTTTTCAATCCAGGTACATGGTGAGATATCATTTTCAATCCAGGTACCTAGATAGATATCGTTTTCAATCCAAGTACCTAGATCGATATCGTTTTCAATCCGGGTACATGGTGAGATATCATTTTCAATACAGGTACCTAGATAGATATCGTTTTCAATCCAGATACCTAGATAGATATCGTTTTCAATCCAGGTACCTAGATAGATATCGTTTTCAATCCAGGTACCTAGATAGATATCGTTTTCAATCCAGGTACCTAGAAAGATATCGTTTTCAATCCAGGTACATGGATAGATATCGTTTTCAAACCGGGTACCTAGATAGATATCGTTTTCAATCCGGGTACCTAGATAAATATAGTTTTCAATCCAGGTACCTAGATAGATATCGTTTTCAATCCGGGTACCTAGATAGATATCGTTTTCAATCCGGGTACCTAGATAGATATCGTTTTCAATCCGGGTACCTAGATAGATATCGTTTTCAATCCAGATACCTAGATAGATATCGTTTTCAATCCAGGTACCTAGATAGATATCGTTTTCAATCCAGGTACCTAGATAGATATCGTTTTCAATCCAGGTACCTAGATAGATATCGTTTTCAATCCAGGTACATGGATAGATATCGTTTTCAATCCGGGTACCTAGATAGATATCGTTTTCAATCCGGGTACCTAGATAAATATCGTTTTCAATCCAGGTACCTAGATAGATATCGTTTTCAATCCGGGTACCTAGATAGATATCGTTTTCAATCCGGGTACCTAGATAGATATCGTTTTCAATCCGGGTACTTAGATAGATATCGTTTTCAATCCAGGTACATGGATAGCTATCGTTTTCAATCCAGGTACATGGTGAGATATTGTTTTCAATCCAGGTACATGGATAGATATTGTTTTCAATCTGGGTACCTAGATAGATATTGTTTTCAATCCAGGTACATGCTTTGATGTAGTCATCAGTCCATAAATATGTTCGATATCTAACTGTCAATCAGGCATTGATTAGAAATTACTTTCACCGGCAATTGTAATTTACATGATCCAATTAATTCTTACTGACCAAAGGCTGATTTGCATTTTCCATTGTGTCCATTCGAATATCGCACAAAAAGATGAGCGTTGACCCATTAATAGGCAATCAGCATTTCTACAGCAACCAGTCAAAATCATCTTATAAAATTCCGCGCGAAAATGTGTACGCGGACTGTTTAGGATTATCCATGGACACGTCAAAGGACCAATGGTCATCATAGCGAATTGTGGATTGAAACATGTAATTATTGAAATCAGTGTTAGTGGTGAATATGTGTACTGCTCATGCAAATTGGAACTTAAAGGAGGGTTTCACGATAGGTAGCACGTCGCCGAAACACTGGAGACGATACCTGGCAACAGGAGAAGTCGCTGAGACGGAAAACTTGTCAAACAACCGATCAACCAACAGAGTAGTAGCTTTCTACGTCTCTGTAAAGCATTTTCATTTCACCGACCATTTTGATTGTCTCAAGTACCCAGTAAAATCTCGGCCATTTCAGGTTGCTTGGTTAGTTACGGGTTTTTCATCTCGATGACTCGTTCTATCACTAGGCGTTGTCTCACCGACGAACATCAGTGTTCTGGCGATGAGAGGACGCCTTAGGGTGACGACTCCTGTCAGGATGTCGGAAAAGTAATACAACAGATCTTTTATCTGGCACAGTACATATGGAGATACAATATGATACAAATTAAAGTTTTTATAACATTTATTACACTGTATCAATATCTCAGGTGTTTTACGAACAGTCGCCACAGATACTGAGGTCAAGAGGGTGGTCAGACATCAAAGGAACATCTGTAAAACCAGTCCCATTTACACCGTTCAAAACCAACATCCCAGCACCTCTTACATATACACCCTCCATCTATCTCACCCTTACCAAACGTCACTTGTTGAAATCCCGGGATAAAACAAAACGTATTTGATAGTATTCATGATAGAGTAGATACGATGTTTTCTCTATATTTCTTTTCACTATATTACCAATGAAAATTAACACAATATATTTTCTAAATACATAATTAAACAACTCCACCGTGATTCTGGTTCCTAACCTATCTCATCCTATGTTATAACATTTCCATTACAACTGATCTTACCTTAGCGTCTCAAGACCCTTCTATAGCAACATGTACATACAAATTACACATATAACAATAAAAAATCAGACTAGTGAACATACTTCTGATTGGAAGGGAATAACAGAAAGCGATGGACAATAAGATGACAAGTGTTCAGTCGGATGATTTGACCATTTCTGAGTCCGTTAACAATATGCATGTGCGGTTGGCTTAGAGTTTTATCATTTCTTTGAGGGTTGCCAATAAAGAAAGTCATCTTTCATGTTTGTTGACGACGATGGAAGTAGTTCCTTTTGTATTACTTTATGACCAAAACTTTCAATCCGATGAAATTGCAAGTTACAAATAAAATTGTTATTGCAGAAGTTATATTGTACACAACATTTGCTACAGATGGATATTGAAAGTCAATGTTGGTTGTTTTGATACCACGAGCTACATGACAGCATTAATTCAGATTGTAATGTGGAATCTGACATTGGTGTGTACATTTCAACTATCACTCGCTGAAGGTTAATCAATTTGAAATCAAGTACATATAGAACTTGGTGAGCCATGGTGATACCTTCAGGCCATTTAATACCTATATAGAACTGTTACACAATTAATCTCCAATTAATACGTGTATAATCCTGGCTAAAGCCACATTTACATGTTTTACCTTCTTATTTCCTTTGTGACAGGCTAATGACACATGGACAACTGTATACAATAACCATTCCTAGTAACCGGTGTTGTTGTTCAGCTACAGCCAATTACTCACAAATTAGGTGTTATCTTTATTCCTTGTTGATAAATTATTGAAATGTCGTCATGGTAACCTTGGAATATCTAGGCATGATTATGAAGACTTTGGAAGAGACATAATGAGGGCATGAGTAATTTGTGCGTTTGAATTTATCATCGATTTATCTAAGTATTCACGTCTAGACAATAATATCGAACACAGTAAATATCTACACTGATCCTATTCTAGTCCAGAGTTCTGTGAGCTCCACGAGGTAACACATTCAATATAGTGAATTTTAAATAGGAAGCTATCTATCAATTAACACTATCATTATTGAAGAAGTATTCAAACTAAAACATGAATAAATAGATAGCAGATAAGATCTTTAACAAAAATTATAAAACTAATATATGTAACATTATCAATACAAAAGATATCGTCATGATATCAAATAATAATTTTAAAAAAATCAAATAATTTAAACAGAATACTCGATTAATATAAAAAAAATCTGACGACATGCAAAAAGAGCATGTTTGTGGAATTATTGGCCTTCAAAGCCTGTCCTGAATCATGTTTGTTAGCTTTGTTTCATTATAAGTCAGTTTGATCTTGCAAAATTGAATTAAAGTCAACGCCCGAGTGCCTTCCGTCGAACTGAATCTATCTAATGATGTTGATAACACCAGCTCTTTAATCAAATAGGCTATTTGTTAAGACCACATCTCCATTAGTATGATATCGGCTCATTACAGTAATGATCACGCTGTATCGATTACATTGTCATCAATTATGATGTAGTCTGATATCGTCTCGATGTATATCTTGTGGTGTCTGATATCGTCTCGATGTATATCTTGTGGTGTCTGATATCGTCTCGATGTATTTCTTGAGGTGTCTGATATCGTCTCGATGTATATCTTGTGGTGTCTGATATCGTCTCGATGTATATCTTGAGGTATCTGATATCGTCTCGATGTATATCTTGTGGTGTCTAATATCGACTTAATGTATATCTTGAGGTGACTGATATCGTCTCGATGTATATCTTGAGGTATCTGATATCGTCTCGATGTATATCTTGTGGTGTCTAATATCGACTTAATGTATATCTTGAGGTGACTGATATCGTCTCGATGTATATCTTGTGGTGTCTGATATCGTCTCGATGTCTGATATCGTCTCGATGTATATCTTGAGGTGTCTGATATCGTCTCGATGTATATCTTGAGGTGTCTGATATCGTCTCGATGTATATCTTGTGGTGTCTGATATCGTCTCGATGTATATCTTGAGGTATCTGATATCGTCTCGATGTATATCTTGTGGTGTCTAATATCGACTTAATGTATATCTTGAGGTGACTGATATTGTCTCGATGTATATCTTGAGGTATCTGATATCGTCTCGATGTATATCTTGTGGTGTCTAATATCGACTTAATGTATATCTTGAGGTGACTGATATCGTCTCGATGTATATCTTGAGATATTTAAGATCGTCTTGATACATATCTTCGGATATAGTCTAGAATCTATATAACAGTAATTAATGTGAATGTGAATTTCATTTGCTAGCAGCCTCGATGGATGTAATTTATATCATCACTGGCGAGTTCCAGGCCCTCATCATCATTGGCAAGTCCTAGGTCGTAAGCATCATTGGCGAGTTCAATCTCTCAGCATCATTGGCGAGTTCTAGGCCCTCAGCGTCATTGGCGAGTTCAATCCCTCAGCATCATTGCCGAGTTCAATCCCTCAGTATCATTGCCGAGTTCAATCCCTCAGCGTCATTGGCGAGTTCTAGGCCCTCAGCATCACTGGCGAGTCTTAGGTCCTCAGCATCACTGGCGAGTTCTAGGCCCTCAACATCACTGGCGAGTTCTAAAAGGACGATACAGCTGTAGGATGTAGTTCAAGTCATTATTTCGCTATATGTTGTTCACTTGTTTGAAATTACTTGTAATTATAATCTTCCTTTTGCAAGCCATGAAATCAGACAATACTCAGAACATGATCGAAGTTAAACCAATATCGTTATTTGGATATCCGGAAATTCTGGCTTAATTTCATAGAAAGAAAACACCATTACATTTCATTTTTACATGATATTTCACTTTGCTTTATACCATTAACTAATGGAAGGGATACATTTAAGAATTGTTCCAATCTTAACACCCCATCGACTAAGTATTGTTACTACCAGTGACATATATTTTTGATAACAATCCGACAGACATCGACTGCTTTAACCAGTTTAAAATACATGACTTTCTAGCTCCACAAATCGAAGTTCTATATGGTCACTCCATGGTGTTTTTATTCGAGGCGTTTTTATTTCCGTATATAATCTGCTGACATCAACTGAACTTCTATTATGGATACAATCAGTAATGCACTAAAATTGGAAGGACGAAACAACTGTATGATGTAGTTTAATTCATTGTTTGACGACTGTATCTCAGTCTATATGTGTGTCTTTTGTACAATCTTTAAGAAGGTGGTAGACACTGTTGGTGGACATTAAGTCCCCGAGGTTTGCTGATCTGATATGTAAAAAATAGGAAATTCGTTTTTAATTATGGGACAAGTGCACCTCCCCGTGTAGATTTTGATTGTTCTTTCTATCACTTTGGATTTTTCTTAGTCACATCCTGGCGTCAAAGTTTAGACCTTTAGCATTACTGGCGAGTCTTCGAAGAACGGAAAAACTGCATGATGCAGTTTAATTAAGCGTTTGACTCTGTTGTATCGGATTATAAATTTGAATAAAAAGGTGCTTTTGACTAGCTTATCTTCAGTACAATCTTTAAGTGACGCACAGTAATTTGTGATGACAGAACCGTTATAGGGACCTTTTCGTCTCTTTCCTTGTAAAAATTAATGACGTGTAATGTTTGCTAACTTTTTATTTAAAACAATTAAACTCGCTCGAATTCATGACGTCATATGATGATTTTTCCAAGAATCTTAGGAACCAAAATATCATGTTCAAATTAACGTTTATGGCAATTTAATGTCTAATTCTAACTTTCTATAGAGTTAATATCATATCAATATTAATTCAGTGTTGATAAAAATGAATTCATCAACGCCATTTGTATAGCTAGATGGATAGTTGTTACTGTTGGTTTCAAAAAGATCGAGATGAGTTGCTGTCATAGAAGGGTCTGTTGTGTGTATGATTTCATATTCTGTTGGGTATATACGTTGGGCGTGATCAATAAATAGCTCGTAATATAAAGACAAGACATCATCAATATATATGTATATATATATAAAGTATTTTAAAACCCCCACATTGAGAAAAATACGAGTTTTCTATTCACAATTAAATTATTGGAACAACCTCAAAAAAATATCGAACTGAAAAACCTTTCATTCTCTTCCAGTATATGATTCTGCTGAACTGTGTTTGAACTGTTTTGACAGCTGTAGGCAGCAAACATATACAAACACTGTTTGTTATTTCATTTGATCAATATCAATATAACATGAAGTCAAAGACCTATTAAGAACAGCTATTTATTTACAAAACAATAAAAGCGAGAAGTGTATCTAGACTGATCAATGTAAATGACACCTAAAACCACTTTACAAAGACATCTGAAGTAGGTAGACTGTGTGGTAACATCAAATATACAAAGTTAATTTTTATCGTGTTTGAAAAGCTTTTGGTGTGGTTGTATCATTATTTGTAGTTTAGTGCCATATTCTTTAAATAATCGACGAATATAATTATCTAAACTTTGACAATAAAATATTGTTACTATAACCTCTCTACTGATACACGGATATCTATAGGTCTATAGAATTACAACCGTCCCTAGTGATACCAGAATATCTATAGGTCTATGGAATTACAACCGTCTCTAGTGATACCAGAATATCTATAGAATTACAAACGTCCCTAGTGGTACCAGAATATCTATAGGTCTATAGAATTACAACCGTCTCTAGTGATACCAAAATATCTATAGAATTACAAACGTCCCTAGTGATACCAGAATATCTATAGGTCTATAGAATTACAACCGTCCCTAGTGATACCAGAATATCTATAGGTCTATAGAATTACAACCGTCTCTAGTGATACCAGAATATCTATAGAATTACAAACGTCCCTAGTGGTACCAGAATATCTATAGGTCTATAGAATTACAACCGTCTCTAGTGATACCAAAATATCTATAGAATTACAAACGTCCCTAGTGATACCAGAATATCTATAGGTCTATAGAATTACAACCGTCCCTAATGATACCAGAATATCTATAGGTCTATAGAATTACAACCGTCCCTAGTGATACCAGAATATCTATAGAATTACAAACGTCCCTAGTGGTACCAGAATATCTATAGGTCTATAGAATTACAACCGTCTCTAGTGATACCAGAATATCTATAGGTCTATAGAATTACAACCGTCCCTAGTGATACCAGATATCTATAGAATTACAAACGTCCCTAGTGGTACCAGAATATCTATAGGTCTATAGAATTACAACCGTCTCTAGTGATACCAGAATATCTATAGGTCTATAGAATTACAACCGTCCCTAGTGATACCAGAATATCTATAGAATTACAACCGTCCCTAGTGATACCAGAATATCTATAGGTCTATAGAATTACAACCGTCCCTAGTGATACCAGAATATCTATAGGTCTATAGAATTACAACCGTCCTTACTGATACCAGAATATCTATAGGTCTATAGAATTACAACCGTCCTTACTGATACCAGAATATCTATAGGTCTATAGAATTACAACCGTCTCTAGTGGTACCAGAATATCTATAGGTCTATAGAATTACAACCGTCCCTAGTGATACCAGAATATATATAGGTCTATAGAATTACAACCGTCCCTAGTGATAATGTGTCATGTTGGGACAGTCAGTTCAGCAATGCTGGTGCCATTGTAGACACATGGTTCAAAAAAACTTCGATATAACGTTATTCTTAAGGAAAATATGACCAAAGTCAAACATTCATCTATGGAAGCCTTGTGTTGACACATCAACATATTTACCCCATACTATTGGGCTTCCTTTTTGTGGTGATACAGCTTGTATCAAAGTAGAAAACATTGAAATGTTGAAGGCTTTTCAGATATTCTTGATTTGATCTTACATCATGTTTTGTTACCGTATACCATTGTTATGTAACGATGTGTTTCAATTAACGGCTGACTGAGAACTGCATGTAGGTGAATGGAATTGTGCAGGACGTCGAGTGATCGTTAAGAAGGACTGCGATGAACTGACAATGTAGTGTTGGTTGTAAAGTGAATATTTTTCCGGATCCTGCGTGGTCTGTGCCATGATGTCACTGTTGCTATGTATACAAATGCACATCATGTTACATGTCTGATCATACTGATTCTGGCCCCGCCCCAGTTCCGTGATATAGTACATTCGGAATTACTAAGATTTGTATCATACATGCACATATACCAAACTATTGGTGTTATCCTTCAAGTATTTCCCTTCTCGTCCCCTACCATCTCCCACCATATCCCCTACCATCGCCCCTTCCCCTAGTCACTATTATTAAAAAATATGTTTTATATTGCATATAAATGAATTTAAGCATAATGCCAATAGGAAAGCGTTCATGCTGTAATGTTCGTCAGCGTCTGTGGCTCACCAATACAGCTTGTCTGTGTGAAAGAGTAAGAAAAAATCGATTGACTTAAGTACAATCGTACGTATTTCTGAATTCTCTTAGTACGTTTTTGTTTATTCAAATACTTGTGAATAAATATTAGTTTAACAAACTGTGATAAAGCGATACCGTATGTCGTGTTACCATTAAAATGAGAATAACACCAAAGCATTAAAAGCACATATTTTATTCTTATTTTAAAACAACCAAACATATACCACTTATAGACATGTAACTCATTAGGTAAATGTACAGCAATGGTCAGAATAATGTACAGCAATAGTCAGGATATTGTACAACAATGGTCAGGATAACGTACAACAATGGTCAGGATAATGTACAACAATGGTCAGGATAATGTACATCAATGGTCAGGATAATGTACAACAATGGTCAGGATATTGTACAACAATGGTCAGAATAATGTACAACAATGGTCAGGATAATGTACAACAATGGTCAGGATAATGTACAACAATGGTCAGGATAACGTACATCAATGGTCAGGATAATGTACAACAATGGTCAGGATATTGTACAACAATGGTCAGGATAATGTACAACAATGGTCAGGATAATGTACAGCAATGGTCAGGATAATGTACAACAATGGTCAGGATATTGTACAACAATGGTCAGGATAATGTACAACAATGGTCAGAATAATGTACATCAATGGTCAGGATATTGTACAACAATGGTCAGGATAATGTACATCAATGGTCAGGATAACGTACATCAATGGTCAGAATAATGTACATCAATGGTCAGGATAATGTACAACAATGGTCAGGATAGTTGAAACTATCATTTCTTTTACTTCGTTTCCAATCACACCTATTATTTCCATTACGACACTCCCAATTGTAAACCAAGTCAGTAAGGTACATCAAACTTAAACAGATGGTTCCTCTAATAGAGAATATTTTTGTAAATATTCTCACTGGGCAAATATCTTGTCAGTAATTGTAAATAATGTTTTTTTGGCTACGGATCGATTTTACTGTCAGTATTTACACAATATGACTTCTTAATTAAATATCATTTTTTTTCTTTTGTGTCTCATATTGGTATAAATTCTCTAAGTTAACATTTATCAATCAATTGTTAATTATTGAACTTAGTAGCAGTAAGTGAGGCTATTGTCAAGCCGAATGTAAAACCGATAACCAAGATGTTTGAAACAATGAAAGAACATTCGTAATCGAGAGTATTGTTTACATATTCGTTATTGTTAATAATTACATTTTGTTAATATTTCCACCGATTCAAAGTCTTTGAATAAATGTAAATAATACTATTTTGGCTACGGATCGATTTTACTGTTAGTATTTACACAATATGACTTCTCGATTAAATATCATGTTTTCTTTTATGTCTCATATTGGTATCAATTCTCTCAGCTAACATTTATCAATCAATTGTTAATTATTGAACTTAGTAGCAGTAAGTGAGGCTATTATCAAACCGAATGTAAAACCGATAACCAAGATGTTTGTAACAATGAAAGAACATTCGTAATCTATGTTATTGGTTTTTTTAGTTAATAAATCGTGGTGGGCAGGCTAATTGCTGTTTTTTATCAGAAGCAAAATTTTTCGAAGAGTCAATAATCTAGTTTTTTCCTCAGACAATGCCTTAATGTCTTCATAAAAGATCAATTGTACAACGAATTTCTGCAGCAATATATGAACGAGAGGTACTTAAAAACTATAGCGTTCGGTAAGAGAGTTTGTCACAAGCCTTGATTATCAATCAATGACTTTCGATACTGGTAATCCACAGATACATAAACTAACAAACTTACTGATGTATTCCTGCAATGTGAACGATCAAAGGGTCCGATATGAACCTCCCAATCTGAAAAGGAGCCAACAGCGGCTAGGTGAATTTTTAAATTCAACCGTTTATGGACAATTACATAGAGTCAAATAATAAATATTACGAAATCGTACAGCTGCTCCGTCTTTCTAGGATAGGATTCGTCAGTTACATTCAGGGCCTAAACTTTTTAAATCCGGGATTCCAATTAAAAAACGGAATTGATCAAACTAAGTGTGGAAATCCAAACACACTTATCACAGAATTCATCTGTTATATATATTTATTCATTTATTTATTTCTGTTAGATAATGTCAAATACACTTGTATACTGTGGATAATTACACTGTTCAATTATTTCAAACGTGGCTTGATGGTAATGCTAAATACTTATATTAAAACCGTGCATACTGTTATATATACAATTTAACACAATACTCTTTATATAAGAAAACAGTATTACCGTCAAAACTTTCATTCGCATTCGATTTTCTCGGCTTGTTTTCAGAAATGCAGGTTGATGGGAAAGACAATAGCAACGTGTTATAGTCATCATCATGATCTCAGTGGTGAACATTATTCTATTCCTTGTCTGAAATGTAGTTAGACTTTTTAATGCTCGTTAGTATACCCGGTGATTTGTTTTTAACCTGGGTCTTACTGCAGAACGCCACATTACTCACTTGTATTGAACAATATTGAAAGGGCAGATGTCGTCCATGAAGCAAAGAAAGACGCGAACACGTGCTCTTATTGTTGTACTTGTTCCAGAGTAAGTCTGAATGAGATTTTGTAGATCAGTTGGTATTTCTTCTTCTTCTTCTTCTTCTTCTTCTTCTTCTTCTTCTTCTTCTTCTTCTTCTTCTTCTTCTTCTTCTTCTTCTTCTTCTTCTTCTTCTTCTTCTTCTTCTTCTTCTTCTTCTTTCTTCTTCTTCTTCTTCTTCTTCTTCTTCTTCTTCTTCTTCTTCTTCTTCTTCTTCTTCTACTTCTTCTTCTTCTTCTTCTTCTTCTTCTCCTCTTCTTCTTCTTCTTCTTCTTCTTCTTCTTCTTCTTCTTCTTCTTCTTCTTCTTCTTCTTCTTCTTCTTCTTCTTCTTCTTCTTCTTCTTCTTCTTCTTCTTCTTTCTTCTTCTTCTTCTTCTTCTTCTTCTTCTTCTTCTTCTTCTTCTTCTTCTTCTTCTTCTTCTTCTTCTTCTTCTTCTTCTTCTTCTTCTTCTTCTTCTTCTTCTTCTTCTCTTCTTCTTCTTCTTCTTCTTCTTCTTCTTCAGTGTTGACATTTACGGATCATTTCAAACCTTATGTTTTCATGTTTAAGCCCTGGTGATTTTCATGTTATTTAAAATGAGGGTGTTACCGATTAGGACAACTACGCTACCATTTCCTACATGAGAGAGACCTGAATTCGAAATTCAATTTCGACATTTTTTGTGGACTGGATATTAAATCAGGCACATTCGTCTTTCTTACACACAATCACATATTACTTCTTAGAAACTACCCGTAACTTATGGCGGAGGGGAGACAAACCAGATTTAGGTTATAAAATGTCTTCCAAATTAAGTCATTTTATGTACAAACTTGGTGTAAATCTCTCAATATCAAACCCTGCAGAGACTCTCCGGTATAAATCACATTTCTTCCATTCAACTAATGCAAACAAAACATATGTTGTCAACCACATAACATTTTAATGAATCGGATTACGATAAAGAATAATTTCGGATACAGCATTTAACGACTTTGATAATTAGTTAACACCACATTACTAAGTCATATTATAAAAAAAAAATCATCATTTGACATGTAATTTTCCTGGTGCCCGGTTTTTATAATAGACTGATAGATACTTCGTGATTTCCAATTTAAAGATATCGGGATGTAATTGTTTTCTGTTAAAATATAGTAAAAACGTTGTGAGAGGGATGTTCAAAGAAATATAAATAAAACGTAAAATATGAAACAGAGTTACCACTGACCTTACACTGATTCAGTATCATTTATCGCAATGGCGTAATTTCGACACTCATAAGGGACGCTAATGTGTAGGGTTTTTTTTGCATCATCCTATTCTAAACAGTTAAAGCTTATATATCAATGTTTCCCATCATAGATGAAATGCAATGTCTATATAATGTATTACTGAATAAAATAGTGTTTCAACAGTTCATATCTAGCGACATTGATTTCGTTGTTTTCTGTTCATGTTACTATTAAAAAGTAATAAAATACCATTGTCTTGTATCACAAGAAGACTATCTTCTACATAAATCGTAAATTAATTGTTTTTATAAATGTGCTTATCAGAAGTCTAACAATTTAATACTCCACAGAAATAAGTTATATTATAAGCTGTGTTTCAGTTTTAAAAATTATAATATCTCGACTTGTTTCCTTGCAGTTCCCACTTTCCATCCTCTTCATATACATCTTTACATTAAATTCATCTGCAATTTAAGTTGAATATAATTTACCTGCACATTATATTAGCGCATTTCTGTAATATTTTTGGCGGCAGATTTTTATGATGGTATCTTATCAGAAGTTACAAAACATGATAGAATACCAGCAAATCTGTCTGTCCAAACAATGTCACAGCTGTTTGTATACAAAGAACAAAAAGATTAAGGAGAATATTCGACATATATCAATTATCATACACTCAGAACTTTACTTATATAGTATTACATCTTAGTATAAAGAACATAATTTACTTACATGATCTATACATAGTATAATGTTAAAATCCCACCACAATAACGACAGCAATACAACAATATTTCTTATTTCAAAAGACAACGACTTATTTGTTTTGTCAGTATTTTGCCAACGATTTTGAACAACTGAAAATGATTTCTTAATTAATTAAAATATAATTTAAGATTTTTTAAATAAAATTTTGTACATTCATATCATTTAAAAATCTACATCAATAAATCACTGTGTGATACAAATGAGGAAATTTTCTCTAAATTGAAACTTTACAAAAATTGTTACATGTAAATCAAATTCCTTTTAATAAAGATATATGTGTATTGATTGGTTCGAACACGCGTGCCTTTATTTAACATTGATTTGTATTTTTGAATTACGATCTCATTAATGTGTTCCTCCCACCTTCAAATCACCCTTTAACATGACACAATATTTACACACCACACATTAACCTATGTAAGGTTATTTTGTCTATTCTACCATCCCGTCAGATGGTGTACTAGTTCAGATAAATCGCTGTCATTACACAGTGACATTGTTTTGCAATGTAAACGATTTTTTCCCTTCTGCTCTCTCTTCTGAACCATAATACGTTATTTATGCAAATTAATTTATATTCATTAATGTAGTTTGAAATATGCTATTTCTAGGTTTTGATAAGGTCAGTGATAATTTATCAGCTTTCACATGGTCTACAATCTTTGTCGATCTACAGCTAATGTGTATTTATTTAATTACTAATACACAAATATAACTTTATGGATTATAAGTAATCAGTGTAGGAATTCTCACCTATGTACCAGTACCTTATGTTACTTATGTAACCCTTGTTTGTACCATCAGGCCCCACTTGTATAAAACATCTCAACTTGAGATTTCCTCAAGTCGAGATTTTCCTCAGCTGATATCTCCTCAAAAACGGCTTGTAAAAAATTTTCTCAAGGAACAGGAGGAAGTCATCGGCTAGGATGTCCTGAAATTCCTTGAGGAATTTTCATACAAGATTTTTTTCAAGGAGATATTAGCTGAGGAAAATCTGGGCTTGAGGAAATCTCAAGTTGAGATATTTTATACAAGTGGGGCCAGATCTAATATGTAGCTAAACATGGTCTACCCATATGACCCTTTTCTGTTATTACTCTACTAATTTAAGTATAAAAGGATGCCCTCCCATGAGTATAGGTGTTACTCCTTATACACACCCTCGTATGTATACACCATATATCAAATATTAAAACCACACTGCTACAATAAAACGGAATAGACATTATTCTTGTAAATCAACACCAAGAAATATTTCCCTCTACATCTCTTTGGTCGTTGTTTCAGCATGTACCTCAGCATGACGGCATCGACAGCATCCGATTGAGTAATTGTACATAAAAAATACCAGTCGATCACGGTCTTGTACTTTAAAAGGAATGTTAATTCAGAAAGGTTTTCAAGCAGTGCCACTATAATCAATATTTGACCTCGTGTTATCATGAAACAAGCATTACATTGGTATTTTTTTCTCTCTTTTTTTTTAACGTTTATCCCTCCATAACATAACAAATCGACGCCATTTATAATGATAATTGACAAATGCGGCGGTGTAAGAAAATTTCAAAGAATCTATTACAAATATAAGAATCATTGCAATCTATGATTATATGATAAGGATTAACTTTGATCTTTAATTTTATGTTATTGCTCTATAAAACAGAAAGGTGTGTACGCTAAAATAAAATATCGTGATTTGGTAGAATATTAGTGGAAAATAGATGAATTTATTGAAATAAAAATTGGTGATTGATGAATTGTAAAATAAATGTCAATTTAACACATATGCCTTAAAATGAAACGGTTCCTATTATAATACAAGACCGGACCTGCACAAATAAGATATGACGTTTGGAAAACTGCATTACAGACAATCTAATTTGTAACAAAACTATTTTCGTAGAAAATTTTAGTCTTAATTTATGTTGTGTGTAATTAATCTATAAGTAATAACTGCCCGAAAAGTATATTCGAAATCAAAATTAACTTTGTGTTTGTTAACTTACGTAGGTATACATTCACTCTGCATGGATGCATTTATACATAAGCATGACTTCAAAGTAAGGCAGCTTTCCATAGCTTCATCCTTTGAATCACCTACAAATGACGTGATACAAAACACGCAAAAGTATATAAAGAATATCACTTATTACTAAGGGATGTGATGACATCTTGTTGATATACACGTCAGTTCTTCTTTATAAAGCTGGCCAATGACAACTAACTGAAAAAATGCTTCTCATTTCAGGAGACGTATGTACAGAAATTTTACAACCGATATGATATCTCCAAGGGAGATAATCATGAGTGATCCTACAAGCATTCCAACACCCATAGTCATCCCAACTCCCACGGCACTAGGACGATCGTCATCAGCACTCGTGAGGGCTCGGACATGAGCTGAGGTTTCTTCTTTGTTCATAGACAGTGCTTGTTTCAGGGTCGCTGTTTTCTCTTGTAACGTCATGTTCATGTTTACTACACATGTACACGAACAGGTAGGATCTCCGGGGGATTTAGTTGCCATTGGAGGGGGTTTAGCTGCAAATGGACCGAGTGTAGTTGATACCGTCGTCATTGATAGTGATGCGAGCGATGTTATTTCAGAGGTGAGGTTTGTTATTGATTCAAGTGAGAGATCTGTTGTTGTTGATAGTGGTAGTGTTGCTGATTCAGGGGTAGGACCCGTTGCTGCTAATAGTGGTATCGATGTTGACTCAGGTAAAGGACCTGTTGTTGACTGTGGTATCGATGTTGACTCAGGTATAGAACCTGTTGCTGTTGACTGTGGTATCGATGTTGACTCAGGAGGTAGGACCTGTTGCTGCTAATTGTGGTATCGATGTTGACTCAGGTAAAGAACCTGTTGTTGTTGGCTGTGGTATCGATGTTGACTCTGATATAGAACCTGTTGCTATTGACTGTGGTATCGATGTTGATTCAGGTATAGAACCTGTTGCTGCTAATTGTGGTATCGATGTTGACTCAGGTAAAGGACCTGTTGTTGTTGACTGTGGTATCGATGTTGACTCAGGTATAGAACCTGTTGCTGTTGACTGTGGTATCGATGTTGATTCAGGTATAGAACCTGTTGCTGCTAATTGTGGTATCGATGTTGACTCAGGTAAAGGACCTGTTGTTGTTGACTGTGGTATCGATGTATAGAACCTGTTGCTGCTGATTGTAGTATCGATGTTGACTCCGGTATAGAACCTGTTGCTATTGATTGTGGTATCGATGTTGATTCAGGTATAGAACCTGTTGCTGCTGAACACAAATATGTCTCTTCGTCATCCTCGGTTTCTTCAGGAATATCGGAAGTATCATACAAAGGATCTGAAACATACATGAAATGAAAGTAAAAAAAATCTTCGCAGCGTACTGTAAAATCATCTATTTTCGTCGGAGTTATATTTTCATTTATTTTCTGGATGCTCTTTATACATGAATTCATGCATCGACGAATTAGTTAAAACTAATTTTAGCAGATATAAAAAAATCAAGAAAATACCTTCATATCAACATAATCATAATCCAAATTAAAATTCAATTCAACTAGGACAAAATATGATCAAAAGAAAGATTTACACGGAGACTCCTCAAAAAGTGCAAGGAGAATAAGACCGGGTGTTCCGGAAAGCTTAAGCGTCTTCTGTTTCCTCGACGACACCCGCCATGTAAATTTTGGTCAAATAGGATATTTCTCTCCATGGCTCAATCACTATGACGATCGATAAACTTTCCCTTGACTTTTTAATATATATATATTGAGCTACAATGTGTATCTATTAACGAAATTGAGTGTCCACGAAAAAGAAATTTTCTCAAAAAAAAAAAAAAAAAAAATACGAAATTTGAGCCCCACGGAAATATTTGATTTTACAGCAACACTTTGGGCAAACGAATTATCCATAAGATAATTTAACACATGATTAAATAGTATTGATAGTGTAGACCGTTTCGATAAAAAAAACAGGCCCCTTCAAAGTAGTCGTAATACTTGGTTTAGTTTACTTATCAATACATTTAATGATCAGTAATCACATCTAATGCGGACAATACATCGGAAACAAGCAGATGTTCGTTGGCTAGTAATGTATGAAAAAAAAACCACCGGTTAAGAAACGATAGATTGTTCACCGACTATTTAAGACACAAATTTATGTACTATTTTTCAAATCTAACGAATTATCTCGAATGTCTCTACCTAGAAAACACCGTTTCCAACTGACCACAGACAAAACTTCACTCGCATTGAAGATGGAATCTTCTTGGCATGGGTTTTCAAACTCAGTTGTCCATTTGTCGAAATGCCGAGGGTCTTGGTTGATAGCAGGAATGCATTGACCAGATTCTGGAAGATACGTAACCGCCCAGCACTCGCCTTTAGTCCATACCTCTGGTTCGAACATCAAACAGTATCTTTCACATTCGAGGAGGTTTTCTACGTAGATATTTTCAGCAGGTTGTGAACTTATCACGCAGGAGTAATTACCACTGTCTCTTTCAAATGTGCACGGGCCTGTAATAAGATTAAACCAATTAAACAACAGTTTTTTGCGATCTCGTCGTCCATGGTATATTTTCAGCGTATCATATAGATAAAGGCAATACCTTTATTTGTCATTTATATCAAATATATATATAAGAGGTAACATAGACATTTATAATATTTATAATGCTTACCAATTCTTTGTTCACATATCGCACTTAGGGTAGTACCACATCTTTCAAAATACCAGAGTTCGTCTTCAATATCCCCCTTCACGCATTGGCTGGACGGATTTAGTGTTTGTGGAAGAGGTAGGTAGTCAAATCGATGAAAGGCATTTACGTTAACAACGGAACAGTTACCCTGATAGGTAATCAAAGGCACGTTTATATCCGAGAGGAAAACACCGTCCCAGAACACAACGTCCGGCCTGTAACGAAAACACTTCTTGGTGTATCAACTGAAAAAGTTATAACATAGTGTAATTTTAAATATCCGTGCATATTGCAGGCAAGTTTGAATTTCAATTGAAAGTTAAAGAAAGAGAAGGTTCCGGAGGGGACTGTACTATACAACATTTTCGTTCTTGGACTCGTCAGTGATACTAAGGTCAATAGTACGGATATAAAATGGAAACAAATATTGAAATTATTTCAGCCAGCTGAAATACAATATTGCACCATACTTTCAAAGCAGGAATAACCGTGTAATTCCATACAGTTACGTCAAGTCAATCGCATGTAAACTTTGTAACTATAAACAAACAACTGCTGAATGGAGATGAGCCAGTACGCTTCTACAAATCTAACTCGTAACTCGTCTGTATGACCACACTACTCTCAGACAACACAAACCTATATCGTAATTCGTCTGTATGACTACATTACCCTCAGACAATACAAACCTAACTCGTAATTCGTCTGTATGACCACACTACTCTCAGATAACACAAACCTATATCGTAATTCGTCTGTATGACTACATCACCCTCAGACAACACAAACCTAACTCGTAATTCGTCTGTATGACCACATTACCCTCAGACAACACAAATCTAACTCGTAACTCGTCTGTATGACCACACTACTCTCAGACAACACAAACCCATATCGTAATTTGTCTGTATGACCACACTACTCTCAGATAACACAAACCTATATCGTAATTCGTCTGTATGACTACATTACCCTCAGACAATACAAACCTAACTCGTAATTCGTCTGTATGACCACACTACTCTCAGATAACACAAACCTATATCGTAATTCGTCTGTATGACTACATCACCCTCAGACAACACAAACCTAACTCGTAATTCGTCTGTATGACCACATTACCCTCAGACAACACAAACCTAATCGTAACTCGTCTGTATGACCACACTACTCTCAGACAACACAAACCCATATCGTAATTTGTCTGTATGACCACACTACTCTCAGATAACACAAACCTATATCGTAATTCGTCTGTATGACTACATTACCCTCAGACAACACAAATCTATATCGTAATTCGTCTGTATGACTACATCACCCTCAGACAACACAAACCTAACTCGTAATTCGTCTGTATGACTACATTACCCTCAGACAATACAAACCTAACTCGTAATTCGTCTGTATGACCACACTACTCTCAGATAACACAAACCTAACTCGTAATTCGTCTGTATGACTACATTACCCTCAGACAACACAAACCTAACTCGTAATTCGTCTGTATGACTACATCACCCTCAGACAACACAAACCTAACTCGTAATTCGTCTGTATGACTACATTACCCTCAGACAACACAAACCTAACTCGTAATTCGTCTGTATGACTACATTACCCTCAGACAATACAAACCTAACTCGTAATTCGTCTGTATGACCACACTACTCTCAGATAACACAAACCTAACTCGTAATTCGTCTGTATGACTACATTACCCTCAGACAACACAAACCTAACTCGTAACTCGTCTGTATGACCACACTACTCTCAGACAACACAAACCTATATCGTAACTCGTCTGTATGACCACACTACTCTCAGACAACACAAACCTATATCGTAACTCGTCTGTATGACCACACTACCCTCAGACAACACAAACCTATATCGTAATTCGTCTGTATGACCACACTACTCTCAGACAACACAAACCTATATCGTAACTCGTCTGTATGACCACACTACTCTCAGACAACACAAACCTATATCGTAACTCGTCTGTATGACCACACTACTCTCAGACAACACAAACCTATATCGTAACTCGTCTGTATGACCACACTACTCTCAGACAACACAAACCTATATCGTC
Source organism: Ylistrum balloti (assembly GCF_031769215.1). Taxonomy (NCBI): domain Eukaryota; kingdom Metazoa; phylum Mollusca; class Bivalvia; order Pectinida; family Pectinidae; genus Ylistrum; species Ylistrum balloti. Next base: position 1,977,454 of record NW_026782484.1, read on the forward strand.
AACACAAACCTATATCGTAACTCGTCTGTATGACCACACTACTCTCAGACAACACAAACCTATATCGTAATTCGTCTGTATGACCACACTACTCTCAGACAACACAAACCTATATCGTAATTCGTCTGTATGACCACACTACTCTCAGACAACACAAACCTATATCGTAATTCGTCTGTATGACTACATTACCCTCAGACAACACAAATCTATATTGTAATTCGTCTGTATGACCACACTACTCTCAGACAACACAAACCTATATCGTAATTTGTCTGTATGACTACATTACCCTCAGACAATACAAACCTAACTCGTAATTCGTCTGTATGACCACACTACTCTCAGACAACACAAACCTAACTCGTAATTCGTCTGTATGACTACATTACCCTCAGATAACACAAACCTTTATCGTAATTCGTCTGTATGACTACATCACTCTCAGACAACACAAACCTATATCGTAATTCGTCTGTATGACTACATTACCCTCAGACAACACAAACCTATATCGTAATTCGTCTGTATGACTACATTACCCTCAGACAACACAAATCTATATCGTAATTCGTCTGTATGACTACATTACCCTCAGACAACACAAACCTAACTCGTAATTCGTCTGTATGACTACATTACCCTCAGACAACACAAACCTAACTCGTAATTCGTCTGTATGACTACATTACCCTCAGACAACACAAATCTATATCGTAATTCGTCTGTATGACTACATTACCCTCAGACAACACAAACCTATATCGTAATTCGTCTGTATGACTACATTACCCTCAGACAACACAAATCTATATCGTAATTCGTCTGTATGACTACATCACCCTCAGACAACACAAATCTATATCGTAATTTGTCTGTATGATAAGGATTATATCAGATGTAATTTTACATCAAGATAGCGAAATTTTGTTTCGTTCTAATAATCGGTTACTTTGAAAGAAAACGCGAAAATCTTGACTCGTGAAAACTTCCAGCTGTACGGCATCTCATAATTTGTTTGTATAAAAACACCATCTACAGACAACAGCTACCAATCTTTCCATTCGTTGGTTGTATACGACACGATAAGCGCTCCAACTGCCCTGCTGTCATGTGTCAGTAACGTGCCATTGTGTGCACTTTTGCAAAAGATGGCTGCGTCGCTGAAGGTCGCATGTTCAGTAAGTAGTATCAGTCTTCTTTTCTGAGTGGTCGGTGGGTAGATAAATTCTGTGAATACAAAATACATGCAAAGTAACAGAAAAAAAACAACAATCAAAGAGCGGGTCTCTTTTTGTGTGTGTTGACTGTTCTTACCTAAAGTTAGTGTATCACTTTAAAACATATAACCTTTCAACGCCACCACGATCTCATTGGCTAATATTCGATTTCTTTGTACGATATATAAGTAGATGTGTTCAATTGCTAATGGTTCCTTTGTTTTTAAAGTTGTTTTCATTTGCGAACATGGTATTACTTATCATGTTTAAATGCATACTCCAAATTCCTGAATAGTAATGTAATAGACACATTCTACCCTGAATTGTTTCGGGATTTTTTGAGTATCGTTTACAAAGTAGTTTTTTTATAATATATTGATCATGTTGCGGTTTCAGTACGAAAACCTCATTCTACTCCAGAAACCAAAAGAAAAATTGGCAATCTATTTCGCTTGCCCAAATATAAGGCAGTGTTTCCATTCGCTGAAAGTATGTAAGCTAATTATTGTAAGGATGTATATACAAATGGAAAGAAGAAACTGTGTATTTCGACTGTTTCATTTATAAATTCATAAATGATGTTACATTTTGTATTAAATCTACCTTTAAATGTCACTTTATAACGATACAATGAATGAAACAATAACTTAATCGGGATTAAATGTATAGCTACAGAAACTACAGACACGGAGAGGCTGGGTTGCTTGTAAATTCATTACACAAGTTTAATACTGTGTATGTCCACCATTCGCATTGATACGTAGATATGCCTGGGGAATATTCTGCCATACGCCGGACAATGTATCACGTAAGGTGTTAAGCGTCGCAGGAAAGTTTGGCTGATAACACAGACGTTGGTCCACTTCATCCCAAATATGATCGATTGGAGACATGATCGCTTGACACAGCATAACAAGGTGACGTTCTGCTGCTGTAGATACCAGGCTTATGGATAAATTGAAAAGAGTGATGTTTTTCGTCAAGGCAGTGCTCACCTAAAGAGTTCTTCCATGCGTGACAATATCGACCATGTCTGGGTACACCCGGACACGACTGTCACTGTTTTCGAGGTAAAATCTGGATCGAGCTTTGAACTTTTAAAATAGTATTTTTGAAAAAACTATGGAAAAAAGAAACTGTGTATACTTTACAAATTTCGGATAAAATATAAATGATGGTGAAACGTTTTATATAGACAAGTATAGTAACAGAGTATATAGACGGCTGTCTGTGTATATGGTATACCTTGTATATAGCCGATTGTTGGTTGTGTACTCATGGCTTCTCCACAACTGTGCAGTGGTATATTCTCATCAGGATATAAATCAGGAATCAGTCCCATGTCATATTGTGGATCTGGAATAAACATATCATCGTGGAAATAGGCAACTTATACAGGTTATATATATCATATTCTTACAAATATCTCAGAAGAAAATGATAGTATCAAATACAAATAAATGTATGTTTTGACTGTAGTGCTTCATACGCCTGGGTATGCTCTTTATCAGCCCCTGCCGGTAAAACCAGACGGGACTATAGTGTCTGTCTGTCTGTCCGGATGGTTTCCAGATGACAATTTAAGTAAGAGATTGTCAATTAGGTTGAAACTCGATACAGTGGGATTGTTTTCAAAAGTCAACCATGAAGTGTTTTTTTTTTTTTTAATAAAAATGGATTTTTGGTTTCTAGATGATAGATTGGATAAGGGATTACCGATTAGGTTGAAACTTGACATAATGTTAGTTTAGTAAAAGACGTAGTTTGGAACTGCATTTGGCGTCAAAAGGCCAAGAAAAAAGAGTACTGTTACTAAAAGTAGTTTTTTATCTACAGATGAGAACTTGAGTCCGGGAACTGCGAATTAGATGGAAACTTAATACAATGTAAACTTGATTCATTTTGATTTATGTTAGTTTATGATCAGATCGAGCATCTGATTGTGTTATGGTTGCTGAGGTTAAATTCAGATATCTATTACTGAATTGTCGTTTCACAATATCCACAGTTACAATGCTCATTGACAACACATATTCGTTTTCACGGTGACAATTTCTGCGAAGAAAAATGTACTTCTATCAGTAATCTATTTCTATAGATGTAAGCTTGTTGGTATATAGTGTTCAATGTGTGGAAGTAACAACGTCCATTAGACAGTATCAAAAATCGACCAGTACGTTATATTGATTGGATAAAGCGTTTGGTTTCTGTGAAAGATTTTGTAATCTTTATCAAGGTAACATTGTACAAAAGATAGGAACATATTTATTTGGGTTGTTTTTATTAAAGAAATCCATATCTTCCCAGAAATAAGCAAAGTTATAAAGTTTTTAGACTGTCCCAATACGTGAACATTCCGAAAGTCACTCGTGAAAGATTTTTGTTGTCCAGTAATACTTAGAGCTTCGCCAATACCTTCTATTGAATTACAAATAAATAATGTATATGCTGTCTTTTTACAGTACACTTACTTACCATCAAAACACCTCCTCCAGCTGACGACTGACGTCTTGTTGCTAATTGGCGCTACTAATGGATTTGTGCATGGGTTCTCGTACATCTCGCTGTTGGTGTGGTCAAAGGCATGCGGATCAATACTGACAGAAGGTACACATGTTTGGGTAAAAGGTATGTACGTCACCCCCCAACACCCCCCATTTCCACTTCCTGCTATATTGGAACATATTTCCTCACAGTGGTCTTGGGAATTTGCAGAAGTGATATCGATGGCACTGATTTCTTTTAAGCACACGTTCTCCTCTGTACCTCTTTGATATGTGCACTGACCTGTTAAATCAATGAATAAAGCTAGTACTCGTGTCTTATCCTGTGGTGTAATGAACACACATTTTCATACACAGCAGTGTATAATCTATCCAGAAAGGTGTGTAATTTGACATACCAAAAATGCCACCCAGAGCATGACCATTACAACCTCAGTATTGTGGGCATAAGATGTCGACTGTTCGCAGTCCAAAAGGCTTTTCCACTTTACGGGTTACACTGCTGATAATGAGTCATTAATTCTAGTTTAAATCACATTAAAATCAGCACGTGATTTTTGTTTTGTTTTGTTTTTTGTTTTTTTTTTTTTTTTTTGTTTTTTTTTTTTTTTTGTTTAGAAAAATATTTTATTTCCTCAGCAATTTAAAGACTGCCAGGCTCAGCACACCATGTTGCGCAACATGCTGTTTGCCTGTAAAGCTATGTCATTTTAGGCACCATAAATGCCATAATCATGTTGTTCAATCACTAATTGTGTCACACTATATTTTACACTAAATAGTTGCAAAAACAAAGCCGAGATGGTATTCATAGCTTCATAATTGAGACTATTCTTAAATATTTGTTTTTTTGCCTTGTGACTAGCTAGGTCATTTCACAGGTACCAGTCTCGGCTGTATATACCCATACTTATAACAAGGTTCTGTAACTCTATCTCCATAGTGAAAGGAAAAACAATTTCTGAAAACTTTTGATGGTCTCTAAACCGTTCGATATGTTTCGCTGGAAGTTGTCGAGGTCGACAGATAAATGGGTACACATGCATTTATATATATCGTTCAGTAATATACATCTATTACATAAAGGACGGAATCTGTGATCTTTTCCGACTCAAACGGCACTGGAGAAACGAAAATTCCAGAAGGAAAGGAATTGCGTTTACCATTAGATTTTTAGTTGAAGAATAATAATGACTTTTAATATTGGAAAACATACATACGTATACATACCTAGTTGATTTTAAAATGGTTTAATCGTGTATTGACTAACCATAAATCTCCATTTTTATCCATATAACGTATCATCGTTTTACGTTCATTTATCAAAATATTTTCTGAGATGAAAGTACGATACTATGTCTCAGTAACTGTGGTACTTCGCTCCGGATTGTGATATATTTCCTAAAACGTGCCAAAGTCAAGACAGAACATTTAATTAGGTAATATCAATATACAAATTGAATGCGTGTCTTACCTAAGTTCTTGGCGCAGACAGCATTTAATTTCGAAGAACAGTCGGCGAAATTCCAGGAATCATCAACGAAGTCCTTATAAACACACAGTTGGTCATCTTGAAGTTCACTAGAAGCGGGATATGTACCAAACAGATTATAACTAGCCGCGCTGACTGATTTGCAGTTACGTATCCAGCTGAATTTTGGTATATTGATATCTTCTACAAAAAGTCCTAGCCAAGCCTTAGTTCCATTCCTTCAAAATCAAAATATATTTTGTCAATAAAATCCTAACATTCATTCATAACTGGTGTGGTGCATATTTGCTAAACAGCTGCAGGGTTATCACTAATAAGGGAAACAAATCCGGAAACGGCTCCATAAGGAAATTTCAGTGGGATTTTAAATAAGTTTTCTTAAGAAAAAAAGTGCATTACATCCAAGCCAACAACATTTATGTCAAAATCTGATAGCAATGAGCGGAAGCGACAAAATATGAAAATTTGAGAGGGGATGTGATACGCGGTGAAATATTTGTTTGTTGACGCGGTGATATAATTTATTTGTTGACGCGGTGATATATTTTGTTTGTTGACGCGGTGATATAATTTATTTGTTGACGCGGTGATATAATTTATTTGTTGACGCGGTGATATAATTTGTTTGTTGACGCGGTGATATAATTTGTTTGTTGACGCGGTGATATATTTTGTTTGTTGACGCGGTTTGTTGACGCGGTGATATATTTTGTTTGTTGACGCGGTGATATATTTTGTTTGTTGACGCGGTGGTATAATTTGTTTGTTGACGCGGTGATATAATTTGTTTGTTGACGCGGTGATATAATTTGTTTGTTGACACGGTGATATATTTTGTTTGTTGACGCGGTAATATATTGAGGGTATTTAAAAGAGTCTTCTGTGATAAGAAATAAATATTTCAAATGTGTCTGATAATATAGTATAATATTTCACGACTGCGCAACACCAGTGAAAGATACAAAAATATCAGATACCCGAGTGAAATGTATTTGTTATTATTGAAGACACTATTAAAAAGTGACTCGGTGTTATATAGTGGGTATCTATAGTGTCTACAGTAATAAGAAATATATTTCCATCTGTGTCTAATATTTTAGTATCTTTCACAACTGCGCAGAACGAGTTTTTTCCAGTATTTTTTTTTTTAAATATTTCACATACATATCATATGTATTGGATGGGAGTTTATATTAATTTCTTACCCATATGTTACTATATTATACTCACCATACACCATACCATTCTGTTTCACGATACCGGTTGAGCATGGTAGTTAATGATGCAGACCGTTCCGACATTAGTGAACCTCCTGTTAAGTCACAGTATTCTGCTGCATTGTTCCAAGTAGCAGGCGTACCAAGCAGTATCAACCTTTGTTTGTAACTGATAGGTACATGTCCACAACAAACTAGAGTCATAAATAATTATAAAACATGATAAGGAAATAAACATGCTTTGTTTCGGGTAATTTAATGATTTCAATATCATAATAACAAATTCTACATAGAAAATTACAATTTCTAGAAATTAATGATTTTGTTTACATCAGTGATATTATTTTCATAAACATTTAAAGGAAAATCGAAGTTTACAAACATGTTGAAATTACATCCATTACATGTAAATGTATTAAAATAAATCTTCTATAAGCATACACATGAACATTTCTTTTTCTTATTGCGCAATTAAAGCAGTGTGATAAACAGTTCTAGCTAGTTAACTAGAACGATAATTGACTGAAATAATATGTTTCCCTTCTAATCGAATATGTACTATGACTATATACTTATGACTTTCAAAGTGATAATAGCATAACATTGAAGCTAAAAGCGGCTGTAACTGAAAAAGGAAAGGCAAAAACAACCCACGCATACCCAATTAAAAAGTGAGGACGCTTTTTGAAATATTCGTACTTTGAGTGAATGAATCATACAGATGAGTAAGTGTTTTACCTCCAAGACAGCTAAGAAAGAACAAGATCGTACCGGCGCCGTAATGCTACAATAGAAATATTCATCATAATCATTAATATATAATTGAACAATTGTTTCCGCGCAAGGTAAGCACATAGAATAGGTATATCCTGCACAATGAAATCATGAATTGAAACACTTTCTCAAAAATTAGGACAGACGTCAGATCTCTTCAATGTCAAGTACAAAATGTGACACGTCGTTAATTCAAATGTTCAAAGTCGATAGGGACTATAATCAGAATAAACGAACTATTGGAACAGTTACACAACTCTTTATACCCTTATTAACATATGATTCTCTGGAAAGCTTCTTGACAGGCAGTTTCCTTGAAAGGATATAACGCCTTTATGCCATCACAATATGTTTGAAACGTTATGACACGCCTTGATTCCCGTGACAGGAAATCTATAAATAACTATTCGGAATACATCATAAAGATGAAATATCTAAGTAAAGTGTCAAAAATATCATACGTTATATTTTATATAATAAAAGGAAAACATGTGCAGCCATAATTTGACTTATGATGCACTGAAATGCATACTATTAAAAATCAATACATATATGTAAGCATTGATAAGTGAAAATAGAACACGTAAGCTCCGATCCAGTGATGGGGCAAGTTGTTGGGATCATCTCTATAGAAAAGTCACCTATCCCCCATGATCGGAATCTTGATATACATATTTCGACGTGAAACATACTCCTATCAAAATGTTATTGCATCTTATCATACCGAGACATGGAAATGGGTGATCTTTATTAACAACCAATTACATTTTATCATACCGAGTCATGGAAATGGGTGATTTTTATTAACAACCAATTACATTTTATCATACCGAAACATGGAAATGGGTGATCTTTATTAAAAACCAATTGTATCTTATCATACCGAGTCATGAAAATGGGTTATTTTTTTAAATCAGTCTTACTATAATAATGAGATACAATAGATAAATAGCATTACAAGAAAATGGTGTTTATAAATCAACCTTTTAATTTTAGGCCTCAAAAATCAACTGCCGAGTATATGGCAACCAAACAGAGTTCACCAATTGGAACACTATAGACTAACTATTTATTATTTCATTATTCATAGGAATATCTGAAGTTTATTTTCTTATGAGGTATAATTATGAATTATTGTCTATATTATATGACTGAATGATTAAACACGTGTTAAATTTGAGTTTGTTTACAGTTGATAATGTATATATTATCGTATAAATCACTGTTGTATATTATATAACATTTAAAACTACCACACTGTTTTAGATAATTTCGTATCAACATGATAAATGTACTGTATTTTTAATGTTGTGAAAAGGTTATCTGACGTAACCAGGAAATAGTATTATTATCTTTGGTGATAAGGATACACTTTTTCAATGCGATATTGGTGTACAGAAGCTTCCTGTATCAAAAACATACCAAATACAACCGGATACAGAAGCGATTTCTACAAAATAAGTAACGCTCAAAAATAATTCATAATTCCTTACTTCTTAGAAGCGAATTTCTATTCCCTACAAAGGCAGCAATGTGAAAATCATAAAACGAAATAGAAAGTGAATCAAATTTATACTTACAATTTCCATTGCCTCTGTCACCGTTCGCCTGCTGCCGCATTCAAAAACCGTTCACCATACGAAGCGGGCTAAAACTCTTCCTGATCGACCGGTATCCCTTTCAATCACTGTTACAGGCTCATGGCAATGATTGGACAACATGTCTTTCGATGAATACGGCGCGTATTGACCTATTAGGATCTTGTATAACCTAAGTAATTCTATACTGGATTAAACAAATCACTTTTTACTACCTATCTCTCTATCACTCTATTTGTGTACAAGATTAGTTAAGTTTAGTTTAGTTTATTACCAGTGCAGGATCGTTACGATCCTATATACCGGTCTCTGTGATACAATGATAACGTTTATAATTATTGTCATTTGAGACATCAGATCCAGGAACTACAGAATTTCTGCTTTATAATTATATACTAGTTCTTGATTTGATTAGTCTTCATCTAATCTATTTTTGAAAGAGTTAACTTTTGGTGCCGATACAATATACTCCGGAAGATTGTTTCATAATTTGACCACACGCAAAGCAAAAGAATGTTTCCTGATGTCAAGTTTACAGTGCTGCATCTAAAGATTTTTGGTGTGACCCTTTGTCCGCTGAATTTGAATTTTGTCGATCCACAATTTAAGGAAACCAGCAGCGTTACTATCACAAAAATTGTTCATAATTTTGAAGATTTCAATCATATCCCCACGAATCCTCCTGAATGCCAATGTTGGTAATTTTAGGCGTTTCAGTCTTTCCGAATAAGTTAGTTCCTTCAATCCTGATAATGGTTTTGTAGCTCTCCGTTGCACTGCATGTCTGTCATTATTTGTAATTTACGTCACAAATACGTTTTCAAATATAGATATGAAGGATAACGATATTGTAGTAGAATCCTACAGCACAAGAAACATAGAATGATGGTTTAATTCGCACTGATATATGATGACTTCACAGTTCACAGTTTTGAAAAGTCAAACGGGAATCCGTTTTGTTGATAAGTCATATTGATATTATACACTCTCAACAAATATTTCGGAAAGACGTTTAAAGCATTGCTAATTAACAAGAAAGACTAGGTAGAAGTAATTGTATTCTTCCCATCATGTGACACATGAATGATCTCACTGTGATGTACAATCGGGGTGTTTATGAAGACAACACAATTCATTTTCGACTCTTTTATAGAATGTGATATCGAGGTCAAGGTAGGAATATTCGGCATTATTCTAATAAATGTTATGCCAAATATTTGTTTTAAAGTGTCGAAAGTTCAGATGGGTGCAATATTATCCATTTTCATTTTTTCTCCTCTTTATAATTTTAAAACTGATTTGATTTATTTCCGAAATAATTCACAATATACTCACTTTTTCTTGTATAGTTGGTTTCCGAATCGTTCTCGTAGATATCACTGAATGTCAATAGGATTCAAGTAATAAACAGACACGATTATATTTTCCATATATGGCTTGGCTTGTTTAATTTGTCTACATTATGAATATGTGTTAATTTCAACAGAGCTTTGTGTGACATGAGACTAATAGTGGCGGTAAAATCTCTTCACTACAGGAAATCTGCGTTTATCTTAAAGACTAAGAAATCTATCTAAATGCATTGTCTCTTTTTTCATTTTGCATATAAGATGTCATTATTTATGTTGCTTTCCTTAAGAAATGGTTTTTGAATCATAAAAAAACATTTCCGGACATTATTCTGGTGTTTACAGTTTTAAGCCGACTGATTTCTTGAAGTGTCCAAGCCACAGAACATCATATCATGAACTGGTTGCATATAACCTTCATGCCAATAACTTAAAACAAAATGGCAGACATTTTGCTATCGATTTTAACATTCGGACGTAGTCGCTTGTTGATTTCAAATAGTTTCTTAGAGATTCTTAGAGTTACTACCGAACACACCCCTTACGTGTACACGACACAAATGTGTGTGACTTGATACCAGAAATGACTGCAATATGTACATGTCACTTTCTCTTTCCAATTCAGTGACATCGGTGACACTTTACTTTTGGTTCCATTTCTGTAAAATGGTCAGATGGAGTATTACTAGTACATCATACGTAATCTCTTTTGTTAAGTTGTAAGCACTGTATTGAAGAAATTAAGCAGTGATGTTTTTTTACAACTCTACTTTTCCATGACTATTAAAATACTTGTTTCATTCGGTTTTCTGGGATGCTGGTGGTATTCTTATGGTAGATTATCTGCAGGGACAAACAACCAATGGCACATATCTTGCATCACTTCTTAGGCAGTTAAGAAAAAATAGTTAAACTCAAGCGCCGCGGAAAACTCAGTAAAGGTCTGTTAGACCTAGACAATTTCAGTAGTCGGTTGCTCCTTGCGAAATCATTTTGATCTCGGGAAACCAGAAACATACTCTATCACTCAGGTCCATATCATTTTATATCAATAGTATAACATTTCTAACGTCTGCAGAGGGGAAAATGGCAGAATCATATTGTATGGGAATTATTCCTCTTCATGTTCGTTATCAGCTGTGGTGATCAATTAATTAATAAATATAACGAATTACTTGATGTCCTGTTTGCATGGCAAGTATTCAGTAGTAAGTTTTTATTGCAATACAAATTACGATAGATCATACAATCCGTCATTCAATAACAGTAGAAATGTTCTGTTATGAAATAATATATAAACAAACGTCCTTTGTCTTTCTGTAGCAATTTGTTAATATTTTAATTTTGTTTAGACCGATTTTGATATATATTTTATTTGACCTCTAGGTTTCCATACTTTCGCACACATGCATCGCTGACAAATCGCTGACGAGGGCGAAGAGGCTGTATACTGCAATTCTAGTTCTTAATTTGTCTTGAAAGGTACTCTTTACCTGTATGTATTTTGTGTCATCCTCTAACCAGCAATGCTTCATAACGAGAACGACTGGTGTTAAACCTCAGTAGACAAAGCTACATATTCAGAAAGGTAATCACTTTAAGTTACATTTAATAGCAAAACACATTCATCTGTATGAATTAATGATATCTGTTGATGGTCTGTCATTAAGAACTGGTGATTTCAATGTTACTGTGTACGGTCTGTCATTAAGGATTGGTGATTTCAATGTTACTGTGGACGGTCTTTCATTAAGGACTGGTGATTTCAATGTTACTGTGGACGGTCTATCATTAAGGACTGGTGATTTCGATTACTGTGGACGGTCTGTCATTAAGGATTGGTGATTTCGATATTACTGTGGACGGTCTATCGTTAAGGATTGGTGATTTCGATATTACTGTGGACGGTCTGTCATTAAGGACTGGAGAATTCGATGTTACTGTGGACGGTCTGCCATTAAGGATTGGTGATTTCGATGTTACTGTTGACGGTCTGTCATTAAGGATTGGTGATTTCGATGTTACTGTGGACGGTCTGTCATTAAGGATTGGTGATTTCAATGTTACTGTGGACGGTCTTTCATTAAGGACTGGTGATTTCAATGTTAATGTGGACGGTCTATCATTAAGGACTGGTGATTTCGATTACTGTGGACGGTCTGTCATTAAGGATTGGTGATTTCGATATTACTGTGGACGGTCTATCGTTAAGGATTGGTGATTTCGATATTACTGTGGACGGTCTGTCATTAAGGACTGGAGAATTCGATGTTACTGTGGACGGTCTGCCATTAAGGATTGGTGATTTCGATGTTACTGTTGACGGTCTGTCATTAAGGATTGGTGATTTCGATGTTACTGTGGACGGTCTGTCATTAAGGACTGGTGATTTCGATGTTACTGTGGACGGTCTGTCATTAAGGACAGGTGATTTCGATGTTACTGTGGACGGTCTGTCATTAAAGACTGGTAATTTCGATGTTACTGTAGACGGTCTGTCATTAAGGGCTGGTGATTTCGATGTTACTGTAGACGGTCTATCATTAAGGACTGGTGATGTCGATATAACTGTGGACTGTCTGTCATTAAGGACCGGTGATTTCCATATTACTGTGGACGGTCTATCATTAAGGACTGGTGATTTCAATGTTACTGTGGACGGTATATCAATTAGGACTGTTCGGTCATTTTCTGCTTTCTCAATTTCCATAATGTTTTCTATTATTCACATTATATATCCGTTTCGCCGATTTTAGTATTGGTATTTGTAGATGTTGTCGTATTTTGACATTCCAACTGACAGCATATTTTATATGTAGTTTAATTTTATGGCTTTCTTTATCCGTGTCTTCATTCATGTTTATCACAGATCCGATGACAGACTGGTCGTTTGCTATCACCAGTCCTTCTACGGGCTATTTTATTACAACTCCGTTTTATTTTCCAGTTCTGTACAAAATAAGATATTCAAAATTTGTTTTTATCTGAGAGAATCACCGGAAGAAGATATATAAAGAGGATATACAAGCAAAACATCTAACCCTTATCTATTGATCGAAAGACATGTCTTATCCTGCCCTTCACACCTTTACATCTCTCAGTTTTGTTATGATAACATGTCTGTTACCGGAAGTTAATATTTTAACTAAACTGTTTATAATGATGTTCCTTATTGTGACCTCGGACAGTGCTTCAATTGTTTGCTTGCTCTCGTCACATATCTGCTCTCAGCTTTGTTGCGGAGTAATCAATATTCTAAAACGTCCTTCTCGACATCAAAGATATGATCTTGAGTAAACAATGGTGAGAGCAGAAATCGTGATAGGAACGAAACATCGATCGAATGTTTCAAAGTCAAACATGTCTAATTTGCATGATATTTCGTAATGGATTTATACGGTCATTCCAAAAAATTAATTTAAAAAAATGAAAATTTAAAAAAATTGTGTTTCAATTGATATGGTATCAATGACAACAACGAAATTGAAGCTTATATTTTGTTTAGTTACAATTTTCGCCAAATGTGAATACAATAGACAACACAAGTAGTGAGAGTGACGATGAGAGCTCAGTGAAAGAAGTTGAGTCCTTAGCGTTTGTGATTACAGAAATATTATTCATATTTTACATAGGGATGAAAAAGTCAGATGTCAATTAGGCGTCCAGGTATTTGTGGAATTACAAAAAGTTAGAGATGATAACTTCATTGCTCTTCTTTATAATCTGGAATCCCATTGACATAATCATGAACAGATGTCATATTTACTATTTAAAACCAACATTAGTCGCTGATCTATAGCAATATACCAGTATCCATTCACCGTTTAGTGGACTGCTGAATAGGAATACCACTTCTGATTATACCGACGATCAGATACAAAATCCCCTATAGTTTCGCCAATAGTGGTCATTAACACATCGATTTCAATATCCACCTTCCCGAACCTAAGGATGAGTAGACGAAACTTTTTGTATGAGAACTTAGAATGATCTACAGCCATATGCTTTGATACAATAGCATAGCTCGAGCAGCAGATAGAAATCTTCCCACCAGACAGCTTCTTGTCAAAATTACGATATGCTTAAATTTGACTTTTAGCGATGGGACAATATTTTCATCGATGGCCACCCAGCCCCCTTGAGCAATGTCTGGGAAAATTTTGTCATCGATGGCCTACCTACCCCTTGAACAAGGTTTGGGACAACTTTGTCATAAATGGACACCCAACTACTTGTAAAACATCAGGGACAACACTTCCATCAGTGGACACCCTACCTCCTTGTAAAACATCAGGGACAACACTTCCATTAGTAGAAACCCTACCTCCTTGTTAAACATCAGGGACAACACTTCCATCAGTGGACACCCTTCCACCTTGTAAAACATCAGGGACAACACTTCCATCAGTGGACACCCTACCTCCTTGTAAAACATCAGGGACAACACTTCCATCAGTGGACACCCTTCCACCTTGTAAAACATCAGGGACAACACTTCCATTAGTAGACACCCTACCTCCTTGTAAAACATCAGGGACAACACTTCCATTAGTAGACACCCTACCTCCTTGTAAAACATCAGGGACAACACTTCCATCAGTGGACACCCTTCCACCTTGTAAAACATCAGGGACAACACTTCCATTAGTAGACACCCTACCTCCTTGTAAAACATCAGGGACAACACTTCCATTAGTAGACACCCTACCTCCTTGTAAAACATCAGGGACAACACTTCCATCAGTGGACACCCTACCTCCTTGTTAAACATCAGGGACAACACTTCCATTAGTAGACACCCTACCTCCTTGTAAAACATCAGGGACAACACTTCCATCAGTGGACACCCTACCTCCTTGTAAAACACAGGGACAACACTTCCCAGTGGACACCTAGTGGACACCCTACCTCCTTGTAAAACATCAGGGACAACACTTCCATCAGTGGACACCCTACCTCCTTGTTAAACATCAGGGACAACACTTCCATTAGTAGACACCCTACCTCCTTGTAAAACATCAGGGACAACACTTCCATCAGTTGACACCCTACCTCCTTGTAAAACATCAGGGACAACACTTCCATCAGTGGACACCCTACCTCCTTGTTAAACATCAGGGACAACACTTCCATTAGTAGACACCCTACCTCCTTGTAAAACATCAGGGACAACACTTCCATCAGTGGACACCCTACCTCCTTGTAAAACATCAGGGACAACACTTCCATCAGTGGACACCCTACCTCCTTGTAAAACATCAGGGACAACACTTCCATTAGTAGACACCCTTCCACCTTGTAAAACATCAGGGACAACACTTCCATCAGTGGACACCCTACCTCCTTGTAAAACATCAGGGACAACACTTCCATCAGTGGACACCCTTCCACCTTGTAAAACATCAGGGACAACACTTCCATCAGTGGACACCCTACCTCCTTGTAAAACATCAGGGACAACACTTCCATCAGTGGACACCCTTCCACGTTGTAAAACATCAGGGACAACACTTCCACACATTTACACCCTACCCCATGTACAATATCAAGGACACCATTGCCATCAGTTGGTTGCCTAGTAGCAACACTTAAACTCACTATTCGATTGTAGTGAATGAAGTGATTGAACTTTCTAATAAAATCCAGATAATATGGATATGTTGGAGGTATCTGTTTCAGCCATTAGAAGGTAAGAAGGTAGGTTTTAGTTCACTATGATATTCATCGGATCATGGAACACCGTAAGAAACTAGAATGGACGATATCGATTTATTCGAGTATGTTCTGAAGATTGATCATGTAGAGGACTGAAAAAGACTGATGCAGATGCAGCAAGGAATAAAGTAAGCTATTTTCATTACATATTCTAGTAACCTTAACACGGTTGGTTGGAGGTACCATCTGCCATCCATCACCAGATCGGTATGTGGTGGAGTTATTATTCAAGAGATGTCCACCAACCTAGTGTTAACCAATCATCATCCGAAAAATTATGGTATAAGATGGTTGTAAGAATCGATAATCAGCAAAATAACGAAGTGTTTATTATTGTTTTGTCAAAAAAGGTTAAAACTATTAAACAGCAACAACAGATACTTCATCAACTGATATCACATAAGGCAATCACTATTTTTCGTTTAGTTTGAACCGTATATCGTGGCTTATGCGTAAAATCAGAGAGGATTATGTGAGAGGGATGGTGATTTCATATTTTAACGTCCTATCGCACAGATCTGGTGACAAACAGACGTTCTTACCAATGCACCAATTTATCACTCACATTTTGTTTTGTTTAAAAAGGTATATTAGAAACTTGCAAAACATCATGATGTCTCCGATTGTGATAATAATTACCACTGTCATTATTACACCCGCACCCATTGTCAGCCCCACAACGCAAGCACTAGTGCGATTGTCAGAGGCGCTATTCAGTTTTCGGTAATAAGCTGATGTTTCTTTTTTCTGAACTCTCGTTTCTTCTTGTAATTCAATAATTCTTTCCTGTAGTGTTGTGAGTCCATTTTTGTAACAGTCACAACTACATCCAGCTTCACTTGCCACAGTTGTCTGGACAGTCTCCCGACCTGATGTTGTTTCCGCCACATGGGTCGTACCTTCGCCTGAGGTTGTTTCAGTCATATGTGTTGATTCATAGTTGTGTGTCGTCGATGGAATTTCGCAGTTAACATTGGGGTCATAAGAGTTCAACGGCAACGATGTAAGGACTAGATCCGTAAAAACGCCAGGTTCTGTAAAACAATTTCTTCAATACAGTTAAAATAGCTTTTTTTGCATTTTATTTTCGTTTTTGTCTTAACAGAAATCGATTAACTAGAGGCATGAGAAGACTTTCGTTATGGACGTATTGAACTTACCTTCAAAGCACCTTTTCCAGCTAACTATAGAATCATTTCCTGTAGAAGTTACATCGCTGTTTAAACAGATTGCTTGATACCCTGTGGTATTTACGTCGAAAGCGTAGGGCACTTCACCAATGGCAGGGAAACAGTAGCCGGAAATTGCATCATAGGTCACGGACCAGCATTGCCCGAAAGTTATAGTCAGGGGTTTAATGGCAGTGCAATATTCCTCACATTGCTGCATACTCGATACAATTATGGCGGCTGTGGATACGATCCCTGTTGTGCAGGCTCCCGTTACGTTGTCATGTTCGTACGTACAAGGCCCTGCGAAGGAGGAGACAATCATATATTACAAACATATCTATTGAATCCGTCTTAAGCTTCTCAGATTAAATCTGTTTTACGAGTATTTCTTCTTTCTGAGCAGATGCTTGTGAAAATAACACATCCAATTAGACTAACAATGCAAACCTTCTGAACTGTTCATTCGTACTAAAGCTAGGTAATGTTTTGCAATAACATTTTGGTATTGTCATTTTGTTAGAATTTGAATTTCAAAATCAACCATTTTCATTACCTCGAGGGATATAATCAATAAAGTACTTTCAGTTTTACCCATCGACATGTTTCGCTTTCATCGAAAAGAAAAAAGTGAACAGTTAAATTTGTTTTAGATATGTCCAAGTGATATTTCGTTATAATTATGAGTACTAAGCATGACTATATATGAGCGTCGTTAGTAAAAGTGACAATCAGTGAGCATTCGGCGTCCCGGTCATTTGTTAGTACTGATATTGTCTACGTCGTAAGTGATTTCCGTTAATCACTACTGATTAGCGTCATTAGTAATCGTCACCACCGATCTGTTTAGTTCATTACAAATAATGGCCATTACCAATCACTGTTTAGCGTCATTAGTTATTATTTATCGATCTGTGTAATGTCAATAGTAATCGATACTATTGATCAGTTTATCGCCATTAGTAATCGTTAATATCGATCTATTAGTGTCAATAGTTGTAGTTAATATCGATCTGTTAGTGTTAATGGTAATCGTTAATATCGATATGTTAGTGTCAATAGTAATCGTTACTATCGATCAATGTTAAGCGTCATTAATAATTGTAACTGTTTATCACTGTTTAGCGTCACTGTCTATCACTGTTTAGTGTCATTAGTAATCGCTACTACCGATCTGTTTAGTGACATCAATAATCGTTACTTTCGATCTATTAAGCGTCATTAATAATCGTTACTGTCTATCACTGTTTAGCGTCATTAGTAATCGTTAATATCGATCACTGTTTAGCGTCATTAGTAATCGTTAATATCGATCACTGTTTAGCGTCATTAGTAATCGTTAATATCGATTACTGTTTAGCGTCATTAGTAATCGTTAATATCGATCACTGTTTAGCGTCATCAGTAATCGTTACTGTCTATCACTGTTTAGCGTCATTAGTAATCATTAATATCGATCACTGTTAAGCGTCTTTAGTAATCGTTAATATCGATCACTGTTTAGCATCATTAGTAATCGTCACCAGTGACTACAATTTAGCATCATTAGTATTTGTCATCAGCTATTTCAGTTGAGCGTTTAATGAAACTGTGACTAGCGATGTGATATCATAAATATGTTTACCTCTACAGCACGTTGCAAACAACAATTAAATACAATACATTTGTTCTTACCGATGATTTCTTCACATAAGGAACTGTGAATTGTAGAATCACATCCGTCAAAAATCCATTCACGTAGAGAGGATTTTTCGAAAATGCAGCGTTTGTCAGGGTACAGATCAGCTGCCAGAGGGACAATATCAAAGCGGCGGAAGAGATAAGTGTCGTGTACGGAACAATCACTGGTCCATTTATAAACCGGGGTGCCGATATCTGACACAAACATTCCTATCCACACTTTATCATCCCTACAACCAATTAATTAATGACCAAATATTGTAAATCAATATTCTTTTCATTATTGGTTCTAATCCGTTCATTGACAGTAATAATTTGATTCAGAAAACGACCATTGTAATAAAAATGTATAATATCAAATTAAAAATATTCAAAAGCATTTATTTTTGTCTTTTGTACATTTTTTAGCTTGATAATGTTTTGATGATAAGAACAATATATATGGTATCAATGGCATTTTACCATATATATATATAATTATGATAGATGGTTCACGATGCTTAATTAAGTGGTATCAATGATATTTTACCATATCATACTCCAGTCCTCTTGTTGATACAGTGAGATCATGTTAGAGATACCAAACGAGCTATCCTTTACCAAGCTACCATTGAACAGTGTCGAGCAAGTAGCTTGGGCGTCCTTCCATGTCGTCTTCGTGGTAACATAGGTCAATTTACGTTTTACAGTGATAGGAGGATGGGACGGACGGACTGCAACAAATCGCATAGTATACACAGTAGAAAGTCAGAATGACGTTATACATAATGAAATAACACATCAATATTATACTAAGTAGAACGCCACATTGATGTTAAACACAGTAGAACGCCACATTGATGTTAAACACAGTAGAACGCCACATTGATGTTAAACACAGTAGAACGCCACATTGATGTTAAACACAGTAGAACGCCACATTTATGTTAAACACAGTAGAACGCCACATTTATGTTAAACAGTAGAATCTCATTGGTGTTACACACAGTAGAATCTCATTGGTGTTACACACAGTAGAATCTCATTGGTGTTACACACAGTGAAATTTCATATCGATTATTATACACAATATAATATTATATCGATATCTTACATAGTAGACCATCACATAGATGTTATACACAGGTAAATATCACATCAATATTATACACATTATCACATTAATGTTATATATAGTAGAACAGCACATTGTTTACACAGTAAAATGTCCCATCCATAATATACACAATGAAATATTACATCGATTTTCTATCGATAGCATACATATTATATTGATGGAATACACAGGAAATATTTCATCTATGTTATACACAAGAAAACATCACGTAGATATTATACACAATTAAATATCATATCATTGTAATACACAAGAAAACATCACGTAGATATTATACACAATTAAATATAATATCATTGTTATACACAAGAAAACATCACGTAGATATTATACACAATTAAATATCTTATCATTATTATACACAAGAAAACATCACGTAGATATTATACACAATTAAATATCATATCATTGTTTTACACAAGAAAACATCACGTAGATATTATACACAATTAAATATCATATCATTGTTATACACAAGAAAACATCACGTAAATATTATACACAATTAAATATCTTATCATTATTATACACAAGAAAACATCACGTAGATATTATACACAATTAAATATCATATCATTATTATACACAAGAAAACATCACGTAGATATTATACACAATTAAATATCATATCATTATTATACACAAGAAAACATCACGTAGATATTATACACAATTAAATATCATATTATTGTTATACACAAGAAAACATCACGTAGACATTATACACTATTAAATATCATATCATTGTTATACACAAGAAAACATCTTGTAGATATTATAAATTGTTATACACAAGAAATCATTACGTAGATATTATACACAATTAAATATCTTATCATTGTTATACACAAGAAAACATCACGTAGATATTATGCACAATTAAAATATCGATTTTATACAAAGTTTAGAAATGTAGATATCATATTTGTAAATTTGCTCGGTTCACTCTAAACATTTCAAAAATAATTACACTTTCTCGAGAGGTGTGAAGAGAAATTGCATACCTGACATCCAGATGTTTAACATCAACACGAAGAGTGTGAATACAGCCTGAAAGAAAGCACAGGAGAAGGGATATCTAACATAAGGTATTAAAGATAAAATGACTACTACTGTTTATTCCAATGCTTATTGCTAACAAAATACGGAACAAGAATGTGAAGAGCAGGAAAATTTCCCATGTATTCATGAATATTTCTCAGTTGTAATAATGTCCTACAACTCTGTATACACCATACAGAAACATACCTCATTATTGTGTATTAACACAATTGAACTTTGTAGTGGCTAAAAACTATTCTTCAATAATAAAATTTTAGACATTCCTGTTGAAATATACTTTTTCAGCTTTTTCTTATTATATTCTATTTTAACTTACATTTCTTTAGAAAATCTTAATTCATTTCGTGCAATTGATGACAAATATGTCATTGAAAATTGAATTGTGAAATCGCTTGCTACATAATGTTATATATATATTAAAATACTAGCAACATACTCACGTCAATTCCGTTCATTCTGAATTGGTGTTGTCTCAGTGGGTAACTGTACATTAGTAACTCATCGGGTCTATTAAATATAACTACAGCGGATTGTATCATATTCATCAAGATGGACATAAATCAATGCATATTCACTTTTAACCTCTTTATTCGGTTTCACTAACTAAGTCATGACCGGATGTCTTTTTTTCGATAATCAAGAGCACAATAAGGATCTAAATGTATGTTATTCCTTCGTGTTGGTACTAGAACAACTAGTGTTCTGAACAAGACCAACACAAACTGAATACAGAATTTGTTAATGGCTATTTCCACAATGATATATTTACCGATAATTTTCCTCCACGCGGAGGAATAATCGATATATCATTCAAATATTCTATTATTATTTCATTTTCCTTCAGAAAGGAATAACCTTCCATTAGAAGGACAACATACTCATTATTACAAAACGTACCGCCTCTTATATAACGTATGTCAGAAACTGTACTTACTGACGCCTAAATCAGATTTTGGAATTGATAAAAAAAATATATGTTGTGATATTTTAACCTACAGGGAATACAGTGATTTGCATAATGTCAGAAAAAACGCTCTTCAGAATTGTTCAGTTCTATTTTAGGCGGATTTTACTAGTTTAACTTTTAAATCGCCACCTTTCCCTCTACCATTTCTATACTTGTATTTAAAACAATTCATGGGGGCGGCGATGTCATGGTCGAGACTTGCGTCAGGTTAAGATCCCTGCCCATGGTGGTTTGTGTATACCTGCACACATTATACCGTAACGTATGGCCTCTACATTCCATATATAAGCGAATCATTAATGAATCAATCAGAGAGGTCCGGAAATTATTGGGTATTATTGGGAATTCTACGACGGGCATGTTTCATGTACCTGTCCCCTTACGATGGCGAATCGCATCTTCAGACCTCTATATCGCTGATTGCAACTGATAGCTTCGTCACTTGTTCGTTGTCATCACTGAGTTCAAGTACATTTTATGTATAGGGTTGATATTTGCTAAAGATTTAGCATATTAGATATTCTTAAAAGATAAGATTTTTTGTGCGACCCACTCACAAAGATAAGCAAGATGCTAAGCACAAATCCAATCAGCTGAGCAGAGTTTTTCAACTTAAGCATATTCTTAACCACTTAAGAATTTGTATGCATACGAACCCTGAGGTGAGTGGTGCGACCCATAGATAAGCCGTGTTTTTGCGACCATGCTCAGTGTGGTGCGATCCCTAGTCAAGCGGTGTGTGGTTCGATCTGAGGTCCGGAGGTGAGTGATGTGATACCTCGCCAGGTCCTGTGTGTTGCGCCTATTTTTCAGGCGGAATGCGGTGCGACTACCGAGGTAACGAAGGTATAATGGTGTTCAAGAGCAAGGAAGGCAAGAGACAAGTATAGAATCTATCAAGAAAGATAACTCTTAAGCAGGGTTTCTCCACAGTGCTGGCTCATTCTAGACACCAAGACGTAGACTATTGAAAACCCAAGTACTTATACACAATGTAAAACTCTTAAGCAGGGTTTCTCCACAGTGCTGGCTCATTCTAGACACCAAGACGTAGACTATTGAAAACCCAAGTACTTATACACAATGTAAAAAATTTCAACCTTAGTAGAAACTCAAGATAACAGATACCGACATCAGTAGATTTTATCACACAAACTTCAAAGTTTTGTAGATAAAAGTTATAACATATGAACACACACACTGACAAATAAACAAATGTTTTGTCTAGGAGCAATAGTTGCAAGACAGTTGTGGATAGAATTCAAACAACTACAGCGACAGGCTGGCGATGATAACTTTTACTTGTGTAATCTTATAATGAATCTGAATCGTGTGATCACATCTCCGATAGAAACCAGAATGACAAAACCTGTTAAAAAGCCAACACCCAGAAACAGTCCCAATGCACGGGCACTAGCACGTTCATCAGTGGCGCATTGGAGGGACCGAGTATAGGATGCAGTTCTCTTCTTGTTGATCGCCGTTTCCTTCTTTAGTTCCAAAGTTTTCTCTGCTAAGGTCATATTTCCATTTACCGTACATGTACAAACGCATTCAGATATAAACCGATTTGACTGTGTTGTATTATATTGACCTGTTTCTGGTTCTGTTTCAGAGATATATGACACCGTTGTTTCTGTGAAAGATGCCGCCGTTATTTCTTGTCCGCTAGACGGCACCGTTGATTGTTTGATATATTGCGTCAGTATTTCTTCCTTGCCAGGTGATGTCTCTGTCTCTTTGTTAGAAAGCGCTGGTGTTTCTTCTTCCCTGCCAGGTGATGTCGATGTCTCTGTGTTAGAAAGCGCTGGTGTTTCTTCCCTGTTAGCTGATATTATTATATTAGATTTTCCTGGTGTTTCTGCCCGACCAGATGATGTTATTTCTGTCATTTGTGCTGTCATTTTCGTTTCCGCGATTGTTGTTTCTGTGACGAATGGTGTCGATTGTGATGTTGTTACATCTTCTGATATTTGTTCTACGGAAGCTGTTTCCATCAAACTAACATTTGTTAGCGTGACAGTAGTGTTAGTTTCCATGAAAGCAACAGCAGCCGTGGACATGTCCTGAACATCAAGGGTTGTTTTTAGGAATGTTGTGTTTCCAAGCAAGCCGGCATTTCTTTCAGTAACATTCTCTCTTGTGCTCACATTAGTTTGTGTTGAATCAGCACACACTGTATTTGAGTTAAGGCTATTTGTAGAATTGCTGTGAAGAACTGATCCAAAAGATATCCTACTGTCTGAAAGATAAGCATTCATACTTACAATTCTTATAGCGATGAATGAAAAAAAATTGTAAAACATGAAATAAATTCCAATAGGCTGATCAAACCTGGCTCGTCAAATGACTTTACGCGCTTTTTTTATTGCTATTTCTGGACGTCTAACAGCTAGGATGTAACGATTTTGCTGCTGATGATGTCAGCTGCCAAAACATATTTTGTTCAATGAGCGACACTATATCCAGATACAATCATTTTCAAATACAGCAAACGTATTGTCATTTACCCATTGTTTTAAATATATATATATATATATCTGAAAATGTCTTACCTTAATGAAAGAAAATATTATAATTATTGATAAAATTGACATACTTTCGAAGCATCTCTTCCAGCTGACCTGAGTCTGTCGATCGCCCAGTACGGTTTGTGTACAATTCAGTTCGTATCCTCTTGTGCTGTCAATTGAAAAGGGTTGATACTGAGAGCTGGGTAACACTGTCCGTAGTTACCTCTTTGGTAATTTTCATTGCTACCCTTTCTGTTACTCACAGCTGCGTCCGTCACATACGCAACGGCCCAGCACTCTCCGTCTCCTAGTGTCATAGGCTCAATGGAGGAACAATACCTCTCGCAATCTTCCAGACTGGTTACTTCAGTGGACATCGTCCAAGCATTACCGTATGTACAAGACCCATTAACAACATCTCGTTCATATGTGCAGGGACCTGAAATAATAGTCCAAAACTAACTCACAAATCCCGTATACTTTCTTTTAGAATAATTGTGTTGTACAGCCATATTTGATCTGAGGTACAATCAACATCAGTCCTGCATATATGATCACTTACTTTGTCCTTACTTCGTGTCAACAGATAATTCCCTCATATCATTCCCTGTATGTAGTCCCAAATAGCCAGCCGGCCTCGTTCCTAGTAAACACTTCACTCGCAATGTCCAAGGTAGATAGTTCCCAGCCACCCTCGATCCCAGTAAACACTTCATTCGCATTGTCCCTGGTTGATAGTTCCTAGACACCCTCGATCCCAGTAAACACTTCAATCGCATTGTCCCTGGTTGATAGTTCCCATCAGCCACCCTCGATCCCAGTAAACACTTCACTCGCATTGTCCCTGATTGATAGTTCCCAGCCAACCTCGATCCCAGTAAACACTTCACTCGCATTGTCCCTGGTTGATAGTTCCCAGCCAACCTCGATCCCAGTAAACACTTCACTCGCATTGTCCCTGGTTGATAGTTCCCAGACACCCTCGATCCCAGTAAACACTTCACTCGCATTGTCCCTGGTTGATAGTTCCCAGCCAACCTCGATCCCAGTAAACACTTCACTCACATTGTCCCTGGTTGAATTCCCAGCCACCCTCGATCCCAGTAAACACTTCAATCGCATTGTCCCTGGTTGATAGTTCCCAGCCACCCTCGATCCCAGTAAACACTTCACTCGCCTTGCCCCTGGTTGATAGTTCCCATCAGACACCCTCGATCCCAGTAAACACTTCAATCGCATTGTCCCTGGTTGATAGTTCCCAGCCACCCTCGATCCCAGTAAACACTTCACTCGCATTGTCCCTGGTTGATAGTTCCCATCAGCCACCCTCGATCCCAGTAAACACTTCACTCGCATTGTCCCTGGTTGAATTCCCAGCCACCCTCGATCCCAGTAAACATTTCACTCGCATTGTCCCTGGTTGAGTTTCCAGCCACCCTCGATCCCAGTAAACACTTCACTCGAATTGTCCCTGGTAGAGTTCCCAGCCAACCTCAGTCCCAGTAGATAATTAACACCATGTTGTGATAGTAATGCATGAAATCGGATACGTTCTTTTAAAACCTGTAGCACAATCCCCATAAAGTAGTACTTTCAGTAAATATCTGTCATGAAAATCAAATCCTGTCATTAAAACGAAAACTTACCGATGCAATTTTCACAAATTCCGATGTGTTGGTCAGCAAAGCAGGAGTCCAACTTCCATGTTGTCAAGTTGCTATCTTTATAAATACATAATTTCTCGGAATTCAAATCGGGTGTTTTCAGATGGTTGTTAAACTCGCTGTAGACGGACAGGTTATTTGGTCTACAAGAATTCTGCCATTTATATCCTGGGGTTTCTAGGTCTGACACGAACAGCCCTATCCATACATGGTGTGGCCTTGAAGACACAAAGGATTATTTTATATCACTTGAAGTAAAAATGATAGCTTTAAAATATTGTTTATTTCATAATTATTGCTTACGCTGCTTATTGTCATCTTACGAATTTAAGATAAATCAGTGTTGAAATTAAAGATATTCGATTTTACGGTTGCTTCAACAAAACCAATCATCACATACAGACTAGGGTTAATGCTTAAAAAATAAAGTCAATCAGTCAATGATACATCCAATATCAGTTAGGACATTTAGTTATAGTTTGAGTCAAACCTACCATGATTTCCTTAAAATGAAGGATCGGAGGGCAAAAGAAACAGACGGAGAATCATCTGTTACTAAACCCGCATTTAACACTTGTTTACATGTATATGCCATATCGGCCCAGGATCCGTGATCTAGTATTAATGTGAATTTCCGTTTCAGAGTCATAGGTTCGTAGTATGCTGGAACAGATTATAACACTAATTAATGGTAATAATTGTAACGTGCGGTGTTATTGTATCATCACAGCAGTTATCATTGTTTAGTCAACACTTCTAATCAGCCATAACCTGACCTATAATTAATATCACACAGTACATCTAAGTGGTTTTTTTTTTATCGAATTACTATATTTCAATGTTATTTTATGGTGTTATCATAGATAAACGAGGAAAGTTTGTAAAAATACACATACAAGTGTGAACAGTTTAACATTAAGACTAATAAGGGGGGGATATCGAAACATTTTGAGTCTAACAGAAAGTCAGATATGTGGATTTAAACTGCTTTAGTTTTCAAAATTGTCCCCTTCTATCTCCACAAAATTGTTTCATCTAGTTTGCCAGTCATTGATACCCCTTCCAAGACCAAGCATGATGCGAATAATAACAACAGTTACCACCTGGCTATCTCATGGCTGTATATAAACATGTGAATATCACCTATGATTTGTATAAAAAAAAGAGAGAGAATGAAAAGGTAAAAAAATAAAAAGCATAATAGTCAAAGGTAGGAAATGGCACCATTATCCAAAGATAAAGCAGCAATCAAGACAACATGAAAGCACCGACACATAAAATGACCTGTATCTCTATCGATAAACCAATGACAACAAAAATCAAAATTAATGTTACCATAGAAACGCTACAACAATGACAACCAGGTCAAGAGTTTTGGAAAGAAGTATTTACAAGGATGAAACTTTGTTCATCGGGTCGCATATTCTTTTTCTTACCTTGACACAAAATCAAGGATGTCGAAAAAGCAGCAATACCCGCAACCTGGGAAATAAAGCAATATATATTAAATGATAACGTCTTGTAAACCGACATCATCACACTGTGTTTACAAAGTACGTAGTGACGTATTATTTGATGTTTTACAAAATAATTATATTACCAAAATGCAATACAAAGCATTAGCCAGCCTTCTACCAGTATCATAAAACTGTGATAGAAAGTAATTTACCGGAAAGGAAAAAAATAAGAGAGAAATCGACAGTATTCCACTTTCACATACTTTATCTAAATATAACTTACTTTATAGATATCAAAAATTACTTATATCGGAACTTACTGTGTTCATTTTGGCTCACTCGTTGGGATACAGTGGTGTCTTGGCGTGTTCCTCGATGTAAAGTAAAGGCGCCTTTTCGTAATGTTTTAGAGCCTATAGAAAAGTGGTTAAGAATAAAGGCGGGACAATTCTAAATTAATTTTATATTGTTTACCAAGTTTTGTACAATTGCAAATTTTAGTTTGTGGCTGTCCTTGCTATCTTGCTGACTTCCTGTCAGGAAATGTTGGTAACTTCATGAAGGTCTGAAATTCATACCACGGTAATGACTTTATTCAAATGGCGTAGTTTTTTTAAGCAATCTGTTGGATAATTAAATATTAAGAGAGTGTAATACTGCATCGGTGAATTATGTCTGATTGACTACATTATTACGTTTTAGAAATAGCCATTGTTACATCGCTTCGCTAAGTGATAAAATCAATCCGTCAGCATCGGCTTCGATTTGCCTTTGAATTGCCTTAATGGGGAAATGTTTTCTGTAGTGCGAATATGCATTTTTAAAAAAATATTTTGTAATATTTTGTTGATTAATTGACAACAAACGGATTTCCTTCAAAGCAACAGCACTGATATTTAAAGGAATTTCAACATTCTCTGGCTTCCTAATGTACATAAAAAATGACTTTATGAAATGGTTGGGTTTCAGATTTAGTAAGTATTCTACCAATGACACCGAGAGAGCTACCGTCCACGTTGGTTTCTTCCCGTCTTACCGTCTGTCCTTTCCATCTTTTCATTAAACGATAACGAGCTGAAATTTGGTTTGTGTTTCGATGATAACAAGTTACAGATCAAACGTTTATGTTTCTAATTGTCTTTTTTTATTTTATTTTTCTCGTCATTGGAGTTTTTTTCTTTTATTTTCTGTCAGTCCTACAGAAAATGGACTCAGGTGTTTGAGATATAGCTGTCAAGTTACATAATCATCCAAGTGTAGATTTCAGTACCCTCATCATCCTTTGCTAGTTACGGTTTTCACGTTTTAGTGAAGGGTCTTAGTACAAGTTTAATTTTTTTGTTGCTCTATCAAAGTACTCACATTATTTTTTGTGTTAACATTAAATCCATTACAAAGTAATAATATAGGCAATATATCTCAATTCACCAGTGAGAAATATTCACCTTCAATCTTTGGGTTCCCTAAGGATAATCAAAGATAAATTTGTAAAATGCAATGACATGACTAGGTTGTTAAATGATTCTTTTCTGATAAAAAAGTAGAAAAGATCGTTTTAGATAATTAGATGGGACTTCAATGACTATCCTTAATGTGAATCACAACTGATCGCTTTCCTAACTGGCATTGTCATGGTTACGTAAACGGTTGTCAAGGAATTAACCACGCGAGTGAGCTTTAAGAAATCTACTTTTTATTAAAAACATTTCTATTCAAGTGAACAGTAAATCGATATCATACTTTGTTTACATGTTGACATGAATACATAGTAAATCGATGTTTAAACGTTGACGTGAATACAAACAGATTTGTAATTAATAAAATTATGAAGACCTTCAAACAACATTTGCATTCATATGGACGTTGGCTATATTTTTATTTCTGACATGAAGTTTTAAGGCCAGAGTATAGTGTAATTAATCACTTTATCATGATGGCCTTGTAGAGTCTGTAAAACCCTATAGCTCTGAATAGACCATAAAATGTTATCTGTGATAAAACTGTATACATATATATTTACATTGTGTTGTTAACATTTTCAATAAGATTTTTTGCCTGTTAAGTGTAGTAATCGATTTATTAGATGTCTGTCAGACACTTCTCATTGAAATTAAAGTGTCCTCAATATTTTATCTGCGTAAGGACATGTGCCCATAGTGCCGGTTTACTGTTTATTCACACACAGTGTTAGGGTCGTTGAAACTAAATAGAAGTAAAGACAGTGACTTTTTACGACACAAAGTAAACAAATTAAACGATTGAATCAGTTATAACAACTTTTATACATATCTGCACACATGACATTCCCGATAATTCTGGCTAGCAGTTGGTCAGTTCGATATCAGCCGAGTATACCTTAATGTCAGAACCAACGAGAACCCGAAAGAAACGGACACATATTTTAGAGGTTTGTTATACGCTTGCATTCCTCAGCATATAGTCCGACAGATAACGGGACCGGAAGAGACAATATACTATAACTTTCCTTGGTCGATACCCCTCCTTTGGTCTCAAGATGTAACATCATTTCATTGCTGATGATCACGACGCCGTCCGGAATGACTCAATGACGACAGGGTAGTTTATATAGTACACTTGTCTGGGTCCGGATGCGTCAATACCAACGTGATGACCGTGTTCACTCAAGAAAAGGAGACATTATTGTAGTCACCAACAGCAACATTACAAATAAATCTGCCTCATATATCGTAGTGTTAGTCAACCAAGCTTCAGTATCAGGATGCGGACTTTCTTCTTTACATGTGATCCATAAACTAAACAAGAATCCATACAAACTTTTTATTGGTGTTTTTTTTCATTTTGTATAACCAAACCTTTATCTTAGGTTCTAACTGCCACTCTATAGAAACTTTTTTTGTTTTTTTTGTTACAATACCATGCTCCATTCCTACCTAAAATGAACGCCGTTATTCTCTGGATCTCGTTATCTTTTAAAGACGTTGAACAGCAAGTATATGATTTTATTGGGGCTTTTTCTTAAAATAAAACTTCCAAGTGTAGATGTTATATTTCTGTTTCCTAAACCTATGGTGTGTATCTGTCGCATCCGATACATTGAAGGTTTTGTTCCCAATATACGGATTTTCGTAACAACAGATGAGTGGTAAACTGATCACACAAGAATTCAAGAGAGGTAGGTCATGAGGATCACACAAGAATTCAAGAGAGGTAGGTCATGAGGATCACACAAGAATTCAAGAGAAGTAGGTCATGAAGATTATGGATAGTTTTATGGTTATGATCTCATTGGAAAATGTTCCATTTCCTCATACAATATGAAGGTATTTGTTTTCGATGTCTGTAAGAATGTCCGATTCATCTTGTTCAGATTTGAGAACGTGACATTACTTACTTGGATTGACCAATATTTATAAGGTGTGTTTCTGCAATGAAGCAGAAAGTGCTAACCCTTTGGTACCGCGCAGGTCTTCTTCTTGTACTTTCTAAAACGTTTTACCGTGTTCATGTTTCTTGGTGTTCTTTCCTCGTTTCATCGACTAAGAGTTTGGATAGTGATTTTGGTAGCTTGTCACTATTTTCCGCCACTGTTTCCCAGTTGTCTAGGTTTATACCTACCAACTCGTGGATAACTGACAGTATCAGAAGGATAGTACGCTACGAATACAAAGCTTATAGACATGAAAATGAAGGCTACAAAGACCGAAACGAACTCAACCTTCACACATGATCGAGGCACAACTTTCAACAGACGTGCGCGTAGCTTATGTATCAGCAATATCATCAACATTGACGGCAAGCGAAAGCGAACCTCCACGACATTTTGGTCTTGTCACAAGCAAACTGTAGGCGTGCCATCGTCCATGAACCTAGAACGTCTCATGAAATCTTGAACCCCCTGTGATACTTCAACCATTTCTTATCTCCGTGATAAACCCCAACCATACTTGCCAAACATTGAGATCACCGCAACAAACGTAGGCCTGAGTCATAAGAAGGTAGCTGGTCTTGATGCGGTTCCGCCTATACTCCATATTGAACTTGTCCCAGCTCTGGTGTCTATGTGAACTGTACAAGTGCGCATTGCGTTCTCGTGTTAATAAGGAGACATGTGTTATATAGTGAGCTATTGTCCATTGGCTGTCACATCCATCTGTTCTAAGATTGTCAATCTTATAATACACTGTTTGGTCATGAAGAACTTAAATCACTATGTCGTATTCTTTGATACTCATCATGGATTTCACTTGAAAACATCTTGTGAACCTTAGATGATTCAGACGAGTTTAGATTGAGAAAAGCAAATAGACCAAGTGAGTCTTGGCTTCAGTAAATCATTTCATACTAGTCGTTGTCATAGTGACAATCACCCACAGCAATATGCCCACGTAAGGAAAACGTACATCACCTGCCAAAGTGATATCAGGGATTCCGCAGAAAGCGATGTAAGGGTCATTGCTGTCCTTATACTCAATAGACGTTCTATGGACTGTTGATGCCTTCAGTGGGATGTAGAGAGCAGGACGCCAGATATATAACCATATGTCTACATCAACCGTCAGTGATAAATAAAAGGAAAAATACTTTATATCCCCTCTATGGAGTGTACATTTCAGCAAGTGTTTAATGTTCAATATCATATCAGACGTTTCATGGCGGGAGACCATTACAAATATTTCAGAAAAGGATTGGGGTTCAGCCGACTCCTCAAAGAAACTTACTAGATTTCCATCCAAAGGTCGAGGCCGATCACCTGTACATTCGCTGGTAAAACCAGTTCAATACCTACAACCTTAATTTCTAGTATTGTGAACATAGGTGGGCGCTTCTCAGTTACCTAAATATTAGATATAATGCAATCTACACTGATGACTACAGGAAGAGCACAGGGCAGAGGAAAACAATACAATACAAGATACATGGTCTCCTGTAAAAAAGACCATTACGAATTACCTGCACCACCCTGGGACCGTTTCATTAAGTATTAGATCGGCTAGCTAGAATTGTTTCAAGATATATAATACAGTGAACTAGGTAGTGAAATCTCTGTACGTCAACTGTTGAGATGAAGTTGTCTGAATGCAAGAATAGCAGTTGTGATGGTAATCAAGTTCCACAAAATATTCGCTTTCTTAGCCTTCAACTCCACCAGAAGCTCTTGTTAGGATTTTCAACGCTAGAAGGCTTTCAAAAGTCATGCAAATAAAGAGCACCTTTTAATACAGTCTTAGAATAAAATACAATAGCGCCAAACAATAAAGTAAACTGCATAATAGAGCTGTTTCGTCCTTCTAGGACTCGTTAGTGATGCTAAATCATACAGATGTTTCGTTCCATTAGGACTAGTTAGTGATACTAAATCATACAGCTGTTTCGTCCTTTTAGGACTCGTTAGTGATGCTAAATCATACAGCTGTTTCGTTTCATTAGGACTTGTTAGTGATAGTAAATCATACAGCTGTTTCGTCCTTCTAGGACTCGTTAGTGATGCTAAATCACACAGCTATTTCGTCCTTCTAGGAATCATTAGTGATGCTAAGGGCCTAATTTTTTTAAGCCTAGGAGGCGAATTACATCCCAAAACATTTCTTTTCTTTGTGATTTTGCCAGTAGATTCTCTTCTGATTTTCATACTACGAAAGATATCATAACCATTCACCCGATGGCGTTTTGCCTGCAAAAAGAAAACATTGTACATTACCAATATTGGAAGGAATGAAAGTATCCAAAAGAAAAAACCGATACGTTACTAGTAAAACCAATATAAGACAGATGTCGTTATTTTTTAAGAGAAATGAAAATGAAACTAATTTCATAAAACCATGCACCTTCAAGCTTTTATCTTTTGGTATGAGTCATCGTTTTTAGTTATTGTTATTTTTCATGGCACACCCCATTCAAATATTTTACTTGTAATGTATGTATAAATTGATACATAATTCATTGATTAATTCAAATAAGGCAAGAGTCATCAAAAAAGATAATTTTGAATAGATGTTTTCTAATATTAGATGTGCATGTTTGGATTTCCATAAAGAAAAATGCAAGGAATCGTGGTTGATTATTTATCGCCAATTCAAGGATAAGTTGATGGGTTATTTTGTAAAATCTTAGAGGATACAGATACAAAATATTTATTTAAAGTCGACCATGATAAACATGTAATTAAAATAAACTCAGAAGAGCTCATATTCGACATAAAACATGATGTAAAGCGTAAAGCAAACAGAAGCAATAGACAATATAGAAAAACAAAATAAAGCCATGGAAAACCAACAAGGTAAATATGCATTAAGACATGCAAATAAGGTGTTTTGCAACAAATTAAAACAAATTCTAGGGCACAAAGATATAACCTATTTATCGATAAAAACATGGTATACAAACTTCAATTGGGGACGGTTAGTTAAAAAATAAATACTTGTAATATTTTATAGTTAATGGGTTTTATCACAGTTTTCCCTCTTTGCACAAACATTCCATGTTACCGAACCCCAAAAACACTGGGTTTGAAGTCATTCGAGTCAATTGTTCACGTAATAAATCGCGACAAATAGTCGCTCCGAAATGCATAGCGGTCCAGGTCAGGACCGATGCCCAGACGACTTTCATTATTATATTTTTATCGTTATAAATTCCTTGTTACCTCTTGACTTGTATACACAATTCATTTAAAAATAATATTGATCGATCAAAAACTATAATAATAACGATAAAAGCCACAACATATGATAGACTACTGTTCCCACGCTAAGTCGAACCCAGAACTCTGCATTGGTAGCAGTACACAGTTTCTCATTAGATTACCCCATTATAAAGGTTTTAATTAAAAATGAAAAAAAATCCTTGCTAAAATTGGTCCTGTCATGTTAAAGTGGACAATGTGGGGTTTCATTTTTTTCAGGATAATATTTTAGCTTTGTGTTGGAGATTACTATTTGGGCAGTCTCGAATCTGTGTCTACGCACCAAAAACTAGCTTTACAGGAAGTGAAATTTTCATAGTGTTCACATGTGGTCATGTTATGAAGAATTTCCGAGTTGGAATTTGCTGAAATGTAAGTACTTTGTTACCACGACAGTGTTGTTGATTGTAAGATAGGTGTTTAGAATTAAATTTCTCCTAGAAAGTTGTAGTGTTGGGTTGGAATTAGCAGTATTTTTGCATTTTTAGCATTTTTTCAGTAGGTAACCATGACAATCAAATGTCAGAAATCAGAGGAATTTTTTTTTTTACACAAATTTCATCTCTCTACTGTTAATGTAATTGTTATATAGTTTATAAATATATATACATGTAATGATGTATTTTCCATAACCAATCTGCTATACCTGTATATCTCAAACATGACAAATAATTTCAGGAAAAATGCAAATTAACTGTTTACTGCTACCATTGAACAATTTGATATTTTTCAAAAGCTGGTAGGTTTTTTATTTGCGTATTTTAATAGAGTTTGGCTTTTATTGGAAATATCTTATTGTTTCGCATACATATCATTTTTAAATTAGACAGTCCTCTCCGAATAGGACACAAAGTAATATTTTGCAGCAACACGATATAATTTAGTTCGAAACTAACGCTACATTTACCAAAGATGGCGAGGACCACGCAAACTTCGTCGTGGTAAGTTTCTTAAAAATTTAGATTGTTTTAGATATACATATAAGAAATACATTTTCCCTTCAATTACTATGGCATTGTTTTGGATTTATTTATAGGAATGCACATATAAGAAGAAGTGTATTTCTATTGTTACGTCTATAAATATCGTGGCACTTGACCGGCTTTGTCGTAACAGATCAATCGGAACTCTTCTGTCAGGTTTTTGTGTCGTGGTAGCATTTGGTTGGCTGATTTGGTGAAAAATAATTTTTCGTAAAAGACGATATCTACAATAAAACCACATATATTTCGTTTGGAATAGAAGTTTGAAGTGTAATATTTACACATTCTTACATTCAAAAGCCAAGTCTAACTTTATTGTTCGGGATCGACTATTTACAGCTGATTTACCGGGCGGTCGGCCGATAGGGGCCAAACGGTCTCGACAAACCTGGTGGTGGCCTACAGAGATGATATTCATTCTATAAAATAAACATACATTACAGAATGTGTGTGTCCAAACGTTTATCACCAGGCCCGATTAAAAGTGTAAAGTGTTCATGTCATTTTACATATTGAGTAGCTTAATATTAATTATTCATTATTCTCGCTGGCGAATTAACAGTTATATAAGACTCTATATTTGGCCAGTTGACAAGCAATTTGAAGCAAATAAGTTATTTTTGCATTGTTTTTACGTCTCTGGTCACAGTATGATTAATATTAGTAACCATGCACTACTGCATTGTATGATGCATTGTTGACTTATTGTAAGAATGATTACATACACTGCCCTCATCTTTTTGACTGACAGGTGATGCAATATTAAAAAAAATTGATAAGCACGTCATGAGCTTTGAAATCTCAGGTTAGCATGCCTCATTATATTTATCTGTCATGGA
Organism: Ylistrum balloti; assembly: GCF_031769215.1. Lineage (NCBI taxonomy): Eukaryota > Metazoa > Mollusca > Bivalvia > Pectinida > Pectinidae > Ylistrum > Ylistrum balloti. The sequence goes on from NW_026782484.1 coordinate 2,013,438, forward strand.
TTGAGTGGACACCTCCAGTGAAAATTTGATCCATAAACAAGGAATCTAGGGCTACAAACCAAAATTCTCAGGTTTCAGTAATGTGTCAGTAACTTTTTTTTTTATAAATCTTTGACTTAGATTAGTTTTACATAATCAGATACAAATGACAGGGTTTTTTTTAAAGATAATATCGGTTTTCTTTTTGACAATGGGTTATGATATTGGCTGAAAGAAATTGATATGCTAAGGGTTAACCCCCTGCTTATTTGATTTCCCACCATGATATACCACACCCCATCATTTTGTTTTCTCATAAACCAATATGACCTGTAATTGACTAATTTATTCACTTATCATATAAATGCTCACATGAAGCAAATGCCATAGTTAACATTCTACCTTACTGCTAGTAGCCTGAAGCACAGCAGATGAAACTTACTTTTGATAACATGTCAAATAACATTTGATTTTGTCTATGTTGCAATATACTGAAACATAGGTAAGATTAGGAAATAAACTGGATCACAACCTTCATCAGCCAATCCAAAGAAAGATAATAGTGGTAGAAACTGGTTCACAGATAAGATGTAAATGACAACAGAAAATTATTTGGGAGCATTAAAGTTATATTATCCCTTTTGCTGATGATTGTTTTTGGTGTGCATGGGGAAAATGATTTTGATGTGTGATTTACGTATATACATAGTTCATGAGCAATATAAGCATGCTGAGCTGACCCAAAGAAGTTCAAAATTATTTTTTCTTGGACCAGAATTTCAACTACAGTCTTTGGTTCATATAAGAGGTTTATTTCATCACTTGATGCCAAACCCAAAATATTTGATTTTAACTGTGTCATATTTTTGCCATTGAAGAGGAGGCACTAAAATTGAGTTTTTTCTTATTAAAGTTCACCTGTTCAAGATTTGCTATGTAAATTTATGGCATAATAGTAAAGATTAGGCACTGGTGAAAAAACTATTAAAACTTATACAACATTTTTTTGTGACTCTCAATCTTTACCCCATGAATTAAAGTGTGAATGTGACTGATCAAAAAAAATTTTTCAAACATTTTTAGACTATCATATATTAGTTCATATGGAGAGGTGAAGAAATAAATATATGTTGAATTTCCTTTCCCCTTCAGATCAATAGCGTTTATTACATGATAAATAATTGTTTTCAGGATGGCCACGACTTTACACTTATTTTGCTGTTGTTTGCTGATATCTGATATTTTTGCTGTCAGCCGAGACAATTTTAAGACATGTGATCAAAGTGGGTTTTGCAAGTAAGTAATTGATTTATCTTTTTACATCTTTCTTTTTTTTTATCTTAAGTAAGTATTTGTATACAAATAACTTATATGCTTAAATAAGGAAAAATATCACTTGATGGTTCTTATATCTACAAGTACAGGACTAATACTTGTAATAGTATGTTACATTGAAGGGCTTAATATATTCCAAAGATATATAAGAAAGTATTGAAACAAGAGGAGAAATATGTAAAGAAATTTAGGGCAAGGTTTCACTGACAGTGATTACTGGATTGCCATATTTTCACAGAAGGAAAAATTATAATGCTCTATTTATCAGTATGTGTTCAATCATTTTTCCTTCATAACTTTTTGACTGTAGTGAATTGAAACAATGCAACATGCAGTCAACATTTCAGACTGGCACAAACATGAATTAACTAGTTTGCTGATGTCATCCTAATTGGCATTTTATTACATGAATTTAAAAACAGTCATGCGCTTGGTAACATGCAGCAACAGGAATCAGATCAGAGATCAAGGATTCAGTTTGTGATAGCGCTTATGTGTAGGTGATCTGTTGTTCTAGACTTGAGTAAATAACATGTTTGATGAATGCTTGCCTATTACATGTGAAAATTTCTTTATATTTTCAGACGTCACAGGGCAGTTCCACCAGGAGAAAGTCCCTATGTTGTTCTCATGGACTCACTCAAAATACAATCAACAAATGTGCAAGTTCAAATATTAAATACTAAGAACAATGTAAGACTACTGCTAGAGCTTTATGGCTTACAAGAAAACACTGCAAGATTGAAAATAAATGAATTAAATCCTATTAAACCACGATTTGAGATTCCAATTGGTGACGTTTTGGTTGGTGAACCCAAGCAACAAGGGTAAGTACACATAAATATCAATCAGTAATTTCTATAGGATTTTTTCAAGGTAGTCAAGGACACAGTGTCACTGTTTCCAAAACTTTAATGAGTCTCCATTACTAATAGATGTGGTAGGTATTCTAAATTTGAGTGTATCTCATAGGAAAATCATATCTGAGCCCCAAAAAGCACAGCACCTTTACCTTGGATAATTTTCTACTTAAATATTTTATAATTTTATTTGAGCATTTTAAGTTATATACTAGTATTCATATCAGAGTGATCCTAATAAGACCATTGTTTGATGATAGATACTCCTATAGTGGTCCACATAACCTTACCTGTTCTTGTCTCTATACTTTCTTTACTGAGTGAGCATTATTTGGTAGCAGACCATTTTTACGTATGTACCATGTGATAGCCCTAAATGTTATTGAGTGTCAGTAGGCCATATAAGTTACAAACTCTTTACCTTGTATTCTATTCACCAATCTTCATTAATTATTTTAGTTTAAGAATTAATTCATGTTGCCTTTAACAATTCTAATGTTAGAAAGCTAAATACAAAAAACCTGTGTGCATACATGTACATGTGGTTGGTATTTTTTTCAGTGAAATAAAAAAAAAATAAAGGTTTCCTGACATTTTGAAATTTGCATTTGATTGAAAGTAACTACATGCAACATGTATGAAACATGAAGTTTGAAAATTACTAAGTGTGATACCCTCTGTACTACATAATGTAGATAATATGCCTTAAATACTGAATTAAAAGTTTTTTTTTCATAACAGGGTAAAAATTATCGACAAAAATGACCAGAGTGTGACATTTGGTCTTGAAAATAACAAGATAGTACTTACAGCAAAGCCATTCCGTGTGGACTTCTTCACAGAGGGAGACCATGTTGTAGGTGTCAATGCGCAAGGATTGCTCAAATTTGAACATCTCCGCACAAAGCCGTAAGTAGATGTTTGCAAATCAGTGGATGTCTTGGTGCTTCAAGTAAAGTAAATGTCCTGTTGTATTGTTTAGAAAACTATGAATTATGAAAATGTTTTAGCTTTGTGACATTTCTGGTAAAACTGATTAAAGATATGTCTGTCTATTTTTAAAAACAATGTCTTTCACAAAATTGAAAAATTTTTGGATGCCAATATCTGGCCAGGAAGTACCTGCAATAGAATGCTATTTGCATGATCACAAATTGCCTAAATCTATAGAGCCATAAAGATCAGATATCTTAAAATCTTCAAGTCACGATATCTGGGAAAATACAAGTCATAATGTTACAGTTTTATAGGAAGTCCTGAAGTTCAAATCTAACTACCAATTGCAATAGTTTTCTATGTTCGTGACCTACCAGTAAGGTAAGGTCAAACAACCTTAATAAGTTATTAATTTAAGACTTTGTAAATACTTTATTCAATATTGTTCTTTCTAATGTCAGAGATGAATTTGTGAAAACTAACAATATTTAATATGTGCTATAATAGCCAAGAGCTATTACATTTAAATGCCATTCTAAGCATATTATACAATTTTTCTCATGTCATTGACTCTAACATGCATATGATTTATTGTTTAAGATTAAAGTTGTCTATACTTTATATCTTCAAAATAACTTAGATCCCTAATCTGTTCCTTCTTATTAATAATAGGCACTAGGATTTCTGATTTGTTCAGTTACAGCCACAATGACCACTACATAAATAGTTCCTTTCTCATGGATAATGTTGAAAACCACATTTCACTAGGCATAAAGAGACAAATACTCTCATGCTATATATATGTGAAAAGAGTATCATACATTTTGGTAGTGATGGCCAATGTTTAAGTAAACAGGAAACAAATAATAGTATGTATGTATACCTTAATGAGAATATTTATCATTTCATAAATATGAAGATGGACAATTTAAGTCATGTGGACCTCATGAATTTTATTGTTTCAATCCATTAGAACCAAGTTTATTTTCTTCAAAGAAGGAAACTTGTTTTAAAATGTCACATTGCATTTAGTTTTAATTTTTTGGGACGTTTACTTTGTTGATTCTTTTTAATCCTTTGTTGCAATTTATACTATGTATCCTCTTTATCTTCTCCTACCATCAAACAGCCACAGTTAATGTGATGATGCCAAGTATTAACATAATCTGTCTCTTAACGTTTACAGGCCTGTTTCACTCCCCATGTACTGTATGTTGCTGTGTGTATGTGATGCTACACAATGGTCTAAAGTCTGTGAATGTGTATTGTCTATGTAGTGATGGTTAACTAAACTGTGTGGATACATCTCACTCTCTTTTCCATTTGCTTCTTGTTTGATGTGGTATCACTTACATTGCACGTTGGTATACTTAACCATTACAAAGGGCAACAAGGCCTTTTCTACTATTTTAGGGGATGGTTTCATAGAGTTGGTACTGGGATATATTCATGGTTTTCCGAACCTTTCAGAGAACCAAAACCTGCTGAGCCCGACACCCAAGAAAATCCTGATGGAGAAGAAAACAAGGTATGGCTATTTTCATGCTCATTCATTTCTTATTTTTTAAGTAATCTGACTCATGCTTATATGCTGATAGTAACTTTCAATAAGCTTTTGGACCAGTGAGTCCTGGACTTTCTTTTGTTAGGTCACATGTGGTCAGAATCCCAAGTAGATTTATAGGTCTCATTTTAAGACAGAAGAAGCGTAGGAAAACATAATTTGGATGCTTTCCATGTTGGTCAGGGTCTGATTTCTTTTTTCAAATAATCTATAATAGAGAAGAGTCACTGATGATTTATACTTTCTTAAACACAACACAAGATTCCATCCAATCACAGGGAAGATTACACTAAGTTCTATAACCATTTCACTTTTCAGATTTGTTGTGTGTTCTGTTTTTCTCTTTCATTAAAACAAAGCAGATTTTAATTAAAGTTATCAGATTATTAAATGTCTTTTTATTGGGACTTGATTTCATGTCAATTAAAACATTAAAAATTACATGATTCAACATTGTATGTGGTCAGGTACCGAGACTGTATAATATTTAGAGAAAAAATGAAACAAGCAACACTGAAATAAACACATTTATTTCTCAGCATTCCAAGTCATTGATTTCAACAACAGTTGTAAATGTGATTACTATGATATCACTGTCTCATTGAAATTGAGTTGGGTGCAGATAGTTTACTGACCACCATGTAGATTGTTGTCAGTCTTAATGGCCTATTTGCATGATTTCATATCAGTTTACCTGCACATCTTGCAGTCTGGCCCAACAGTTCACAATCTGTCATGTTTAATCCAGGCATGTTAGATTTCTAGAGAGTTGCAGGGAAAGAGAGAAGATTTATTTTTGAGGGGAGTAGTTGAATTGGTCATTAGATACATGTAGATACATATGTGTTGTAGTGATATATTCTTTCTGTAGAGAGTACACTTGTATTGTCAATACATATACATTGTCAGCATATCGAGGTTAAACATGCACTCCATTGCTACCTCCCAGTCAAACACTATGTACTGTTTAATTATTTAGATTTATCTGGTACAATATCAAGTCCACGTCAAATCTCTACTTGACAATTCCTCTCAATTTTTGTCACATAATAATGGTCACATGACTTCAGTTGGACTATATCAATAAGTATAAAGTATGAAATAACAACAAATGCTTTTGTTTCCAATGTCAAGGATGGAGATAATGCAGAAGAAGAAAAGAAGGAGGAAGAAGTTGCAGCTGAATCACAAGATCAGCCACCTGAAGAACCTGATCTGTGGGAGGAATCTTTTAAGGGATTTGCTGACAGCAAACCCCATGGTATAACACTTGTTATTTACACTTGAAAATTATTGACTGTAGTTACAACAGAATGAGATGTTATTCCAACCAACCAACACCCCCAGCCCCCCCACCTCCAAGGGAAAAAATGTACAAATTGAATCTTGTTTACCATCAATATTTCTAACCTTTAACACGATATGTACTGATCTGAATACTTGGATGTGATTAGGTATACACTCCAATTTACTTAATATCTGTTTGATGTAACAAGGGTTTTTTTTCTCTCATTGGTATTTTGTTTGATATCTTGAAAATGTATATGAAGATGAGATATTTATCTTCACCATAGATATGATTATGACTATATATGACATATATGTTAACATATTGCTTGTTTGAATAGGTCCAGCATCAGTGGGAATGGACATTGGATTTCCAGGCTTTGAACATGTGTATGGTATACCAGAGCATGCAGAATCACTTGCATTGAAATCAACAAAGTAAGTGTTTTGTATACCAAGAACTTCACAGATAATTTTTACTTTGTCCATTCTGTATAACATAGTTTAGTTCTTTGTTAAATGTAATTCAGTTAAAACACACTAATAATTATCATGTTTAGAACTAAACTTTGCAAATGATATTGATTGTGAGACATTTAAAGGTCAAAGTTTTCAGTTGTCATTTATAGTCACATTAAAGCTATAGGATCTTTGTATGGTGATTGGAAGATGGTTTCTTTGTAAATATGACAATTTCAAGGATAAAGAAAATTTTTCCTTCATCTTTCTGTGTTTCTGAAGGTCATTGTTAAGTGGTCAAGATTAAGATCACAACTTATATGATTATAGAAAAGTTTCCAGCAAATTTCCCTAAACTTGCATAATAATTTCAGAAGTCTTTCAATACAACTTGGAGGTCAAGACTAAGTGCTAATCTGACAACATTTGACTTTTCCACAAATTTTTGTGTATCAATAAAATTTGATGGCATTTCTTATTACTTATGATATTTCTAAAATCTAAGTTTAAGCTCTGACCTTCTGAAGCTTTATCTAATTAAGAAAATTTTGCATCAAACTTGAAATGCCATGCTTTTTTGAACATCATATTCCACACTGTTCATACCAATACATTCAAGCTCAATTTCTATTACTGTCACATAAGGTTCAGTAAATATGTGGACCATTTTGTTGAACATAAAAAATATTTTGCAGTGTTTCCAGTAGCGTTATTTCTTCTACTTTTCTTTTCTAGTACCTGAATTACCATTCTATTTCTTTCCATCAACAGAGACACAGAACCCTACCGCCTCTTTAACTTGGATGTGTTTGAGTATGAGTTATACAACCCAATGGCCTTGTATGGTTCTGTTCCGTTTATGATTGCACACAAGTAAGTACAGTTAGATTTTAGGACAGTATCTAAGACATCTGTGGAACCACTTTAAAACTCAAGGTTTCGTTTAGAGGTATTATCCATGACTGATGAAATGCATGAAAGTAATATATAAAGACTCAACCATGCCCTGTTTCAAAAGGGTTTACTGAAGTAACAGACATTAAAGGTCAGAATGGAGAATAAAGGTCATGATCATGATGAATTTATATCTTGAATATCATGGTATCGAGGTATTTATGTATAATTTAGGGTTGTGGTTAGTTCAGTTTTGAGCTTTAAAATGCATCAATATTGTCAGAAAATGTTACTGAGAATGGTTTATATTTGTATAGTGAGAAGAGAACAGTTGGGATATACTGGAACAATGCTGCGGAGACTTGGATTGACATCCGCTCTAATGTAGCAGACAAGGTAACATTATTACAGCAATAGAGTTATGTTTATAGTTGTCTTTGTTACTACTAGCGCATTGCTTTGATAAATTTTTACACTCTTAAATACTCTCTTTGTTTAGTAAGATCTGTATAGAGTTTTTATTAAGGCTTCTTTGATTGTTATTGTGTCGTCTTTACAAATCAGAAACTTGGGAAGCATATTATATATTTATATTTGATTATTTAGCCAGGATCTTTACTGTGTTAAAATGTTCTTTTATTTCAGACGTTTTTGTCTAAGGTAGCTGATCTCGTGAAGGGAAGTTCTGACATTCCTCAGACTGATACTCACTGGTTCTCTGAGAGTGGAATTATCGATCTGTTCATCATGATGGGGCCCTCACCTAAACAGGTCTTCAAACAGTACGCCACACTCACAGGAACCACTCCTCTGCCTCCAGTAAGCTTAAAATTTTTCCTTTAGACCTCTTAATGAGATATATATCAGCTCTGTCCATTTCAAAGCTTACCACACCTAATATTTTTTCAAAGATTTATAAGATTTGCTTAATATTATTGGAGGTTTAATGTATGTGTTTAACAATTTCGATTCTATTTGATTTTGCTTGGAAGATTTTAGTATGGATTAAGTTTGGTTGTAAAGCTAATCACTCATGAAATAAATCCTTGTGCTGTCACATAGCTCAGGATTTTAGTTTGTGTAATCAAAATATCATAAACATGTGTTAAATCAACATGGCTGCTATTTAACAGTTAGTAAGAAGTACTAAAGTGTTGGAAGATGCATTCTAAAGGAACCTCTCTAATTTTCTTATCCTTTTGTATATTTCAAACACAGGTCACATAGTTTACATTTATACATTTGCAATTTGTGCTGCATAACAAATTATTGTGTAGTTTTCAGAATATTTCTTTGAAAAATTGCTGGAATGGAAGATTATTGAAATAGTTACCATGCATGCTAATTGAGGTTTATTTATGATATTAATCGTTTAACAAAGTTTGAAAAGAAACAAGATAAAAGTTCTTAATTCACTCCCATCCAATGGCCTAGGACATCATTGTCCTCTACTCTATTTAATGCATTGTCAGTAATCCTGTATACATTGTTGACTAACATGATCTGTTGACAGTTGTTTGCCATTGCCTACCATCAGTGCAGATGGAACTACAATGACCAGGATGATGTTAAAAAGTAAGAAATCATCCATTTTAATTATTATGAATTATTACACTTTTGAAGAATTAATTAATGTGCAATCTCAGTATCTCATTATCTTGTCCATGTTTTAAAAAGTATTAGAATATTGCAGTTAAAAAGTTCAAGGTTTTATAATAGGTAACCAAGTATGTGTGAATCAATGTAAATAAAGATAACCTAATTTTGTGTTTTATTGGCCATGCTCTTCAAAGTAAACACATACACTGTATTACAAAATGGTTATGTTCCCTATAATATCTGAATGAATACCAAAGCCTCAATATTTTCTTGTTAATAATTTTTCAGCGTTGATGCTAACATGGACAAGTTTCAGTTTCCTTATGATGTTATATGGCTGGATATTGAACACACTGATGGTAAAAGGTAAGACTTGTCAGATAGAAACTGCTTTTCACAGTTTGTAGAAAACCTGATGGTAATGATGCCTACAGATAATACTTCTGTCCTATCTAGCTTTTCTATCCCGCAATGTTTCCAGGTTTGTGTGTGATTCTAAGCACTCCATGATGTGTGAGAATTGCAAGATTCTTGGATGGCTGACTACTAATCAGTCATGGATTTTGTCTTGCAATGAGAAAAAATACTATAAAATCATATATTTTTCTCAAATTTTGTGGTTTTTCAAAAATATACATTTAGTTGACATATGATTTTGTGCTCACAAAATTCATTAGCATTCAATCCTTGTTTATGTTTATCTGTTTATCATTTTGAGTACATATAAATATGTGGATTTAGAGTATTTACGAATAAAACAGAAATAATTCCTCCACAAAAATACATGAATTTACAGTACTATTAATAATTATCAAATCAATTTATAATGTTAAGGGATTTTATGAGAATTGTGACAAGCCAGAATCAATCAAGTCAGCAAATTTGTTTCTTCAGATATTTCACTTGGGATAAGGACAAGTTCTCCCACCCTGAGGACATGATCAACAATGTAGCTGCCCGTGGCAGGAAAATGGTCACCATTGTAGACCCACATCTAAAGAAGGACGATAACTTTGGTGTGTATGCAGATTGTAAAAACCATGAACTCTCAGTGAAGAACAAGGATGGAGGAGAGTATGATGGCTGGTGCTGGCCAGGTAAGGAATCACAAAAAGTATCTATATATGTACAATAATTCTCCTATATGGTTTGATTTTAAATTGAATTGATCAATGTTTACTTGTCTTTTGGTACTTTTTAAGGTTCAGTGATTTATTTTTCTCAAAACTGATAAATCTGAGCTCATACTGTCCATGTCATAAGTCAAAATAAATGTGGATATCTGATGGTTTGCTGAAATTTTCAATGATTGTGTTGCAGGTTCATCCATCTGGCCAGATTTTCTAAATCCAGAGATTAGAAAATGGTGGGCAAGTAAGTTTGCATATGATCAATACAAAGGAAGTACTCCAGATCTCTATATCTGGAATGACATGAACGAACCCTCAGTCTTCAATGGACCAGAAATCACCTTCCACAAAGATGTGAAGCATTTCGGAGGCTGGGAAAACAGAGATATCCACAATCTCTATGGGATGTATGTGGTAAGTTATCTCACTTTGTTAATGTAATGGTGATGTTGTCAATTCATTGATACATTCCTGTTATAGAAGTGTGTTTAGGCATGATTTCTTTAACTTAAGTATCCATAGATAGTCATTGAAAGAAAAATATCATAGGTGTGCTATATATCTGATGCCATTATGATCTGATATCAGGTCTCTGTAATGGTGTTAAGTATTGAACCATGACGTAAATGAATAGAAAAATTAAAGATTCTTATTTTTGTTTTATGAATTAGCACCATGCTACAGGAGAAGGTATCAAGCTAAGGTCCAACAATGAGCAGCGACCTTTTGTATTGTCTAGAGCTTTCTTCGCTGGATCACAGAGATCAGGTCTGTATAGATGTGCGATGATGTGGAGACAAAACATATGGTGTTGTCTCAGTATGTCTCAAAATGAATAAAAGTGGGGAAAAGTACCATATGTTAATATGAATATTTGATTATTTTTGATTTGCTCAGTCTGCAATAATGATAGGTTTATACTTCATCAGCTTTAACTATGGAACAATCTTCCGGAGTATATTGTATCGGCACCAACAGTTAACTCTTTCAAAAATAGATTAGATGAACACTGGGCAAATCAAGAACTGGTACATAATTATAAAGCAGAAATTCTGTAGTTCCTGGATCTGACGTCTCAAATGACAATGATTATAAACGTTATCATTGTATCACTGAGACCGGTATAGAGGATCGTAACGATCCTGCACTGGTAATAAACTAAACTAAACTAAACTAACTAGAGGACCAAACAAAAATGGTAGGACATTATCTTTAAACACAAATTGTTTATATTTTAGGAGCCATATGGACAGGAGATAACATGGGTGAGTGGTCTCACCTCAAGGTCTCCAATCCCATGATTCTCTCCTTAAACTTGGTTGGCATCACATTCTCTGGAGCTGATGTTGGGGGATTCTTCAGGAACCCTGAACCAGAACTCATCGCCAGATGGTACCAGGTGAATTATAATAAGCAGTATTAATGTCTAGTTAAACGTGGCATACTTCACCAATAATTCAGACCCTCAAATGTGCTGTTTTCAAGTAATGAACTTTTTTTTTTACCAAATTTGCTTTAAGCGATCCTTAGGACCATGAATTAAGAAATAGATGTTATGTAAAGGCTTTTGTCAATATTTTTTTCTTTTTGCAATATTACTAATAATGAGAATATTTACCATGGTTGTTTAAACTAGATGACCAATACAGGTGCTCTTTGCTGATAAAAACGGGAGGGTGTGAGGGGGGATGATATTTTGTAATTCTGATCACATACATGATTCTGTTGGGAAAAAAAGTCAATATCTCACCATGTCTGCAAACCACTTGAATACCCTATCTCTCCTGAATTTGACAAAATTTTAGACTTTTCCATGTCTACAGTTTTGTACATTCAGGAAAATAAATAGCCATGCTACTGAAACAAGCTTCATGTGATTGTCATGATGTTTGCTCAAACAGTATGGGACACAATACTTACTTATTGATTTGTAGAAATGCTATGGGAAGGATATTTTGTAATTCTGATCACATACGGTTCTGTTGGGGAAAAAAGTCAATATCTCTGTAAACTGATGGAGACATTTTCTTGTTTTAATTATTGTCATCACCACAGTTGTCAACCCCCTCCATTCCTGTTTGATTTTAAGCTGTTACACTGTAGTACATGGGTGGTCCCATAGTCTGTTTTTAGACAATTCTTGTTAACTATGTTGCTTGAGAAGCACTTAATTGATCATTCTCAAATTTCAATTGTAGGTTCCCTTGATTGTTAGTTGTGCATATTCAATTTTGGACTGATCAGAAAACCTCAATTTCCTTTGTACAACAATTAATATTTATTGAGAAGAACTAGATGAATCATTTTTAATTTTCACATACATGATAGGAAAAATGAAATGGTCAATATGCAGCCATTATAGATTTTGATTGTCATACTTAATTGTCTTCATTTCTTGAGAATTACGTGATGCATCATTCTCAAATTTCTTTTGTTGGTTCATGTTAGTCCCAATCTTGATCATCTTGAACCTAGTTAGTTATGGTTTTATACTTATATTGAGGTTACCCTGTTGGATTGGATAGTTTACACCAAATCAAAAATATCATAACAATTTTATTGCCTTAAGTAATGAAAAATTTCATAGATATCATTGTTGGGTACACCATGTCTGCAAACCACTTGAATACCCTATCTTTCCTGAATTTGACAAAATTTTAGACTTTTCCATGTCTACAGTTTTGTACATTCAGGAAAATAAATAGCCATGCTACTGAAACAAGCTTTGTGTGATTGTCATGATGTTTGCTCAAACAGTATGGGACACAATACTTACTTATTGATTTGTAGAAATGCTATGGGAATGATATTTTGTAATTCTGATCACATACGGTTCTGTTGAGGGAAAAAAGTCAATATCTCTGTAAACTGATGGAAACATTTTCTTGTTTTAATTACTGTCATCACCACAGTTGCCAACCCCCTCCATTCCTGTTTGATTTTAAGCTGTTACACTGTAGTACATGGGTGGTCCCATAGTCTGTATTTAGACAATTCTTGTTAACTATGTTGCTTGAGAAGTACTTAATTGATCATTCTCAAATTTCAATTGTAGGTTCCCTTGATTGTTAGTTGTGCATATTCAATTTTGGACTGATCAGAAAACCTCAATTATCTTTGGACAACAATTAATATTTATTGAACTAGATGAATCATTTTTAATTTTCACATTATGGTTTTATGATTTTGATTTATATTTGGTGAGAATTACTTGATGCATCATTCTCAAATTTCTTTTGTTGGTTCATGTTAGTCCCAATCTTGATCATCTTGAACCTTGCCAGTTATGGTTTTATGCTTATATTGAGGTTACCCTGTTGGATTGGATAGTTTACACCAAATCAAAAATATCATAACAATTTTATTGCCTTAAGTAATGAAAAATTTCATAGATATCATTGTTGGGTACACCATGTCTGCAAACCACTTGAAAACCCTATCTCTCCTGAATTTGACAAAATTTTAGACTTTTCCATGTCTACAGTTTTGTACATTCAGGAAAATAAATAGCCATGCTACTGAAACAAGCTTTGTGTGATTGTCATGATGTTTGCTCAAACAGTATGGGACACAATACTTACTTATTGATTTGTAGAAATGCTATGGGCTTATTCAATAACTTTTTGTCCATGATCTGTTGGTTTGTCAGTTAGTTAGAAGGTGAAGGAATCTTCTGAAGCTTTATGAATTATTTGATTGTTGGTTTTATAAGATAAAAAATGTGATGTCATGAATGACTTTTAAGTGAAAAAAGATTTTTGATATATAAGACAATATTTGTGTGTAAAATGTATCTACAAAATGTATATTGGTGTCAACTGTCTTCTTATCAAAATATGTCAGTATTGATTGTGCTGTCAATGAAAGCTTATATAGTTGTATTTTCTCATCCTCTTTGAATTAACACTGTCCAGTAACACTTTGTGTCTCAACCTTCTTTCAGGCTGCAGCATTCCAACCATTTTTCCGTGCCCATGCTCACTTAGACACCAAGAGAAGAGAACCTTTCCTGTTAGATGAAAGGCTGATGAAAGTGTCTCGTGATGCCATACGTACCCGCTATACTTTCCTGCCTTTCTGGTATACCCTCTACTACTTTGGTGAACGTGATGGTGGACCAATAGTAATGCCTCTGTGGGTTGAATATCCAGAAGATAAATCTACATTCCAAATGGATGACCAATTTTTACTGGGTATGTATGGAATATCAGAATGGCGAATTCCTTTTAAGATAGCAGAACATCACAATGTAAATCAGCTGTTATTCTGTTACATACAGAAATAAGATATTTAGCTCAGTTACTGACACAGTTATGCCCCTTCCATCATTTCAAAAGTTAACACATACTGTATGTAAGTTAAAACTTTGCTAACTATAATTACGATGTTTGAACAACCTGAAACAATTAATTTTTATTTCAATTAATTGATTTAATGATGTGTTTACCAAAATTTGTCACGTGTGTTTCCCCCAGTTGTTTAAGCTGTATCATTAGACAACATCTTGGTAATGTCTTCTTTCTTCTTCAGTGTCAGTCATCAAAATAGCATAAGACATATCTTCCTTCATTTTCAATCAATCATGGTAGTTTTTGTCTTTTGTAGAATTATAGCCATGTCTTGTTCATTTTGATTTGCATAAACATTTTGTCCAAATTATTGGCTGTAGTCTATGAACCCTTTTAATTTACTTTTACAAAACGTTTAAAACATTTTGAATAATTGATTATACTTTGTTAGTGACTCTGTTGTGAGGAGAGAAAATAATTGATATGAGACCTACATGTCTAGTTCATTGCTTTTGTATCAAATTGATAATTATTACACACAATACTGATGATGAGTGTTTTCCCCCAGGAACAAGCCTTTTAGTGAAACCTATAACAGAGGCAGGAGGAAGTGGCACCAGCGTCTATTTCCCTGGACAAAATGAGGTAAAACGGGAGGAATTTATTATCATGTCTGAACTATATACACTGACTGACCATAAACAAATCATTCGGGACATTCTTTTTATGGACGAACACTTTCACTTTAATCATAGTTAAATACTGATAATTGATCTTTTCTTAGAATGAAGAAAAAAGTAAGTCAGTGAAATAAAAGTATACTTCAAAGTTTTTGTATTAAAAGGCATTCAGCAAGTTTTCAAAAAACGTGTGTAATTTTTAAGTTTAGTTTTGTAAGTGTCATGGCTTTACATTACAGATGAACTGATTTTTTGTGAATATATTGTGTTTTGTTTATTGGTAGATATGGTATGATATTCTTACTCAAGAGACTTACAATGGTGGGGCATCAGCTTACATCAATGCTGCATTGGAAAAGATTCCAGTATTCCAGCGAGGTGGATCTATCGTTCCTAGAAAAATGAGAAGTCGTCGATCCTCTGGACTCATGCACAATGATCCATTCACATTCGTTGTTTGCCTCAACAAAAATGTAAATAACTCTATATATGCATAGATACACAGTCACCTTTAAAAGGAGCTTTGATTAACATCTAAGTAAATTAATTTTTTGTCAAGTGAAAAATTCAAGGTAGGATTTTGTTTTTTATGATAGGACATTGATATTATTATTAAAGATATATTTTGAATTCGAAACAAAACACATAGTACTTTTGCTAGACAGTTAAAAGTAAAATCATAATTGTAATGTGCTATGTTTCTTTTCTTTTAGGGTGAAGCCAATGGAGATGTGTACGTTGATGAATATGATTCATTCAAGTACAGGAATGGTAAATTTATCCTCAAGAAACTCACATTTAAAGATAATGTTTTTGAAAGCAGGTAAGCCCTTTTTTTAATATTTAGTCATGTACTTAATAGTATGAAATAAAGCCTCACAGAAACAGTTGAAACTATCTTCATGACAAATGTGATAAAAGGGGACACTTTATGTAGAAAAACCAAACATTTTTGGGAGTAGTTCGTCCGTTTATACAGAAATTCAAATTGATTCTACAAACAACAGCTCGTCTATTTGGATGTAGAGTGAGAGATATGTTTGCAAAAAGTATAACCTAGTTAAAGGTCGTAGTTCAAAGGTTTTTTTGATTTGTGCATTCTGCTGGTTCTGTTACAGGTTAATTTTATTTGTTTTATATAAGTATCTTTGTGCATTGTACAAACTCATCCTAAGACAAGGTCTTTAATGTAGATATTAAAGAACCATCAACATATGGTTCTTTTTCCTCATCTCTAATTTTTAAAACTCCACACATATAATTCTAATTTTTCAGTACTGCCGATCCAAGTGGCACATTAAGTACCAAAGAATGGATAGAAAGAATTGTCATTGTTGGTTATCCAAAGCAACCAACAGCTGCCACTTTAAAATCAGGTATGTAATCTGAAGTTATTTTATTCGAAAGTTTCTTTATTTGTCAATAGTAATTTGGAAAAGTTTATTATGATAAGTTCATGTATGTAATGAAGGTCATTTGTTAGAGTAATAGAGTCCATCATATTAACTGATAGAACAGAAAGATCAGTGAGTAATTTTTGTCTTTTTTGTTCTCAGAATGTTATGGGAAATTTAGTTTAACCAATGTCTATCATAGTCCCAGTCCCAATCCCATCCTAAATCAATATTATCACTCTAATGACTTTGTTTCTTCAAGGATTTAAGTCAAACTTAACAAAAAATG
This sequence comes from Ylistrum balloti, assembly GCF_031769215.1. Lineage (NCBI taxonomy): Eukaryota > Metazoa > Mollusca > Bivalvia > Pectinida > Pectinidae > Ylistrum > Ylistrum balloti. The sequence goes on from NW_026782484.1 coordinate 2,030,133, forward strand.
GGGGGATTCCCCTGTCAAGAAAATGGCATGAATTAATTTATGTTATGCCAACAATTCAATCTTCACCTACTTGTACATAATATGGCCAGCAGGGTAAGAGAAAAATGGTCTTTTACCCCCTCGTTGGTGAGACAGGTGGATCTCAACCCTTGGGAAAAGATGACCAAGTTGCAAGCCTTTTGTTTGCTCACTTGGGGGGATTTCATCCCAAAATCATCTTTCCTCTTGGGATGAAATCACCCTATCTCGCTTCCAAAGGGATGAAAGGTTCTATTAGTCTGTCAGACATTTTCAACATGCAAGATATACAACTATTGGGATAAGGAATAATATTGTCAGTCATTGACATAAAGGATTTGATCTGTCATTATTAATGCTCTGAAAATTCTTGTTGTTGCAGGTAAAAATACCATCGTGTCATTGGATACAGTATATGATTCAAAAACAAAGACGGTGACAGTAAGAAAACCAGGAATCAATATAGCCGAAGATTTTATTATCAAGCTCAGTTAATTGTCAGGTGTTACTATTTTTGTACAACAGAAGTAGTCTCAAAGCTTATCTAAGCCAGCTGATCGTGTGATAATTCATTCCACTGATTATTATTATATACCTGTCATATTTTTCATTTTTCTATCATGTCTAAATCTAAATTCTAAATATAAAGATGTAGAAAATCCTTTGAGGAGTGTATACAAGTATTGCAGAATGATGGTAAAGGAGCTTCTTCACACATTAACCATGGATGATCTTATCTCTTATGTAAGCTTACAATGATGGTGTTCAGTAACGTTGAAAACCATAATCCTCAACATTTTATAAAACATATTAAAAGTGTGAATACTTCAATATTTAAATTCAACTGTCAATTTCAATTGTTTTTTCCTTCGTTTATCCAAGTCTAAGTAAAATTTGTATCAGTTAAACATGTTTTGTGTGACCAATGATAAACAGAATCTTAGACTAGGACCCATTACATCAGACTTACCGTAATCTTTTGTAACACAGGATCTCGCCTGAGATCCTCTATTTATTTTATATAGTGCTATTGTGTTTACACAGTGCTTTTCATCTGGTCTTAAAAATCATTTAAAATTTTGTACATTTACTGAATGTTAGTCATAATGTAATCTGTTTTGAAGTGATTCAAGTAGGATGTGTGTGGATCAAGCTGAATAACACTCATAGTCACATTTGAGTAGGCAAGTTACTTTAAATGCTATATAACATACTAGTTATTAGATTGATTTACTTGAAAGTAGTGTCATTATTATATTTTTCATTATTATTTATATTAAAAAAGTGCTAATTTCATATGTTCGAAGAACAGGAAAACAAAGCAATTCTCTTTGTGTCAGTACAGAGTTAAGTTTATTGTTGTTGGGATATTGGTTCTCGGTGGTGAAAGGGCAACTGTGTACTAGATTTTTGACATATCATTTTTCAAATCTGTTGAATGATGACAACGATGAAAGTCTTTTTGAAAATATATACCCATGAATCTCCTCGTAGAGCTACCTGATTTTGTAAGGCTCGGGAAGGAGAAATTAGACCATACTTTACATCCAGTCATTTTTTCCATTGCGGACCAATCAGAAATCTGATTTAATTAAAAATTGCAGTGAATTTTTTACAGCTTGTACGGGTATAAATGGTTGAAGGGAAATCCATTTGAAAACAAAAAAGGTTTAAATCATTTTTTTAGCATTACCATAGAAATGGTGTCGAGATACAATGGAAATCATAATTGGTATGCATCGTCCATTTTTACCCAGCCAAATAATACCATATAAAGAAAACCAATATTGTTTGAAATAAGACCCCTGTAAACCAGGAGGTATAGAAATATATATATATTTCACGTAATGGCTTATTCAGAAATATTTTATTCAGGATAAAGATGTACCTATTTGATGCACTGGTAATCAATGGTTTAGTTTTATCAGCATTTTGTATTAAAATGAAAAAATCAAGTGCATTTCGTGAGTGCATGTAAAAATCTACATGAAAATAACTAAGAGATTTTCTTTAATTATAAATCAGATGTTCGTTTTTATTGTGAATGGTGTCGTTGAAATACTAAGTACATTATACCATGTTTACAGTCATTGTGAAAACTTGTTGACTGTTATCTGTTTGGTGCATTGTAAAATATGTATTATTGTGTCAAAATACATTTACAGTGTTCATGTATTTTCCTACTTTTTTCTGATTAGAAATAACAGATTGGTGTTGTCTTGATCTGTAAGGAAAGTCTAGCATTGTTCCATGGCTACTAATACTTGATGAGGACAACTTGGTTAGATACTGAACACACTTAAGATTTTAGTATTAATAAGGTTTAAGTAAGAGTCTGATTATCTGTATCAATATTGGCCTCCAAGGTAAAACTGAAAATCGTTCACTCTTCGTTATATTTTTTCCATCAGTGATAATTTCATTATGATACTGTTTTGATTGCAAAACTGTGGTATCTTAGAGTGTTTAAACATGTTCTAAGTTGTTAGATTTAAATTGTTGTATCATTAATATTGCATTGAGTGAAAATGACTTCAGATGACCATTTGTGTCTGCATGGCTGTTGAAGTGAATTAGAATGAATGAATTGTCTGTGTTGGCCAGTTGTAATACATGTATATATATGTGTACTATACTGCATAAGAGTTCTAATATGTATATAATTTCATTCAGTAATCCGTATTGATCCTGTAAAACAGTGCTCTACACCAAATTCCTCTAATGCAATGTCTTTATTCACAGCTGTTCATTCCTTACAGTTGTAATCAGGATTGTATCTTTAAGAGAGAAATACACCATTATAAAAGAAGAAGAATATGAAAACATGCGATATTGGGCTCTCTAGTTACATTTTTATGACTAACTTAAGTTAGATCAACCATCCCTTGATAGGTAACTCCGATATATAAAATTGTTTACTGAAAAAAAAATTGAGTGAAATTTCAGTATTTAACAATATTGTTGACTTAATTGACACAATCAATAAATATTTTGCTGGCAATGTCAGATTATTCATTTTATTTTGATAAATACAAAATATTAACATGTTTAATAAATTCTATAGAAATGTAAAACAGTTATAGTGATTATATCTTCAGTTTGATACGTAGTAGTTGTTTCTTTATGTTGCACCTGTTTTATAACATAGTTGGTTGATAATGAGTGAAATCTTCACATACATGTGATGTATATTGTTACAGGGTACAAGCTGAGTGGTAGATTGTTTTGTGATCATTAGTTATCACTGTCTTTGCTTGAATGTACAAATAAAACCATAATTTCGTAATTACAAAGAATATTTCAGTTAAGTAATGTTGGCTCAGTTTTTACAATTAGATTTTACCACACTGAAGATGAAACAGCCTTTTTTATTGGTTTGTAGCCTGTTTGTTAACCTGCTGGTAACATAACAACTGTTCTGATTGGTTAATGACCATGTGACTGGAAAATTGAACATGCTCAACAATAAAACATGCACATATAATGCCTGTTCCAAAACATATCCCAGCCTAAGTTATATCTACATTGTACATATAATTATCTTTGTCAAGAGAGTGGCAATGTTCATCAGTCACTAATTCATAAAAATGTTCTACCAGAACTAAGTATGATTGTAGCTGGAAGCTACTAGATATTTCACTCTGAGAGGTTGGCAACTCTGCTGTGTGAACCTACTACCTTCAGCTTATGTGTTTGCATTAGCAGTAGATTATATGTCATGTATAATATAAAATTTACACCTTACCTGCTGTCACTTGACAAGCATTTCAAATATCTAGTCATGTTATATAGGCCAGACAAAAATCCATCCTTTTATGTTCAACATCCAAAAATAAAGAAATATATATATATATATATATATATAGTGGAACCAGATTCTCCATTATAAAGTCACATGGGTGAAATAATTCCTAAAATTATCTTCAGTAACAAGGAACTGAAAAATTAAATCAAGAATTGTTTAATGTGCATTTTGTTTATCTGCATTCAGGAAGCTGAAGCGAGAAAGGTTGATCTTGAATGGAACATTTGTATACTGTAAAACTGCAGATTCAGAGGTCTTTTTGCACTTGTCTTTTTTTTTTACCAGCATTTCAAATGTCCTTACAGAGGATATGAAAATGGAAATACAAATTATATAATACATAAAACTATGTTGTGCTTAATATTTAAGCTAGATTTATGGGTAATTAGTTAACATTGTCTCCTTTTGAATTATTTGTATTTTCACCTACAAGAAATGTTACCATTGAAATATTGAAAACATAAAATTGTATTCCAGAGACACCATATCATATCATTTGTGGATGTTTTGATACAAATTATGATAAAGTCTCAGTGATGATAATGGATCATTATATCGAATGTCATTGAAACACTAACTACATCAGGCCAAGAAGAAATGATCATATCCCATATAAAACCTTTCTAGAGGAAATGATTTAACTGGGTAGTACATCTTATGGTGCAATATTTATCATGGGAGACTTGAAATACTCGAGATATCAGTATTGTAATGGATAGCAAATTCTGTTGTCGATCATTTTGCAAAATTGTGTAGCTAGGTTTCTGCCTGTTTTTCATTCTTTTCACAAATATATGATCTCTTATACATATATCATAGCTAACAGAAATGTTGGAGGAAAATGAGGAGAGTTTCTATTAATTTGTGGGTGTACCTGTGGAAGAGCAGTCATAATTCACTTGTGTAGATGTTATCTGATAATAATTAACATGTAAATCAAATATGGCAATGTTACAATTACAAAATAAATAGAAAAACTACAGAAATGTGTTGGTTGTTAATGTATATTGGATTGCATATGATTACATGGACATGTAATTATAAATGTTGTCAGGGTAGCCATTGGTCTCGGTTGTATCACCGGAAGAGTTAACACAAGCAAATATATAGAGGGATCTGTCATTCAGTGTGCTATGTCTTGCCAGTGGTGCTTGTCTATAATCTAAAATTATCACATCATTATTGTAAATTTTACTTGCATCTCAAAAATTATAGGCTGTATAACTTGTGACATTTTTTGATGAATTCCTGCATAATCTTTAATTTGAATTGCTTTATTTTATGGCTCGTCTCTGCCTGGTTTTCAAACATGAAACTTTTATAGACTGTGACCTTGATGAATTTCTTCATTTTTCACAAAATAACATTTTGAACCTTGAGTGGTAAATTTTCCCTGCAAATTTCATGATATGCATATTTCTCAAATCTTGATAATTACATAATAGTTTTAATTTGTTGTGTAAAAATAGAAATTAGAGGCTAAAATTAAAGCCAATGTAATTTCAGTAATGGGACCCATCAGATAAGCTCAAATACATTCAGATTAAGTAACAAAAACTAAGGTACATCAGTAAATCACAATTTTAAGATTTTATTTTTCAAAATCATAAACATTGTATGTACAATTGACAAAACAAATTTCAATGTATTGCTTACAACCACGCTGATGTGGTTAAGTGTAAAATAGCATGATATAACATCACAATAAAGATGATTAAAGAGTCGAGAAACAAAGAATATTGTGTGCTACATACATAAACCTATCTAACAAAACAGATGTATAAGCTATGCCAGGAAGACTAAAAAAGTGAGATCAGGAGTTCATCTTATGTACATTTAATTAACAGTCCTTAAGGATTGTATCTTACAACACAAGGAAACCTTGTACAATTTTCCTGTTGCCCTTTGCACAATTAATTAAATTGTTCCCTCCCTCTCAAATTTCTTTTATCACATTATCATTTCAGCACTGTGATAATTTATCACTTAAAAATACAATTTTGTCGTACATCTGTATTACATTTATTGGGTTGAAAATCAGAAACCAATGAAGAATAAAAAAAAGCTTTAACAAATTAAAGCAAAAACAAATTATGAATTGAAAGGCAACCAAAAAAATATTTCAGAACCCCCATCCCAACAAATCATTAATCTGACATTCCAGGTCTTGTAAAAAATTGAATTACATGCTGAGTATGTGTTCTTGTTAAAATTATTATTGATTAATAAATATGAAAGCTACAGTGAGCTTCATGGAAATTCATGTAAACAAGATTATATGTATAAGCAAAAAGTCTGTATACTAGTTAAAAAGTTACAGTTTGATGTTGATCCTGACTTAATTTTCAGCACTTCCTCAGTTATAGATTACTGGATGTTGAATTAGGAGAATCTTGTGCTAGGATGTACTTCCAATATCACAAAATATATGTTGACACTTCAAACACAAATTTACCAAACTCAAAATGTACAGTCCATAACCAGATAGTGTGACAACAGACATATACACCCACACCCTACTCATCCCTATTACACAATGTCCATAACCAAGACAAAATAATGCTCCCAAACTAGCTTTTGCAAGGATGTTTATAGGATTGGATTTAGGTCACAAAATGTTTTTAAAAAGTTACCATGTTACTGATTAATAACCATCAACATGTTTGAACCATTCAGTTTCCATACAAGTAATAATTTTTCTTTTCTTTAAGTTACAATGTGGACTAAAATGCATAAGACCATCATCAACAGTCCCGTGTTCAAAAAACCTAGATTACATAACACCAACAAAACCCATAAATAGCCTATTAAAGAATTTTAAGAGTGCCAAAATGTGTTACTTTTACTCAAAAACATTTAGCATAACTATTAAATGAAACTTAATTATAATGTTTATATAAATATATATCTAAGAACCATTTCATTACAAAAAAAAATCAAAACTTAATCATCTGTTCAGGTTGATTCGTAAATATACAAAGTGTTTCGTTTTACATTTTACAAAACATGTAACATCTCAATCCAACCCTGGCATGTATAGGAGCCTGTACATGTACTACAGTACACCAGTCGACTAGCTTATTTCTACTTGCACACAAACTGTGCATGTGACAAAAAATATTATACGCCTTCAAAAGTTTTAGATTACCTCCCCTTCACCGAGAGGTAAAGTTCACCTTCATCATCAATAAAAACAAGTTTTATCTCCTAAGGCCAGATATCTAATGTTTGTTTACTCATTTAATGATTAAGTGGAATACCATAAGGTATCCTCTCTGACATCAAGAAAATGGAATATCAGATATTAATGAGGAATGACCAGACAATATTGCTTCAAAGGGCACTTTTCCCTTCATTTTAATTTCTATTTTTTTTCTCATCCACAATAGAAAATTTAATCTTTATTTATGCACATCTTATCAAGGGAAGAAATGATGTCTTTAACTTCAGCTTAAGATGAAAATTTAAGGTAAAATCTGTAGGTGAAAAATATGAGACAAACAAGATTGACAGACTAGAAAATGTAAGATAAAAATTCAAATACAAACATAATGATTATCTCTATGGCAGGTCAATTAATTGTTAGTTAAAACTGGGAATAATATCAGGTGGCCTTCTTCCAGCAGAAGAACCTTATATGCTACTCAAAACTTAGTTAATAGAACATTTTGATTTTTCCCTGAAATATGCTGTATGCATAAAAATACACTCAAATCAGAATATTTAGTAGGAAAACAATTTCTACACCTTGTAACAGACATTAACATTTACTGTGCTCCAAATTATACCTTTCTTACATTCTGACAACAGAATAATGCTACTGACATTACACCACCAAATGTTTTAAGATCAAAATGTTTGAAATGTGCATACTGTAATTAACTATGTAAGATGTTGACTATACCTTAACATAGGATATCAATGAAGCATATACACAAGCAAATATCTACGTCCTTACTGAAATCTCATAGACTGATGCACATGTGATATAAAAGGATGTTTTGGACGGACAATGTCAGAAGCCCAGATTTTCAAATCTTAACTTAACAGTTTTAAAGACAATTTTCATCAGATTTCCAATTCTCCCACCTCCAGCTATAACTATAAACTTATAAATAGACAGGTAGATGAAACAACAGAAAAAGTATCCACTATCATACATGTACATACATGTGTATCATCTAAACTATGACCATATCTGTGTACACACCTGTAAAGCAGGAAAATAATAAATAAATGGATTAATAAGATACATGAAGCTACTTAAATTTAGAAGAATTAGGCAGGGAATGCAAGGTTTAATGACTTAGGACTTCAGTAGTAAACACAGCAACTTATACTTTTGTATACATAAAATCAAAAAAGATATATATCAGCTAAAAGATTATATCATCAGTCAGGCTTAAAGAACATTGTTCTTTCATACATAGTGTTAAATATTACATTTAAATGGACAGGGGTAAATGTCTATTTTGGTGTTAGAATATATCTGACTCCCCTCATCTGAAATCAATGGCATTTAAAGAATATGTTTCAATACAACTTGCATCATTTGCTTGTTATAGGTTTAGAAGGAAAAAAACTTTCCTGTCATATACTAAAAATCCTCAGACTAGAGATCTATAAAAAAGTACTTCTTTAAAAAGAAAGCATCATCACACTTTACAATAAAATCCTATATCATTAGTATGACATTTTACCTTTAAGAGAGTTTGAGTTCTACAACATCAAAATTCAGCAATTCCAAACTAAAAACAAGTCTATTGTACTTAACAAAGAAATGAGAGAAAGCTGTTAAAACATTTACATATCAACCATCAAATGTGGCCATGTCATTGTATTTAATATCTATTTCTATATTGACATTGTTTGATTTTTCATTGATCACTCAGCTGTAAAACTGTCACTAAAATGTATACATTAAGTACATTTTCAGACATTGATTACAATATCAATGTGATATAAAATAATACCATTAAACTGTTGGTGTTTTAAAAATGTTCAAAATTTTAAAACTTTCCTTTAGCTTAAACCGTTAAAATGCATTGTTAGTAAAACACAAATTCTACACAAGAAATTAATTAAAATTAAATGTAGTGGTTTTCAGCTTTGATTCTTTGTCAGTAAAAATGAGTTTAAATATTTTATACTGACAGCAAATATTACATTCTAGCACATACAGGAACAGATATTAACCTTACGTTATCCTTTCAGTAGTTTACATATTTCCAAAAAGGAAGTGTATAATTGGAATTTACAGGATAAATTTTAAGGATATACGTCAATTTCCTGATACACTTACTACACTTTTTCTTATAATTCCATATTAAGGCTGGAATCCTTTAAAATGCCTTTTATCAACAATCATACAGACTTGGATTACTTAAAGAATGAACCTTGAAAGATACACAAGAATACATGTATTAATAACATACAAGTAATCTTAAATGATAATGCTAATTGAATATGTCAAGGGGAGGTAACTATGTGTATAATGTGTAAGGTAAGACACCTGTCCTAAAAAGAATCACCTGGTAATTCTGTATGAGTAAAATAAGACAATTTCCTTCATACTTTGAAAGAGTGAATATTTGAGAAATTACTAAAATCAGTATTAAAGGCTATAGGTTATAAAAATTGCTAACTTAACAATTGATGTTTTTAGCACAAAAAGTTGCATATGTGACAGTTAGACAGTACATAAGATCTGCTTTACATCATAAGTACTGTGAAGACAACACACATCACAATGGGGGATTGAAAAGCTTCTGCTGTCATTCCTGAGAGGAAACTTAAGACATGACCTCCATTATCATAAATGGTACATTTATAATTCAAGATTTTTTGTAAAAAAGAAAAAAAAAATGACACCATATATTCAATATATATTCTGGTTAACAAACTGTTGATGGACTCTTATTTCATCAAACTACCAATATTATTATCTATTTCATTCACTGATATGTGATTTTTTTTGAAAATTAGGTAACATTTTACAATTACAAACCAACTAAAAATTGTTTATAATCTATATTGAGGATAGATCTTACATACTGTTGCATGTGATGTGTCTATGAATAATGAGGACCAATCTGTTTATAGTTCACCACTTAAAGAAATAGTTTATCTCAAAATTAAATCTATTTCAAACATGATTTTTTTCCTTTAAAAATTTCAAGTCTGATGCATGTTGAAAAACTATGGAATGAAGTTGAAATAAATCAACTTATTATGAAAAAATGTATGAAAATAATGATTCTCCAATCAGCTTCTTCCATGCAAGCAAACACAACCCAACCAACCAATCAGCAGCTCTCATACTCCTCACAAGTCATGTGATTTGACCATGGGATGAAGATGGTGGATGCATCCGTGACAACCACTATTACAAAGTCTTTGCTTTCTCTACAAGGTCATCTATAAATTTCTGAAATGAAAATCAAGAAAATAGTAATCTGAGCTAGTTTGTTTTCCATTGTGAACAATTCTATGTTGTGGCAATCCTTATTTTCAATGGATTTGTATATAACTCAATTTTTGCATTTGTCAAAAAGGTAGTGGCAAAGATAAATACTTAAGAAAAAACTTTGAAACAATACTGAGTTAAAAAATCTGTGAATCAACCAAAAGCTACTTGTTGCTCCGGAGAGAAAACATTTTGATAAAAGTCAACAGAATTACACAAGAAAATAAAATTTATGGTACTTATAGAAACTGTTCACACTTTCCTACAATGCTTTTATCACTGCTTTGGAAAGTTTAAATCAAATTACGTTTTCAAATGTGTTTATATCAACTTACATTTAAAACTTCAGGTGCTTTCTTGGCTTCAACTAATTCTCTCTGTAAGTAGAAGACACACAATATTAACTTTCCCCTATAGGGTTAGGGTTAGTATACAACCTCAAAACGAAGAGAGTTCCTTAGTTTTCTGTCTCTATAGTAACATGGTGTAAAAATCCTCTATAGAACAGTGTGCAACCTCAAAGACCAGCAATGATTATCACTTATCTGCATTTATAGTAACATCGTGTACAACCCCTATTATACAAGTTTTATTTATCACATAATCTAGTGAATTCACACAATACTTTTGGATATATGTCACTTGTGTAATACTCTCTGAAGCATTTTTCATTGGTTGCACCAGTCAGAAATCAATTATGGACAACTTTAATATCATATGTTATGAATTAAAAATGACACAATAAAAACCCGTCAAATTGTTATTTTTCTGAGTTATGAAATTAAAGATATCTCAAATTAGCTTTTTAAATTTTAGGTGAGATTTTATACGTGTCTAGAAATTTTAATCATTTGTTGCCAAGGCTCACAAAAAACAAAAACTTTTCTACCAGGTACGTTTCCTAAAATCTCATGTGAAAACTCATCTTAGATCTAATGTATATCATCACAAGTCTAAATTGTCCACATATTATTCACAGGCAGGCTAATGTAAGAGAACTCCGGGTATGAAAACCATCTGTTCACATATCCTTAAATACACCTGCTTTTAGGAATATACATAATGCAGATCGTTGTGTATGTATTAACCAAGTTAATTTTTAATTTTCATGGGTGTAATCTTTGATACTACTGTATAACAAGAAAACACTATCAATCTTATCAAGTAACTGGGACACTAGGTTTAATATATATCAATGTTTTATGAATACATGTATTGCTGCTTTTTGGAGACTTAAGGTAATTTCCATGTAAGTATTAATAGTGGGCATCACATTATGACAGGAAAAACTGCACAGAATACTTCTGGTCTTTCAGGCAGCCTTTTTTAAAGATGAATACTTAAAATTGAGAAACATGTTTTCCAGATTGGTAAGTATATGTATGTATAGCTGTTCATTTATCACAATATGTTAGAAAATTTTTTGAGTGATATTTTGCTGAATACACTGTCACAGTAACTGTCAAAAACATTTAAATTGATTTTTTTATTTATAATACTCACACATATTTTCAATACAGAAGAAAACTTTTAGGTCAGAGGAAAGAAAATATTATATCATTTTGATTACCTAAGGTAATTGAAACATGTAAAATTTTGAAGAAAAAAATAACAACCTGACAAACAAAAAGACGATAAGAATTCTAATGATTAGTGGGTATAATAAAAATGTCTCCTTCCCTAGCCTGCAGTGGAATTATGTGTATAATACATTCTTACACAAACTTTTATTTGTTTTTGATGTACATCCTTACATAAATGTTGACAGAACTATACCTGTCAATACCTAAGGGACCGGTAACAGTTATAGGTTGGATACATATGTATACCTACAGTTTCTATTTGACATTCATGATTGTCAGAGGCCCCTCCAGGCTACCTGGCTAATTATAGCTATTCCATTGTGAGCATAAGTTGACCTAGTCTGCAACGAATGTGTTATGTTTACTTCTGTTTTTCCCATTACTGGAAACTCTAAGTGAAATTTTCATTACCATATGTGTTATTCTGGTAATTTTATTTAATTGAAAGGGATTTTGAGAATACAACACAGGGCGAAAATATTGGAAGATTGTTGGCAGTATGTTAGTTAAGGTATACATGTTTAATAAGGGAAAAGGGTGAAAGTTTTACAGAACAATAATATGGTGTACTGTAACTTAATAAACTGTTATTGAACCTGTCATAAGTCAGTCTGACAGTTTTGATACCTGATAAATGGTTTCATATCTATACAGGATTTTCTGACCTTGAGACTTTAGGAAGCAAACAATGGCAACTAAGACTGAAGGAGTTAGTTAGGTATTGCCATCATATTACAACCTCAAAGAACATCTCTTGGGTTGGATCTTGTGTAGAGTACCATTTACATAGAGGGGAAGGCAGGAAAAAGGTTGACCTAATACCATGGATCAAGGTCTCAAAGTGATACAAATGTTTGGAAAAGCGCACATTTAGGACTGAATCTCTGATATATTTGATTCTTAATTAATTAGCAATGTACTTGGTATATATAATCATATCAGATAGGTCTGACAGCTTTTGGTGCAGAAAGTACATAGAGCACATGACCTAGGAGGATACAAGCAACTGATGAAGCACTATAAGTTCACAGGGTTAGGTACAAAGTTTACCAAGGTAACCTAATTAGATCTGTTAATGTGGATCATGAACCTTAATATCCCCATAGTGTATACAGGATAGATACATGTTAAAGAGGTGCACTAGCTACCTCCAATACTGGGAGAGGTACATCTCACCGACAGAACCAGCTGTTACCTTAATTTCATGAATGATGTTTAAAATCTTTTCCCTTTGCATATATACAGATGATCGCCATGTAGGAATAACAGGGTTATATTCATACATCCTCTAGATATCTACTAAAAGTCATGCCTAAATTGTGAGAACTGGATCCACACTTAAGATATATCAGGAGTAGACTGGGTGGACTCCACATGATTTGTGTTAAAGCCAGTATAATCCTTCAATTTCTCAACATACCAGTTTTTGTTTACTCAGATAACATCTGCATTCTATGTGCACACCATAAGACAGAATACAACCCATTCCCAGACTGTATTTTGGCCCAGTAGTTTGGATTAACCAATAACACAGGTAAATACTTATGTAAAAACAAATAATTACAGGAAGCTGTTGTATTTATTAATACTCAGACATGCATTTCATACAAATAGGTTTTTCATGACTTTCATCTAAACATTTAGCAATTATTTATCTTGTAGTTCCAAATTTACATTTTAACAACATCTATAAAACTACAGTCTAATCAGAAATGTATATTCAGCAGAGTGAGTGGTATATAACCTGTGAAGTTAACTATACGTTACAATCATGTGATCCTAAATAACTATATATTATCATACTATGTATCTGTGTTTGTCCTTTGTGCTTTTCTTGTAATGTTGAACAGGGGTTTATCTGCTGGGAATGAAAAGTCATTGGAGTATGAAGACAGATGGGGCCAATGATAGAAGTCTTCATGGATCATTAGAATTCCAAGTCTTACATTTCAACACCACAACTACCTCACACACCCTGTAGCAAATGGCTGCAATCTGCCATGAGCCACCTGTCAACAACCAGGTATATCAAACCAGCAAAAAAACCAGAAAGAGATACTGAATATATATAATATTCTGATGTATTTGATTTCTGAATACATAATGCTATCTTATGCAACAAATATCTCTTCCTCATCATCTCAGAGTTGTATTCCAATCTCCCCTCATTTCACATGTAGACTTTGAGTTGAGCATCCATGGTGTGTTATATGTATAGATGATATCTATATTGTTTAAAAAAACTGTTAGAAATGATGTTGCTCTCATGATCCCCACACACAACAAATGCACTGAGAGATCCCCAGATATTCTTGATCAAACATGGCACAAAGGAGCATAGATTTAATGTACCAGTCTCCTTCACCCTGTGGTTAAATACAGTCCTAACTTGACCTAATTGTCAGCTATAAAAACATCACTCTCTAAAGCATATGGAACCTGCCCACTGTAATTTACTGCTACTGTTAATTGAAGCCTAACAGCCACCACAATATTCAAAAGTGACATCCACCACCGGTTCACTGAACCATAAATCCGTCAAGTACTGCCTGCATCTGACAGTCATTGAACCAACAAATTTCCCAGACTCTGAACTAGACAACATCCCAATCAATGAACCAAATTTTCGAAACTCTCTTCAACTTAACTTTCAATAAATCTGACAAACATAACATGCTGTCAATTCTTGAACAAACACAATCATTTTTCAAGTGATTCATTGTTAAATTTTCATGATAAAATTGAAACAGCAAAAAAAAAAAAAAATCTCACAAAATGCAATTGATAGATATGACCCAATAATTCAAAGTCATTTTAAGTGTAATAAAGCATAGGATTAGGCCATCAAATTGTATTTACAACCAGATCAACATGTGAAATGTTCCCCTGTATGTGACGGAAGCAATTTGTGATTTCAACATGCAGATTCCAGCAAAGTTTGTATTAAAAGTCAACAGAACTCCTGAGGCCATTGCTAAGACAAAACCTTGCAGTAGGCAAAGTCACATAAACACAGAAAAAGTTTAGCGTGGCCTTCAGAGGTCAATTATCAGTAATTAAGATTGTCTCAAATGCCTTATAGTAGAGAAATGCACTTAAATTTCTAATCACTGATTAAATTTCATAAATCCAACAGTTCACATGATCATGGCAACAGATGCGCTTTTTAGAGGATGAATATGATAAAAATACAACTGCACTGATGTGAATTTCCTGTTTTTAATTTTTTCAAAGGAGCTGCAGCTGTGTTGTGTATTGATTCTTGGCATTCAAGTACAGTAAATTATGTATCGATGTAATTCACCATCCTCTTTGTAGTTAGGAAACATCAACTGACTGGATACAGACAGACTTTAAATGACCTTCAATGTTGCACTGGTATCATTTACAAGTGCAGAAGAAAACCGAGACTTCCAATTCATAGGAAAAGAATACAGACCTAATGCTTCTAACTTCAGATTTAATGATGATAAATAAATAACTTTCAAGCAATGAATGAATTCCCAAACTTTGATTAAAGGGTGGTAAATTTATAACCGCCATCACAGCGGACACATTTAACTTAACACAAACTATGTTACACAGTACACTTGTCTCTGATCATTGCCCTTTTTAAATCACATTCTTCGATTTTCCCTGTGTCCCTGTGTCAAAGCAATCACCTTAATTAGCCCTTTCAGCCTATAACAGTATTCAACAATTATCTCAGTTCACATTTTAAAAACCCAACAAAATATTTACACAATAATACTGCCTTTCTTCAAAACTTTTATAAATATATTCTAAGACAAGTTCAATAACGTTTACAAAAGAACTAACTGATTTATGACGTGTTGATAGATATCAGTCTTCAGTGGCCTGTGCTTCTTTGTTCAAAGCCACATCATCACCTATAGACTTCTGGCAACTTCCTCTCAGGTTACTGACTCTTCCATCTGATCAGGGGATATGTGGCTAATCTTGCTGTTTAAACCCTGGCTATTTAGTTACTGTGTTCCTAGGAGATAATTCCCTTGGTTAGGTCTGGAGGACTAATATAATCTTCCTCTACCATGACTAGTACCGATATGTTTACAAAGACATTACACCCACCTCCCTCACTTCTCCCCCTCATCTCCACTTACCATAGTGGGTGTCAGGTTTTGAAAATTAAGTCTGGTCAATACAGAAGTTGTTAGAACATTTTTACTGAAGATGTGACTGGCAACATCATCAATTGACAAACTATATGCATCTCCATGGGAGCAATGATGAAGTCTGAATGCCAAACCTATATAAGAACACTAAAAAAGGCTCCAGTAATTACTTTTCAGCAATTTATGCTATAATTGTCATTGCTTTAACCATCATCATAGAGGTGGAGAGCTGATGATTTTGATTATCAATAAACTTGTTGCAGCTAAGACCGTGACTCACATAAAGAAATGGAAGAAACTGGAATACCATATATTGCTGCTAAAACATGTCACATGTCAGAGAAAAACTTGGATGAAGGTACTGAGGTCATGACCTATGGCTTCTGTCAAAAGGTCATGGCCTCTTATCTCGGTCAAGCAGAAATGATTAATTCAAGGTGACCCAAGTAATCTTTTCTGGTCACTTAGTTGGATCACTATGAGTGATGCTTCTCAGCTGAATATTGAACGAATAATGAAGGAAACATGTACTCCTGTATGCCATCAAAGTGGTTCAGTTCCCACAGCATTGATTTTCCACCTTACTGTTTACTAGTGACACTGTGTATCTAAGGGTGGTATTAATGATGAGTAGTATATCTGTATACTTAACCCCCAAACAAATCAACCAGTTTCTATAAACATTCTCTCTAAACAAAATGCCATAAATGAATAACAGGGTCTGGATATTGATGAATGTAGGACAAGGGCTGAAAAGTCATTGCAGCACATTGTAAGTATTAGCTTTCCTAGAGTGATACACTGTCTACATACGTTTTTTTTTCAAGTAAAAAATGCTCCAATTTTTCAATTATCAGTCGCTTTTGTAAAATTTTATTTGTTCTTTCTAAAAGAGAATTGAAATATGGTAACATCAGAGTTATATGACTCAGCTTTATCCGAAATCTCTGAAGATAAAAGTTATCTGTAGTATATATGAAACAAGGAAAAATGTTGAGGACTATTTTCTCATCAAGTTGATGGACAAACCATAGAAATTTTGTTAGCTTCAACATCTGCCTATTTAGACAATGCAAGTATCCTGTTTCAAACACATTCAGAAATCCCGAAGTTATAAGTTTATTAAATATAAAGAACGTTGAGGAATAACTTTGGTAATTAAAAAGTTAATGAAATCTGGAGCATATCCTTATCTTTATTGTGGGGATGGACTTTGGGAACCAACCATTATAGAAAGGTCACTTTTTACTTTGAGGTTACTATAAAATTTTGAGCAAATGGATTTTAAATTCTGGTCATTTTGTAGATAGATTAATTTCTTAATTTAATTATGTTGCTATGTTTTATTTCCAATCATTAACACCATACTAAGGTAATGGAGTGTGATTTGAAGTGTGGGAGGTGCACTGAGGTGTATGATGGAGCTTGATTGACAGGGATGACAGTGTGTCAGTGTTACAGTACACCAAGTACACTATGCTCCCTACACTACCTGACATAGTATAATTTATCACAGGAAATATCCCTCATTTAACATCAAATCATGTTTATTTATACACAGGAAGTAATCTGTACTTTCCCTACAAATGTATGTCCAGTTCTCTTTAACATACATATACACCGACAAAAATTACTTCAAGTCAATCAAGTTTGATAGGATAATGTGACAGTTAAGATATCTCTGAACACCAAATCTTTGGCTATCTGTGTTAACAATATATGAAGCTTTTGCTATGAAAATAAGACCTACATCATGAAGGGAATAAACTACATGATGTAAACTGTGGCACTGAATATTGGCAGAAGTCTAATTTCAGTAAGGCCATCATTTTATAATGAACCATGTATATGCAGGTCAATGCTTAAGAACAGTAGTCATAACAAAATTCTCGAGATTGCGGTCATCTTTGATATATAGACACCATGCCCTATTCACTATAGTAGGCTTTTTGTTTGTATTGATAACAGTTATAGCCAAGAATAGACAGAAGGATGATTAAAGATGACATCAGGTTTTTGGTCTTTCATCTCAATAGAGCTAAAACTGATGACATGTTTTCAACAAACACTCCTTTATGAAATATATATATCTAAAAAATTGATTTTTTAAAAGTATCAAACAAGTTTATTTTTTTACACTATTTTTTTTTTACACTAGCTAGTTTTCATAAGTGAACTCTCAGCATTCAATAGAAAATTAACTGCAAGGCGATAGCTACATACGCTACCTTCAGCTACAATGTTGTCAAGAACATATTTAATTGGATGACAAAATGTTTACACACTACAAACATAAGTCTTATTAAAGCTAATCATTATGTATGTTTAGACAGGCACAATATATCCTGTGTGTGAGTGAAATTAATGATTATCCAATCAGGTGAATTAGGCGACTTTTTATCAGTACAATGTCAATATCCAGAACTGACCAACAAACAGTTCCGAAGCAGCATTATACAAAGGTCCATAACTTGTGTCAGACAAACATTTTTGATTGATTCTTAAAATCTTAGAGACAGCTTAATCAGTTGAGCATTGGACTACAAAACCAAAAATCCTTGGTTAAAATCATGGCGGATACATTGAAAGAATGACCTTCGTTATAAGACCACCAGTTATCAATCACTATGATTTGGTGCACTTTATTTTCTATCTATCAAAATCAAGGTGTATGAATCATTGACTGATAAGTCGAAACTTCTATCAGATTTGACAACGTTTCAAGGATGAATGTAGGCGAACAAAAATAAAATATAGAATTGTACATTTAACACTAGATTACAGGGATACAGACCAGCCCTGACAGATTTACATGTGAGCTGTATAAGTTCTGCATGCTCACAGCAGACAGGATAAGTGCACCCACTGACTGGTGTGTATGTCTCGAATTCTAAAACTCTCTGTAGTACGTCTCTGAACAATTTATACCACATGGAAACTGCAGATATGTCAGTAAAAACACATACATCAGATAAATTTTCAAAAAGCAGACAACATATTGGATAAAATGCTGAATTAATTATTCATGAAGCTATTAATGAAATTTATTGATCTGAAAGAACGTATGGTATAAGTCACACACCTAATGTACAATATTACCATTTTAATGTTGAATTTATACATAGATGTTGGAAGAGATTGTGATTGATCAATACACAAGGTGCTCTGAACAGGAATCGTAATTATCCAATTAGTTAGTAATATTTCATTTTTCAAAATTTGTATCTTTTCCTTAATTATGGCCAACCGTAATTTTTCTCATTCTAGTAAACACTAATAACCATGCAACACAATAGTGCCCAATATGTGCTTGATAATTATGTTCTCATTATCTATTTGCTTTATAAGGGTTATAAGCAATTTTAAAGGGGGAATTTTATCATATTTTGGGAAGGAAATCTTTAGGTGGAAACTGTTCTTGTGTATTAAATAGAATAATCATTTCACTTGGGATAAACACTGGCCTCAAAAAGTCTTTAAAAAGGCCTGATTCCTAAATGCATGTTATCCAATGTATGTCTCAAAAATCTTTTGTAATTAACCATTTACAATTTTCAGCGTATATCTTTTACCTTTAGTTCGTTTGATGTAATTTATTTTTTGGATTGCTGTGTATCTCACCAGCTGATGGCCCTAATGACCTTTTAGGTGTTCACGGGCCGTTACGATTGTAATAATCATAATAATTATCTTTTGTAATGTCAGTATTGTAGTAACAAAATGAAACAGTAAAATAAAATGATTGTAATTTCATACTTATACACCTTAAAATTTCACGAACATAATGTGCAATTAACAGTTTCTCAGTTTTTGTCATTCCTTTTTCTGAATTCAAAATTATAAATGAAATAATCAGTTGTGAACCAAATGCTGGCCTTCAGGCAAGACCAACCAGAAAGATCTATATAACCTGAGGAAGAGTATGTATATGGAAAGCAAACCTATAGCTATGGTATGTCAGTTAAGATTTGCAGACTTGACTAATAGCCCACAGTGCTGATGAATATGATGATTCACCCCAGACTGACCCCTGGGGATAGATTAGAAAAAGTTGTGCTATGTACATACCTAAATAAATATGTGGATGGACAGCCCATGTACATATAATAAACATTCCTCCCCCATCTATTTTAAATTCTGAAATTTCAAGCACTATCACAGTTTAGTGGTATAATTAGTCTGGACAGTTGTTTTAGGAAACACCAGACACAGGAAGAAAGACTTCCTTTTTTATAATCTTAAACCATTCCTTTAATAAAAAATCTTGCTAGGATTCTGCTACAAAACTGCTAAAACTACTTCAATTAAATCCAAAACAGAAATATTGAAAAAGTGTTATGATCAAGATTTGTCCTAAATTTGCTGGTGTTGTCAAAAAAAAATTTTCTTCTGTTTCATGTCTCTTTGCAAACCTTAATTGATTTGTCACATCTCATCCTAATGATGATCTGATCAATTCTTAATTCAATTAAAAGTTCTGTTTACATATCTAGTATTTTCTAATATGCCTTATTATAAACAAAGACATCAACCTCTAATATCTGTTGTTAAATAATTTGATAAACAGCTGTTGAAACCAATTACAAGTCAACCTTACAATTTCAGTTGTTGTTCTCATCTCTTAATCAATGAATCCGCAGCTCTACAGAATGTTTATCCTCTAAAACTAGAAATATATGTAATACAATCCATCTCCAATTTGACCAGCCATGACCCTATCAATCCTGTCAATACAATTTTCAATGGCTGACTATAAATAGCTAACTGACTGGTAGCAGCTGCACTGTAGAAATTTTCAGTTGCATTGATGAAATAAGCAGCTTGAAGTTTTTAACATTTTTTAACAAGTCTGCTTGTCATT
This sequence comes from Ylistrum balloti, assembly GCF_031769215.1. NCBI lineage: Eukaryota > Metazoa > Mollusca > Bivalvia > Pectinida > Pectinidae > Ylistrum > Ylistrum balloti. Next base: position 2,051,002 of record NW_026782484.1, read on the forward strand.
ATTAACTTGCATTGAATATGGGAGACTGTTACAGACGATTACTGATAGGTACCAGATCCTACTCTGTACCAGTGGTAAATTTCTAAGATACAACTATCTAGTTTAATTGCCTGTTCTGTTATTCCCATGGAGAAGATTCAAATCCGTATACATCTCAGAAACTAGATATATGCCACTGAAACAGTTGTTCATGTGTAGTGATGTAGTACCAGGGATCTCAATGTCATAGTGAAGCCTTTACATACACAAACCATGCATGCAAACATGTATAAGTATAGCGATATAAATTACCGACAAATACTGTGATAGCTCGAAGTGCACCTAGTATTACACAGCATAGTTGATAATGGTCAGAGAGTTGAAGAATGTTACATAAAAGATGGTCTGCCGATGTTACCAAAATAACAATCACTTGCACTGCAGCATATTTAAACACTGAATAGTCCAAACCATAGATAACGGTATGGTTTTAATTTTACTGAACAGCAGGGTGGGCTTATTATGAGACATGGGCTTATATTGCCAGATAAATATGAGTTTGCTGCTATATTTTTTCGGATCTTGGCTTAAAATGTCAGTTATAAGCTACAAATTGGATATTATTTTTTAATGAGTTGCGACTCAGTAAAAGCTGTGAGATATTATGCTATATTGCCAATGAAAAATAATTCCAGAAATACTTACAGATGCATATTCTCGTATTTCAGCTTCTGTGTCACAATTTAATACATCATCCATATCAAGGTTGCAGTTATGGTCGTCTGAATCATCCTGTAAAAATAAAATAATGGATTAAGAAATGGAAAATGATCTTGACGAGTTTGTATCAAAAAGGTGGTCATGGTGTGTAACACAAAATTCCTTCCTTATCTGAACTTGTACATACAAGCATCACAGTAATGCCATCCCGGAATATACACGTACATTGATTTGTTCATAAATAAACGAATCCTATATAAATAAGTGCAATGTTAACACTCTTCACACCAACTTTTATTCCTAAGGTATCATCAGCAAACATGCATGTTTAAAATAAATCTGAAGTCAGCTATTTATAGAGCTTTTTGGATTACCTGTAATACACACAACCAAACATAAATAAACACTTGTTGCACGAAAAAAAAAGACATTATAATTACAAGCTTTAACCTTTTCACCTTCAGTATGTAATTAAGTATACCTGTCATTAAATAAACAATTTTGGGAAAGGGATAACAGCTTTCTTTTACCGTTGTCTTATACCAATCAGTTTAGTTTATTTTCTAAATAAAGATTAAGTTCATATATGACTACATAAACAGTCTGATGCAGTTTGCCATATGTCTGTGTTTTAACTAGATAGATCATTTACTGAAACTAAGAAATTAAATACCAAAAACAAGGTATGTTAATTATAGTAACAGGAGTCAGGTGGTCTACATTGAACTTTTTATCAGACCTTTTAGTATCTCAACACACCACTGTAATATTTCACTCTGATTACAGGGCTTTCAAGAGAGTGATCCCTATACCACTACTGTGTTGACGTTGTACAGTGCTACCTAAAAGCTGTGAATTCCTATGTAAACGACATTGTGCGAGACTCGGGCAGGGTCAGAGACACGCAGGGTTACATCGGAATGACCTGATAATGATGACTTGTCGGATGTATATAGTTGTTTGGGCTTCCACAATGGTTCCTCACTGAAGTTTGCAGTGTGAATGTTTCACACAGGTTGTCGTGACCTGGGTTCATCAATGAGTTCCGATGATCTCCTTGTATTTGCTTAAGAGTGAATTACACTACATCAATATCAGATAATTGGATTAACACTTATTGAAGTTTTTATTTGATAAAAAATTTGGCATCAAATGAGGTGTATTAGCATGAAGGTATCAAGTCAAACTGATCAATATTCCTTTCCCATTTTGCTATTATTCTATTTAGTAAATTTATTAGTAAAGGTTGTTTTAAAAGGACTTTCTTAATTTACAATTACATTTTCCATTTGTTTTTATCACACTTGAAGAGTTTAAGAACAAATCAATGATAGATCAAAGTATCACAGATATTTATTGTTTCATGGTTCTACAGTGATGTATGCTAATACTTTGTCTGTGATTTGCAGAGATGACTTGGTGACCATGATAACATAACACAGTATCCTATCAGATCATGGAATCATCAGTTCGACAAGTCTCCGACAACAATACACAGAATCTCTGTTAGGAACTTCTTAATGTATAATTTCTGTTGGATCATTGTATATAAACAGCCAAGAGGCTATTGACATATAAGTCTAAAATTATATTGCTTGTCATACCATGTTGTACCCCATTTATGCAGAAAATGCCATTCAGTTGCAATGTGTTCAGAAAAATATTTATTTTGGGAGGTTTAAACCTACAAATGCAAATATATGCTTTTATTTACTTGTTGTTGCTCAGAATAAACTAACAAAACACATTACGCACCAACACAATATATGTATACACATGTAAACTTTCAACAGAATTAGCTTTCAAGTTTACAGATAATTATTGGCCAGTCTTGGATTAAATTGAATGTATCTGTAATTTCTTAACAGTATGCTAAATCTACAGCATTATTCAGTTTGGGAAACTTGACAGACGTCTTCGATACTGTTTACGTACCATTCAGAAATAAGCTGTCCTTTTCAATACCATAATCTCATTACCATAGTCAGTGTTACATTTTGCCATAAACGGGTATATACATGACTTGTTTTGTCTCCTACCTTAATAAATATCCATGAAACTCCCCAGCTAGTAAGCCTATTGTATATAAATACAGTAATCACCTTAAAAGGCGTTCATGTGGAATTATCCCATTTTGTAACATCCAGTACAATCCTATAATTCTACAATATTTTATAGGATATCGTATATGTGGGAAATCTGGGTACACATATTCATATTATTATTCTTATCATAAGAACTTGAATTCATAGATTAATGAACGTAAAGTCTGTCACATTAATAAGAACTTCAGTGAGACATGAATATTTCTCAATGTAAAGTCCGTCAAATAAACAAGAACTTCAGTGAGACATGAATATTTCTCAATGTTGAGTCCGTCAAATATTAAGAACTTCAGTGAGACATGAATATTTCTCAATGTTGAGTCTGTAAAATAAACAAGAACTTCAGTGAGACATGAATATTTCTCAATGTAAAGTCTGTAAAATAAACAAGAACTTCAGTGAGACATGAAAATTTTTCAATGTAAAGTCCGTCAAATAAACAAGAACTTCAGTGAGACATGAATATTTCTCAATGTAAAGTCCGTAAAATAAACAAGAACTTCAGTGAGACATGAATATTTCTCAATATGTCAAAGTTTTTGTGGTTTGATAATCATTTGATTTAACATGTAACACTCCACATTAATATGCTTCACTATATCAGGAATACATTATACAGCCTTATCAGATATATTACCCATACAGTAAAATGAAAATACAATCAATACCAATTGATATGTTTGTTGCTTTTTTATACAAGAATTAGAGAATTTTGTTGAAGAGCTTAGAACTGGGAAAGGTTGAATGCAACATTATCACTTGCTCCTCTGCATCAACGTTACATTTATTTCCAGTATCATAACCTACACAGGTATTATTTTGTTTTGTCTCTACAATGAAACCCCCACCACCACCAGCCAGAGCCATTTTAAGCAGGTCTCCTTGCAGTAGCTGGTGGCTTCGTCATTGAGCGATAAACAGGAGATCCTCTCAGGTGCATTTATAAACAAAAAGAAATGTATGTTATGACAGTTATAATATGATTATCTTTCAGTTCATGATTTTTTCAATGCTTAACAACTCCTTTCACAAATGCATTTTCTAGCAAATTGTTTTGTTGTGCTTCTGTAAACTGGGAATACAACCAACACCTGTGATTTGAGGTACACAATGGACTACAGTGTGCCATTGAGGAACCACTCCAAAGCCTAATAATGCAAACAGAATACAGTAACCCAAATCTGTTAGGTAAATATTGAGATAATATTACATTGCATGTTCTCTTCAAGTTGATTCAATTTTCAGACATAACTAGCCAGATATGCTTCACTTTTACAGAAGCATTTTGGCCACGACTATCACACTTCAAATATGAAATAACATATATTTTACCTTGCAAGACATGATAAGTGACACACTATTCTGAGTTCCATGTGGCCACTTTGTGGTATCAATTGCCAAATTGTATCACTTCTGGGTATGCCATACCAATTATTTATTGATTTTTTAACACAGCCTGGGAGGTTAAGCAAACCTTAAACCGAATCCATGATTTGCTTGTATATACATCAAACAGTCTGAAAGAGACCCTGTGCAAAATTCAAGACTGCCTGATATACATACAGGATATCGAGAATCGAAACCTTCATAACATTTCAATGATAAAGGGCAACAGACTCACTTCAGATTGAGATATTCACCAGATCATGAAATTCAACATAAAACATTCTACTTCCTTAGTGCATTATTGACATTTTCACCAGTTAACTATCAAGGGCAGTAGTTCTCCTTCAAACACAACTCAGCATTGATTTCATTTTACTATCTATATAGCTTCTTTTACTTGTGATTATTTCCATGTTTAATATGAATTCCATTTTTACACAGGGAAACAAACTCAGCATTGATTCCATTTCATTATCTTTAAAGTTTTATTATATTTATAATAATTTTCATGTCTTTCATAAATTCCATTTGTACACAGGGAAACAAACACAGCATTGATTCCATTTCATGATCCATATAGTTTTATTTTTCATATTTGTAATTATTTCCATGACTTTTACCAATTCCATTTTTTATATAGGGAAAACAATGGCCACTTGGAGTAAGTACTACTTAAGGAATAAAAACACATTTAGCAAGACTTGATAGCAATGTAATATTTTTGAAACTTTGCTTTTTTATAATTGAGATTTTGATCTATCAAGGTTACAATCCTCACAATGTGCTGTATTTATCCTACAATCGCCCAATACATTACTTTATACTCAACATGAAGGGATGGGACAGAACAATGAAACTGCATTGGATTATAACTTTACATCACAGACTACATACATAGATGAACTTATTAATTACCAGGCTGATTAAATTACTGGTTAACGTAGTGTCCCCACTCCCTTTGTAAAATTGTATCTACTATACTTAATTATTAATGAATGGCACTACATGTGTCAACGTGAAATATTTGTATATTCTTTTGATAGATGATATACAACATGTGGATAAATGGGACAGTCTCTCCTAAAAGATTTTGATTTACTGGACAAAAGTGCAGTATGTAATAGATAGGACATAAGGAAACCTGATGGCCTTGCTTCTTTTAGTCCAAGTGTACTAAATACAAACTTGATAATGCAGGAATAATTGTCATGTAAATATAAATGAGGACATGAATTAAATATTGCCACGTATGTTGAACTACACACCTTTTGATTAGATTACACATTGGATCGTGACATCAAAGTACCATATTGATGTTTGACAATACTTGGCTCTATTTTTGGATATTTGTGTATACAAACAGATTTCACACACTGAAAAGCTTGACTTTTCTATTTTATTTCTGGTCTAAGCTAGGAGTGTACCTACCTCACTGAGTACAGATAAACCTGGGCACCCTATCTGCACCTAACACTCACACCCTATTCCCGAAATTTCCCACTATATATCCCAAGTTTTCATCCACCTGGCCAGCTAAGCTGATGGCCACTTCCTATATATTCCCTACTACATCCTTTTACCTAGCTGATAGGGCACAGCAGGCAGCAGCCAAGCTTATGTCACCCAGGTAATGTCAGGTATTTCTTTATACATACATGGAGCAACCAAGTTAATTTTCCCACTTGTCGAAGTATGTTTTCTCCACATTTATCACATATTACAAGTACACACATGTAGATGGTGTTCTCAGCATGGAATCTGAACTGATAGCAGAATGATAAGACTGGCTTGAACCTTGAATAGGGTGTTCCTTAAAATCTGCATGACCATATCATAAGTGGTTGGGAAGATTTTTCTTGTGGAAGTTAATCTAGATATCTTCAGGAACATGATTCTTCTTTCAATTCCATCCTTTGTTACTACTGATATGGCCCACTTAAGTAATTGCTGAATTGATTTGCTCATTCAAGTCAAGATCTAACTCTTTTTTTCTGAAGTATGGTTGTATGTAACCAAAGTCCAATAGTGTAATGATGGTGGGAGAACTTAACAACATTTGTGTAATCACAAAGACATCCATTGGTGATATCTAAAAAGTGACAATCCCTAAAAATTCACCAAGCCTTACATGCCTGTAGTTCTATTAGCTTAACCATTTTCAACTCCATTTTCATAAATGTTTCTTCCATGATTTTCACTTCATCTATAACTTATAAAAATAGTGAAATCTATCATATTATGAAGATAGTGCAACTCACTAGACTAGGACATTTATTTTTAAGATTTTGGATTTTTCTCCTTGGCTTCAAAATTCAGGGCCTTAGTATCACCAATGTGTCCTAAAAGGATGAAACAGCTGTATGATGCAGTTAAATGTACTGTTTGCCCCTTTTAGTTTCGTATCAAATAAAATCTCTTGTCTTCATATCAAAAGGTGTGTGTTGTTCACTTGTACAATATCTATGATACCACATTAATCACCGTTAATTAATCATAAGTACAATAGTGGCAAAAACATTGTGAAGTCCTGTAAAACACTGATTATCATTTTGATAACTTGAATGTTTCCCTGGAATCTGCTTACCATATTTTCTGGGATATAAGTTGCACCAGTATATAGGCCATAGAGACAATTTTCATGATTTTTTCCTATTTGATCCACATATTAGCCGCACCAGAATATAAGCTGTATCCTTTCTTATGATGTGGTAACCATTATGTTGACCAAAATTTGTTGAATCAAGATCATCAGTCTAACATTCAATAAAGTTTACGAATGAATTATGCACAATGATCCTTTACTCGATTTTAAAAAAAATATTGTGATGATTCAAATTACATAAAATAGCAGAGATGTATCTTATTTAGAATGGGCCTTCAAAGATTGTCTACAAACATATATTGGGTATACTGTTATGTACAGTTTACTAAACAATCACCTCTTCGTTGTCTGTACTGTCAAATATTAATAAAGACTGCTGACAAAATTCTCATAGTCCCATATTATATCTTCTTGCAATTTACATAACATAACCAAGCATGGCTGTTTTTCTAGAATTTGACCTATAACCCAATGACCTATCGATCCCTGGGTCCGATGGCTATTGTAAAGTTCTGCTATGCCATCTTGTAATAACTGAAATAACTACCAAAGTGAAGAAGATCTTATAGTGATCCATATTAAAAGGTATCATTAATTAAATCCATGATAATGACACTTTATATTGCAATCTTCAAATCATCCTGTACACGATTTCAAGTGACGGTTCTACATGTTCTGTGATCAGTCACTAACATGTGGTGGGCAGATTCTCTTGAAAAAAGCAGTACCGTCTCATACTGGTATGCTCCACTTTTTTTCTGCAGATTTTTTTACTGTCCACATATAAGCTGCATGCCCGACACACAAGGAAAATAGTTCGGCTTACAATCCGGAAAATACGGTACTATTGGTAGGCTTCACAATATGTTGCATTGAAGATTTTTTAACGTTTGCATAAAATGTTAAAAATATGTACAAAATGACTGATTCAGTCAACATCACATTAAATCTATCAATCCTGTTCTGTTTTCTACATACTATAATTTTCCTGTAATAAGCCCAGGGGCCAAAACACAACATTTGAGTCATATTTAGGAGGAAAGTCTGCTATAGCAATTAAAATTGCGCAACTGTTCAATTTGTACTGAAACTGCAATAGCTAATGATAGGCTTAGTACTCAACAAGGGCTTATTGTCAAATGGATTTATAATTAGTGTTATCAGGTCCTTGAATTCTTGTACATTTTCATACTTGTTTTTTTATCATTTTCAATTTTCAGCACATTAAATCTCACAATAGGTGACTATTACTTTTTTATAATGTTGGAAATTGTAGCAAAAGTTAATGATTTTTAAACTGTAAGCTGATTACACGCAGTGCCTTGTATATTTTAATATATGTTTTAAACTAAAACAAAAATATTAACACAGTTAATTTAGTAGGGAACAAGGCCAATAAAGTTTTAGTACACCTTAATTAGCTCTACAGCAACTTGTATTTTATATATATGCTATACCTCATAAGAAGTTTCTAGACAACCCCTAAAAAGCAAACTTGTAGTAGAATATATCCTTTATCATCGAGTCAGTCGATACAACAAAATCCTTTTCTTGACTTAGAAACCATCATTATCTCCCCAATCCTAGCATTGCATGTATTTAGGAAAAAAAATCTCAACATTATTGAAAAGGAAGGCAAATAATGTCTTTTGAGTCATTCCTTAGAAAAAGAAAAAAATACAGCTTAAAACAGCAATATCAATTAGAATTCCTAATTGTCTTTTTTCAGCTTTACTAACTAATTACAATGTGAACATTAAAGAGATACCTATATTCTACAATATGGATTAAACATTATAAGAAAATACTGCATCTCTATATGTAAATCTGAAGGATCAAATGTGATTTAAATCTTATTACTTCTGCTACACATCTCCTATTTCTGTCTCGCCTGTGAGCTATAATGAACACAGATGGATACTGAAATGCCAAAGTTGCATCCTTACAAGATCAGGAAATGCCATCAAGGAAAATCAGCAGAGCAGATGACTTCAGAGACATTTCAAATAGCTCAATGAACGGAGATCTAACCAAATTTCTCCCATGGGACTGCAACATCGATGCTATCATGACACAAATTACAACACAAGTACTTCGAACCATTGAGAATGATGATTTTTTTTATTCACTAGGTATTGATTTTTGTCGCATGTTCTCACCCTGTACATTAGTCACCCTTTAACACAGCGTTGTGATTGAATTCAGTACTGTTAAACTATTGCTGTCAATTCTACTGAAAATTCCCACACATGCTCACTCATATACATGAAGCAATGAACAGTATACATTATATAGTCATTCTGGACATGTAAATTTGTATCTCATTTATGCCTCTCTCTGAAAGTTTGCCAAATTTTATATCTTTATCTAACTTCAGATATCTATTTCTTTTTGAAAGTACAATGATTTGCATTCAAGTTTCACTGTAAATGCAAACAGGCCATTTTTTTCATGCTGCTTTGAAGAACTATCAGCAAGTCACAAGGTGTTTAATATTCAGCAAATTTAACAGGATTAAAGAGCATAACATTTAATTTTGATTAAAACATTCTATCATCTTGAACTAATATGTATTGAGATTTATGGCAACTAAACAATAGTTGTTTCAAATTATGATTTTATATTTTGGCTAGGGTTATAGACAAGATAAAAAGTGATAAATATACCACATGCTTACCACATTACAAGGTCTGTTGAATGAAGTGAATATAAGCAATAGGTTTTACCTAGTAACAGACTCCCTTATATTTAAGTGCAATACAAAAATTTAGTACAGAATAAAAAAATGCTTCTATACTCAAACTGAATGAAGTTGTCTGTATAGCATTGTCCAGAACTAAGCCCTCGTTGCCAACACATAAGGAATACAAGACAAACATTAAAATCTCTATCGAACTGTGTTTGATGGGGTTGAATATTACCAGGTATGGACTTATTGCTGAATAAATAATGTTTTAAACATTTTTAAGAATTCTGGTGTGAATCATCTTTCCTATTTATTACCCATAGCAATTTAACCTGGTTCTCAGTATATGGGTAACTGTGTAGCAGGGTACCTGATTATATTTGTACAGTCAATCCTTTCAGGTAGTGTATTATAGTATATTACATGCCTTATCAGCGAGAGTTTACCAAATACTGAGTTATCTTCCCTTGGCTTGGTGCCAATGTTTTGATAAGTGAGAAAATGCCTTCCGTTAATACACCTACAGATATATTGAATGACCTGATCAGATCACACACAGATAACAAGAGATTCAACAGCTAGAATATTGAAGAATTACCAGATATCTTAAGCAATGAATGCAGACTAATTACTCTTGTTTCAGACATTGATACCCAAACAGAATTTGTTACCTTTGACAAACTAATCAATACCAAAATCAATTTCATATGACTAATGAAACAAGCACTTGTTCCAAAAAATCTATATGTGAGAACAATAGACCATACTGTGTCCATTCTGGTCATCAAAATCAATATAGTATCCTATCCATCACAATTTACTACCTCACAGTATTCCTGAAAGTATCAAAAATGTTATTCAAATGACAACATCTAGATTTCACTTTCTGTTATAAATAGCTAATAGATATTTAATGTGTACTGACTTACAGAATTTATTGAACATCATTCTTTGCCTATCTATATATCAGGTACAAAAAACACTAAATTGTTTTTTGGAAAATCTGAGGTATGAATAGAAAATTTTGAAAGCATTGGCCAAAATACCTTCACAGTGTTTCCAACATCACAACCTTGGTGTTTTTACATGCATTAAATTATATAAGATTACTCTGAATTATTGATAGAACATCAACATTTGTTGGTGAGACAACGCCTTAGGATAGGAAGATTTGGGGAGACGACAGAAACCAAGCCCTTGAATATAACAATAATCAGTTGAAATTGCACTTCTTGTACTTTTGGATCACAACACATTATTGTTCTTTACATTGAAGGTTGAACATAACATTCTTGTCTGATTTAACTATGATCTATTTATCTATTTGTGGTTCTCAACTTTTAAATAAGACTGCTACTGATCATACCACTCCATCTAAATCCTGTTAACCTCAATGAGTTAGCTGTGCTTATTTTTACACTTCTTGATGACTAAAAATATACCACTCTGTCCAAATCCTATATGTTAGCCATCTCATGATCTATGAATTGAACCAGGACTAAATGGCAGCCTGTGAAATATGTACATAATATCTGTTTAGTTTCTTTCTAATTTTCTTTTAATAGAAAACTGTACAATGAAAACATAAAGCTTACAGGAAGACCGATATGATTTAAAAACTTCTAAGCATATATTTTCTGAAACATTTTAGGAAAATATATGCTCTGAAGTTTTAAAATCATATCTGCTGTGGATCTATCTGATACTGATCTTTAGAATTAATAATTTTATAAATTTTCAATAAAAAGTAAATTCCTGTATAATGGTTGCAGTCTAAATACAGCAATGATATAACAACAGATTCCAAGTGTGTGACTCGTCAGGTTTTAAAGGCCAGAAAAGACCATATAAATCTAGATGATATAAAACTCTAAGGAAAGATACTTCCTGTTGCAACCTTTTAAAAGAAGGTGTGGAAAGTATGATTTGTGATATCTATATTCTGACCATGTATACTCATACAGAATGCACGATAGAATGCTAGACCGAACAAACTTCACAGGTAAAGTAAAACCTCGGTCATGAAATTAAGTGCAACATATTGCCTTACGTAACTAAACCAAAGTACGTATTGAAGTAAAACATATAAAATGTTTAAAATCTGTCACTTTTTTTTAATTGGTGAAACATGACATTGTCTTTTTTAAATCCACAGAATCCTGTTTGGATATCCTGCCAGGCCAAAAGTGAGTGTTTACTGTCCTGTTATTACACTTGAATCATCCTGTTAGGTGACACAACAGGTAAACAGTACATCACAGGTGAGATGTTGAGGTGTGTTGAAGCCACAGGACAGGCTGTTTCCTGGAACTTGTCTCACCTCACACTATGACTCCCCATTACCCGACCACAATAAACACAGGTATCGTCCACTGAAAGGCTGAAAGGGCATAATAGAGGACACAAAACTCTTTAAATAAAATAAAACACTTGTAGATCCTCACCTCACTATTATTAATTCAGGTGTAGTAGCCAGATAGCTTTTGCTCAATAAACAAGTCATAGCCACCCCTTGGCAACATTGTGCTGAGTGTAAACACAATAAAGACAACTTGTGCCTCAGGTAAAATTAGTCATCTTGACAGTATACTTAATATCATTTCACAAAAGAAAAGACTAACATTTCTATAACTTACATAACTAGCAATCACTTACTTGCATACTAAAGTTTTGGTAAGTATTACATCATGAAAATTGGTTTTACAAGAAAAATCTCAAATTTATTGGAGAGAAATAAAAAAAAAACAACAGTAAATAACGACACACAACCATTCAACCTAATTTATTATAAATTGAAATAATAGAATCATACCCTCTGACCCACAGAATAATATGAATCTAAATATTTATTTACCTGCATGGGTAGGATCTATAGATGTCAGAAAAATAATTACCTACCAACAATCTAATTCAGGAACAATTTCCTCAACTCTGACCTATAGACACAGACACAGGATAGTTTGATTTGCACTATAATTAGCTAGATGTCAACGAGACTGAAATAATGTCAGCTATTATTGTCACCATGTCTCTCACAACTTTCTATACCTGGTGGATCCAACTTGATATCATAGTCTTCCTTGTAATCATAAAATGTGTATGTGCACAAACTTCAAAAGTGATTGCTAATAACTAGACCATTTATGTAATAACCAACTAATATGGACAAAAACTAGACAGTACTGGAAATGTACAGGGAGACCTTCTATAAACTGTCAACTGATGTTAATGACTGTTTCTCAATTCTATTTGAACAGGAAGCATGTAACTCGTTAAACTTTCAGATATTTTTTAAAATGACACTGATACTAATTTGAAAATGACAATATCAAATGAGAAAATCTCTCACTCTCTGTAATTGGTGTCATATTTAATAATTGGTTGCTTCATGAGTTCTCGTTTTTTCATTTAGCCAGATCAATACACATGTCATCAAAAGAAGAGTTGCATTGTGATAAAGAGACCTCTTATCCACATAATCAGACAAATGATGACTGGGTAACAGTTAAAACCACTTTTGTTCAAAGCTATATGACTGCATTTCCATTCATCTGCATGTAATAAATTTAAAAAAACACAACCTTTTTTGGCATGTAGCTTAGTCTGACTGTAGCTAGCAATCCATAAGTTTTTGCAGATTTTGAAAATTTATTAAGATACCAAGATCCAAGGGATCTAATTTTCATTTTTGTAATGTCAAGATTCTAGGGACAGGGACCTGTCTACTCGTACACAAACATTCAATGTTTTTATCACAAGCAGACATGAAAATTTTCATTTTGAAATAAAAAAAATCAATAAATTAAAAACCATTCTGTTCTGTGTTTAACCGTCAGTAGTGCAATGACCTTATTTGGTAACTGTTAAATAAAATATATGCTTATAATCCTGTTTTTATCACAACAAAAAAAGGTGTCAAGTACATCCGCCCTTTTTCAATGGAAAGGAAATCAACGTTTTATTTACCCAGGTGGAAATTTGTGTGACACTTTTCAAATTTAAACAAGATTTGAATACATTCACAGAGTTGTTGACATTTCATCCCAACACTGAAAACCAGGAGATGTGAACATGAACTTTTTTTACATTATTACTAGGTTAGACCAATAAAAAGACAGGAAACCATTAAACTTTATTTCTGTTACAGTAACATATTGATCTGTAACCTTATTTTTATAACATGGAGCAGATAAAGGTGGCAGACTGTGGATGTAAAGATTATATTCACAATGAATATAACAGGATTTCTCTGGCCATTGTGCCTATCATCTTTGATCCCTTCCTAAACATGTTAGTGGCACGCACAGACAATAAATTTAACAGTTATTTTAATCCATCGCTATTTGATATCACTCATACAGAGAAAGAGTTATACACCTCAAGGGGATTTGGAATCCAAAAGTACCTAGGTGACATTCTGAATGCGTAGACATGATCAAAATCTACCATGAATCAGTGCTTGTATCATGGCATTAGTGTTAGTCATACATTTACCTTCATGTTATCAGTCTTGTGTTTCTTATGATACAACACATTTTCACACCTCAAAATAAAAGGTTTCATATTTCAAAACTTTGGTATGTGCAAGATGTTAAACTTACATCTAATAGTCTTTTTTGTATTCCTGGAACTCACTGGTTTAATTTTACACTAATACAATTAAAAAATTCCAGCACCATTTAAGTCTCATTGTAATATATACCCAGTCCACCCAAAGTGTATGGTATAAAATTTTACTAGACCAAGAAGAAACTGCTTTTGAAGTCGAAGATTTTAAAGCTGAATCAGTGGACAGGCATTATCTAGCATTTTAAAATGAAATAGCATGTGAAATTCCCTTTTCTGTCATTTTGTATGCATACATAATTGTTCTATTGCAGTTTTTGAAGATAGGCAGTTGAAAATTATTGAAGGACAATTATGAATATTATTGCAGAGATTGTTAAAAGGTACAGGTTTGTTATTATCAGATTTCATGGTCTGTGTGAAAAACTCCAGATACCAGATGGCCAACCCTTTATTGCATTATCTTACCACTATCACAGAATTACTCCACCTATAATACAATAAACTAGATAAATACAAACATACCACAGACAAAGGCTACTGTTCAAAGATATAGCAATGGTATTGTAAACAGGTTTTCTGTGCTGTCTCCTTTACTCAGTACTTGTGGCATAGGGTTATTGGTGAGTTTACATTACCAATACCTACAGGCTAACACTGTCTCCTGTATTCACTCAGTACTAAGCAGGGTAGACTTAATACTTTACAGTTATTGTGATGTTTACATTACAGTAATACCTACCAAGGTATACTAAGTACGTGTACATTAGGGACAAACTCACTGGTCTCTAAGGATAATTGTAGCATACAATAATATACACTTATACAGAATACATCTATATATTTTAAATGTCAATGATATTTATCTATTTGAAATTCAGCTGATGATATTGACTAACATTATTAAAGAAAAATGTCTGGTATGTTTTTGGAAAATATTCCAAACATAAATTATTCAAAGCATTATTCTACTCTGCAGTATGTTATTGTCCAGTTAACACCAATGATCAGAGTTTAAGAATTCCACTGTGTATCTACTATCTGCCTTTAGTTTCAACTTTGATACTTGGACTTGAATAAAGATGACTAATAATGTAGAACTAAGTAATACATCGTTTTTTTTATGTGTATTAACCTCTGTGGTGTGTGCAGTATAGTAATAAATTACACATGTACTTTGTAATACAGTGTTAACTACATCAACAGTATCATAAATATAAAGGCAGTCCTTGTTTATATTTCACTTGAGGTTATAATAAAAGCACAGCAGCCTTAATATTGAGTCAGTTAATGCTTGCATTGAAAAGTACATGTCTTATACTCAAATTTAATCTTTCAGCTGAGATTCACATTACAATGCAACAACTTAAATGGTTATTTACTATTAAAACTTATGTCTTAATTTCGTTTAATTTTACAACCATAATTAATGTGAATTCTAGTATGTCCTTTAAGACAAATAATCACTGAACAAAATGAAAGTATTTGCTTGTTTTTCATGAAAATGACATATGCATTTAATACAAATAATGTCATCAAAATAAATTAATAAAATGACTTCAGAGTATTTTTATTTGATTTTAGATATATTATGTTAAATAAAAATATGACATTGTTTTTGAAGAATGTTTTTAGACTAATTCGGTTTCCTTGTTTTTTTTATGAATAAAATACTACATACATTTAGGCAAACAAGTTCAATCGGAATCACAGCCTACTGCTCTTATCTAGGTTTTTTCACTGATCCTAGATCGTGTTATCACCTACCTCTAAGATAATTTCAGTTCATCCATTCAAACATACTTTTTCATGTTCATATTATGAAATTCAAACTCCATTCTGGAGAGTTCATACCCGTTTGGAGAAACACTTTGTTCAATGTGATAAAACAAAATATTGAAGTTCTTTTTTTTTTCTATAAAATAAACAAAGAAAAAAAATTGCTACCTCTACCTACCAATTTTCACCCGAAATGTGTATTTTTTTGTGTGCTTTATCAACTATTTTAAAGTTAACAAACAGTATATATATAACTTAACAAAGAAAATTCACTGGGGTGAAATAAAGGAAAAATGTCTCAAAATAATCTGAAAAGGACGTCTGCGCACATGTATAGTTAAGGAATAGAAACCTTATTCTTTTTGTAACAAAAAGCACTTTTTCATGTTATTGACACATGTTTCGGAAGTCGGAAGTCAATGCAATGTGTTGTAACACATGATGAAAGGAGAGGTGTTTTCTTTATAGGACAAACATACCATACAGGAAGCTACCGAGCAAACTGACATCGCAACCGTCTGACATGTGTCAGTCGAGCACATTAATACAGCACTTCACTGTCACATCGGAATGATGTACATTTTACACACATTATTCACATGTGGTCTTCAATCAACAATAACAGTGTAACTTTTTGTTCAAGTTCTATGTAGATAGGAACTTCTGGATAACAATTCAATGGTGTATGCAATATTGTATGGAAATGGACTTCCAACTTGGGGAAAAAATAATTTCTAATTGATACACAGGCTGTAATAAGGAAACTATTATTAGTAATATCATTTTTAAACTGAACATATAAAGGAAAGACAATTATCATGAATGAAAATCCTGTGATTTTTGGAAATAAATGGGACTCGTCCTTTTCCACTGGAACTTTATATAATAACTTGGTAACAGACGAAATGTCTTTTCTGCTCAAGTTATGACTTAAATTAGATACACAAATTCAAATCCATGGTTACATCGAGTCCAAGTGTCCCGTCACAAACAATGAACGTCTCTGCTTGCCTGCAGCCACTGCAGCAAGCGATGATGCCGGACGATCCCGTAGATGAATTAGTTCATTAATTGAAAAGAAACAGAAATAATTGTCCAAACACGTTAAGTACTTACCTCACACTCATAAAGGTCCCTTAGTTGTTCATATAACCAATCTTCAACAGCCAATCGTTTGCGAATCAACATCATTTGGTGTTGTCCGTAACGCGCTGTCAAATACTTCTGTCGTTTTTCCTTTTCTTCGTCCCGATTTGGCTTAGTGAAGCTGACATGACCTCTGGAAGAATTAGAATCCGCTGAATCCTGTCTTTGAGTAGGACTTGAGGAATTGTTAATCGCTCCAGACTGATTCGTAGGTCGATAAGAATCCATAGAACTTGTGTAGTTTGGTGCGGCAGTGTATGTCGCCATTACGTTACAGAACCCAACACTCTTTATGCCAGTCTTCGGGACACTACAGTGAGAAAAATAACCCAGATTTTAAATAATATCTTTTAGCAAATATATTACATTTTCTTAACCTATCTATACTTCTCTTTTGCAAGTCAGACAATAGTTATGCGAATCAGGCAACAAAACATTAATGTACAGCTAATCAATGAAGAACTATTTTCTGTTTCATTGTATACACTTTTCACGTAGTGTTCGCGCGGAAGATTATGTCAAGATATTGGTAAATTAAATTTACAGACTCACTAGCGAAACGAAACTTTGTGAAGCGATAAGTGAGTGAATCCAAATAAAAATATTTTTTTGGGTTAGATAATGATATGACTTTAAGCATGTTAACACCAATGAAAAGTGTGATTAAAATAGCTTGTAGACAGCCGAATTTATCTATGTGTATGATAATTGCAGAAATAAACCACCAGAAGAATTGTCATCAAAATGATATATTCAAGACTTACTAGCTATATCACTCATTAGAACAATGTTAAAGAAAAATACCCATTGGACAACAGAATCTCGCGCACACTCAAATTCAATTAAACTAAGGGAAGGTTTGAACCACGGACTTCGATATTAGATATATATCTAAGTCGGTGTAAAGTCAGTCCACGGACTTGTACTTCATTGAGACTTGTTCGTGATCATTCTGATGTTCAAGCATGAAATTATGTACTCAGTCCAGGTTTTTTAAAACTCATTTAGTTCTTGAAATAGAAATAAAGAAACTCTAAACACTTAAAACAATAATATTTCATTTGAAGTCTTTTACAAATTATTGGAAAATATGAATTTGGATATAAGATTCATCACCTTAGTTACTAAGCCTGCGTACAATATGTATGTTTGAGTATGAGTATGGTTTCGAACACGGATCCAATGTGTCCCGTGACGGTAAGCATATTCTGCTATCGACGCCACCCGTCATAAAAAGTCAGTATTCAAGTCAAAATATCACACTTCCAAATGAGAACAAGGTTTACAACAACGGCAGCTTCTCACACATCTATCACCATGTGCTATGCAGGTTCTTACACAAGTTAAACAAAGCGTAGCCGAATTCACTACAGCACATTGTTACCATCTTGTGTTAACAGCCTCTTCGCACTATTGAACGAAAAGGTTTGTCGATTCCTTACCAACTCGTACACTACGTAATCAGTGCTAACATGGACTTCGATAAATATCTGTCACACTGGCCATTTGTCTTGTGAATGTGACCGTGCACTCATCGAAATGTCACACTCAAATCTTGTACGGATTGTGTTTCAAGGGACACAAAGCATAGGAATCAAGAAGGGGAGGTCACCCACCCAATCAAATTTCTAGGTTATTTTTGAAAACTAATACTTTTAAAAGAACACCAAGTGCATATTCTTAACAATGCCACAAAGGTTTTAAAATGACATCTTTTAATACTTATATCACTCATTACTTATATACTTCTGTTATATGACCTATATCTATTATTTTTTTAATATGAAAGTAACTTCAAGAGTTTGCAAACTTGTGTTTATGTTACACCTGAATTAACAGCAATGAAGTATTCTTCTCCAAAACAATTTTATTTTATTTAAGTGTTATATCTATAAATCACTAATAAATACACAAGTTATATGGCCTTGAGTGAGCACAAAGCAAGCGCAAATGATTGAGACATGAAGCACATAATACCCAAAAAAAGCAATTTTTTTTGCACATCATTAAAAACTAACATCTGTTAGATTTGAAAGTACTGTATCACACGCACTGTTTATAATAGTATATAGTAGTATATATAGTATAATAGTGTAATAGTTTATATAATGCTGCGCTTTCTCTCTATTTTAATGCATTTTTTTTTCTATTGTTTCCTATGCTAGATTTTTGACAGACCTATGAATATAAATGAACGTCAAAGCAAATTTATGATCGTGGCGTGCATTATATGATATATAAATACCAGTATACCTAACAATATATTACTAACTTGAAAAAGTTAAATTCAATCAAATTCAATGAAATTAAAATATTTCACATAGTGGTAGTACAGCGGTGCACTATGCAGTCGAATGCGTTTCGTTTTAAATACCATTCTGGAATTTATGCTACGGGCACCTGCGCAGGACAGGAAGTGTTATGGCCGAAAGCTGACGACAACAATATACGGACAAAATGAGAATTCTATTAATTTTCGCCATCCTAGTGCTTTCTGTACACAGTAAAGATGAAGAATTGCCGTCGCTCAAAGAACTTATCAATGATCCTGAATTGATGAAGATAATTAAGAGGCTGGGTTTAACAGAAGATGATTTGACTCGTCCGGATAAAAACTCGGCTGCTGCTGAAAAGCCAGAATCATCAGCATCGGATGAAAGGGGCGATGCAAATTTACCAAAGAAACCAAAACCAACATCTGCTCCCATGACGACGAACCCAGAGCACGTTACAGACACTGTTGGCAACTCGTGTTTTTATACATCTCATGAAGGAACAATTATTAGATCACAAGAGTCCATGAAGGCTGGGTCTCACTTTTTGAAATCCGACAGAGATACAACTCGACTCGGCTGTATCAGAAGTTGCTGTTACACACAGGGTTGTACATTGGCAGTATTCGAAGATAAGGTATACAAGAACCTACAAAAGTCACAGTTTCTTAACATCTCAGGTGTCCGACATGCTATCAATAAAAAGATCTGATATAATCCATGTGAAAATAGTTTGTATAAAATAATTGACTGAAAATGAAAACACCAGAAATGAAATGGATCAATGACAAAAAATCCAAACCATTTTTATTTAAGAAATACTGTTAAATTTGTTTACCACAAAGATGCAGGTGTCAGATGTAGAATCACAGATATATATCTTACAGCATTCACAAGAAATGACAGATACCATACATAGCTGATATAAACAAGGTAGGAACACAGGTATATATCTTAGAACTGCCACAAGAAAAGACAAGACATCATACATAGCTGATACACACAAAGAAGAAACATATATTTATTTAAAAGTGGTCACAAGAAAAGACAGACACCATACATAGCACATACACACAAGGTAGGAACACACAATATCACCAATACTGTCAGAATAAATGTATATCATGCCTCAACATCAGTATTATAGGAAGGTGACTTTTATCTTTTTTTTTTTTGAAAAAAGAATCGATGAAAGTAAAGTATTATTATTAATGCTGTTATCATTCAATGTCTATGGCAATCCCTTCTAGCTTGAGATGGCCTTGCTTTAAAGTTTCATTATAAATGTTCAGCTGCTTTTGACACATTTATTAAAATTTAAATGGTATGAACTTTAGATCACTTACTGTTAGATCAAAATGCATTTGAATAAGATATACTTACTGTTATGAATATCATTGCTGTTGCCTAAGCTTGTGATCATATCATGAAAGTTGGGTGATTTTTCCTTCATCATGATTTATAAATTTTTGTTTACAATCATAACAGGATAATCACACATGCTACCTGTTCAACTGTGGAGAGAACAACAAATGTGTCTATGCAAATCATGAAAACTATATGTCCATGACACTAAAGGACTCATCTGTGGTTCACGGGGGAAGTCTCGGACAAGACAATGAGGGAGACCTGAAAGGACTTGGGGAAGTTGAAAAGCCACAACCATCAGCCACACCTAAGCCTACACCAGTCCCGCAGAAAAGACCAGGTATGAATCAAATCCGTTTTTCATTTACCATGTAATGAAATGGGATTAGTGTTAAAGCAATTATGAAGCAGCTTTGAGATTTAACGATACAGATAAATTTTGTTTTCCTTTACTATGAAATAGAGATAGCATCTAGTGAGTCAATCATGAAAAATCAGGAAAGAGATAGGGCATTTGTCTTACTACTGGATAGAAATTCCAAATGTATGCCTCTTAATAAATGCATGTGGGGCATACAGGTCCAATACATTTTGCATTGGATTACTGGTCATCTTATTTTTCTAGAGAAATGATTCTTAAGGTTATTTTTTCATCAAGCACTAATCGCTACATAATTTTTTCAACATGCTTCTTGTTGATTATCAGGTTATTGTACCAGACACCGAAGCATGATTAAATTTCAGATCAAAATTGGTACACAAATTGATTTATCAGCTGAATAAGAGTTTTATTTAGGTCAACAATTATGATACTTAGTAGTTTGGAAATTGAAAAAAATTAATTTAATTAACACTTTCATCCAACTAGGTTGGAGATGATATAGATATAAATATTAGGGCTGTCACTGGCACAAAATTTTGGACCTGGGTACCCAAATTTTAATACCTGACCCATACACTGGTACCCAACTTTTATCTGACATAATGTTACCTTGTTGAAAAGGGCTTGTAACTTTGAGGAACAAATAAAAATAAACCATATACTTTGTATGAACACAAGGCTTCACTGATGGTACCATTGTATTCCTTTCTTTGCACTTATCAACTGATTTTTAATGTTAACGGTCTTGAGACAAATCATATCGGATCAAAAGTTGACAAAATATGCCAGTCAAGCTTATTGCAAATATGGCAGGATTGCGTTACTTGCAGAATTAAAGTGGGATTAAGACATAACCGTATTTAACAGAGTTATCGCCCTTGACAATGACATCGTAGGAATGACACCAGCAAAAGTTTCAACCAAGAATCAATACACACTAAGATAAATGAATAAGAACTTTGTTTAATTCAAAGAAGAAATTCAGGAATCCTCGCATGTTATCTGTGGCAACAGGGAAAAGTGCGAGTCTGCTGTATATACACATGTGTTCCCAAAGTGAAATGTGTCATGAGAAAACTGAAGTACAACAATGTTGTCAAAGTTTCATCCTAGGTGAATGAAAACAGTGAGATATGGTATTACCTTTAAAATCTGACATGTAACCATAGATGGAAGACAAAATGTCTTCTGTTTTGATGAGTACCCGGGTATGCATTTTTGAACCCAGTTATTTTTGAAACCTCATCCGTATATGCGTACTGGGGTACTCGTTGCAGCCCTAATCAATATAATATATAATACAGTAAAACAAGAATAAGTCAAAGTTGACAGGACCAAATGAAATATTCTACTTATCCAATGGTTCGACTTAGCCATGTTTTTATGAACGGAGATAATGTGCATCGAAGATTGACCCTATTTGTATCGGTTGTTTACCATATACGAGTCTCAAAGTATGGCGTGACAGTTATGAATAAGTAATCAAATAAAAAAACATTTTGTGATTTTATACACCTACAATATCATTTAAATAAACAGTCATATGTACAAATATAAATAAAAAATTGAAATGTGAAACACTCTTCATGGAATTAATCGCAGCACATGCATAACTTAGTGAAATCAACACCTAAAGTAACACTGATATTGTACTCACATTTACATCCTTAAGAGTAACAAGTCCCATCAACAATATTTAAAAATGAAACTCAATAAATACATACTCATGAACATTCTACATAGATATAACATTGATAGCACTGAGATGGGTTTCGAAAAGGGGAAGGCTGCAGCAACGTCACTGAAGCATGACTTTTATACATACAGCATCGTAAAAGTGTAACCGTAAAATAGTAAAAGATAAGATAAGAAACAAATTTTTCAATGACAAACTGGTATTTTTAATTAATCTGCATTGGCATGATAGTTTTTGCTTGTTTTTTCCTTTTGGTTTCCAGCAGTTATGTGCATAAAAAAGTAAACAAAACAGTAGATTGGCAGTTCACAGACAACAGTATATTTTTGTTTTAAGTTTGGTTGCCTAATTCTGTTTAAACTTTAACTTTCACCTGTGTACATGCACGGATTAATGTTTGTTAAAAAATTACAATAGGGCTGGTAAACACAGATTCGGCTGACTGTTCACACCCAGTCATGTAAACTGAAGTCAGAAAGTTCTTAACTGAGACAAAGTCACACATGAACATAGTATTTTGACTCAACAGTGTTTGATTTATCAGTGTTTAATGTACTAAGATAAAGAAGAGAAAAAATTGGGAACAAACAACATTTGACTTATTCGATGTATTCAAGTGTGTTTGACAGTTTCATTGATATTTGAAATTAGAACTTGTTCTGCTCTGAACACTTGATGAAATACTTTTTGGTACAATTTGTATACCTTTACACACTTATGTTACACTGTTTGAATTACTATTCATATTTATGTTACACATTTGTTATACATTTTGTATGAATGTATACACATTTGTTATACATTTTGTATGACAATATACACATTTGTCATACATTTTGTATGACATTATACACATTTGTTATACATTTTTTATATATTATACTTGTGTTATACATTTTGTATGACATTATACACATTTGTTATACATTTTGTATGACAGTATACACATTTGTTATACATTTTGTATGACAGTATACACATTTGTTATACATTTTGTATGACAGTATACACATTTGTTATACATTTTGTATGACAGTATACACATTTGTTATACATTTTGTATGACAATATACACATTTGTTATACATTTTGTATGACAATATACACATTTGTTATACATTTTGTATGATACATTTTGTATGACATACACATTTGTTATACATTTTTTATATATGTTATACATTTGTGTCATACATTTTGTATGACATTATATACATTTGTTATACATTTTGTATGATAATATACACATTTGTTATACATTTTGTATGACATTATACACATTTGTTATACATTTTGTATGACATTATACACATTTGTTATACATTTTGTATGACATTATACACATTTGTTATACATTTTGTATGACATTATACACATTTATTATACATTTTGTATGACATTATACACATTTGTTATACATTTTGTATGACATTGTACACATTTGTTATACATTTTGTATGACAATATACACATTTGTTATACATTTTGTATGACAGTATACACATTTGTTATACATTTTGTATGATATTATACACATTTGTTATACATTTTTTATATATAATACTTGTGTCATACATTTTGTATGACATTATACACATTTGTTATACATTTTGTATGATTATGCACTTCTGCTGTGCAGTCTGAGCTTTTAGAACAATTAATATTAAACAGGTATACAGAGTGATTTTCAGAAATTTGATTGAAGAAGAATAAAAAGGAATTTTCAGAGCCAAGAATATGTCTCTTAATTATCAGAACCATTATCAGCAGTAGTGTACATGTGCAATAAAATAATATCTTATGGGTGTGATTTTAAAAGGAAGTAAAGTGAAAGGAAATGTGACCCTGTTGTAGTAATGCCTGTCAGTCAAAGATTAGCTGCTCTGGTATTTTACATGTTAGATTTTACATTTTATATCAATCCATGTATATATTGTTCAGTCTTATAGTTATGGCTACAGTACAATACCTCATATGCTTACCTCATTTTGTAACGTCAATGCAGATTTTCCAAGGTAGAGTGTTGTTGTTGAAGACAATTTCTCCTTATATTGTATAAAGTGATTTATACCCTGAATCTTTCTATAATCGTACTGTCTGTTGTTATCAGGGATACCGTCACAATCTCAGGTAAAATCAGGATATTAGGGCTATTGTACACACTGAGGTCCTGTATGTAAACAAACCAGCAATCAAAATCCACATTCTTAAGTATGTAATATACTACTTGTGTCTGTAACAGAATTTTTTCTGTATTAGGTCAATATATGAAACCACGATGGACTGCTGTCAAATACATGGGATACTTTCTTCTCCTTCCTGTTTCCTATTTACGTCATCATATCAGGTCCAGACATTGGATACTTGAATAAGGATAATATAATGTGTATATACTCTATCAAGTGTGACATACAATATCTTTCCTAAACACCCCATCATATAAATGTACATTTTATTTATTTAGGGAATCTATGTTATGTGTAAGAACATACAGATAGACATCTTTTATCTTGTTAGACGTCATTTAACAGTTCATGGTTATATAATCTGTGTCAACTCCAAATTTCACAAAGTATTTATATTGTTGAAGTATTTAGTTTGCACAAGTGTATAATACATTATAACATCATATGTTTGTAAATGTACAGTGAGAAAAAGTGTTGATAATTTAACCAACAGCAACAGCAGATGGTAAGGGACCATTGTGTTGGTTGAAAGTTGTTTAGTAACTGTTGACTATCAAGTATTAATGGTGTTGATAAAATTTGGTAAGTTGATATCCATTTGACAATAAAGAATGCTGATAGGAAGTTAGGAAAATTGATGGTTACTTTAGTAATAGTGTTTTATAAAATTCTGTGGGATTTTAATCACTCCCTAGAATAGTACTGGAATTAACTAATTAATTGAAATAAGAATGATTTCGGAACATGATATAGAATCTGCTGAAGATATAAGTGGGGGTAATATCACTGAGCCTGTGCTTAACATCAATGTACATGGACTAAATATAAAAATAAAAGTTGCTGAAGATGTTTGGGGAAAAATGTTGGAAGGCAGTCTCCTAATAAAAGGGAAAACATTATGAATCCATTCAGAAACAAAATTAATTGTATACTACACCACTTGTGGTCCTCATCATTTCTGCATGTATGATGGAGTGGCACAGTTGTAACTCACTTATCCTCCATCTATAGCTAAATGACCAGAGTTTGATTCCCAAATTGGACATGAAAAGGTTTCGAATCAACCAACCAACCACTTGTGTTTTCTTGGGATTCAAGTGTTTCCCTACAGAAGGCCCCTCATAAGCTTAACTCAGGGTTATAGGTGCAGTATACTGTATACCTGCAAAAAGCCTGGGATGCTAGTTCCTAACCACTGTAAGGGGCTGGGCTTATGACAGGACAAGATACAGCATTTACCGACATTTCTCCTGACCATGATTGCATTTGTGTGTGCTTATTTCAAGTCATGGGCTACTTACTGGATGAAAATTGTGTGTTACACTCTTAGATTTTTAGCAAAGTTAGTCTTCCAAATAACAAGACAAACCACAAAAGTCTGGATAAACCCTAGATAATATTTGGACTAAATCAGCAAATCTTTCAAGAAATATCTCATCTTTAGAACAAGACTTACAGTGATTTTCAAGGCTCAAATATTTCAGCCCTCAAGACCCATGGTCATATTCTAGGACACGCTCAATTTTTTTGACTAATGGCCAGGAAGAATTCATCTTCATTTTAGAAATAGGTGTTCTGGACTTGGCTTAAACATGCTTCAGCTGTGACATGCAATTTCCTTTTTTAGAGTAGCTAGATATTTATATGATTGTGAAATGTGATATGATGTATATCAATATCATTATAAATATACTTACATACAAGCATTTTATTGGCTAGAGTTTATAAATTAAATTTGATATAAGGTCACAAAATCAATAATGAAAAAAACTGTAATCTTCGATTAAAAGTTTTCATCCTTGAAACCTGAGTGTACAGCAAACATCAATATATACCATATGGCTCCCAGAATAACACGAGTAGGTGAAACTGGTTCTGGAAACAGTTAGCATCTACACATGAGTAACATCTCACTGACAGTGTATAAATTGGAATTAATTTCAGGTTATGTTTTTCACTGATACCTACAGTGAAGACCTGTCTGCTCTATCTCTGTTTGTGATTAAAAAAAGAAATTTACTGCAGATTTTATTCTATAGTTATACTATTATGTCTGTTGGAAGTCTGTCAGGCGTATCTGTGTGTGATAAAGAAGCTATTACAAGTTATTAGGGATTGCACCAAAGTTTGGTTCCATATGTTGATTTCTTGTCAATTATTTATGCCTGTATAGTGGTTGGAATACTAATTGTTCAGCGCTAAAATGTATATATATTGTCAATGTACAATTTACTAGATCTCTTACTATGGATTTATCAGTTAATTTAATCGTGAATGTTAATACTTTATAAGTGTTTTTGTTACCTACATGGAATACAGCAGAGGTGAACAGTAAGATAAATGAATACATGTTTTAGATACTTTAAATTTTGTCATAGGATCAAGTATATGTTATAGGTAGAGACATTTCAGAATTATTTTTCAGTGTTCGTTTAGATAAATTGAATGGTCAGATGTTACAGTGGTTATGCACTCCAATTAGACCTAGAATTTTGGGTTCGGTGCCTGGAATTGACAAATGGATATATAAAAAATCTTGGGCCATCTACTGGAGGGATTTCCTCAATTACTCAGGTTTCCTCCCACAGTAAGACTATCACTTGCTCCCATGACAACAAGATTAATTAAAATAGCTGAAGTAACTTGTTTTGCAATTGTTGTTCACAATTAAAGAATTTAATCTTTCCCTTTAGCTCGTGTAACCATCAGGAATGCCATAGTTAACAATTTAAAAGAAACGTAACATATTTTGATAACTTCTCTCAGCATTTTAATATTGGTAGTAGTGTGTTTTAAAATAGCCTCATCTTCCTTGTTGTGGTTGTTTACCTTATTCAGAAAAGAAATGATTTAATGAGGAAGGTAATTTTTCAAAATATTGACTGATCAAATACAAAATTCCATTATGATCACATGATAAATCGTGTGATTTTATGTCTGATTTGCTTTTCTCCCAGTATACAAAGGACATTAAATCACTGTTACAGAAAATTTTGAGGCTGTGGCTTTATAGATATAGAAAAATGAAGTTCTGAAAGTTGTCACGTAGTTGGTGATTGTAGGTCAACCAGCATCCCACAATACCTCTACATGTATGACTATATACAGCCATTTAATTGTACATGCCAGATTTCTACAAATGTCTGATCAAGTGCAGCTGGTGTGCCCCTTGTACATTTTACTTAATTCCACTTTCTGAGTATTCCCTTCAGCTTGTATAACCACCAGGAATGCCATAGTTAACCTTGCATGCCACAAACTGCCTGTCTGATGCACTGAGTTGCCAGTATGATGTAGCAGACAGATATAATTGTCGTGTATACCAGCCTAATGATGGGTAAAGGACTGCCGCCCTGTGTTTCACCACTAATTACCACAATAAAACCCTGTTATATTTCTAAAGTAAATAATGGATGTCAGAATTATGACCAGTTTTACAATGTTAGAAGTTTGTAATGAAATTCTTCTTTATTGTTTTGTTATTTATTTGAGAAGTAATTGATGACTGTCATTGTCATCCATTCATTAAGTAGCTGTTAAAGATTAATTGTGATGTCAGAAACAGTCATTATATTGCAATTAATATGTTATATAACAATATCATGAGTTATATAACGTAGTGACTTGATCACTTATTTTCTATTGATGGTTGTCTGCAGCTAGTTATTAGGTAAATTTACATAATTACTTTGGTATTGGGAAGTCTACACTATTACAAAGTTACTGGGTGAGTTTTTATCATTACCTAGTTACTGGGTAAGTCAATATAATTACCTAGTTAGTGCGTAAGTCAATATCATTACTTAGTTATTGGGTAAGTCAACATTATTAACTAGCTACTGGGTAAGTCTATATCAATACCTAGTTATTGGGTAAGTCTACATCATTACCTAGTTACTGGGTAAGTCAACACTATTAACTAGCTACTGGGTAAGTCAACATTATTAACTAGCTACTGGGTAAGTCAATATAATTACCTAGTTACTGGGTAAGTCAACATTATTAACTAGCTACTGGGTAAGTCTATATCAATACCTAGTTATTGGGTAAGTCAATATCATTACTTAGTTACTGGGTAAGTCAATATCATTACTTAGTTACTGGGTAAGTCTATATCAATACCTAGTTATTGGGTAAGTCTACATCATTACCTAGTTATTGCGTAAGTCAACGTTATTAACTAGTTACTGGGTAAGTCAACATTATTAAGTAGTTATTGTTGCCTAGCTATTGGGTAAATCTGCATCATTAAGCTTTAGCTCAAGTCTACATCATTATTTAATTGTAGTTCTTAGGTAAGTTAAGTGTCAACATCATTATCAACTCATAGTTATTGGATTATAAAAGCAAGCATGACTAGACACAGTCCAATTTTATAGAAAATGTTCAACAGTGGTAGATTGTCCAATGCAAACAGAATTTATGTTACTAAGTCTGTGTGACGTACATGTTGTTACCATATTTTTCAAAATCATAAAAACATTAAAACAGAGTGTTTAACATGATGAAAATATACTGGGTTATAAAGTGAGTCATATCAATTTTTTATTATCAACACAATACCATGGTTACTCTGTATATCAAAATTGGGTAAATTCCACTGATGTCTGAGAGTATCTTATTGTTTCTGTTTATTCTGTGGTAAAACTAGGAGTTGAACACATTACCTGTGATTCAAAGGGAGGTATTGGACTTCATACAGGACAATCATATAGTATTTGTTTGTAATGTTACCAGGTACTACAATGTATTAAGCAATAATACATGTCTGTATTTATTTTATGACTGTGAAGGCATGGACTTATTGTAGAATAGATATGGTAACCTAGAAAGTTGACTTGACTGATGATGTACTAAAGCTAGGTATTTAATTTATGATGGAGCACTGTTATTGGAATTTGAAATTCTTCTAAATCCTGTCATATACTTGGTATCAATAAGGTAACAATAATGCAGTTTCATTGTGTGCAACAGGACCAGTCTTCATTCAAGCAAAAGGTTTTCACAGATTTTCCTCCGGCCAGTATGCTGTTATAGTAGATAGATGACAAGGGATAGTTGTTCAATTATTTATCAAGTGTATGTGAATAATTTATCACAGACCTGTATATATCTGTTTTAACTCTTTCTGTGGCTTGTGATTTAAATTCTGTTCAGCGATGGTGTTTCTGAAATATTTCAACTATCTTACAATAGACGATGAGCTTTCAAATGGTAAAACATCACAGGTGAGAGTAAGATATACTCATCTTTAATGACTTCAATATTGAATCATTTGTAAGTGCAGTGAAATTATTCAGGGACAATAAATCCTCAACTGTTTTATCTGGTGGTAATGCAAGTTATACAACACTGCAGTGTATGGACTATTGACAGCAGGCATGTTTAATTTCAGTCCCACTTATCTACATGTAGTCAAATAGTAAAAGGACATGTTATGTAATAATGATACAATGCTGATTGGTTGGAATAAGCGACATAACATGTTCTGCTGGTTGTACATATTCAAATTGATTGTAATGTAATTTTTGTTCACCAACAAGAAGCTCTTGCAACGACAGCTTTCCATTGTCACAGGTTATTTAGTAAAGGAGTTAAAAACTCATTTTAGAACCTTAAATACCAAATTCTCTATATTTGCCATTTGTTAATTTTGGTCCCGGCTTTATTTGTCTTATTTAAAAGGGTGATTAGCCAAATTTGCTAATTTTAAATGAAACTAATAAAAAAATGAAAATCTTAAGATGTTGTTAAAATAATGACATGGAAACAAAACGGATGCAGATTATATTACATTAATGACTAAAATTTGTTCTAAATAACAGGAACAGACTAGAGAGTCCAGTACAAATGTATGATGATGTTACAATGTGAAATTACTTTGGATTAGGAAGAAGCTGATTGGTGATGATCTTCAAATTCCTGGGTCATGAAATTTTCGTATATAATAGGCTATAGTGGCAAGGACTCTTGTCTCTAGTAGGGCTGTAAGTTGCCTTGAATTATAGAAAGAATCGACAATCAACCAAAATATTTTATAAAGCAAAAACTCTTACATGTATTGTTGTTTACAGTGCCCCTTTTTGGAGAATGTGACCTTGCTCAGGGAGACAAGTGTGTGGACTTCAATTCAGAATGTAAACAGGGGATCTGTCAATGTATTGGTGGTTTTAAAGCTGAACAAGGTGTTTGCTGTAAGTATTTACAATATGAGCATTCTGAACAGATCATGTTACAGTCCAATGTTCTGTTCTGTGTGACAGCAATGTAAATGCCACTTATGTCTGATTTTACTAGGGCAGGGAAAAATAAGCCCAGGTGTTTATTACAGCAGTGTTAATAGACAATCAAATGATTAATTTCCTTTCTTCGTGAATGATTGGAAAATGGACAACAGAAATTTGCAATCCATACATATATTAACATGCAGTTTGTCACATTTTATTGGTGCAATACATGTGTCATGTTTATTGAACTTATGTCATGGAATGGCAACATCAGATTAACATTTCAGAAAAATAATTAGTAAGTGTGAAGTCACATCAGTGTTACATAATTAATACATATCTCAATGTTATCAATGGCTTACCATGAAGTGAACAGTCCTATAAGGAGGCCGTATGGGAGATAAGTATCTCCTTAAGAAGTAAAGAGATTATGCGGAAGTTATTAAGCATGCCATATGCCTAGTATACTCTAAATTTTGCAAGGACTTCAAGAGCTTGTCCCTATCCTGAAAGTGCTGCTATATGAACCCAAAATAAGATTTCTACCATGAATAGGGTTACAGCTGTGGTGTTTGACTGTGAGGGTTTCTAGCACATATAAGTAGAACCAAAAGGCAATATATATGCTGACAACACACAATATTTTGTCACATTTCTTTATAAGGTAATTCTTTGGTAACAGACTCGACTAATTAAACATTGATTAATTGTGTGTTGAGCTATAAAAATCTAAGGTGAGAAATATATCTTACTGAAACAAATCAAGCAAAAACATTGACATTTCTATCAATGAAAAATAAAAATGTCAATGTTTTTGCTTGATTTACTCTGTATTTTCATATGAAAATGGCAGATATTTAAAATTAAATTGAAAAAAAAAATTACGCTTGTAGTTGTAAATTGTACCAAATCTGAAACAATATTTCATATTAATAAGGTTATATAAGGGTTAAGTAAAATATTGAAATTTCCTTATTTGAAAAAAAAATTAGTGAAAAAAAGAAGAAGAAAATAATGGTCCAAGAATTTGAATTAGCAGAAGCCTGTGGAAGAAATATACCAGGTACTACTAGTTTTGCTGGACAATTTTTAGGAATGGTCAGGGGTTAATGGAGGAAATGTACGCTGATATTACTACCTTCACCTAACAGTCATTTCCCCTTTATAATCATTCTGTCTCAACATTTAATTCAAAAGAACATACCAGAAATGTGTTTCTGTGTGGTACATATTTAGAATTGGTATTTGTTACTGTAAAAAAAACATAATCCATAAAACATTTGTTAAGGACATAACTGTTAGTGTTAGAGGACTTGTATGGCTTTGTGTCCTTTACAAAGACTAAATAGTTACAGAATAGCTCAAACAGAATTGTGTCTATATACATAGCAAACAAATTCTGAGAATGTTAAGCTAGGAATAGAATTATTTCATAAATTATTTGTGCCTTTTTGTGTATAGACTTTTGAATACCACTGTCCTAGTGAGACTGAAGAGAAAATTTGTGCCAAATATGTCTGTTGTATATAGTGTACAATTATATAAAATATCGCCCAAGTATGATAAGTATCCTTAAGTATGGTTAATATCACTGTCCATTTCAGCTAAAACAAAGGTCAGATGTATCTCAAGCTCTGTAGGAATATTTTAGCTGTTTTTTTTTTTATACATGTAATAAATATTATGGTTTTAATGTGGTAAATACCAAGTGTTGTAAATATCAATGTCCTTGTCAAAACAAAGGTTAGATGTGTTTCAATACCAATATCTCTGCTACACGTAATAAGTACATGATAGATAACTTACAAGTCATGCTGTGTATTTACTTATTTACGTATTTATTTATCATTGTTTTGAATTTGTAAAATTCTTTTAATTTTGACATTTTAATCTGTGTATACTATAATTTGCTTTACCTACTTACTACTATTAAAACAACAGGACATTTGTCTGTTGTATAAATCCCTCTAAGTGTAATAATTCATGACTGCAGAAGGGTATATAGGTTGTTACAATGAATTTCCTGGACCTGAGGACTAGTAATGGAGTATTAAAGTTCAAATATCACGTATTAGTTAGTATACACTGTAGTCAGGTTTAAAACATTAACAATCTATGGAAACATATCAATGCTAGTTATCCTGTCCTTTGAGAGCTTGTATGTAGATGTTTTAATGTTTACTGTCCTCCATTGATTTTCCTTGTAGACTTTATCATTGTCATGTCCTTAAGTTAGACTGCTAATACAAATCAAATAGCTGCAGACTTGATATAGTTGACTCCAGATTCCTGATATTCCTATATATAGATTTGCAGATAGTCATTGGTAGAAAATTGTTTTTGAGTCCATGGGAATGTTTGTCTGTGTATGATGGGATGTTTGTATTGTAATAGGGTATTGTCTGGTTGCTGGGGAATAACAATATATTATAACATCTTTTGTATCACTTCTATATTCATTGATACTTGAAATCATTTATTTTTGGCAGGTGGTGTAATCTATGTACTAAAATAGTATCTGGTGCTTGTCTTTTCTAGCAATAGGAAATTGTCTTTTTATTTAGCGTAAATTTAATTTGAAGATCGACAGAGGGAAAAAATAACCCCACAAAATTTTGATTTTTAGGTCATCTGACCAGAAGGGTTAAGATGACCTATTGCTATTATGCATCATCCGTCGTTGTGGGCCGTCTGCCGTTTGTAAACTTTTCATTTAAAAGACTACTTCTGCTTAATGCCTAAGCGGATTTCACCAAAATTTGGTTTGAAATATCATTAGGAGTAGGGAATTATTTCTTAAATTCAGAAAGTTGATTTGATGCCTAGGAATTTAGGGACAGGGCCCAAATGGGGAAAGTTTGAGTAGGGACCCAAAGGGAATGTTCGTCAATAACTTTGCTTCAAAACACTGCTCTTCCTTAATGCTTGAATGAATTTAAACCAACAAATGTGGTCTGAAATATCTACTAGGGATGAGGCTCCAAAAGAGGAAGGTAGACAATATTTTGCCCCAATAAGCTACTCTTTCTTAATGCCTGGGTAGATTTCAATCAAATTTAGCTCGAAGCATTATTAGGGAGTGTTGATTATATCAAAAGTGCATAAATTAAATTGATCCTGAGATTGTACTGACCAAATCTTATGTTTTTGTTTGGTCCAAAATTCAACAAATTTCATCTTGAACAAATAGCTGAACTACTTC
Source organism: Ylistrum balloti (assembly GCF_031769215.1). Classification (NCBI taxonomy): domain Eukaryota; kingdom Metazoa; phylum Mollusca; class Bivalvia; order Pectinida; family Pectinidae; genus Ylistrum; species Ylistrum balloti. Next base: position 2,085,305 of record NW_026782484.1, read on the forward strand.
TGCAGTTTCATTCACACTTTTGGAGTTTGATTTGTTAAGGAAAGGAAAAAGTTGATATATTGTAATTTTTCAGTCTGATCAAAATTCAACCACAGTAGCCATTTTATGTAACATGATGGCATAACTGTTTTTCATGCACAGAACCTGTCATTTCTGAGTTTCTGATACTTTTAAGGAATGTTAAAAATTTGAATTCGTCAGGTTTGTCAGACCACCATCCATTCGTTGATTGTCAGATGACTGTTAAGGGCCATGGCCCTCTTGTTATTAAAGTTCAATTTAATTTGAAAATGGACAGAGAGAAACAATAACACCACAAAGTTTTGATAAAGGTGAAGCCAATGAAGGAGTATCTTGTCAAATTATGATATGGAGAGTGAAATGAAAGCTTAAGTACTGTTTCTCTATTGATCTACTTCAGCTTTTTTGAGAACCTGAGGTAGAAATAATTATTTAGGTTGTCTTCTATTCAAACCTTCATGATAAAATGGTTTAGTTGAGAATCTGTTTACCATTTGATAGGTCTTAACATAAATGGATTTTTTTATGTGGATTTTATCAAAATATATGTTTGGTCCATGAAAAGTGGTTTAGGTGTAGCTGGTGTTATGTATGGCTTGTCTAGTTTCCAGCTGAAGTTAGTCACTGGGTAAGATCCAAGTTTTTGTGGGAGATTGGTTTGAACATCTTCTGGTCAGTTGGGAATTAATACCGTAAATGTCTGGCATTCCATTTGAATTCAGCATGATCTGTATTATATTATATGCCCATGTGTGTCGACACTTCAGAGGTCCTAAGAGGCAACTGTCATTTATTGATTTATGTCATTACTCATTTTCATTTGAACATTAACTGACAGGAGTATATAGTGTTGTCATTTGTGTCATTTGATAAAAAATATTGATTTAACATTTAAAGTCTCCCTGCAATGATCTGCTGTTGAAAGCTGAATTTATCATGTTTTTGCCATGAACGCTCTATCTCTGTATTGCTTATCATATTCAATTTCCAGTCCATGTAAAATTTTAGGTATTTTCTCAAAGTTATTTTATCATTTGTTTGCACTCTTACTTTGTGTATCATAAGCTGGACTGTAAGCTGTACAGCATGTGTAAATGTTTCTTTGCTCACTACTGACAATCGGTTACATAATACTTTGGCCCTGAGAAATCAATAAACAATGAAGCCGGGAGGTAAATCAATAATAAAAGGAAATGAAGCATGATATGTTTTCTCTGGTATTAACAAATATCTCCATAATAGAATTCATCATTTTTACATAATCATTAGCTACTTTTGCTGCACCAAGGGAGACATTTTATCCAAGCATGTATCTATGTGATATGTTTATGATGAGAATGTGTTGGTTGTTATTTAGATTCAGTTCCAGTTCAGTCAGCAGCTGTCACTGATCCTAGGAATCATTTACCAGATCACCAGCCTCAACAGCCAGCCAACCCAGCTCTTCCACCAACTAACTTCCAAAACAAGCTTTACCAAGGTCAGGGACCACAAGGTCATCAGGTACAAGGTCAAGGTTATCAAGCCAAGCAGCAAGTACAAAGTAAAATTGCACAGGGTCAACCCATGCAAGGACAAGGTTTACAAAATCCCATGGGAAAGCAGCAGGTGTCTTCTGGATTTATTGGATCACCTTATCAACAGGGAAATACTGCAGTATTCAATAACCTACCAATTCAGCAGCAGACTGTGCAAAACCCTGTGTACAATACTGCAATACAGGCAAACACAGGCTTCCTTCCTAAACAGCAAGTTCTTCCCCAAAATGCACCAATTATGAACCAACAGGGATCATACTGGGGGCCCCAACCAGGCAGTCTTGTTGGACCTCAGCCAGGATCAGGATTCTATGATCCCTCTGGTTATCCGAGAATACCAGGAGATTTAGGTAACAGACCTTCCTACTCTGATGACCTTGGTGGTGCACAGAGTTTGCCAGTCAGACCTATTCAAGGGATAGACAACCCACAGAGGGTGCTTAATCCTCACAGGCAGTATGTGCTACGGGATCCAACTGGTGGGGATAGAAATTATCAAAATGATAGGCACTACATAGCAGAGGCAGGCCCTGATAATCAGTTTGGGTTGATGGATAGACAAAGTTCTTACAGAAACCACCCCTACAACTCATTTTCTGATGAACGATATGATCAGTATGGAGGGGATGTCTTACCAGATAATAGGTTTAATGATGACCAATACTACAAGGACCGAAATTATCAGCAAAATGTTGGAAGTCATCACAAAGTTTTCAGTAATAAAGAAAATAAAGATGTACAGCAGAAGTCCACAAAGCCTACAACTACCACCACTACAACGACTACTACTGCAACTACAACCACCACCACACCCTCAACAACCACCACCACAACTGCCAAACCCACCACCACACACAAACAGACAACCACAACCACCACCACCACCCCAGCTCCACAGAATATCCCAAACACAGACCAACAGTTTCAACAGTGGGGTGAGCACATGACTGGCTCCAACAGGGATAGTGATTATACAGACCACCAGATTGATAATCATGACAGAGGAAACAAAATGTTGCAAGATAATACAGACATGAAGTCACCAAGTCAAAGGGGCAAGGGCAGGGTCCAGTCAAATATATCTGGTAAAAAGTTTAGACCGAGTGGTCCCATTAATAATGGTCCCATACAAGGGGAGGCAACCCAATCACGTTCTAAGATCAATAGTCCAGTAATGCGACCACAACAGCCCGGCAGACCTAACCGAATACACCCAAACCAGAGGAAGCAATTTCGACCCATAGGTTATAGTCAAGATGGCTATCCATACTACAACACAGACTACCGGGGACAACACTTCCAGAACTACAACTGGGACCCTCAGTATGGTGGTGACTATCTGACATATGATACCAACAGTTACGGGGATGAACCACCTGCCTATGATTACGATATGTTCCATAAAGGTACCCAGTTTGTCGTGACTGGCGTGTGATATTGTGAAACCATAATTTCTGTATTGTAGTCTCCTATTTTGTAGTGGTTATTATGATGATTTGTGTTTAAGTTGTACTTCACTTTTTGTGTTTCAGTAGTTCACTAAATATGTTGATGTTGTGTTAATTACTGTTTATTTTATTGACACTACTGCTTTCTCTGTCTCCCATTATATCATTTATCTGTCTTCGACTCTTCCTTTGCCTTTTCTTTCTGTCTCCTGCCTTTCTGTATGTTTCTACTTCTATTTTATCAAACTTTTTCGTCTTTACATTCTGTCTTTCTTTTTTTTCCCTTTATATCCTCCCACTTTATTCTTTACCTTTTCTTCCTCTTTTCTACCTCTTCTTTTCATTTTTCTTCTATTTGAAATATCTCCCATCTTCCTTTCTTGACTCTACCTTTTCTTCCGTTTCCTTCCTTTACTAAATACCTCCTCTGACCAATTTCTACCTTTTTTAATATTTCATCTGTCTTGATACTTTTCTTGTTACCTTCTCTCCTCTCTTTTTCGTCTTTTCCCCATATATCTCCTTCCACTGACATCTTTACCTTGCCTTTTAAGTTGTCTCCTCTTTGGTACACTCCCCTCACTCTTTCTTTGGTCTCTCCTTCTTCAGCACCACTTTGTCACACTGCTATATTTATCTTTAAAAATAAGTATCACTTTTTTGAATAAGTATACAACCTGTATTAATGATTTATGTTTACATTTATAGCTGTATGTATTGAGCTTGTGTTCTTCTTGGTCCTATTAGTGTGCATTTATATATTTACGCATGAATGTGTTGTTTAAGAATTTAGTTTTCATCAAATAAAATTATTTTTCAATTTGAAAAGGGTATGAAAATACCTTTGATTTTGCTCGATATATGGTGTTTACATACGTAATTATTTAAAATCACCCTCCTCCATCTGTAGAATACCCATTTGTTATGTTGTTGAAGTAGTGAAACAAGTATCTGTTGTGTGTATCGTACATATTGTTATACTGGGCAAAACTTGCAATTTTTGACATGTTTACTCAATGTTCTTTACCTGTATTGTGGATTTATTTACATACATTGTATTCACAATTTATAATCTTAACTAATACTGGAGATAGGTGAAATATTTCTGTTTATGTGTAATAGGATTTGATTATCTAAATTGTGTGATTGTTAAATTGAAAGTGAATGGAATACAGAGGCAGTTTGTTCATCATGCCATGACATTGATATTGATGTTTAATGGTTATGGGAGATACTTGGTAGTATTGGTTGTTTAAACTTGACTTGAGGGAAAGATTTTTTTCAAGAGTTTGATGGTCATAGAGATAACAGATATTCGGTATTTTGGTTTCTTTTGCAGTATCTAATACATATTAGTGAGCACTTCTGTTGTTGTGTTTTTGTAGATTTCCACAGAAAGGAAAGTCCAGAAACAGCACCACCTATCAATCAGGCACCAGTCCAGGAAGGTAAAATACCCAACCACTGCTTGCATTACAGTAGCATGATACAAAAGGATTGTCCAAGTTACCAGTAGTATTACATGATCTGCTAAAATAAATAAAAGATATATGAAATGAGAAAGTTTCATACCAATTAACAAAGAGTAAAAAAACTTAACATGTATCGAATCAAAGAGAAGTACAACTCAATAAATTCAATTTTTTAAGGACTTTTCCCAATGTGGGTCTTCATTAAAAAAATCTTTATGTTATGTTGGTGAGTTCAAATTCTGAAAATAATGTTTTAAAAAAATTTTATTGAGTTATGCCCATATGGTGATGATGTGATATGTAGAGACCCTTTTCAGCAAGGAGACCGAAATTACGAGAGGCTTTTGAACAAAATTTTGTTTTCAGTTTCAAAAGAGCCAGTGCAAATAAAGACAGAGAAAGTTACTCCAACAACCTACCCCAAAGCCACACAACAGCCTATTATGGAGAAAGGTACACTTTCAGGATTATGTAGAATTTTAAGTAATGGAAGGGAGATAACTCAATCTAGTTTCAATAGCATTAAGAGGGTATGGCACAAATTCTATTTATATGTTTTTATGTGTTGACGAAAAGTATTTAAATACTGATAGCAATATGGAATTGAAATGATTTCAGTATCTTTATTGATCTGTTTCAATACAGATTGAGGCTCCGTTATATATTTATCTAGTCTACGTAATTAGATATATGAATCATATGTAGATTAATTACATTTCTTATTTTGTTATATCCTGTATTTTTTTACTTGCCACAGTTGACAAAGTTGATAAAAAGCCTTTGACACATGACGAGTCTAAAATAGAAAAGATACAACCCAAATTGGAAGAGAATAAAACAAAGACGGAATCAAAGACTGCTCAAAAGCCAACAGACAAGGAGGAACCAGTGACATCAAATAGCTCGAAATCTTCAGGCGACAGTGTGGTAACAGAAAAAGCCACTGCAAAACCCACTAAAGAGGAACGGGTAGAAGTGCAATTTGGGGAGGAAGATGGACTAGTGATTGTAGAGGCACCAACAGATAACAACCAGGGTCCGATTGTGGCACTGGCCCTAGGTCTAGGGGTCACCATGATGTTACTCATATATGTTGGGTGCAGGTTAAGAAATGTTAAAAGGAGGATAAGGAAAGGAAGAGCTCTACATTCCAATGAGGCAGATTATTTGATCAATGGAATGTATCTTTAATACATTAATGTGTATTGATTTTTTCCTCTTATGAAACATCCAAGAAAAATGAAAGTTAAAAAAAAAAAAATGAAAACTTTCATAAAAATCACGGCAATATTAAAACATGCAAATATTTCTTCAAATGTTGTCAAATTGCTTAAATTTGTAGAATAAAGAGTTATTACAAATTAGATGATTATGTTTTGGCCCCAGTGCAATGTGTTCATTGTAAAGAAATATTCATAATCTGGCAGATACAGTTAAGTTGTGAAAAAAAATCTTTTATTGTTTGTTTTTATGTTGTGGTTTTTTGCACGTAAGAATATTATCATGATCAGAAAATGATTAAAGTTTTAGTTGAGGAAAAAAATTGCATTTGAGGAGAAATTGTAAACTAGGATATATATTAGGGAGATGGTGTCTACATAATGAGATATGTAATCAAATCATGTTTATTGAAAAACGTAGAATATATTGATATTTAAGTTTTAGCAAATCACAAAAAAAAATCTTTTTTCGATAATCATTTCTTTCTTGTAAAGTTTATGTAAATTGTTGCATAATTATCAGGTATATGGTAAAATCATAAAGCAAGTTAAAAGGTCATTTATTGTGAAATGCTTCTCATAACAGCAACATTGCCAAAACTGTAAATGCCTCTGTTTACACTGTGATAATAATATGCTGTTTTACTGTAAATAATATATATATATATTTTGGTTAGGGTCTGAATGCTACAAGATTATTTTACAATACCTAGTACAGTACAATTTAAGTCAGCATTCCATATTTCCTTTTTATCTAAAAATCCTTAAAAACACACAACCTTGTACATAAATACTGTTTTGGTATTAAGTATGTGAATTGTATGATTATTTCTTTTTTTTAATAATTGTAATCGATTTTCTGATTTCCATTTACCTTACAAATTTAGAAATTATGTTCTTAAATTTTGTCCTGGTGTTTTCTGAACAAGATAAGAAATACTGATATTCTTTGTATGTAAGTGATATTAAGTTTTTGCTTGTAACTTTATTTTCAAAATCATATCCTTAAAATAATGGAGGGGAAAGATCTAGGAGTACATATATTATAGTACAATTTAGTATTTTGTAAATCATAATTGTCTGTCAAAGCCTCGCATCTTTAAGTTTTATCTTTCATTTACATGTATGTTGTAAAGATTTTTATTCATACCAAGGTAACCAACTCTGTTTAAAAAAGTAGCATTTTTATACAGCATGTACCAATAAAAGTTACAATTAATGCAAGCATGAAAATGGTAATTAAAACATTTATCTTTACAAAGGTACAAGCTATGTGTGCAGTAGATCAAGAACTCTATGACTTGAGTTTTTTCTCAGTAAGCCTTAGATTTATCTATTTTCTTCTTCATATGAGAATCCATATAAGATACTGTGTGTACATGATTTCAACACTTTTTAGAATCCACCTATCATGTACAGATGGCTATGATACTGCGGCCAGGTACATTTAATAGTTCACTATTGTAACATGTTGATAGCCTCAGTGTTATACTTAAACATAAATGTACTGACTAGATTTCTTGCAATAGATGATATTTTCACATAATTTGACACACTTATATGCAAACATTGTTTTGACTTTCCTGTTTTCGCTTTGTCTGTGAAATCCATGACTTAATAATTCTAAGTTAATCAGAAATCCCATTAATGATCGTCCTCACGCTGACACAAATATTAGTAGTGTTTTTCTCTTGAATGATCTAACAAAGCTTCCCTGTGATAAACGTTACCCTGATCATATAGGGATTTTAAAAATCTCTTTCTTACATTTGTGTGAAATGAAACCCCGTTTTTGTCGGTAACGTAATCTGATGGGACATATTTAGGTACAGATATTATGGTGTTCTAAAATGACTTTTTTTTTTAAGAATTCATCTCAATTTGTATCTGCAAAATCAATTTGAATATTTATGATTGTTGATATTGTTTATTAATTTTATATATAGTTTATTGTTTATTATGTTGTGATGTTGTGTGTACTTTGAAAATTGCAGCTTTTGTAATTTTCTTTCTGCTAGGTTGTGTTGTTCATTAGCATCACAAGCTTGTTATTCATTAGATACTGATAAACTGTGCTACAGTACAAGTTTGAAAATCTAACACCTTAATTTGAAAAGAATGTCACCATTGTTAGCATAAAGAATGTGACTGAAATCTTTTATGTGATGTTGTTATGACTAAAATGTTAAATTCATCAGACAAATGACCAATGTGAATAGAATAGAGGTTTTTAAGACCCAACCAGTAGAAGATTTGAGTGTTATGTTTCAATGACTACACGGTCACCTTCATGACAATTGAACAGTGTTTAGTGTTCTAGTGCTGACATTTGTAGTGTACAAGATGGTAAGGAATCAACCAAGTTTTTCAGCTGTGCTATAATCTTAAGTACACTATTAGTGAAACAAAATGGTAAACAGTTAATAGAAGAAAAAAAACAGTTCAAAAGGTTGTAACATATTTTCTGAAATGATCAGTGTGAAGCGTACTGGTACTGATGTTTATAGTTTTAGAGATTTGGATGAAATCACTAGACTTTTAGGCTCTACAATATAAAATGGAGATACAAGAATGTCTATTCAGTACATACTTTAAAACTTGGAGCAAAATGTTTCACAACATCTAGACACAAAAGTTCTCAGAAAATCTATGCTTCTGTACATGGATATAGAGTTGTATAAGTTTAGTGTCATAGTTTATAGCCCAGTTCATGTAAAAAGTGTAAAACTCGCCATAATCATATAATTGGTCCTTAAACTGTTTAATGTGTAGGATTAAATATGATATTTATTAAGTTGAAAGATGAAGAACCACTGGATCTGCTTTATTTTCCATTTTGCTACATTCCAATGAATTGGTTCAAGGTGATGATTTGACATTTTTCATTCTATTTTTACTTATACAAGATGCATTGATAACTCATGAAAGAGAATATTTCACTAATATCAAATTTCAGTCGTGATACAGCTACACATCATTTACATTGTCAAGAGATAGTGATGGCCTGATATGATTTTTACTCATATTTAGGCATGGAAGCACGTCTCTGTCTTAATACTATGTATATAATTCTTCAGCTTAATTTGCCAGCATGTACCAAAGGAAAGAGATCATTAGGATTATTGTTATACATTTTGGTACAGTAATCTCAAAGTATAAGGCATACGAAGTCAACAATTTCAGAAAACTTACACAATTTGTAAGGTCCTAGATCAGCTATAATAGATGTTAATGTTGTCATATGGTGATAAAATTCAGGTGGAAATGTTAAATTGTACTACTAAAGGAAACTATCAACAAACAATTTTGAAACTTCATATAGTATACTGAAAATGAGGCCTTTAGTTCATGGGCAATTTTAAATTTTGAATAATGGCTCCTAATTCAGGTGTTAAATTAAAACAGGAGAGTTATTTTTGTAATCAAATTGCTCTGATCAGAAATTTTTAATATTTAGAAATATTTGCTTATACATGTGCATGTATTTAAATGTGTGACTGGGTCAAGATTGAGAAGGTTCTTATTAAGAGGTCAGAGAGTCTGGATTCCTTAGCAATAGTAATGTTAATTTGTGTAAATGCACATCATCTGTCCTATTGGAATTTTTTGTCTCTAATGCTGTAAATTCATTAATTTTTGTGAAGGATTTATTTTCATTGATTCTGTGTGTACTCTTAATCCACAAATTCATACACGTCAACAAACTGTTGAACGAAGTATAAGTAGATATATTGAGCTATATATATCTGTGAAATCAATTAACCACCAAAGATTGATTTAACAAAAAAAAAAAAAAAAAAAATAGAAAAAAAGATTTAGCCTCACAGAAATATGTTATCTTACAGTAGTACTTATTTGATATCCCAATGACATTTTGTACTTTTTCTATCTGTAATCATGTGACATTTTACAGTTCAGTACACCCACCAATCTTTCTTTGTCTTAGTTGTCAGGTTCAAGTTTACATTCTTAATTTCTTGTGCAATTGAAAATATTCAGACTTTTGTAATAAAACTAATATTCTTATTTCCTGAGTTTTTGTTTTGTTTGAGATTGTGTATGTTTAAGAGTGCCCAGTTTGTTGACACTCACCCTAGTACCATCTGTTACCACTTATGTACAGCATAACGGAAACAACTAAAAAATCTTTTCCAGGGACGTCCCTGCCTTTTCACATGGAGGTATGTCTAATTTCATGTGACAAAATTTTTATTTTAGAATGATTTTCTGCAAGGCGAGAGAAATTACTACCAGAGGTAGGAATATCACAATATCGACAGGGAAATTTTGAATCACGTGTTAGTATTAACAAAACAGAGAAAAATATTCAAACTTGTATTCAAAATGACCACCTATCATTCATTCAACTTTTCTAATGAGTCATTTGAACTAGGAATCAAAGGGAACTGCATATAATTTGAGATTCGATCTGTCCAGTAACCTTCGGTCTATGGTGAACTCAAACTTATTAAAATACAGAACTTGATTCCTGTTCCCAATACTTTCCATTCATAAATAATCTTTATAAACCTATTAGTAAACTTAATAATCTTTTGTGAAAGATACAGAGCTTAAGACAAACAACATAGATACAACAGTTTACAGCACATTGAGTGTGGTTCAACACTTGACCAGTTAACATATGCTTTTTTCCTTAGATAATGCTATTTCAGTCTTGTAAATTAAGTATTCACTGTACACTCTTGTGATAATTTCATACATGTAGAATCCAGAGCAAGGATTTATCAACTGTTTTTCTGTTGAAATGAAAACTTATTGTAAAGTCATTGTTGATGGTATCTGAAAATTGAAGGCGTGATTAGTTTATATTTTGACTTAAAAATCAAAATGTTGAGATGTTCTAGGATTTTTATGTAAGTAATTGATTGGTTGTCAGTGATTGATTGGTTGTAAGTAATTGATTGGTTGTCAGTAATTGATTGGTTGTAAGTAATTGATTGGTTGTCAGTGATTGATTGGTTGTCAGTGATTGATTGGTTGTAAGTAATTGATTGGTTGTCAGTAATTGATTGGTTGTCAGTATCCAGTTATAATAATCAACCAATTCATGAGATTTCACTACTTTAAGCCTTCTGTAGCATTTAACTGTGCATTACACTGTAAAATGTGTAGATTTCAGAGTCACACTTAACTGGATATGATTTGTGATAACCTCTCCAATCACACTCATCCACCAAAATGATCATATGAAGATAATATCATGACCATATGTCTTGAACCTTCATATATCAGCTGACCAATCACTAAAGATCATAATTCTATTACCAGATCCCTTCACATTACACATTATTTTATTTACATAAATCTAAAATTAAATACAAGAGGTGTTCTACAGTTATTTTCTTCCATTCCATATTGATATACCACCTCCTTTATTTTAATACACATCATATACAGCATCTATGAAGGTCTTCGACGGTTTGATTTGATCAGACGGAAATCTAACATTGCACGTGTGACAACGAGGTACTTCAAAAAGGAGGATACCACACCATAACTGTCTAAATCCAAGATAAAGTACATGGCAGTGCTTAAGGAAAAATAATGTAATGCTACACTGTTAAAGTGTATATCATTCTCAAAAATTGTTACATAAATGCTTACTAACTTCAAGAACACTAGCGTGTGTATTTCAGGCACCAGATCCTATATTAAGGTGTCCAACCGAACATTGCTGCAGCTCCTTCCAAGCGGAAGAATTCCTTATATTCACTAATGACAGTAATGATCCACTGCTATGGAACTGTTTGTTAAGAGGCTAAAGTGACTAAATATTATCAATATATTGCGACTCAAACTTTTATCGGATGATGGAATTTGTCTCATTGTATTGCATATTTTGGGAGAAAAGTTACTTTTCATAACATGACACCAGCTACATTGTATGTTTGGAGCAACAGCTTTTTAAATTGAAGCAATAAGCATATTCTGTTGTTATACCTGCCAAAACTAGTAACTGAAAGCTGATTTTGTTCTCATTTCTTGCAACAAATCTCCATCATAATGTTTTGGAGCATTGCGACCTTACTTTATTTTCTTGCTGACTTCTTATATTCGCACGACTATCGCTCGTACTTTGAAACGATTGTACAGTTCGTTTTTAGAAGGTAAGTAAGATGTTTCTGATATAGATGTTTTAATTTGAAATAAGAATGACCAGTATTGCCGATATCCTGCAGGCCCGGCAATATATTACACTACAATCGTTTAAAAGGATATTGTCCTTTGTTTTTAATTTACAGGTGGAAAGTATAATTACACATATAATTTTGTAGAAGATATTACACGCAATAACATTTCAGTGGTGGTTCATTTGACATAAACCAGTATATGTGGGCTACTTAAACAAATGGCCACCACCAAACCCCTTCTCTAAACTCTATGGAAATTTTTTAAGGAATGCGAGAAAGAACAAACTTCAATCCTGATCTGTAAATTGTTGTAAAGTAATATAGCAAAAATCAGGTCATCATTTGTTGGCATAAAAAGAGGGGAAAACCTCAAATAAACAAACAAACAAAAGCTAAACGGAAAACCTCAGATTTGAATTGGAGAAAATACATGTTGTGACAAGGAAAATTACAGCTTGGTTTGGAATCATGTTCTGTATTATAATATATGTTATATACATCATTGTATGAACACTACTGAGACTAATGGGCAGGTTAGTACCAATAACAGTCAACGAAGTCTTTGCCAACATACAAGATGTCCTGGCTCTTGTGCAAGTTACCTGCTCTTGGCATGAGGATAAGACATCTGGCCTCCTCTATACAACTTAAACTACAGCTGTCAACAAGTGTAAATTCTTACCAGCGCATGATGTGCCTTATGATGCCCCAGAGTTACTGCCCTTCGTTTAACTCTGTCAGATGGTATAGCAATAAGTTTGACAGCCGATGGGGCCGAGAATGTTGTTATGGTGCCAGTAAGTGGACTTCGTCACCATGGCAAAATGTATCAAATCCAACTAGAGAAAAATGCACCTGTGGGATACAGCAGACAAACCAAGCATCGTGAGAAAATTGAAGAACCTTGATAATAACATCAGACGCCACATTCAGTGACTGTTATGAAGAAAACAATGGGCGTTTGGCAGAGCCAGATGGATCACCAAGGAGAGAGATCGGCAAAAATACAGATATCTGAAATTTCGAACACAGAGGGACACAAGATACATACGATAGACGAAGTCATCATCGGCGATGTGCTAATAATAACCGTTCCTGGTCGTACCTGAAGAGGAAACGACAGGATACTGTAGCACCAAAAGTAGGAGGTCTAGATACTCTACAGTGACACCAAAGAGGAAGGCAGAAATTATAATTGATGAGCTCCATTCAGTATATACCTCGGATTACATGACACCTTTACCAGATAAGAGACGAAGGGACTATCTTTACCTAAGATCTCTTTGAGTGAGAATGCAGTACTCATATCGTTACAAAACATCAAGGTACAGACGGTCGCTGTACCAGACGATTCCTGCATGACTACACCAGCCACGCCCTGCCAATCCTATCATTTTTATATCAGGAGTCTGTTGAGAGCAGTACCATACCAGATGATTGGAGAGGTGGCAATCATGTAAACACCGAAAAGCTGAAAATCGGTCGATGCTACAGCACACAGCCATGTAATGGACCATTTGAACGATTTCTCCATTCTGACTAACAACACAGAATGCAATCGAAGTGTTCCTGCAAGACAAGACAAGACCAAGCTTGTCATTACCATCGATGACCTCCTTAGTACCAAAGACAAGGGAGGCCAAGTAGACATTGCCCTGCTAGACTTTGCTGATTCTTTTGACGGCGTGTACCACAAACACGTACTCTACAAGCAAGCATTTTTCTTGCACATAAAAAGAAGCGTGAATAAGGGACTTCATCAAGAACAGGACACAACAGCTAATTACTCTTTGATGCGATGTCATCGTCAACGACATCGGTAATATCGGGCTAGTGCTCATATACTCTTCCTTTCATTCATCAACGACCTTCCGGAGATGGCAGGTTCCAAAGTAAAGTTCTTCACAGGTGACAGACTTCTGTATGGGAACATCAAGTCTGGGTCAGACCCGCGAGTACTTCAACAGAATCTGTTATCAATGACATGTAGAAGTTGGGAGTGCTGGTCGCCTTACTAGCCTTGACTAGTGGAAATTCCCTTGTTTCTCACAAAGTGCTGATCTATCCAAATCTCTTTGCAGGGAGTTGGCATCTTGCTGCGATGTTATGGCCATGTACGTGATGGTAGAATTTAAATCATCAGCAATGTCATTGATGTAATATAGAAAAGGACTCGGCCCAAGCACCGAGCCTTGGATCCGGATCTTACTAGGGCAGGATCGGTCATTTCCCCTTCTACCACGACAGACTGGGTTCTACAATATAGGATGTTAGACATCTAGGCAATAGCTTTTCCAGTCATTCCATAACCCTTAGGTTTACGGATAAGTAGTGAATGACTTACTTTGTCAAAGGCCTTGTTAAAGTTCATGATTAATATATTTGTTTGTTTTTCCATCTTCCAGCTTACAAGAAATGATTCGTTGGCTTTCACATGACACCTGGATTGTCTTAATCTATGCTGTAACGGATATATAATATTGTTGTTATCAGCATAGTTTATGATGTTACTGACGATAATGTGTCCAAGTATTTTACAGAAAATACAACTGGATATTTTTAGGCCATTTTCGTATACTAGAGCGATGTTAGCTGTCACCAATCATACATAACATGTATCTAATGACCTTTGGAAGACGATGCAGAGAATGGGGAAATTTTGGATGCGAACTCTTGATCTTTGGTTTGATGTCGTCAGGATCAGCAGTTTTTGTTTTTGTTTGTTTTTGTTTTGATGTTGGTGTGTGTGTGTTGGGGGGGGGGGAAGTTTGTGAATATTTGACATCACAGGAATGTCACGCTGTCAGCATCTGTGTGTCTCTGATCTAGTGTTGTCGTTGCTCGAATGGACTGATTGAAAATGGTTGTTCAGTAAATTGGCCTTGTCGGATGGATCGGTGTGGAGTTTGCCATTATACTTCAGTGCCCTTATGCCATTGCTGTCGTTTTTTATGTTTAATATACGTCCAGAATTTGTCATTGGTTTGTAATCAACTGAGTGACGATACCTTCTATGTATTTCCAATAGGATTGCTCTATTGTTTTTGTATATGATGTTTTAAGGGTTTGAATTTTTCTTTGATGGATCTTTTAGTCGAGCGGTAGAGTGTCCGGCTAGAGACTGAAGGGTAGCTGTAGTTCAAAACCCAAGCGGTGGTAGAGTGTCCGTTAAAAGACTGAAGGGTCGCTATAGTTCGAACCCCAGCGGTGGTAGAGTGTCCGGCTAGAGACTGAAGGGTCGCTATAGTTCGAACCCCAGCGGTGGTAGAGTGTCCGTTAAAAGACTGAAGGGTCGCTGTAGTTCAAACCCCCTAAAGTGTCCGGCTAGAGACTGAAGGGTCGCTATAGTTCGAACCCCAGCGGTGGTAGAGTGTCCGGCTAGAGACTGAAGGGTCGCTATAGTTCGAACCCCAGCGGTGGTAGAGTGTCCGTTAAAAGACTGAAGGGTCGCTATAGTTCAAACCGCCTAAAGTGTCCGGCTAGAGACTGAAGGGTCGCTGTAGTTCGAACCTCAGCGGTGGTAGAGTGTCCGTTAAAAGACTGAAGGGTCGTTGTAGTTCGAACCCCAGCGGTGGTAGAGTGTCCGTTAAAAGACTGAAGGGTCGCTGTAGTTCGAAACCCCAGCGGTGGTAGAGTGTCCGGCTAGAGACTGAAGGGTCGCTATAGTTCGAAACCCCAGCGGTGGTAGAGTGTCCGTTAAAAGACTGAAGGGTCGCTATAGTTCAAACCCCCTAAAGTGTCCGACTAGAGACTGAAGGGTCGCTATAATTCGAACCCAGCGGTAGTAGTGTCCAGCTGGAGAGTGAAGAGTCGAAATAGTTCGAACCCTAGCGGTTTCTTCTTTTCATCAATGATATCACCAATAATGTTACCTCTACTGTTAAATTATTTGCAGATATTACTTCTTTTTATATAATTATAGAAAATGAAAATGACCTTGATACACCTGCAAAATTACTTAATGATGATCTCTCCTCAATATCTGATTGGGTTAATAAATGGCAAATACTTTTTGATCCTAATAAAACTAGCTATAACCTTTTCACGAAAACATAATAATAATCACCTCCTCTATTCTTTAATAACCACCTGATAACACAACATGACTTTCATCAACATCTAGGCATTTAACAAAAAAGGTACTTGGTCTGATCATATTTCTAAAATTCATGAAAAAGCTTCATCCAGACTTAACATACTTAGAATGATCAAACATAAAGTTGATAGAAATACCCTTAAAACAATTTACATATCTTATATCACACCTGTTTTAGAATACTCCGATATAGTTTGGGATAACTGCTCAAAAGCTGAAAATGATTTCTTAGAATCTATTCAAATTGAAGCTATGATAATTATAACTGGACTAAGAAAGGGTACATCACACAGAATTCTTTACTCTGAAACACATTAGAAACATTACAAACTAGAAGACATAATCACAAACTTGCACTAATGTTCAAGATTATCAATAATTTTGCACCCAAGTATCTTTTTAATATCATTCAACCTTCCATGAATACAAACCATAATTATGCATTTAGACATGAAAGATTCTTCAATGTACCTTCTGCCAGGACTAACAATTATAAAAACAGTTTTCCCTTCCACTATGAATAATTGGCACTCTCTTGATGATACTATTAAAAACTCTATTTTAATCTCTAGCTTCAAATCAAAACTAAAAAACTGTTTTCCCGTTTATAGTTTCTGATATTTTCTTAAATTGTGTCCCTAGAAATCTAAATATTATTCTTTGTCAGTTACGAAACAGTGCTAGTGATTTCAATTTTGATAAATTTATGGATCATTTGGTTGATGATGGTTCTTGTGCATGTGGTGCTGCTACAGAGAACTCAGTACATTACTTCTTCCAATGTCCCCTTCATGTAAATTACAGGCATCACATTACCACTATTTATAATCTTCTCGGGTTTGTGAATCATTGGTATGACTGACGTGGTGATTAGAATTATACTTGAAAATACTAGCTCCTATCTTAAAAAAACTAAACGATTTGTAAATTTCAAGTAAAATATCATTGCAAGTTCTAACTGAATTTCATTTATAATACATGTATGAGAGTGAGTGAGAATGTGTTTTATTTTCATATTTATGCTCATTATTCTTCTCAGCTTCCGTCCTTAATTTATATTATACTCTTAAATAAAATAAACAGCTCCGGTAACTTGTAACTTGTAGGAAAAGACTTATATAGGCTATAAGGATTCTAAGTTCGTGGTCGTGAAGATTTATTTTATTCTAAACAAGCTTGCAGCAGCCACATTTAGCTAATCATCGAAAAAAACATCAAGTATTCTACAATCAAATATTTAAGTTAGTAAAACTACTACAAATGTATATGTGTCTGTATCGACGAATTCGAAATTCACCCGGGATAAACGTAAGTGGTGACTAGTCCATGCTCTGCATCAAAGTCATAATTCATCGGATGATTCTCCATAGTTTTTCCAGCCTGTTTTCATACATCGCTAAGAGCTGTTTCTCCTTCTTTCAATATCAAGGGAATAATATGACAAATTGTCGTGTGAATCTGATTGCAAACGGTAACAACGCAGGGAAGTCTTGTAGCGTATTATGTTTTCCAGGCAACATAATGGGTAAAGATATAATTTAATGAAAATAAGCGACATTTCGTTTTTTAATATTGCCGCAAAATTCGCGCCAGCCAGTCAAAATCCTTCGTCCGACTCTGTCAAACGTTCTATTGAGTAGCGGCGAGGAAGACCATCAACGCTAAGCGCCTATCGGACATTGAATTGGAACAAAAACATGGTGGATATATTCTTGTGGAAATAAACTAGTTTGGCCTGATTACGGTAGGTACATATTTTTTGCTTTCTTCTCCATAACTGGTTGACACATACATTTGTAGTCAAAAATACGAGTCTGTGAGAATGTATGCACAATATGTGCAGGTCAAAGTGTAGCACTGTGGAATTATTTAGGCGAAAATTAGATTTGACACTTGTCAGAAAATAACAACATGAAAGTTCACATGTGAAGAACCAACCAAAACAAGTGTTTGATTCGTACGAAAGATGTTAAATATTATAATAATACAACTGAATATGCACATATTATTAGTTAACCACTAAGAAACTACTTATTTTGTTCAGAACGCCAACAAAACGACGGCAATAGTGCACCTGTCAAACTGCACAAACTGATGCATTTTCCAGAGATCTGTAATAATTTCGATCTACATTTATAGTTTTTGAAATGCTAAATCACCACTTCAGTGTATTTATATTATCCTTTTGTTCTTCCTCTGGTTTTAGTTTATCTCCAAGTACCGAATGATATACCATTTTACATATAAAGTGTCAAGTTCTCTCTTTTAGTTCTATGATTAGTAAGATTCATAGTTCTAAACTCCTCCTCTTTTTTTTGTAAACCAACGTGCGTTTGCTGTTCAACTTTATAATGATAATGTGTATGTAGCTTTTTACAAGTACACCGAAAGCTCACACTAGAATTCTTGTATCCAAGTGCACCAATATAAGCAAATAATGAGCTTAATCAGGTTGTTGAGACTATGATTTTTGTGAATTTGACAGTCATCTTAAATTAAGCGATTTTTGTGACACTTTCTTTCCAACCAGCGAAAGTTTCTTCAGGTTCCTACATTAGTGTGTTGGGTGCAGACATTACTCCATCCAAATGTTAAATTTGGTATCTGAGGAAATCTTATGTGTTATTTTCAAAACTTACCGATATCATACCTAGTGACATGCATGACATCACTGAGAAATTTACATCATTTGATGTTGGATAAGAGATTGACATGATATTGGTGGATATGCTTTTGGTCAGATCATTTTATAGACACAAAAATAAGTATCATAAGTTATATTAAAACATATTGGCCTAGAATATGTGTGATAGAAAATAAAGTCTGATTTTACTCTACTTTCAGATTGTATACTTCACGAAATATTGCAAGAAATAAAGATGGCAGTGGATGGACACTTTGATAAACCACTTTTCATCAATATAGAAGAGCTTTTACGTGTACAGTGCATCCAAACATCGGATGAACTTGATGAATTCTACATTAGTGAAGAGAACATTGATAATAGGCTGATGGAGATCCTTTCCTACTCGAGGTTTGATCAGCGCAGAAACACCAGAGTAGGTGTTGTAGATTTCTGGAAATCTGTAGATCTGCTTGGATTGCAGTACAAGTATGTTCCTGATGGTGTATTGATTTACAATAGGCCAAGTTTCCAGGATCATTTCTATGAACCAGTGTGGTTAGGTGATTATGAGGATCTGATCACCTTTGAAAATCTGTATGCCTCTAGCATGGAGAGAGAGTATTTACCCACGGATGTTGTTGTTGTTGAAGCCTCAGACCAAGCACAGGATTGGATCAGTCTGGAAATGGTGAAGCCCCATGTCAGGGTCATGAAGGAGAAGCTGAATTTCACAGATAGACAGATCATACTTGGTCTGCAAAGTCTTCATGAAAGAGGTACCGTATATTTTTATATATGTAATATAAATGATAGACTCACAGTACATTACTCATCTGGTAATAATTTCAAATGATATTTGAACCTCAAGATTACTCACAATATTTACAAATATTATTGTTTTTGTCTCTGATAGTGGTGTAATGATCTTATATTACATAACGATATTGGCAAATTTTTTACTTTGATACAATACAGCTATAATACAGCAGTGAGATGATATACTAATTTGAGCACTCCTGGTAATTTTTCTGAAGAATATCTATTAACGCTATTTGTGAGACATTGTAGACAATTGACACACCTTACACAAATTGCTAAACAGTTTCCAGTTTTAATCATGTTACTTGTAATTTAGAATCAAAATTTATCAGTTCATATTAGATTGGAAGTAAAGATATAGGAAGGGTAGGATTTTTGTGTGTTTTTATGTTTCTTTTTTGTTCTTTCTGGTAGAAAACCTAATTAAGTGTGGTGGGTCCTCAGATAATTGCACTGGGATTAGGCATACATAATACATATTATATTGCAACACCAATAATATGTGCAATATGTATAATATTGTTAGTTGGTTGGTGAGACACAAGGCCTGGTTACTGTACATGAATATTTTAACCTCACCTCCAAATATTTCGGAAACCATAGATGTATTCAAAATATATTCTTCTGCAACACTAAAGAAAGCATGGAAATAACCAATAATGTGCCAGTCCCAAGTATTTTCAGACATCACCATTGCATCCAACCCTACCAACCTTCCCCCAATACTGCAGTGATCATGGATGTATCAGGAGCTACACCACAACCAATTAATTCAGAAAACAATGTGTCCATTTATGCACTCCACCTCCCATACCAAAACCTTGTATCTAGATGAGAACAAGAAGGGTTCCTATTGTTTGTGTGTTGAAAAAATTGTTCAAAGGTTAGAGAGGAGGAGGAAATAGAACCTGGTTTGAAATTTTCAATGTTCAAGTATCACGTTTTGATATGTTTGTATAAAAGGTGGGATAGGAATTAATATAAGCTTCCTGAAATGTAATTAATTATAGATATATATATGTGAAATATCATTGGATGAATTGAATAAAGGATTGTTTAAATTGAACTAATTAATGTAAGTATCGTAATATAAATTCATATTACATTCATTATGTTCAGTCTGTGAAGTGTTACTATTACTATCGACTATATGAAGTAGGCTAGTATATGGTAGAAGAAGTACAGAATTAAATGTGATTTCAGTGAAAATTACATGTTCGTGAATATTCACATCGCATAATTTAAAAAATTTTCTTGATTTGATACCCATTTCCACTTTGAGTGTAGTGGAACTGCATCATTTTTGTTCATTGGAATGTTTGGGTGTTTTATAGTGGATGCAGAGTGACAGAGGAGGCCATCTTAGACTTGTGGTCAAATTTCTCTTGGCTGTTTATCTAAAACTATTTCACACAACCTCCCATAAGATTTCTAAAACATTCCCTTTGAGACATTGGCCTAGTTGTGGCTACATCCCTGTTTAAAGATGTGAAGGAAGTCATCTTTGATTTCAATTTTACCTCACCTGGGACAAAGCGTGGTGGGAGCCAGACTTTGGTGCTACTTTTCTAGTGGTGACAGTATTGTTGATAACATGTCCCTTTCAACTATTGTGTTTAAAATGGTTGCTCAGAAAGCTAAATCCAATTTCCAGCAACTCCAAAAATAAGGGATGCTGAGAAAGACTTTTTTTTTAAGTTTTGAGTTTAGCTCTTGATCAGTTTATCTTAAAATTTTTCTATTTAGAATGGTCGCTCAGAAAGTTACATCTAGTTTCCAGCAACTCCAAAATGAGTTTAGCTCTTGATGAGTTTCTTTTAAAATTAATTAAAGTACAAGTTCTGTTCCAAACCTGGAATGTAGTTAGATTGTAATGCAGACATCTGAACCCTTCATGGGTCCTGGTTAAGTAATTAATTATTACTTTTGTTTGTTAATATGCAAAGCAAAAAGCAACCATATTGAATTGTTTTTCAGAGTTTATTGTCGCATTTTCTTAAAGTTTCAATGAATTAATATTGCTTGCTATGATGCTATCTTAAATTCGGAGAAAAATTCAGATGTTGGTGGGCCAAAAGTCATGGTTAAGTGTAAAATGATGTTTGACTGGTATTTTCATCATTGCATAATCAGAAAGAGCATTGATTGAAGTGAAATGAAGAAGTGTGAGGTCAAATGTCTATAATTGTAACTGATGCAGGGTTAGAAATCATAAGTAAAGTTGCATGATCTAAAGTCAAGTCACAAAGTAATGTTTAGGTAAACTCCTTTTCCTTCATGCAAATACTGGTCAGTAGAAAGATTTACAGTGATAGAAGTCAAATGAAGAGTTGTGTGACCAATTTAAAGGTCAAAAGGCTTTAAAAATATGCATATATGTTTGTCCAAATGTACAAACAATTTTTCGCTTGTTTCATTTTTTTTTCAAATAAAGGGATATATACATGTACTATGATTTTATAAACAAAAGCAAAATTTCAAATTTTATTATGTCCTTTTAATGGTGAATACACCTATATTTTGGATCATTGGGTGGCCACTGTGATAAATGCTACTTTTAGCTGGAAGACATTAAGGTTAGACAGCTTGCACATCGTCTAAGTAAAAGATTTAAAATAAAAATTTCATTGTTTAAGCTAATTCTTACAAACAATGCATACATTGGAGGGAAAGTTACAGTTTTTGTGTGCTTAAAAAATATTACATCTAAAGAATAAAGTTTTTAAAATGTTAAAAAGTAATAAGGAGGTCACAGTTACATAATTTTATTACAGTTCCATTTCCACATAGAATAGCTCTGAAAATTTAATTAACATTGAAATATCCTGACAACAAGATATACAACCATAAGGGAATATATGAAAACATTTGGCAAATTGTTGACCCCACCAGGTTTATTTTTTTTTCTTTATATTCTGGAGTGGACTTTTTAGAATTTCATTTTGAGTAAAAGTAGGATCAATTAGAAAAGAATTTTTCAGGAATGAACTATATATTTTAGGAATTTGGCCATATTATGTAATAAATCTTATTGGAAATGGGGCCAATATTCTGCCCAACAGAGCCCCTTGAAAAATGCCTGGTTATGTCTACATGACCCTGGAAGGTCTGGTCGCAGCATACCAAACAGTTCACAATGTGTGTATTTAAATTAAATTGGTCTTTTCCAGGAGACCACTCATCAGATTTTGATCAAATAAGGTAGAAATGATGCTAGGCATTTCCTGGTTACCCTTTGGGCCTCCTTAGTACAATATTTTCAGAATCTAATCAAAAACATGCATATTATCCATATAATCCCAAACATATTTGATGTCAAGGATGTTCTGGGATCTCCTGAATGGATTACATTGTATAAAGTTAAACAGTATTGTACATGTATTCAATTTTGTATTGCCTGTAAAAATGTTTAGATGTAATAAAAACGAATTGCTGCTTGAAATAAACAGATTCAAGCTTTGTGTTTAACCAATTAAATGTTTGAATTTCAGGGGTAGGCATCACATTCAAGAGTCTGCTGAACACATTGGTGCCTGCAGAGGATGCCATATTGAATATGTATGTAGGAACAGGAAAGTTTGCATTCTCTGCAGATGTCAAACTCTGTCTCCGCTATTGTCATGCTGCCTGTAAGTCATCATGATCTTATATAATCACTGTTTACATTTTCTGTGTGTATTCTCTATCTATTGTGGAACCATTTTTCTTAACTTCCTGAAGTTAACAACAGGTTTCCCACCTATTTCAAATCAGCTGTTTTACTATCCAGCAGTTGTCAGGCTGTTTGTCAGTATATATAGCATCCAATGAATGACGATTATGTATTATTTTCTTTTAATAGAAAAAATGACTGTCAAAATGAAACTTGCAGTTTTTTACACATATTTCAGCTTAACTTGTTTCATTTGATATATCTGTGAACATAATGCAGTTTGCACACTAATAAACAGAAAAAAAAAGAAAAAAATATTTCCTTTATAATTCTGTGTCTGATTTAGTTTGGAAGGATGTATATGGACACAATAACAGACTGGTTGATATATCAGATATGACTTAATCGTTTAACTTTTTACAGATCCTGGAGAACCGACCCAGGAACAGTTTGAACTGCAGTGGAACAGAATCAAAGGTACTGGGTTAGGTCAGTGTTAAACTCTTATCGTGAGGCCATTCATTTCTTTGGCTTTAATATTCAGTGTACAATGATTTTCGCATAAGTTTTGTTAAGTTTTCTAAACATGTTACAGCTGTTTATGTTTACGCTAGATATGTTTGAAATGCATTGGAACACAATGACAAAGGGAGACAACTTTCGACTGGTACACTACTTAAGGTTGAAAATCATGACTACAGCACAAAGTCACTCATTGTCAAGAAATGTTTACAACTCCTTAACTTATCAACCACATCATGATATCTTCAAACAAGTAGGCCTTGGTATTTTAGACCACTGACATTGTCATCATGACATGTAGGCATTTGGATGATACAGATACCTGAATCAGTATTTATCCTGCAACTTGGACCGCCATTGTCACAACACACCACATTCCATATTTATTTTTGCAGTATTTGGCAGTAATGGAAAACAGCTGCATTTTAGCATGTGCATTAATTCAACAGAATTACATTCAGATTTACTCGTATATCGCTTTTGAAACATAAATATCCGTTTGAAAAAGCGATTTTATTTGTTGTAAAAAAAATCATTTATGAAGATTATCTCATGAAGTGGTCATGGAGTTGGGAATATTCATGGCTAGGCAATAATAGTGCTACAGATTGTACAAGTTTGAGTCTCAAATATTTTTTACATAATTGTAGTGTAGTGCGTTTTTAAATTGGAATAGATAAGTGAATTGATGAAATGATGTCTCAATAGTGTACGCTATAGAAAGTAGTACCAGGGTTTCAAAAGATAATCAAATTATTATCAACATATTTTTCGATGTCCCAAACAGGTCCCTGTCTTTGCTGATCGTTAGTTTTCTGTCTGTCTAGTTGCCATCACTTTTTCGTCCAGGTTTTGCATGATACTCACTCAGATAGTTTGCATTAATATATACAGAAATTATCTTGATTATGATATTTGTTTATAGATAAATCATCAAATCTGTTTTGTATCAGTTTTCAGTGCCAGATAATCCTGACAAACAATGATGGCAACCTCACAGAATCTTAAATTTTTCCATGAAAAAAACCTTGAAAATCCTGTCGCTACGTAATGTGTGCACCCCCAACTTAGGACATTTATTTTCTCAAAAAGAAAATGTACACATTATGTGGGTTTTTACAGTATACTTATCCTACATTTGCCAAGAAGTATTGTAACACATTGTTTATGGCTGTATAAATGTTTAAGTAGGATTAAAATGAAATACATGTACATCTGTTTATTTACAGTAAATAAGTTTCTCTGAAACAGACATGGTTGTATGTTTATCTGTTGGTGCTGCTTTACGTACTATTTCACTAAACTGTCCCACTGAATTTATTTATGATAAACATTTTGAATAGGTTAAAGAATAGAATAGAGAGTAATGCCTAATTGATTAATGTTTGTTTTGTCATTTTTATTTTGATTGAAAATTTGATTCTGATTTATCCCCATTTCAGAACACTTAACAGAACAAGTTGAAATAGAGAGGACCAGAGCTAACAGGACAGAGCAGGAGAAGAGGAGGGCAGAGCAGGAGAAACAGGATGCTCTAAATAGGGAGGCTTTACTAGAGCAGGAGAAGAAGAAGGCAGAGCAGGAGAAGAGTAGGGCAGAGCAGGAGAAACAGGATGCTCTAAATAGGGAGGCTTTACTAGAGCAGGAGAAGAAGAAGGCAGAGCAGGAGAAGAGTAGGGCAGAGCAGGAGAAGAAGAAGGCAGAGCAGGAGAAGAGTAGGGCAGAGCAGGAGAAGAGTAGGGCAGAGCAGGAGAAGAGTAGGGCAGAGCAGGAGAAGAAGAAGGCAGAGCAGGAGAAGAGTAGGGCAGAGCAGGAGAAGAGTAGGGCAGAGCAGGAGAAGAGTAGGGCAGAGCAGGAGAAGAGGAAGGCAGAGCAGGAGAAACAGTATGCTCTAAATAGGTAGGCTTTACTAGAGCAGGAGAAGAGTAGGGCAGAGCAGGAGAAGAGTAGGGCAGAGCAGGAGAAGAGTAGGGCAGAGCAGGAGAAGAGTAGGGCAGAGCAGGAGAAGAGTAGGGCAGAGCAGGAGAAGAGTAGGGCAGAGCAGGAGAAGAAGAGGGCAGAGCAGGAGAAGAGGAAGGCAGAGCAGGAGAAACAGGATGCTCTAAATAGGGAGGCTTTACTAGAGCAGGAGAAGAAGAGGGCAGAGCAGGAGAAGAGTAGGGCAGAGCAGGAGAAGAGTAGGGCAGAGCAGGAGAAGAGTAGGGCAGAGCAGGAGAAGAAGAGGGCAGAGCAGGAGAAGAGGAAGGCAGAGCAGGAGAAGAGGAAGGCAGAGCAGGAGAAACAGGATGCTCTAAATAGGGAGGCTTTACTAGAGCAGGAGAAGAAGAGGGCAGAGCAGGAGAAGAAGAGGGCAGAGCAGGAGAAGAGGAAGGCAGAGCAGGAGAAACAGGATGCTCTAAATAGGGAGGCTTTACTAGAGCAGGAGAAGAAGAAGGCAGAGCAGGAGAAGAAGAAGGCAGAGCAGGAGAAGAAGAGGGCAGAGCAGGAGAAGAAGAGGGCAGAGCAGGAGAAGAGAAGGGCAGAGCAGGAGAAGAAGAGGGCAGAGCAGGAGAAACTGGAGGCCATGAGGAATTACAATACTGCCATTGCAGTTAGGAATGAGGCTGTTGATGAAACGATACAAGCACTCAACAGGGAGGAATTACTTAAGAAGGAGAAAGAGGAACAGAAGGCCAGAGCTGAAAAGTTAGAGAATGAACTTGCAAAGATGGCAGCACTTTTTGCAGAGAAGGAGCAGCAACTATTATTACAGATTCAGCAGATGGCTGGGTGTATGCGGGCGTGATACCTTGTTGTCACTTTGGAATGAAAGCTATTTCCTCAGTATCAGGGTTGACTTCAGTGTAATGCTTAGGTGAACAGTGTACTGGAGGAGGTAGGAGAGAGAGAAGAAAGAATTACGGGAGAAAATGTGCTCATCAATTCATTGGTTATAAATGTGATATGAATGTTTAAACTTGTATGTCTGTGATTCTCATTATTATTACAATATGCATTATTCACTTTTACAGTGTGTAAGTTTTTCATCTTCATAACAGTGAAGATTTAGATTAATGACATCTGTTTGTATTTGAAATGTTTTTACTTGGTAATGAAATGCTGGTTTTGACCTTTTGTAATCAAAAATATTTTGAAACAGTCATTCTAAACTGTTTGAATGTTTATCTTTTAATTTCATTTTGGAAGTAATGATCATTAGACAAGTTAATAATATTCAGCAATTTCTTATGGTAAAACTTTAAAACCATGTTATATTGTTAAAAGGTCTAACGACTTTTCGCACATTGATATTTCAGATATGTTTTGACTTGTACAAATTACTATGGCAGCAGTTCTGATCTGTAAAAAGAATAGACACATCATGAGTAATGTACAGGTTTTTTGTTTTTATGTAGGTACATGTATATGTATATATTGTCATAGTTATGATTAAGTTTCACCATTGATAAATAGTTATGTATCTTGATTCATCTGTACCATGATATTGACGACATCCTCTGTAATCTGTCACCAGCATCAAGTGCTATGTTATGGTTTTGTTATGTTATGAAATGTTGTCCATGATAAGATATGTTTATACTGAAGTACCAGTATCAATCTCAGTTATTTGATGGAACTCCTTTTCCAAGGTTGAAGCAGTATGTTTTTAAAATTTTTAAACTTAAGATTTTGATTTACAAATCATGTATTGTTTATAAAACAAAGCAACTCAACTTGAGTTGTTCATGACTTCAGTGTAAACAAACAACTTTACATATTACGATATATTCTTGTTTAACTTTATTTGAATATTACAAAAACTCATAATGTGGACAAAAAAGTCTTTACAGATCAAAATTGTCACCTCATATACTTTCTCTTAAATGATCCAATAATAAAATTCTTAATTTTTTTACATTCTATTAAAAAGTTATAATATCAACACATAAACTTATTCCTTTTTCTGTTAATGTAAAAGGTGTTTTTACTGCTCACTATTAGGTCTTGATTTCTTTTTGTGTTGACAGTCTTTGTCACTGGTGAAATTATCCCATTTAACAGTGTACTGGTGTATGAAATATGTATGAGTAGTGTTCATACATTAAAATCTGCTGAAGAGAGTGGGGAAATATTGTATGAAGCCTTTGTTTGGAAGCACTCTCATTTGGACCATATCCTCAGTATACAATGGCAGCAGCCAGCTATACAACTTGTTATTGTATGGCTCATTTAGTGATGAGTTCAGGAAATGTAAGGCAGCCAAAAACATAATAAAAAATACTAAAGATGAGATGAACATAATTTGAATATCGATAAGGAACTTAGCTAGTTTAATGTATTATTTTATGCATTAAAGCTGCCCAGTTTAGTGTTGTAAATATATATATTGTGATAGGTCAATATGAATAGCTACAGTTTTATAAGTCTTTTAACAAAAATGTTCATATTTGATGATAAAAAAGATTTTTTTAAAATAAATTGGAAAAAACTAATAAATTTTAGCTGGTCTAGTTTATAAAGATTAAAAAAAAATTTTTCTAAGATTTTTAAGATAAAGTTTCTAAATATATATACAATATTGATTTTTATTGTAATGCTATATGAAATAGTAACTGATTTAATTTTTATTATGTAAAAAAGAACTTCTACTTTTTAATGTAATGTAGAAAAATATGTGTACCAAATTTACTTTTTTAACACAATATAAAAAGATCCTGTGCTATTTTGTATTTTGCAAACATACATCATGGTTTTAATTTTGAATAGGTTTGAATTTATTGTGCAAATACTAAAGTGAAACAGATTTTTTCTCTGTTTATTTATTAATGGACTTTGTTTACTTGTATTACTGCTTTCAGTTACATGTTCGTTTTGTGTATGTTTTTTCTGTCCTGCTCTTTCATGTCTTTCCTTAAAAAGTGCTCTTCCTCCTTCAGTGTCTTCGACTACAATAGTGCATTTTGATTGTTATAAGTGTTAACACTACATGCCTTTTTCTTCTAAATGTTAATTTAAGTTTATGTCTACAATGCGAAAAGTTATATTAAGGGTATTGGTATCTGAAAGTGGATTTAAGCCATGTATATTTTGCAGAAAGTGATACCAGTAAATGCTTTGAAATATATATGCAAGTTTATTTTGTGTACATAGAAATTTGATATGTATTTGATTATTTGGCATGTATTTGATCATGATATGTAGATTAAATAAGAAACACAAAAATGTACTGTAAACTTGTTTTCTGTTTATGTCCAGTTACAGTACTGTGAATATATTCTGCCTTATTGTTATGTCAAACACGGATCTGTTAGGACATCATGATGTGGTACTGAATAGCCAGATATGTATTGTATATACAATTCCTAAACATGAATCATAGCTAACATTGTTTTCTGCAACTACATATGTAATGGGCACAAAGAGGATTGTTGCTTTTGATGCCCTTACTAATAATAAAATTGGCAATCCTTAAATTACCAGCAGTACGACACTAATGAATTAGCTACAGACAAATTTTGCCATCCCAGTGAATTTCAAGTGGCTAGCATTTCTCTATACTTACATGTGAAATATGACTTTCAAAGCAAAGTTCTAAAAAGTTGAGATTTAGTTTATTGTGGTGTTTCGTTCTGTTAATGGTCAAGGCCATTTAAGGATGTGCCGGGTTTGGGTGTTGGAGGAAAGCTGGTGTTCATGGAGAAAAAACACTGACCTCCAGCCAGTGCCTCAACACTGCCCAATGTGATCGATTACAATAAGACAACCGATGCTTTGTCACCACTAATGGAGATTTAGGATATTTTATTCTGAGGAAAACAAGATGAGACAAGAAAAGAATTTCTAAAACGATAACCCCTTAGGCCTGCAAAAAGTTCGACAATTGAAAAAAATAACCTCTACAATGGTAGAGAATTTCTCAGCCCTTTGGTATTAAATTTATTTTTTTTCTTTTGCTTTGAAAAATTTTAGAATTGTGTAACTGAATTGTGCATAAATATTGTATGGCTGACACACAAATAGACATACCTTGTATGCAAGTATGTATAAGCTAGGACCTTTAAGAAAAGAAATTCACTTCCAAATTTCATCAACATAATTTATTAAATTCAAGCTATATGCAATTTAACAAGCATTCGAAAAAAAGAAGTGAGAGCAATATTGATCACAACCGTGGAAAGCTGCCAACACACAGGTTACAACCTTCCCATCAGGTATCGGTAGTATAGATATTTATAACCATGTCTACCATTGGTCTACACCAGTACAACATTGTGTTACAATAAAGCTTTCATCAGAAGGACAGACAGACTCCAATCTCCAGTTCAATACCTGTTGAATCTCCATCACAGAAAAACATCAATAATCAAATACATGTACATATGTACCACAAGGAAATATTTTGGAAAAGTTGGGTAATTCAAATATGGTTAGTATCAATACCAACAAAATACATGTATTTTCTACCTATTTATCTTTTCATCTTTAAATAAAGAACATGTAGGATTTATGAGAGTGATTTATTTTACCAGAACAAAATTCTATATTCTGAAGTTCATCAAAAATAATGGTGATATTTTTATTTCTACCAAACCTCAAATTCATATACTTTTGAAAATATCATTTACAGTTAGTACCAGATTACAATGAAAAAAACATGTAATATTCATTAATTTACACTTTCTAAAATATAGATATGTGTATTATTTAATTACATAAGACTAAAGATACATGTATGTGGTGGTACGTTATGGATACAATCACCAGATTATAGATTTAACACTATATTTACATCTTGTAATCTCTTTCAAAATATAAAAATATTACAGAACTCTTCAAATTATGTATAATTTCTTTTTATATAATATCATATGTCTTCAGATATTCTGCCTTAATTTTGTGTTTTGATATAAATAATTCAATGCTTATGACACAGTTTTTAATATCTTTTTAGAAAGAAAAAAATCAGAAACAGTGAGATGTAAAACAATGATAAGAATCGAGGACAACAATCTCTGACCAGACTGAGAGAAAGTATTTGAAAGAATTCCTTCACTTTATTGAATGTCATACAATCTACTTAACACAGATTTTGAAATTTTCTTTTGGCTTAAAAAAAAAACTGCCGAAAACTTTGACAGCAAAAACTTCAATGCTAGCAATAGGCGAACAGCTAGTGATTTCAATGACCTTGACCTAGTCATATGATAGGTAGATTTATTGACATGAGGCATTGTACAGTTAAAAGTTTGAAAGACACATGCATCTCAGCAGCATGATCATTAGGTAATCTAAACATGTGTCTCAATAAGGATGTAAACATTAAGTTCATTTCAATTTTGTAGCCAGTTTCACTATCAAATTTGCATATGATTTTTTCAACAAAAAAGAAGCTACCCACATAATATTCAACATTTATTCGTACCTTCACTTCACCAGTAATGACATCCAATGATCTCTTGTCCCAAGACCATTCTGATAAAACATGAAGTTTCTGGAAACCATCTATTGTGTGAAAATTACATCACATTAAAATGAATCACACAAGTAAATATATGTTCATGCTTCATCTAAAAGTCATATACAGCCAAAATCATATCCTTGGGTCCAACCTTCAAGGGAGACTATCCAAAATATCCGGGCTCCACAGGAATACCAGGCAGGTGTTAACTTAAAAGTTTGCCATTTTACGAATAGGTGACTGTCCACGAAAGAATAACAATAAAACTATCCACAGTTGCATCAGTAGGGTAACAATTTAACCAGTAACAAAACAACATAGGTAAGACGTGTGTAACTCAGGTCAAAGTTCATCACTGGTGGATCTGAAAACACCAAAAATACCATGTCAGTAATATTGAACGGCATATTACTATGATATTACAAAATAAGTGAATGATTTAAGATTTCAGCAATATCAACTTTGATTTTCAGTTTTAAAATGTCAGGTTTAAAATGACACAAAATACCAGATAGCCGATTCTTAAGATAAATATTTGGATCTCTAATTTTCAGTAAAAACAAGTGATGATTGCAGATTAAAATTTTATGATATAAAAATATAAGAGAATGCAATTTTCTATCATATTACTTTCTATGTCAATCGTTAAATGTATTGGCTGATATGCAAGTAACAAAGTCTAGCATACAAAATAATGTATTGTTCTCAGGCATATATAAATATATATAAATTACAGATCATACTACTGTGTCTGATTTCAGTGTTTTAGTAAACTTGTTGTAAAACATGCCACCTTTTTGAAACAATCCTACTTGTTCATCTACAACATTATTGGGAAGTACCTACATGCTTATTACTGGTCTTCTTACAGTGTATTTATCATAGATATTTATGTGTGTCATGCTATTTTATAGATCAGTTCCCTACAATCGCTTTATTATTACAAAGTATTCCTTAAAAAGCTCAAGCTATACAAAATTGTATTTAATCTGTTTTTTGCATCTACTGTTCTAAAGGACATTAGAAAAATATCATGACCAAAGCAAAATACACTGGCCACTTATTGCTGCAAAGGACTCAGAATTTTAGATACAGGTAAGGTACTGAGAATTACAAATACCAGAAACAGTATGTAATTTGTAAGAAGGCAGAACTCAGTAAATAGATGTTACAGGTAAGGTACTGAGAATTACAAATACCAGTAACAGTATGTAATTTGTAGGGAGGCAGAACTCAGTAAATAGAAGTTACAGGTAAGGTACTGAGAATTACAAATACCAGGAACAGTATGTAATTTGTAGGGAGGCAGAACTCAGTAAATAGATGTTACAGGTAAGGTACTGAGAATTACAAATACCAGAAACAGTATGTAATTTGTAGGGAGGCAGAACTGGGTAAATAGAAGTTACAGGTTAGGTACTGAGAATTACAAATACCAGTTACAGTATGTAATGTGTAGGGAGGCAGAACTGGGTAAATAGAAGTTACAGGTAAGGTACTGAGAATTACAAATACCAGTTACAGTATGTAATGTGTAGGGAGGCAGAACTGGGTAAATAGAAGTTACAGGTTAGGTACTGAGAATTACAAATACCGGTAATGGTATGTAATGTGTAGGGAGGCAGAACTGGGTAAATAGAAGTTACAGGTAAGGTACTGAGAATTACAATTACCGGTAATGGTATGTAATGTGTAGGGAGGCAGAACTGGGTAAATAGAAGTTACAGGTAAGGTACTGAGAATTACAAATACCAGTAACAGCATGTAATGTGTAGGGAGGCAGAACTGGGTAAATAGAAGTTACTGGTAAGGTACTGAGAATTACAAATACCAGTAACAGTATGTAATTTGTAGGGAGGCAGAACTATGTAAATAGAAGTTACAGGTAAGGTACTGAGAATTACAATTACCGGTAATGGTTTGTAATGTGTAGGGAGGCAGAACTGGGTAAATAGAAGTTACAGGTAAGGTACTGAGAATTACAAATACCGGTAATGGTTTGTAATGTGTAGGGAGGCAGAATTGGGTAAATAGAAGTTACAGGTAAGGTACTGAGAATTACAAATACCAGTTACAGTATGTAATGTGTAGGGAGGCAGAATTGGGTAAATAGAAGTTACTGGTAAGGTACTGAGAATTACAAATACCAGTAACAGTATGTAATTTGTAGGGAGGCAGAACTCAGTAAATAGAAGTTACAGGTAAGGTACTGAGAATTACAAATACCAGTAACAGTATGTAATTTGTAGGGAGGCAGAACTCAGTAAATAGAAGTTACAGGTAAGGTAATGAGAATTACAATTACTGGTTGGTAAATAGAAGTTACAGGTAAGGTACTGAGAAGAATTATGATTCACAGTACATAATGTGAAGGGAGTGTATAAAAAAGTTATGTCAGGTAAGGTACTGAACAGTATATTATGTGTACGGAAGCAGAACTCGGTTTATATTTAGGACAGGAAAGGACATATACTTAGGAACAGATGAAAGTATAGAGGTGTTTACCTTACAAATTTGGTTGCCACTGTAGACTGAGTTTATGTGGAAAAATGGGACATCGATGTAGAGTTTGCCATGATATGGACACAACAGTATCTGGATATGTTTTGTGACAACTCAGGACATCCAGTCATTAGCTTACTGTGGTAGGGATGCAGGAGTGTAGTTGTGATAAGGGAGAATACCCAAACAGATAATGGTAGGAAAATTTATAAACTGCGGGTAATGAAAGGTAGATTGTGTTAGTCTTGTTAAGGAGATGGGGTGTACCAAATCTCTTGAAGCTGAATTCAAATAACTTGAAGCCAAATTTAAATTACATAAGCATCAAGAGAAGTGGTTGACATCACCCCAGAAAGACATGCACCTCAGTGAGGTCAGTATGTTGTTATTTAGACCTTGGCCACTGCTTCTCTTTGCTGGTCAGTGGTACATAGATCACGCCCATCAGATTCTGTTTGTGGACTGTGCCATCAGCCATCTTGTCTATCTGCTGTAGTTGCTGGTGGTGCTCTCCTACAGGAATGATGAGGCGACCACCAGGCTTTAGCTGGTCTATCAGCTGTAGGGAGAGACGATGTGTTCACATACTTGAATAGATGTCAATCAGAAATACATTTATTCATGTAAAATAAAACTTTCCAAAATCAGAAGTATCTTTTTATATTGTAAATTAAATTTAGATCACCCCAGTATACGTCCCTGATCACCCTCATATCTTCAGAACATAATATCATTATCATCAATACAATAGCATGATGCCCTTTGCACAAATCTTCCATAAAACTCTTCAAGATTTTTTTAGGATTTGCCAGATCATTTGAAATTTCATCACATTCAGAAAACATTTTATTGGTTATAACAATGTAAGATGGTTGATGAGGGTTACATTAGGCAAAAATACAAAAAAGACATATTGAGGTTATCATCATAACAACAAACTGGATATCACACACCAGTGCATGTTATATTGCCTCCATTCATACTTCCACTTACTGCCTGGGGTAGTTTGGGGGCTGCTGCCCCTACATGGATTGCATCAAAAGGACCATCCTGAGTGTAACCTTGGCGACCATCCCCAGTAACTAGCTTCATCTGTCCAGTCTCCAGCAACTGACCAATGGCAGGGTCTTTATTTACATTGTCCACAGACATACTAACCAGTTGCTCCATGTGGTCAATTCCTACAGCCATTCCAGATTTACCAACCATCAGAGCCATGCAAGCTGTCAGGTAGCCACTTCCTGACCCTACATCCAATGCCCTTGACCCCTCCTTCAAATGGTCTGACAGCAGTTCTAGGGCATGTGCATGCTGTAATTGTAAATAAAGTATCTTTTTATATCTGAAATAACTATGTTCTTCACATAAAAAATCTTTAATGTTCTATCTAGCTGTTTACAAATGATATATTTTCATTTTTCAGATTCATACTTGGTAAAGAATTATACTGAACTGTCTTTTTTCTAAAAATGTATAGCTGTCAAATTTAGCTAAGTGAATCATAATCCTTTCAGTGACAGGCATGATCATTGTTCTCCGTCTTAACCAGACTTTATTGGCCCCATGAAAACTTGAGTGTGAAAAAATCAGACTGTAGGGTCAAATTAAACTCAAAAACAGACTGAATGGAAGTAAATAATGATGTAACAACACACATTTTAATTGCCTTGGCATACTGGTTCTTCACTGCATAAATTTCCACCAATATTGAAGTCACGGTTGGACAGACCTTTTAATTTCTGTAAAGTTTCCAGAAAATTGATTGATAACCGATAATTTCTGTAAAGTTTCCAGAAAATCGATTGATAACTGATCTGTCGATTTTACCTATCTGAGTATCTTAATTGCTGTTACCATAAATGAAAACCAAATCACTGAAGCTAAGGTAGATTTACCATGTGAGGGGCGCTGATGGTGACAGAGTAGCCAATACTTTGTGGAGAGTCAGCGTAGGCGTACAAAGGATTCTTCACATAGTTCTTCCTGTCTACCTGTAGCATGGCCTGTACTACTCTGTCTGACTTCAAAATACCATTCACTGGGGACAAAAACACAAAATATCATTTACTGGGGACAGAAATACAAAATAATATTCACTGGAGACAGAAACACAAAATACCATTCAACCAGGAAAGAAATACAAAATATCATTTACTGAAGACAGAAACATTGGGTATCAACATTTTACATCTCAAAGTCATGTTAACTACTGCTACCTTGGTGATATGTTGTCATCTGGAGGTGGATGTGCACTTGCTGTAACAACAAGATGCAAATCAGCATGGAAATAGTTTATAGAGCTGCTTCCAATCTTAACAAGCAAACATCTGCCTATCACAACAAGAAGTCTCCTCTACTCAACCTACATTAGACCTGTGTTGCTGTATGGCTCTGAAACATGGGCAGTAACAGCTGCTACTCTTAGCAGGTTTCGATGCAATGATAGAACCATGATAAGATGGATCTGCCTTGTCAAACTGGAAGATGATGTTCCCATAGAATCTCTTCTTGCTCAGCTAGACATCAAAGATATCTCAGAAATTCTTCGGACTAGCAGGTTGAGACGGTTTGGCCAGTAGAATGCAGTAAAGGATGGATGTCAAGGATCCGTACCCTAAATGTCACTTGTCATTGGACCTCGGGTAGATCAAAACTGACCTGGGATGACCTAGTGAAATGGGATTGTACATCCTGAGGAATGGGTGACACTATTCCACCGAACATGGAGCGGGAGACTTCGTTCTCGATTGGACAGCCAGGCCTCACCCTTGGATAAGGATTAATCAAAGGCCTGGATAATCTAAACTGCCTGATGGCCTGGTTGAATACATCTCCACTTGAAATTTGTCAGGTGAATAAGATTCAGTCTCTCCTTCTTCATTACAATATTCATCCAGCAATGATCACATGTCTGAGAATAATCCCACCCATGTCTATTGATATTCAATAATATTGCTCTGTAATAAGCCAACCTCCAGACTATGAGTAAGAGGTAATGTGTTGGGTTCCTTGTGGTCCTGTAAAAAGAAATGTGTTGATTCCAAGTGCTCTTGTAAAAAGAAAGGTGTAGGTTCTCTTGGGTCCTGTAATAAAAACATGTTGGTTCCCTGGAGTCTTGTAAAATGAAATATGTTGGCTCCAAAGGGTCCTGGAAGAAGAAATGTGTTGGTTCCCTGGACTTATTCCAAGGTACAAGTGGAAGTATTAAAATACAAATCCAGTATATACATTACATATCATATTCTGAATTAAATAAAACAAAGAGGTCTATAGGGCCTGTATCACTCACCTGCTTTAGTTTGCTGAAAGAGATTAATTTCAAACAAATGAAAAGTAATTAAAACACTTGTACTTCACCCAAGGATGCTTCAGATCAAATCTTGACAAAATAGAATCATTTCAACAGATTTTAAAGGATTTTCTCCATTTCCAGAATTTGGCTCCACCCCAGGGGGTCAAAACCAAATTTTCATTCAAAATTGATCTCCTTCTCAAAAGCATGTCTCACATCAAAATTGGGACAGAATCTAGATATTCACACATAAGAAGAAAGATTTTAAAGAATGAACGGCATTTCCCATATTGGCACTCTCTCTCCTGCTGAAGGGAGCTGAGACCCTCCATTTATACAAAATTGGTTCGTCTTTCCCAAGGATGCTTCAGACCAAATTTGATTAAAATCCACTTATTTGTTCATGACTAGTACTGATTTATAGGAAAGGTTTGATGCTGTGGTATCCCTATAGCTCACATTGGCCCTTGGGGTGTGGTAGACTTCACCTTCTAACTGGATATCTTTTATAATTATTGAATGATATCTAGTCACACTTTACTAACACTTCAGTGTACCACCCAATCAAATGTATGTTCTGCCATCCCAAGTTTACAACCCAATCATACTTAAGTAATACTTACATCTTAAGTTTTCCACAAGGTTGGCATTGGTGTTACCACTGGATCGCCAAGCCATACTGGCCACAATTTGCCGTGACACAAGTCCCACAAATAAACACAAGTTACGAAAGCTCTTAGAAACCAGTCTCTTAAAAACCATTACACTCTGAACAGAGTTCAGATAGCAGAGGTTGTAGTCATCAAGGTTAAAAACCAGGTCCACACGAAATATGCTGGTCACTTTTTAAG
Source organism: Ylistrum balloti (assembly GCF_031769215.1). Taxonomy (NCBI): domain Eukaryota; kingdom Metazoa; phylum Mollusca; class Bivalvia; order Pectinida; family Pectinidae; genus Ylistrum; species Ylistrum balloti. The sequence continues at coordinate 2,122,954 of NW_026782484.1, forward strand.
TGGGGGAGACAGCTGGTAAGTCCATCACAGGCTGAAAACAGTACATACATCTATAACAAGTACAATAAATTTATGTGATACATGTACCTGTATGAAAAAAATGATGCACAGTTCAGCATGTAAACTACACCATACAGTAATGCCAGTTGAAATATAATTATGAAATACAATTATAATTTCTATGTAAAATATATACTATATGTGGTTTTAAAATATACAGGTTACATGAAAATTTAGAAAGCAGCTTGTAAATTCCAACTTCACAAATTCATTGAAGTCTTTTGAAAGTGTATTGCTTGCAAATCAACAGACATCCCGGTCAAAGACTTTAAGCAAGGCATTATTTATATTATTCTCCATCTTCTAATTCATCAACTGTCAGAAAAGACATACAGTATTTCTTCATACAACATACAACTGTGCTATAGGGTGAACCATCAAATGCTGTTTAGCTCCTATAACAAAGCAGAGGCTTTCAGTCGCATATAACCTACATTGGAGTGGTCAACAGTATAAAAATCTATAAAATCTAATGAGAAAATGCCTTGTTCTTGTGTGGGCTCAAACTAGCCAATTTCAGCTCCCCATACAAATATCCTACCACTTGGTTAAGGGAAGTTCCCACTAATGGAGACTAGTAAAGTGACCTGCACTCTCTACTTCTACACATATACAAAGTGAAAACCATCAAAGAGTGCCAACTTAAGATCTATGATCATTTTGACTCAAACAAAGTGTTATGACTTCTAAAATGTGTACTCTGTCAACTACAAAAAAAACAACTGTATTTCACAAGCCAGAACTTCTTTGAAAGTCTACCTAAAAATGGACACTTACATGTTGAGTATGAGATGCCTGCGAAAATAAGAATATCAAAAACTTTACCACTAGTATCATAAGTAAACATATAAAAGCAACAAAAGGTTCTAATTCTACCTTGTCATCAATCAATAGACAACAAAATTTCCTGTAATTCTTCAAGTTATTGATCTTTGTCTGTACTATTTGTTTATAGCGGAGAGAAATTTCCAGGATTGGTAAGTTTAGTGAACAGCTAGTGCCATTCTGAGGAAGGGTCACCTTGTAATAGAGAACAGCTAACTCGGGGGCCTGCCATGTTATCCAGCGAAACTGGTGTTAAGTTTGTGGTGCAAGAACATAACCAGCAGCACAGAACATCCCTTAGTCTCATCTAACTGAGAACTGTCCTGGCTTGAGATCATCAATCCATGCACCCCAGATCTTGAGCTCAGGTTGCAAAGTCTGATGCTCTACAAACTGAGCTTGTCTGTAGCCCAATGCAGCAGCATGCTTGATATTCATGTCAACACTGCAAAATGTTCTTCTCAGTGCTGGGAATTGCTGACAAAATCTTATCTACGTAGGTATAATGTATATTATATACACATTATATAATACACGAATACATTTTTCATGTACAGCTGCAGTGCCAGTCTCCAGATCCACTTGATCTGACAGCCTGCTCCCACTAATCGAACAGCTAAAAGCTACACGATATTAAAAGTAATTCGGTCATTAACTAGTTGTAAGAATAAAATCTACATGGAACATGTCTTGTTAATCTATTGATACAGCAACCGTGTACATGGACAACGTCGAAATCCAACGATGTTCAGCGTTTGAGTGTTCGAAATCAAAAAAGTTGTGTGTGGTTTAGGCATATGCTCTCATATTTGAACATAAGCAGCGTTTAAACTAGATGTCTGTCGACAGGAAACAATAAAGAGATTAATATGCTCTGATTATGATCGTGCTGTTACCATACATTACCAATATAACAGCAAAATTGCATCAATTTCTGCTACTGCGCTTCCAGACAACACACGTACCTTACGACCAAATCAGAGAGATACCGAAAGTAATTTGAGAAGGCGCATTCGGTTAGAGTTCATTGCTATGATCGAGTTGTTTCCCATCTCACTGTTATAGGGTAGGCCAAACTACTCGTCATCTTTGATAGAAAAATTAACGTGGATTCCACACAATAAAATTAGAAAAGAACGATGCAAAAATGCACTTAACACATTAACAAACGTCTCCGGAAATAATTTAGGTACAAACAAACTAACAATATTGACTCTATGTACGGCACTCATTAGATTAAAAATAACTATGGCCGTCAGGTTTACTATGCAGCTTTTGGCACTAAAAATGTTCGACATAATTTAACATAAAGCATTAAAACAGCACTAGGTGTTTTAAAGAGCACAGCGTCAATAAACATTTACGCCGAATCCGATAAATTGCCATGGAAATTAAAGAGGAGAAAGGTCATACTTCAATATTGAAACCAGAATACAAACAATAGGACCCGCCGGATTTCCCGCCAAATGAAAATGGTTTCAGAAGTCAAATACACTAAATACAGAGACAAACTACAACAATATGCCAAACCGCCATCTAATTTTGTATCAAATCAACTTCTTATAGAACACAATTTAGACAAGTTAAAACTGAAAACATTTTTCCAATTCTAACTCTGCTCTGGAAATTGGACACTCCCAACATTCGTTCAGAAATTTGTGACAAAACCAACAACAAGGAAAATTCAGCAGAAACTAGGGCAAAAGTACTATCAATAATTTGCGAGAAATGTAACAATCATAGCAAATATTATACTGACGGGTCCAAAAAAAATCACAAACGGATAGAGAGGGTTTGGTATTTATTCCGGAGAAAACAACATCGCATTATCACTCAGACTGACCGATAAGTGCTTCGTTTATACCAGTGAAATAATTGCTATAGAATTAGCACTTAGACTTATAAACAGCCAAATAAGAATTTTTCTTCATTACAAATAATGCAGACTAGAAAAAGCGAAAGAACTAATGTAATTAACTCCATATTGAATCTAATTAAAAACTTAACACGACGGGGAATTTGGTAATTTTTGAGTAAGTACCATCACAATTCAATATACATTGAAATGAGAAAAGCTGATGATCTAGAAGGAAAAAAACTGTTCAGAAAAACACATTAGAATGTAAGGTAAAATTATCTAAGACAGAAGTGTATTATATTTTCAATCAACAAATCAATAATAAATGGTCAGAAACATGGAAAAAATTGGAAAGATCAAACAACGTAAGGGAAATTATAGATAAACCTAATACTAAATCAAAAGCTTTAGGACGAAATAAATTAGAAGACATTATCATTACAAGACTGAGATTAGGAAACACGAAATCAAAAAGTAACATCAGTTAAATGGTTAAAGATATCTCACCAGACTGTACGCATTGTAAAACAGGAGAGACAATAATCTCATTTTTCTATATTGCAAAAAAATCGATCAAGAAAGAAAAGATCTCATTGCCGAATTCAAAAGAATAAAAATCCATCAACCAGGTTTTGATGTCACTTGAAAATGAAAGACTGCTCGTCGAATTCGTATGAAAACTTAACTTCTCAGACGAAGTATAAACGGTTTAAAAAGACCGGTCGAAGGGAGACAACTCCCAAACATCAGAAACCTACACAACACTATACAACGGGTATGATCACCATTACCCAGGGAGACTACACCAGAGAGAATTACTACTGATCCTCTCATACATTGGTGCATAATGACACCTTATGAGGTATGTGGTGTCTTCCTCTGTGCTACCATTCACATTTGTAAAACAATACAAAAATGTACTTATTAATTAAAACAACACACACAAGTAAACACGCCCTTTTAAGTATTTGTTAAAACAAAGGACTAAAAGGAAGAAAATACACAAACAAACTTCACATTTAAGACCCTACGTCCAGTGTAGATTAAACATAAAAGAAACCTCGGGGTACAACGGTCAAGGACTGGTTTGCAGTAGGATTCGGGTCTTCTACCCTGGCTGGTAGCATATGGAACTCGGTTCGGCAGGGCAATAGGGTAAACAGTTCTCGATAATTATTATACTGATCTTATTATTCAATACTGACTATAGGGTCTCAAACTCGAAATCTAAAATCTCACACAGTTATACTCAACACACTACCATACATACGATACAACACAACACGAAAACATACAAACCAAATAAACACTATACAAGACCCGCCCTCCCGACGTGAAAATAGACCGACTCTACCAACTGAGCCAAAGAACCATGCTCCGTCAATTGAGAGATAGAGGCCGTATTTAACACTATATATACAAGATACATCGACCCGTTTCTGCAATTACAATTATCATACAAAAAAGGAAAATATTCTTCAGAGGTTTTCACCATAAAATTGTAATACACATTTATATACAAGTTTTAAAAATGGTTTACACAATGCGTATTTAAAGGATTGAATGTTAGCTCAAAGGTACTGAATGCTGTCTTTCACATGTCAACTCCCTTACCTAAGTATCATTTTGTCTATATAAGTTTTTTCCGTAGCTCATGAAATATGTAGCATTCAGTAGAATTTCAAAAGAAAAAATCAATTGTATCTTTCGACATGTTTTCAATATCAAAAATCTATTGCTAGGTATGTACATATGTATAGTCATGTCAGTGTCAAATAGTACTTACACTGTTGTTGACAAACACGTAACGTCTTAATGAAGAGTGTAGATGTTAAACAGTCGTGTCTTTTCTAAAAGGAAAATGTGACACATACTCGTCTTTGGCTAAAAATATATATGTGAGTGTGGGCTGCTGTCAACGTCACATCCTGTTAAATGTATCATCAATGTGGACTGTTGCTATTGACTTGGTCCTTTTCAGATCCACCTAACGTATGGATTCCTTGTCAACGATTCGGTACACTACAGATATTCTACCAGCGCAGAAAGAATTGCTGTCAAAGTCTGCCTTTTTCAAATATCAGGGCGGACTACAGCCTATAAGCCATTCCTTGTCAGTTCTACCAACAGTTTGGACAGCTGCCAACGATCTAATCCTTGTCAGATCTACCAACAGTTTGGGCTGCTTGCCAAGGATCATATCAGCTCTACCAACAGTTTGGACAGGTGCCAATGAGCCATTCCTTATCAGCTCTACCAACAGTTTGGACAGCTGCCAATGAGCCATTCCTTGCCAGATCTACCAACAGTTTGGACAGCTGCTGATGAGCCATTCCTTGCCAGATCTACCAACAGTTTGGACTGCTGCCAATGAGTCATTGTCAGATCTACCAACAGTTTGGACAACTGCTAAGGAACCATTCAAGGAGCCATTCCATGTCAGATCTACCAACAGTTTGGACAACTGCTAAGGAGTCATTCCTTGTCAGATCCACTAACAGGTTGGACTGCTACCAATGAGCCATTCCTTGTCAGATCTACCAACCATATCGACGGCTTCAGTGACACGACCCTCTTCAGATATATCAACATTGCGGACAGCTGCAAGTGACAGAAACCTGCTCAGATCTAAAAATAGTGTAAACTGCTGTCAATGACTTTGTCTTTGTCAAAACTGCCAACAGCATGAACTGCTGTCAATGATTCGGGCCTTGTCAGATCTACCAACTAACACTAACCCTTATTTTACAACAATTGCGAGAAAAGCAAGAAAATACCAAAATGTCAACATAATCCTAATCTACACTCAAATTCAATAAAACTAGGGCAAAATATTAACAAAAGAAAGTTTTATCCGCAGACCCCTGAAAAAAGTACAAGGATAATAAAACCAAGTGTTCCGGAAGAGTAAGCGAAACAAGGTTTTCCAGCTTACATTAATCACTATTGTTAGCGCGGATGGAAGCGCGCGAAGAGTCTTACTGTAGAAGGAAACCGGAATAATCGGGGAAAATCCGCGTGGTCAGGCGGGTGACCCTCATACCTCGGTGAAAAGCGAATACGTTTCCACTGCTCCATCCGATCAATAATGTTACTTGCTTACTTCTGAATTTCTCTTTCTAAGAGGAAGATCTGGTCTAGGTAAAGTATGAGACTAAACGACACATCAGTTGTTTCTATGAAATCGGCGAGATTTGTTTGTTTGTTGAACGACATTCAACAGCTATGTACAATAAATCTATGCTATATCTATACTTGGTCATAAGTCAAGGACCACCCTTATCTTAGACTGAACTTTATTTTATTCGCTCTTTTAAAAAAATATTTAATGACAACTTAACAGGATGTATAGGAAATCATTTTAGGCATCTAACGGAATCACACAGTTAAAAGGAAAAAGGTTTCAAAACAGGAAGTGTTGTATCATTTTAAAAAGACATGCGCAAATACGTATTCTTAAAGTCTAGAAAAAATAGACTTGAACTGTCTTATGATAATATATACGAAACGAAATCACCAAAACATGTTACTCGACCAAGAAGATTAAATAATCAACGAGTTCTATTGGGTATAAAAATGTCAAGATCGGGTATAATCACCACGTTTCTGGTACAGTTATTGTGCTTGTCGTCTCATATCATTGACCAGACGCCAAGGAATACTCTGCCATTCCTGAATCAATGCAGTCCGTAATTTTCCAATTGTTTGGCATTTTAGATCCCGTACATTGACGTCTTATCTGAGATTTTCCCATACATGTTCAAAAAGGTTCATGTCTGGTGACATTGCAGGCCATGGGAACGTCTCTTTCACCGTTTGTTGAAGATAGTCTTACACTAGGCGAGTTCTGTGGATGGGCACAAAATGAGAAAAACCTTCTTATTCTGAATATGTTTCTTGATGAATACGTTTTAATTGCTGTCATGTAACTTGTTATAGAAATGTTATGGAGAAGTGGATTTTACATTGGAATAACTTGTGATCGATCCTTTTTGTTTAATGACAAATCAAATCAATTTAAATCAACCAAAAAACATTTGGTAAGGAGAATGGCGTGATGCATACTATAATGTCACGCAATCCATGTAGACGTCACCTAACGTATAGTTTTATCTCCGGAAACTCCCGGATAAAGAAATTCAAGCATCCACTTTAGTCCGTTTCCGGGAGTATGTGAGGCTGTATTCCAGATTGGATCATGATGAAATAGTTTATCTGATTTCTAATATTGTTGCTGATACCGGTAATTGCTTGTCTAAGTAGTTTGTACCTGTTTACACCGCTCGGCGTACCCGCACCACACGTATCTGAAGTTTCCCGGAATCAGACAGTTTGATTACCTTATCGTCGTCTGACATCAAACCCTTCTGGTTATTACAGATGGTCCGTGGGAAATATGTACGTGTCAGCGCAAATCAACCGTTAACAATGCCCCTGCTTTTCTATGTGATTTCAACAGTTTCCTTCTCTCAAGTCAAATGTTTACACGGTCTACTGAATTAATCCAGTTCGTATTCGTAAACAAATACATATATATAGTTTAGATAAGAGAAAGCGAATCTCACATATATATATAAAACCAAACATTAGCAAGACAACAATATATAGAGTTAAAGCAGACGCTCATTAACAGAGGTCATTATTTGCTAGTATGGTCATATTGAAAGCATCAGACGGCTGCTGACCACTGAAACGTTAAACTTCCTTATTGAGAGGCCGAGTATTTCTCAGTATTGGCGGTTTAATGACACAGACATGGAAACAGTATTGTCCTTGGTATCGACCAGATTTGAATGGACGTCAATGTTTCGTTTTACATTTTAACTCTTTTGTATCATTTCCAAGCCATCAGATCGAACTTTTACGTTCCTTCATATATCAGTTTACATGTCCGTGTCAAATATATAAGTATTTACTTCTATACAATTTCACATGTCCGTGTCAGATATATAAATATTTACCTCTATATAATATCACATGTCCGTGTCAGATATATAAATATTTACCTCTATATAATATCACATGTCCGTGTCAGATATATAAGTATTTACCTCTATATAATATCACATGTCCGTGTCAGATATATAAATATTTACCTCTATATAATATCACATGTCCGTGTCAGATATATAAGTATTTACCTCTATATAATATCACATGTCCGTGTCAGATATATAAATATTTACCTCTATATAATATCACATGTCCGTGTCAGATATATAAGTATTTACCTCTATATAATATCACATGTCCGTGTCAGATATATAAATATTTACCTCTATATAATATCACATGTCCGTGTCAGATATATAAGTATTTACCTCTATATAATATCACATGTCCGTGTCAGATATATAAATATTTACCTCTATATAATATCACATGTCCGTGTCAGATATATAAATATTTACCTCTATATAATATCACATGTCCGTGTCAGATATATAAGTATTTACCTCTATATATCATACTCCCTTCTGTCACACGGTATCGTTTGTTATTCTGATCGTTTCTTTAGCATAGTAGTTTTGTACATCAAATAATAAACACCTTTTACATTGTAATTCTAATTTGATGAATGTCTTGTCTTCAAATAACAAGAAATCTTAACTTATTTGGAAATCATGGACACGGCAGACTACATCACTCGCTTTACCAAATTAATAACTCGCCATTATTATTTTGCCATTGGGAAATCAAATATTTCTTTGATCTATAAAAAGTTATAATTTTTCGATTGACCAAGATTTACATCTCTTGTGTCGTCGATTGAAAAATAAAATGCTTACCATTCCGGAACATCAAACGATAGCCGTATAAAGGTTTATACATTGCCTTTACTGCGTCATTTTTGTTGTTGTTTTCAAAGACGCTGATATGTCTTTGTTTCGACCGATCCTGAACTCTCTAACGTACTTTCTAGATCACTGACAAGTCCTAGAAGACTATACCTGTCTTTTTAAAATACAGCTACGTGTCTTTTGTAAACCTTTGTAGAAGTTGTACATGTTTGTATTACTTGTTGTTATTATATAGAACAGTGACCAGTAAAACACACAACGTGAGCTTCAACTTGCCTGAACCTTGTTAGATGAAACAAAAAGAATACAGTTCCTGTGAAAGGTTACCTGGTACACTGGATCTTCGTTATATCTTTTATTTTACTTTGAATTATCCGAATGACTACGATAGACGTGTAACTAATTACAATTTTGTACCAATACATACAAAAAAATTTCTCTGGTTTCAGAGTGTTCAGTAAGATATCATCATCATCATCATCATCATAATAGTTGTAAGGGTATGTCTGGTCAGCTTTAGTGAATGCCTGGACACAAGGGAGGCTTGTTAGATAGAGAGTATATACTACTATATCATGCTGTTTTGGAGTATTTACAAATGTTTGCGCTCGTTTCTATTATACAATTATCTATGATATCATATGTTATGTAATCAGTCAGAAAGATAAAGAAAGGGATGGTCTGGGTTACTTGTTGGAGGGGTATACACTGTTGTTGGTCAATCTACACTTGTTTACATAATTTGTTACTGTTTAAAAACGTCTCCCCTAATTTGAACCTGTTTTTCTACCTCTCTCTAGATACTAGTGGAGGTCCATATTAAGAAATGTAGAATCTTCCCACTAAATTGGACCTGGTGCAGAACTTTTTCTCTCGTCATATCATCTTGTTGAGTTCCTATTGCCCGTTTCAACGTGACGTGAGATTGTTATATACAGGGAAATAGTTTTATATAAATAATATGTGCCGAACCTGCTTTTTATGTCCATAAAACTATTTTTAATCTTATGTTCCTAAAACTGTAAACCAGTGCTGTTGCGAGGTGACTAATTGTGGGACGCTCCCTGCAGGTCTAGAGCGGTGTATCTGATGTCTTCTGTTAATGGGACATTTGAGAGCCTAAACTTATTTCTGCTGCATTCTATTATTACATGATCGTAGGATTTAAAGGTGGGCCCACTGTAGAGCTTGGGATTTCCTTTCTTGTCTTCTAAAACGACACAGAAGAAACCAAACAGATTTGCTGTCCCTTTTACAACACTTGGATTCTTCACCTTTTCCTTTCTTTCCTGTCTGCTTTTTCATTCTGTTTTTTTCAACTCTTGGTATCCGTATGAACACAAGGCATCAAATGATCCTGACTGCTGCAAATACGTTCACTTCCATGAAATAAAATAAACTTTGAAAACAATGATTTTTGCAAGTCATTCATATTTGTCATTTTCTGTCCATACTCTTTTCGATTCCAGTAGTCGTGACATCGGCGGCAATAAAACGCTTTATTATCGAGGTTGTTATAACTGTGTCAAACGTGTCGCTGATAACAGTTATCACAGGAGGGAAACCTGCTATAATTCAATCTATGGCTTTAGACTGTAATCATCATCCACTTTTCACACATAATTGCCATATTTTTTGCACTGCACCTGATGTAATACACCACCATGGAGGTAATATCATCGGTCACGTGTCGCTGTATCAAACCAGGAGCTCCAGGACACAAACACACCGGTATACCAGTAACCTGTTGTGGGTAATCATTAATCACGATCAATACTTTTAACAGTCTCCGTCAAGATGTCAAAATGTATCATGTTGGTGAGTAAAAATTGATAGGTTTGTGAGTCCGGTTGCACAAGTTGCTTTATCAAAACTTCGGGAATTCTATTGTTCCATGTTTCTTAAGCCAAAATAGCCGATTAAAATCTCATTTGAGTGAGTTAGTTGCTTTCCTAAACTGTCGCAAAAAATGTCGATATTTAGGACACTTTGTCATCATTTGCGAAAACGTAACGTTTTATCAGCAATGACATTTCTCAAGTTATCTTACCGGTAATCGTAACGATGGCTATTTACACAAATTATCTTACAGGTAACCGTATCTTACCGGTAACCGTAACAATGGCTATCTACACAAGTCATCTTACAGGTAACCGTATCTTACCGGTAACCGCAACAATGGCTATCTACACAAGTTATCTGACCAGTGACCGTAACAATGGATAACTACACAAGTTATCTGACCAGTGACCGTAACAATGGATAACTACACAAGTTATCTTACAGGTAACCGGTAACCGTAACAATGGCTATCTACACAAGTTATCTTACCGGTAGCCGTAACAATGGCTATCTACACAAGTTATCTTACAGGTAACCGGTAACCGTAACAATGGCTATCTACACAAGTTATCTTACCGGTAACCGTAACAATGGCTATCTACACAAGTTATCTTACAGGTAACCGGTAACTGTAACAATGGCTGTCTACATAAGTTATCTTACTGGTAACCGGTAACCGTAACAATGGCTGTCTTCACAAGTTATCTTAGCGGTAACCGTAACACTGGCTATCTACACAAGTTATCTTACCGGTAACCGTAACAATGGCTATCTACACAAGTTATCTTACCGGTAACCGTAACAATGGCTATACACATAAGTTATCTTACCGTAACCGTAACAATGGCTATCTACACAAGTTATCTTACAGGTAACCGTAACAATGGTTATATACACAAGTCATCTTACTGGTATCCGTAACAATGGCTATCTACACAAGTTATCTTACCGGTAACCGTAACAATGGCTATCTACACAAGTTATCTTACCGGTAACCGTAACAATGGTTATATACACAAGTCATCTTACTGGTATCCGTAACAATGGCTATCTACACAAGTTATCTTACCGGTAACCGTAACAATGGCTATCTACACAAGTTATCTTACAGGTAACCGGTAACCGTAACAATGGCTGTCTACATAAGTTATATTACTGGTAACCGGTAACCGTAACAATGGCTGTCTACACAAGTTATCTTAGCGGTAACCGTAACAATGGCTATCTACACAAGTTATCTTACCGGTAACCGTAACAATGGCTATCTACACAAGTTATCTTACAGGTAACCGTAACAATGGCTATATACATAAGTTATCTTACCGGTAACCGTAACAATGGCTATCTACACAAGTTATCTTACCGGTAACCGTAACAATGGTTATATACACAAGTCATCTTACTGGTATCCGTAACAATGGCTATCTACACAAGTTATCTGACCGGTAACCGTAATAATGGCTATCTACACAAGTTATCTTACCGGTAACCGTAACAATGGCTGTCTACATAAGCTATCTTACCGGTATTCGTAACAATGGCTATCTGCACAAGTTATCTTACCGGTAACTGTAACAATGGCTATCTACACAAGTTATCTTACCGGTAACTGTAACAATGGCTATCTACACAAGTTATCTTACCGGTAACTGTAACAATGGCTATCTACACAAGTTATCTGACCGGTGACCGTAACAATGGCTATCTACACAAGTTATCTTACCGGTGACCGTAACAATGGCTATCTACACAAGTTATCTTACAGGTAACCGGTAACCGTAACAATGGCTATCTACACAAGTTATCTGACTGGTAACCGTTACAATGGCTATTTACACGAGTTATCTTACCGGTGACCGTAACAATGGCTAACTACACAAGTTATCTTACAGGTAACCGGTAACCGTAACAATAGCTGTCTACATAAGTTATCTTACTGGTAACCGGTAACCGTAACAATGGCTGTCTACACAAGTTATCTTACCGGTAACCGTAACAATGGCTATCTACACAAGTTATCTTACCGGTAACTGTAACAATGGCTATCTACACAAGTTATCTAACTGATAACTGTAACAATGGCTATCTGCACAAGGTATCTTACCGGTAACCGTAACAATGGCTATCTGCACAAGTTATCTTACCGGTAACCGTAACAATGGCTATCTGCACAAGTTATCTTACCGGTAACTGTAACAATGGCTATCTACACAAGTTATCTTACAGGTAATCGGTAACCGTTTCAATGGCTATCTACAAAGGTTATCTTACCGGTAACCGTAACAAATTATGTTACCGGTAGCGTGGCAAACACATCTTCACAGTGGTGGTCGAGTGGCGGTTGGCGCATTGGTACGCAATCACCTTTCACTTTGCCGTCCGGGGTTCGATTCCCGGAAAGGACGTTAAAAGGGAAGGGTTACCTAAACGACCACACGGGCTTTCTCCGGGTACTCCGGTTACCTCTTACCGTATCGTAACAGTCACCTCTACACAAGCTAGCTTACAGGTATCGTAACAGTCACATCTACACAAGCTAGCTTACCGGTATCGTCACATCTACACAAGCTAGCTTACCGGTATCGTAACAGTCACATCTACACAAGCTAGCTTACAGGTATCGTAACAGTCACATCTACACAAGCCAGCTTACCGTATCGTAACAGTCACATCTACACAAGCTAGCTTACCGGTATCATAACAGTCACTTCTACACAAGCTAGCTTAACGGTATTGTAAATGCCCTACCTTACACGAGCAAGTCTATCGCTATTGTATAAATCCTGTACTCGTAATCCGACAATCTATAATTACAATTTACTAATTGATGACAGAATTCGGATTCATCATTTTGTTCTGTTTTCACATTGTCGCTTTCGCTTTGGGGACGTTAAACCCCAGACAAACACGACACTTTTGGTGTAGTAATTTATTTGTAATATAGTAACTTCCCGTTATCATGTAGACATATCGGATATCATATTTCATTAATTTCACTTCGTCACTGGAATACAATATCAGCGTATGTATTCCACTGTTACAGGGATACAGTATCAGTACATGTATTCCACTGTTACAGGGATACAGTATCAGTGTATGTATTCCAATGTTACAGGGATACAGTACCAGTACATGTATTCCACTGTTACAGGGATACAGTATCAGCGTATGTATTCCAATGTTACAGGGATACAGTATCAGTACATGTATTCCACTGTTACAGGGTTACAGAATCAGTACATGTATTCCACTGTTACAGGGTTACAGTATCAGTACATGTATTCCACTGTTACAGGGATACAGTATTAGTACATGTATTCCACTATTACAGGGATACAGTATCAGTACATGTATTCCACTGTTACAGGGTTACAGTATCAGTACATGTATTCCAATGTTACAGGGATACAGTACCAGTACATGTATTCCACTGTTACAGGGATACAGTATCAGCGTATGTATTCCAATGTTACAGGGATACAGTATCAGTACATGTATTCCACTGTTACAGGGTTACAGAATCAGTACATGTATTCCACTGTTACAGGGTTACAGTATCAGTACATGTATTCCACTGTTACAGGGATACAGTATTAGTACATGTATTCCACTATTACAGGGATACAGTATCAGTACATGTATTAAAACTTGGTACAGGGTTACAGTATCAGTACATGTATTCCACTGTTACAGGGATACAGTATCAGTACATGTATTCCACTATTACAGGGATACAGTATCAGTACATGTATTAAAACTTGGTTACAGGGTTACAGTATCAGTACATGTATTAAAACTTGGTTACTGGGTCACAATATCAGTACATGTACACGTATTCTACACGATTAGGGATGACAGGAGATTTCTGAATTTTAACAGCAACAAATTTAAATGTTAGTATATTTTGTTGTCTGTGGTAAGGGTATTTTTACGGGGGTAACGGCAGTTACAATACCTGGATCATGCGAGCTGGTCGGACCATCCTCCCTGCCTGTCAACATCATACCGGGTAAAGGGTCGATATTATATATGTGATCTGTAACTTGGGGCGTGGAGTGTCGACAGTAATCAGGAAATTGGTCTATTTCTTTCTTCTTTAGGCGCGTAATTAATGTTCATTAGAGACATTCATTACCGTAGACTTCTATCAACCTGTCTCACACATCTACATACAGCATCAGATACAACCGATAGCATATGGTCAACACCGTTACAATCAATCCTATTTAGCTATGAATGCCTGGAACCCCAGCAATGAACTCCGCCACATGTATAACGAGCTGTGATGACTTTAGCGTCAGTGTTAGATGGTGACCTGCTCTAGGGGTGGACAGCTTAGCATGGTTGTACACCCGTGAGATCTGGCTATGACGAGGGCCACGTGGAACGAGAAGTATCCCGAGCCGGAACCCCGCCCCCCGGCTCTAGATTTTTCGACAGTTATCCTCGGGGCGGGGATTTTTATTGTGGCTCTCATTATTTTGGCGGTTGGCCTCATTATTGGACTCCAGTTTCCAGACTTCGCCCAAAATCGTGTCATTGAAGAGCAATGTGTGACCAGTAAGGAACACGAATTATTTGATGAATGGGTAGGTATATATTCTCATTGATCTCAGTATATGTGCATTTCTTATTAGAAACAAACTTAAAAGATAAGGGTTCATTTCAAGGTTCAAGATAATCGTAACAGACGATATATGAATGTGCCAAATTTTTAAAGAGAGAGAGAGAGAGAGAGAGAGAGAGAGAGAGAAAAGAGAGAGAGAGAGACGAGAGAGAAGAGAGAGAGAGAGAGAGAGAGGGGGGGCCTGGTCAGTCTACTGAGTATTGAGTACTCTATACCATATATTATTTAATGATATCGTGTACTCTTTATGGTATTTTATTTATTAATAATAAGTACTCTAAATGGCATATTATTTAATGAAATCTAGTATATCTGGTATTTTCTTTATTGCTATTAAGAGCTCGACCTGGTATTTTCTTTATTGATATTGAGGGCTCTATGTGGTATTTTCTTTATTGATATTGAGGGCTCTATCTGGTATTTTATTTATTGATATTGAGGGCTCTATCTGGTATTTTATTTATTGATATCGAGGGCTCTATGTGGTATTTTCTTTATTGATATTGAGGGCTCTATCTGGTATTTTCTTTATTGATATCGAGGGCTCTATCTGGTATTTTCTTTATTGATATTGAGGGCTCTATCTGGTATTTTATTTATTGATATTGAGGGCTCTATCTGGTATTTTCTTTATTGATATTGAGGGCTCTATGTGGTATTTTCTTTATTGATATTGAGGGCTCTATCTGGTATTTTCTTTATTGATATTGAGGGCTCTATCTGGTATTTTCTTTATTGATATTGAGGGCTCTATCTGGTATTTTCTTTATTGATATTGAGGGCTCTATCTGGTATTTTCTTTATTGATATTGAGGGCTCTATCTGGTATTTTCTTTATTGATATTGAGGGCTCTATCTGGTATTTTCTTTATTGATATTGAGGGCTCTATGTGGTATTTTCTTTATTGATATGCTCTATCTGGTATTTTCTTTATTGATATTGAGGGCTCTATCTGGTATTTTCTTTATTGATATTGAGGGCTCTATGTGGTATTTTCTTTATTGATATCGAGGGCTCTATCTGGTATTTTCTTTATTGATATCGAGGGCTCTATGTGGTATTTTATTTATTGATATTGAGGGCTCTATGTGGTATTTTATTTATTGATATTGAGGGCTCTATCTGGTATTTTCTTTATTGATATTGAGGGCTCTATCTGGTATTTTCTTTATTGATATTGAGGGCTCTATGTGGTATTTTCTTTATTGATATTGAGGGCTCTATCTGGTATTTTCTTTATTGATATTGAGGGCTCTATGTGGTATTTTATTTATTGATATTGAGGGCTCTATCTGGTATTTTCTTTATTGATATTGAGGGCTCTATCTGGTATTTTCTTTATTGATATTGAGGGCTCTATCTGGTATTGTCTTTATTGATATCGAGGGCTCTATGTGGTATTTTCTTTATTGATATTGAGGGCTCTATCTGGTATTTTCTTTATTGATATTGAGGGCTCTATCTGGTATTTTCTTTATTGATATTGAGGGCTCTATGTGGTATTTTCTTTATTGATATTGAGGGCTCTATGTGGTATTTTATTTATTGATATTGAGGGCTCCACTGGTATTTTCTTTATTGATATTGAGGGCTCTATGTGGTATTTTATTTATTGATATTGAGGGCTCTATGTGGTATTTTATTTATTGATATTGAGGGCTCTATCTGGTATTTTCTTTATTGATATTGAGGGCTCTATCTGGTATTTTCTTTATTGATATCGAGGGCTCTATCTGGTATTTTCTTTATTGATATTGAGGGCTCTATCTGGTATTGTCTTTATTTATATCGAGGGCTCTATGTGGTATTTTCTTTATTGATATTGAGGGCTCTATGTGGTATTTTCTTTATTGATATTGAGGGCTCTATGTGGTATTTTCTTTATTGATATTGAGGGCTCTATGTGGTATTTTCTTTATTGATATTGAGGGCTCTATCTGGTATTTTCTTTATTGATATTGAGGGCTCTATCTGGTATTGTCTTTATTGATATTGAGGGCTCTATGTGGTATTTTATTTATTGATATTGAGGGCTCTATGTGGTATTTTCTTTATTGATATTGAGGGCTCTATCTGGTATTTTCTTTATTGATATTAAGGGCTTTATTCACATTCGGTATTTACTTACAGATAAACATATGATACTGCTTGTTAACTCACATTCGGTATTTACTTACAGTATAAATATGATATGATACTCACATTCGGTATTTACTTACAGATAAACATATGATACTGCTTGTTAACTCACATTCGGTATTTACTTACAGATAAACATATGATACTGCTTGTATGATACTGCACTTGTTAACATTCGGTATTTACTTACAGATAAACATATGATACTGCTTGTTACTACATTCGGTATTTACTTACAGATAAACATATGCTACTACTTGTTAACTCACATTCGGTATTTCTTACAGATAAACATATGATACTGCTTGTTAACTCACACTCTTTATTTACTTACAGATAAACATATGATACTGCTTGTTAACTCACATTCGGTATTTACTTACAGATAAACATATGATACTGCTTGTTAACTCACATTCGGTATTTACTTACAGATAAACATATGATACTGCTTGTTAACTCACATTCGGTATTTACTTACAGATAAACATATGATACTGCTTGTTAACTCACATTCGGTATTTACTTACAGATAAACATATGATACTGCTTTTTAACTCACATTCGGTATTTACTTACAGATAAAATGATACTGCTTGTTAACTCACATTCGGTATTTACTTACAGATAAACATATGATACTGCTTGTTAACTCACATTCGGTATTTACTTACAGATAAACATATGATACTGCTTGTTAACTCACATTCGGTATTTACTTACAGATAAACATATGATACTGCTTGTTAACTCACATTCGGTATTTACTTACAGATAAACATATGATACTGCTTGTTAACTCACATTCGGTATTTACTTACAGATAAACATATGATACTGCTTGTTAACTACATTCGGTATATGATACTGTTAACTCACTTACAGTAAACATATGATCACATTCGGTATTTACTTACAGATAATACATAGGATACTGCTTGTTAACTCACATTCGGTATTTACTTACAGATAAACTTATGATACTGCTTGTTAACTCACATTCGGTATTTACTTACAGATAAACATATGATACTGCTTGTTACTACATTCGGTATTTACTTACAGATAAACATATGATACTGCTTGTTAACTCACATTCGGTATTTACTTACAGATAAACATATGATACTGCTTGTTAACTCACATTCGGTATTTACTTACAGATAAACATATGATACTGCTTGTTACTACATTCGGTATTTACTTACAGATAAACATATGATACTGCTTGTTAACTCACACACTGTATTTACTTACAGATATATATATGATACTGCTTTTTAACTCACATTCGGTATTTACTTACAGATAAACATATGATACGTTAATCACACGGTATTTACTTACAGATAAACATATGATACTGCTTGTTAACTCACATTCTGTATTTACTTACAGATAAACATATGATACTGCTTGTTAACTCACACTCTGTATTTACTTACAGATAAATATATGATACTGCTTGTTAACTCACATTCGGTATTTACTTACAGATAAACATATGATACTGCCTGGTTAATCTCATTCGGTATTTACTTACAGATAAACATATGATACTGCTTGTTAACTCACATTCTGTATTTACTTACAGATAAACATATGATACTGCTTGTTACTACATTCGGTATTTACTTACAGATAAACATATGATACGGAAGCAACAGTATTTCAATAAACTGATGGGAAGAAAATGGATACAATTCAATATTGGTGGGAAGTAACCTTTGGTATTTCATTTCAATGTTGACCGGAAGAGTATTTCAATACAATGCTGATGGGAAGAAAATTTTGGTATTACAATTCAATATTGGTGGGAAGTAACCTTTGGTATTTCATTTCAATGTTACCACTTTTAGTATTTCAATACAATGCTGATGGGAAGAAAATTTTGGTATTACAATTCAATATTGGTGGGAAGTAACCTTTGGTATTTCATTTCAATGTTGACCGGAAGCAACTTTTAGTATTTCAATACAATGCTGATGGGAAGAAAATTTTGGTATTACAATTCAATATTGGTGGGAAGTAACCTTTGGTATTTCATTTCAATGTTGACCGGAAGAAACTTTAAGTATTTCAATACAATGCTGATGGGAAGAAAATTTTGGTATTACAATTCAATATTGGTGGGAAGTAACCTTTGGTATTTCATTTCAATGTTGACCGGAAGCAACTTTTAGTATTTCAATACAATGCTGATGGGAAGAAAATTTTGGTATTACAATTCAATATTGGTGGGAAGTAACCTTTGGTATATTTTATCCGATGTTGATGGGGATTTATCTTCGGTTTTTCAATTCGATGTTGATGGGGAGAGACCTTTGGTATTTCAATTCTATTACACCTTCTATAGTATTTCTTAGTCATTTTAACCAGGACTCTTGTGTTAACTGGCAGATCCGTATCTGAACACGATGCAGTTCGGCCTTTTATTGCTGTCTAGCCAGGATTATTTTATTTATTGAACGATGGACGTGTCCAATCAACCAGTTTTTAACACCCGAGCTTTCCTTATACAGATTATCGACAAATAAGCGCACACAGCATCATGGATGTTCGAAGTAACACAATTCCATTTAAGTAATTCATTCATGAACAATTAGCGCCAACGGACAAATTTAGCCAAAGCATGGACACAATTGTCTACATTAGGACCAGCATCGTGATGTAGCCTTCTGTACTATGTAGTTGAAACATGGACACAAAACCATCTACATCATTCTGACAGACAAGCACCGTGACCTAGTCTCCATTAGTAGATACACGGAACGCGCTTGGTTTTATGGGAAAGACTCGCGACACGTCTATTGTCCGATGTTGTATATAAGCTGACACGTTTTGTCTCCACATCACGGATCTCTGTCACTGATTTTTACATGGTATTGTTGCCTCCATCCCTGTCTATGAATAATTGAACGCGATTTGTTCCACAGTTCAGGAGGCTACGAAACCCTAATGAAAGATTAATGTCTGACGTTTGATTTTTAAAGCTACATTGTTTACACATTGTCTTACATAGACCGACCTTTACAATCCTTTACTTACATTTGTCGGGTGGCTATCTCTATAAGCCATCAGTGTTACCTACGTGTTTGATCACTCTGCGCTCAAACGTGATATAAGTCTGATTATGATCGGGGCATGAATTTTAGAAATGAACTGGTCGTGCAAGGGTACCTTACATACAAACACTAAACAACCCATCCTACCAACCAGCTATAAATTTGTAATGTTCTCTAATTGAAATCACAATCGAAAATCCCTAGGAAAGGACATGTGACACCAGTTAAATAGTGTCGATTGTATATTAATCATGTTGATGGATGTATATAGCTTTCGACACAAAGGAATCATAACTATCCTCACGTGAAGTGGAATAACTCAAGTTTTAAACAGTCATAAATACACTGATCCATCTACTGCGTGTAATGTCAGAATTCTTGGTTATGTATATCTGTCCACAGATATTCCCTTTATAGGAGAAAACAATAAAAAAATGTATTTGAAACTGATTGTCGCGGGAACAGATTACTTATAGCTATTTTTGAACGACCTTTTTAGAACTTCGGATATATGTAGCGCAATAAAAATAATTCTGTTCATTTTATCGATGGAAGAGTAAAAATATATAGATATCAGATCACCAGTTTTATATCGGCTCTCCTAGGTGAAGTTACCGATTTTAGATCAGATGTTTGATGGATTGTGAAACAATACCTTTCTCTCTGTAAATATAATGTCCAATCAAACAGCTATTTTGTAACTTTCTACTCAATGTGGTTATTTAAAAACTATTTTGCTGAAATGTTACATTCATTCGACATAAAATCAAGTGCGTTTTTATGTTATATGATAACATAGGAAATGGCAATGTCGATCTGTGTTGCTGTTTTTTTTGGAAACAGACATTTTTGATAGATATAAACTCAACAATGTTTTTGAATAAGCAGATGAAGGTAAGATTTACATTAATATTTAGTAAGAATGGACACAAATTACAAATCGTATCGGATTTGTGGCATGACTATCGCTGTTATGTTGCCCCAAGAAAAAAATTATCGCTCCTAGTACATATAGATAAGACTCATAGTTATCACTATTATGTGGATTCTAAATATTATCGTCGAGAAACGTTGGGCTAAAATGTGTGTGAACAATTCACTTTCTTAACCATTGCAATAGATTAAGTTTAAAGCAGAAAAATCGGTCCATCATGTTTACTCACCTATGGCCCATGTATTAAACTAGATTCTAAAATAACTGTTATGTAACGCATTTTTTCAATGGGGGATTTTCATGATCTTGCCCCCGATATACACATGATTTTGACGCTAGCCCAAAGATGACGGCCATCTTTACGATTGCGGCCGGTAATCGACAACGAGATTGGAGAATTTTATTTCAACAACATTCTCAAATGTCTCATCGAAATGTGAAGTGGAGAGTGCGATCCAGAAATCAAGAACAGTTAATAATATCACAATAAAATAAAGCCACTTGATGTCTTATGTTAAAATAAAAATTGATGATCTCATCTCCAGTATATAATAAAACAAGCATTTTATCCCCTAAGTATAACAATGCTATGTTTGGTATGATCCGCATATAAATATCAGCCGGATGAAAATAACCCTTTAAAACGTTACTAAATCCTTTGACAGCAGATATATAGGTGTATAATAAAATGGTGAGTACCTACCGATCTATATTATATAAATAATAACACTAAAGGATGGCACACAATACTTTATTTAGGTATCAACGTCTAGTGCTTACGTAATCTGTTCCACAGGTTTAAAAACCAGAAAAATGTTTTGTGTTCCTTAATAACTGACAATAACATCGTATAAATTCTTGCCAGTCTGGACCATATGCAAATCATTTTAAGAACAGGGAATATTTGTTCTAATAGGTTGTACAAAAAGATACACAAGTGAATAGAGCACCTTTTAAAACAAAATTAGTTTTAGATACAGTAAAGCCAAATACTGTGTGACCAAGATCTATACAGCAATTCAGTTCATGTTACCAAAGTAGAATATATATGTAGTAAGAAATAGTAATTTTGTATTAATTACGATATTTATGTAGTAATTACTTGTAACTTCATAAGTTATAAGTGTAGTAATTACAACATTTGTACTTGTAATTTTGTAATTACTTGTAACATCATAAGTAATTACTTGTTATCAGTGTAGTAATTAAACATTTGTAGTAATTACAACATTTGTACAGTAATTACTTGTAACTTTGTAAGTTATCAGTGTAGTAATTAAACATTTGTATAGTAATTACTTGTAATTTTGTAAGTTATCAGTGTAGTAATTACAACATTTGTATAGTAATTACTTGTAACTTTGTAAGTTATCAGTGTAGTAATTACGACATTTGTATAGTAATTACTTGTAACTTTGTAAGTTATCAGTGTAGTAATTAAACATTTGTATAGTAATTACTTGTAATTTTGTAAGTTATAAGTGTAGTAATTACGACATTTGCATATTGATTACTTGTAACTTTGTAAGTTATCAATGTAGTAATTACAACATTTGTATAGTAATTACTTGTAACTTTGTAAGTTATCAGTGTAGTAATTAAACATTTGTATAGTAATTACTTGTAACTTTGTAAGTTATCATTGTAGTAATTACGACATTTGTATAGTAATTACTTGTAACTTTGTAAGTTATCAATGTAGTAATTACGACATTTGTATATTAATTACTTGTATTTTTGTAAGTTATAAGTGTTAATAACGACATTTTACCGGCATTTATATAGAAAGGAACAGGAAAAAGTAATAGAGTAAAAATGTTTGAGCTGAAATAACATCAAACTCTGAACCAAAAATATATAAAATTATTATTATTATCTGAGCACAATAAAATACACATAAAATGTCATTAGGGCCATCAACCGGTAACAAACACATTGATCCAGAAAAAAAGACATATGGAATGATATGAATACCTTTCATATATAAACTGTAAAGATACGCTATCACAATTAGACATTGAAATTATGGATGAGTGTTTTATACAGATTTAAAGGAATGTGTGGAGAACTTTGTACCCGTTAAAACTGTTACTGTAAGACAGAGTAGTAGACATTGGTTTAAATAGTGGCACGAGTCAGAATATACACATAGACATGAAATTATCTTACATATGTAAATCGCCTTCAATGATGATTTATGGAATTATGGGGATTATGCACCACCCCAGTTATATGTTGACATTTTATCATTTTGAGATTTTTCTCAATCACCTCCTGGGTTTCTAAAATTAAGCCTTTAGTATCACTGACGACTCCCAGAAGATAAGATCGAAACAGGTTATTTGGTACTACTGTATCTAATTCTAAATTTCGTTAAAATGTGTTTCTCAGTTGTTTGTCTTTTGTTCAATCATCAATGACATTAGACTTAAGATTATGAAAAGAAATATGCAACACACAAAAGCCAAACAATACAGAAATATCACCTAGTACATTTAGACGTTACCACCATTTCACTAGTCAGGAAGAAATAATAAAAAAAAAAAAACAAAAACAAAAACAAAAAAACAAACAAACAAATATGTTTGGAACAAAAATCAGGATCAGACCAAACCATTCCAAAAGGTAATTGGCGATTCCAAAAGGTAATTGGCGCAAAAATGCATAGTAAAAACCATGTTAATTGACTTTTGAAAGTGAACGGCAATACCATTATTGATTCTGTAGAAAACAACTGAGCTACTTTATAGTTGTTTTTCTACGATTTCAATAGGTGATGATGTATCAAGATAAACCGATTTCCCACAATCTACTTTCATCAACACAAGTCTTAAAGAACTGGATATAAAAAAATGATCAGCTCTAATTAGAAGATACGAAAAGGTCAGCGAGTGCAGATGATATTTCTCCTAAATTTGTGAAGAGTGTATCATAACAAATTGTTAAACCCTGATTGATTTTATTCAGTAAATCCTGAGTCAATGTCATCGAATTGCACGCGTAGAAATGTGATCAATCTAAATATAGACCAATCCATATTACACCTATTTTGGTCAAAATATAAGAAAAATCATATTAATTTACATGTATAACTGTCTATCTACAAATAATATATTATCAAGAAACAATCTGACAATATGCTGTACAATGTTGTAATTATGTTGGAATAATTGTCGTGTAGTTCACTGCATAGTATATGCGAACCTCAAAAAAAATCATTCAGGCTTTTAAACCAAAGGCTTTCCATTAATACAGCTACATAATACTATTGTTAGACAACTAGATAACAGTAATTAAGTAAGGTTATCTTTTGCGATATAAGTTAAGCTTTGACTATGATCTAGTATAAAGGATTGATGTATAAATTGGCAAAATATGAAATTAGAAATAAAATGATAGACAAATTGAAAAATACATTAATGATTTTTCAAAAGACGCACAAACGAATAGCATTTTTTTCAATTTCAGAGAATTAGATAAAGTACAGTCAAACTATTGAAATTGCTTTTTATATGTTAAATGATTTGTTATGAGTAGTAAGGTGTAATATAAAGTTATATGAAGACGACACCTTGAAATGTGTTATTGACATAATAACAATCATGTATTCGTCTCCATGAAGATTTACATAGGACAAATTGTGAATGTTTCTAAATCTAGACAAAACTGAATCCCTCGTAGTATTTCAAAAAGTAAATGCAGACAAGCTACATCTAAACTTGGTACTTGATAATATTGTATTGAGAATGTTACATTTGTAC
The DNA here is from genome assembly GCF_031769215.1 of Ylistrum balloti. Taxonomy (NCBI): domain Eukaryota; kingdom Metazoa; phylum Mollusca; class Bivalvia; order Pectinida; family Pectinidae; genus Ylistrum; species Ylistrum balloti. The sequence goes on from NW_026782484.1 coordinate 2,147,867, forward strand.
CTGTCATAAACAGCTGGGACTATATATAAATGAACAAGGAGACTAGACAGATAACATTAACTATATAAAACATGTAATAAGGCATAGTATTAATTGTAATATTATATGCCACACTTTAAGGATATATATTGGAGTTTGATTCTATCACGACGTATATGGGATGACCGTACAAATCTTGACAGAGATCTTTTGGAATTAGACATGGTTGATGTATTGGTCCAAAAAAAGAAACTGGTCGTATTAAAAAGAGGTAATATGGAGAAATTTATACAAAACAGAACATGATATATATTCATATAACATGATAGTACATTAAATTAATCCAAACATTTATTTATCTCTATGAATTTGTAAAATCTTACATCTTAAAGACAGAGGAGAATAGTAGGCACCCTAGACTTTTAAATATCCCCAGGGTTAGAACTACAGTTTATGCCAATGGTCCTTGAAGTGAATAGTAAAATTATGAATAAAAACATTATTATCTCTTAAAAAGGAATCACAAAAAAAAAAAAAAAAAAAAGTTGTAGGGACAGAGAAGAGAGGGAAACATAAACACATGTATTTAAATATAGGGGTAAAAAGAAAAGTAATATATTAATTAGTAAACAGAGAAATGGTGCTGGTCAGCTTAACTATGCCCTATATAAAGATTACACTAAAGATACGCCAGTTTGTCTCTGTGGTAATGAGATGTAAAATTCTCACATTGCATTGAAGTGAGACGAATGTTGATACAGGAGCAACATTGATATGAAAATTACTGTATATATTGTTTTTAATGGAAGTTGTTATAACACAGATTTACAGAACAAGCATGGGATAGAGTGTGTGCTCTGTGGTAGCGGTAGAATAGTGAAGTTGGCCATTTTAATTGTGTGTGATTTTTACCACTGGTAATCTATTAGATAAGCGAAATATTTCTGTTATTGCCTTTCTAATTAATATACTAGAGTGAGTTGACCATTAGGCAACCAATGCCCAAGGTTTTTATGGTCATATCACTTATTGGTATACTATTGGGGTTTATATAGATTAATGTTTATAATATCTAGCACATGATTGATTGAATGATATGCAAGCCCAGTGCTACTGATCAACCAAACTCTTACACTCAGGTTTAGATATCCCTGACAACGAAACAGATACTTGTAGAGATCTATACATCTCATGATATATTGTTTTGTTAAACATCAATTATCAAACTCCTCGACTGTTATCATGTAGAATTATAATATTTGTTGCTTACAACTTAACACTGTTTAAGATTCATAGCCACATATTTTAATTGTCATGAAATGTAGAATATACTCGCATTAGTATATAGATATATTTCCTTCACTTTGGAATATAAATCAGGAATTATTTTAAAGATGAAATCAGTAGAATCTATATCAATGAAGTCATTAATTCATTCATTTATCTATAATTTTTTTTGTGATAAATTATTCAGGTGTCGAGAGATGAGTATAAAAAGTATCGCGGAGTGTTTTGTATGTATTCAGTAATACCAATATTTAAAACTGTACTGTTTGTATGGAGGAAGAGCTGAAATAGGATATACATACCAGTAACTCATTCATATTGATTTATAATCAATACAATACTATTAACACTAATAAGATACTGTGATCGATACGAATCCGATCATACAATGTATATTGCAAGACATTTTAACCCTGTTCGATAGGATTCGCGTACTTAAGAATACAGTTTTTATCGAGAATCCATCTAGTTTTTTCTGTGGTTTCTAAAGTCCTATTTTTCAAATAAACACATGTTATTGACAAACAGAAAGGAATCTATGTCCAACAGAAAGGAATCTATGTCCAACAGAAAGGAAATCTATTTACAACAGAAAGTAAATATATTTACAACAGAAAGGAAATCTATGTCCAATGTCTAATAGAAAGGAAATTGATGTCCAACAGAAGTAAATTGTTTACAAGGAAACATGAACAAAGGTGAAATGCTTGTCTAATTAGACAATAAACTTCCCGCTTTGAGATTGTTTTAACCCTGTTTATCTAAATAGGTTACCAACGTTACCTGTGTCTTTAGTTGATTACAGGAAGTACCCATATACAATATTTGCCTTCAAACATACAGGAAGACAGAGATAGTATATTTCATAAGGCAAAGTCTAATGAGTTAATCAATTGTCAATTATGTCTAGCTTATACAACATACCCTGGTCTCAATACCTTACCACGACATAGTCATCATTTCCCATTAAACTATATGTAGATGATTTCCGAGATACCGGCCTCCTTACTGTTTGATAAAAGACTGATTAATCAAAGGATAAAGTTAGACAGCAATAAAACAGCAGTGCTTAAACCCTGAACCAACTGATCCTGACAATGGCTTCATTACCTTCAAAGTCTACTCAATGTACGTCAAGCTTCCTTTCACATATGTATAAAGAAAACAAACCAACTAATACATTCTTTATTTTATACTGTCGCTAAATTAATTGTATTTTTTTTTCTAAAATTGCAATTTGTCCTGAATGTTAGGATTATATATTAAATAACGTCTGAAATCCAAATCTGTTTTTGTACCTAACATAACCTATATAGAAGATCGTCCTTACAGTATCATTTAACTACGATTTTTTATATGTTTTATTCCCAGGGTGTGGTTGGTACTAGATATCTCATTGAAGCTGGTTAACCAACAGCGCTGATATACGGCGTCACCCATCTGGACAGCTAAATATAATAGGTCTTTAAAACATCTGTCTAAGCATTTCTGACGGAAGGCCAACTTATAGCTCTCAAGAGACATTAACAGAAAATGTCAGTGGAAATATACATTATGTATATTAGTTACCGTTCGTCTCCCAATTAAGAAAGTAATGTACTGTAAAATGTCAGAAAATACATTGAAATATTGACATGGAGAAAATTGCTGAGGAATGATTATGGCAGTTTGTATAGTAAACATGTAGATATCATTGTATATTTAACAATTTGTCGACCTTCTGGTCAGTTACAAAATATTACAATGTAACATTTTATTACAAAGAATTAATGTTGGTTGTTTTACATACTTCTCTTTACCACTGAGTAATATGCCGTTAAAATGGTCGTGGTTCATTAAATCTGTAACTGAGATATGACTACTGGGACAAAGATACGATATTGCTGTATTGGCTACTTGGAGAAGTCTACAGTATAAATGTAACGAAGATATGGCTCCTAAGACAATGCTGAAGTATTACTGTAACGAAGATATGGCTCCTAAGACAATGCTGAAGTATTACTGTAACGAAGATATGGCTCCTAGGATAATGCTGAAGTATTGCTGTAACGAAGATATGGCTCCTAAGACAATGCTGAAGTATTACTGTAACGAAGATATGGCTCCTAAGACAATGCTGAAGTATTACTGTATCGAAGATATGACTCCTAAGACAATGCTGAAGTATTACTGTAACGAAGATATGGCTCCTAAGACAACGCTGAAGTATTACTGTATCGAAGATATGGCTCCTAAGACAATGCTGAAGTATTACTGTAACGAAGATATGGCTCCCAAGACAACGCTGAAGTATTACTGTAACGAAGATATGGCTCCTAAGACAATGCTGAAGTATTACTGTAACGAAGATATGGTCACTGGGACAAAGATACAACATCGCTGTAACGAAGATATGATACCTGGGTTAACACTGTTGTGTCTCTGTAACGACGATTTGACTGAGCGGACAATGCTTAGATAGGAGCCCTTGTATTGTATATCACGAAAATTATGTCTATGTAATTAGGAATATCCTATTATCAATGGCCATGTTTATTAATCCTGAAACACGAGAAACTGACCTGTAAACCTTAGCACTGTGTTACTGTTATTTTCTAGATGGTAACCCTTAATTGTCAGTGAAGCAACCGCTGTTTATATGTAGGTCACAGAGTGTACAAGAAACTGGTTTTATCATTCTAGCTTCCACAGAAGAAATAAATGAGAATTCTTAATTACCGAAAAGTACCGAAAACAGGTTTCAAAATAGGGGAAAAAAACAACAAATAAATAAAAGCAGACAAACGAAAGAAAAAAATACAATAAAGTATATGTTTTTATCGACACAGATGTTTCTGTATTTTTACTACTGTCGACAGGGGGATGAATGGATGTTTGATAGATTGAGAATTGACATTTCTTTGTTACAGGTTTCCGAGAGTGAGTGGAATCGTTACAACAAATTGTATTACTGGGTAGTAACTAACCCGGCCGGAGTCCTGTACGGCGGACAACAACCAATGGTCAGTATGTTTCTGTCAAATTGATTTAGAGTTTAAAGGAGATGGCAGGTCAAAACTTATTACCAAAATAGCACGAACAATTTTCGGAATCTTCTATTTATACCGAAATACCATTAGGAGTTTTTTTCTTCGATCATGATTGATTAGATCAGAGAATACTGCTGTAGGTATGGAGTTTATTGGACAAAACCTGGAAATTATATATTGGTATGTTTGTGCTGGGTATATCATTGAGTGGTTTGCTTGTTATTCACCGTCAGTTATTCCAAAAGCGTGTGGATATATCTGAACGCTTCAATGGGTTGTACAAAAACACACATCTGAAAAGCAACAGTCTCGGTCGGATTATAACCGGATGGTGTTCAATTCTATACTCACTTTGAATTAAACAAAATAGATTAACTACATTTTTCGTTATTTTTTTGCAGTTGTCGCAGCAGGGCCCGTACATATACCGGGAATATCGACATAAGACGGCCATTTTATTTTCAAGATCACGTGTCAGTTTCAGCAATAACATCAGTCAGGTTTTTGACGTCGCTGCTACAAGGTCTGCCTGCGTCTCTTGTTTGGATACTGATACGGTACGAACTTTGAATTTATCACGTGACACGTCATCAAATGATTCTCCTATGTTATATGATAACAGACATAGCGTGATGTCATCATACCGAGCCGTTGACAATTGAGACGGTACACATATTTAATGGTTACCTTTTTATCATTATAGGCATGCAATGCATTTTGTTCAAATAGATTTCGTGGTGTGCGATAAAGATATATGACATGAACAGTCCGGCATCTTACTATTACAAACATAAAAGGGACATTTTCATCTTTATATTTACGTTTGAAAAAAAAAATCGTACTTTATCTAAAAGATAGACACGCACGTTTTCAAGAAGCATTTTAATCCAAACTGATTTTTTTGCCATCAAACGACACAATGTCAGTCGTTATTCACGAGTTCCTCTATATTTATGATTTATGTGAGATTGCATGGATTTTGAAGTAAATGCATCGGACGAATCTGAGATCTGACAATAGAAAAATAAATAAGTGGACTTTGATGTCATTTCCGGTGAGATATCACATATTTTGTCATGTCATCTATGTATTTTACCGAAATTGACTCAATAGACATTTCCTTGATAAGTTTCAGTGAGATGTTAATCATACTACAATTTGTTTTTTAAAATCTCAAATATCGGCCTAATCCCTGACAAATAATTCCTATCAAAGTTTCGACCACAGATAAAATTTGAGCCTGTTTTTAGCCTGTGTGGTTTTAAGCGATGTAATTCGGGGAAGACTTTAAATAGTCCGCCGTAGTTATTTTATCAATGCTTTCTTTTCCCTTTCCAATTCTACTGGAACTATTTTATACCATACAACTCCGAATATGATGAAAGCAGTTCCGCCTGTTTCACTTCCAAAATATACAATGTGATAAAAAATAATTGAACAAGTCTCAATAAATGCCGGTTTCCTAGGATTCGCCCAATGACGTGCTTCAAGACTCTTGTATGATATATGCGACCCGGGAGGTCCGAAATTTCAGGCTCCAGAGCTGTTGCAGTTTGTGTACAAAATTGCCCAAACATGCCACTTAAGGCTTTTGCTGTCATCTTGTTTATTCAGCGGTGTTAGTAAATGATGACGTTTCATTCCAACTGAACGTGTACCGATTATATTTGAGTCGAAATATTTGTGTAGTCATTCTAGGAAAATTACCCCTGCCGAGAATTGGCGGCTGTATCAACATGCCTGGCTACTTAACACTGTGCTTGGTTAGTGGTTTCAACTGTTAAGACAGATTTATACGCAATGTCTGTATCGTACCTTCAGCAGTCACTTGATCTCTTAATGCCACCGGATAACATAAACGGTTCAAACAGAGTCAGCTTAACTCAGGAAACTCGGTTTTTCAGTCATCCGTGTGTGTACTGCACTCAAGAATGAAATTAAAATGAAAAATAAATATGTTTTGGATTTTAAGGTTCTTACATTTGAGCAGCAAAATTTCGTTGTAAAATTTTTTTGATAAAGGTTGAATTCTTGGTCCTCTTCGGTATGTCATCGTTATGTTTGCTTTATCGTGTTATCTGCGATGTATTAAACGGTTCCTAAGTTGATGCTAAGTGGAATCACGACCACATTTCTAGGAAACTGACGGCATTAACACAATCAATAAACATTTAACTCAAGGTTTGTCTCTTTTACAGATCACTCTTCTGAATGCAAGACATCTCCAGCTCGTTCACAGAGTAAACGGCATGGAAAATTATATTTATAGCCAAATACCGGAAGTTCTTAACAACACGTTGTGGTCCTTAACATCAAAGCAAACTGGGCTTGATGCAGACGTTTTAAAATTCTTTGGATGCCTTAGTAGCGCATGTGTTACCACTTTATCTGCAAATCTTAGCAGTGCTGATAACTTAAGAAATATATCTATTGGAGAGTGGGTCCAAATGAACGACACAGAATATAAAACTGTGCTATTAAATAAAAGGCAAAGCACAGGTTTTCTCGAAACGGAAATGAATGCATTATATAAAAATATTTTAAACTCTACTCTGCTTGGAGTGTCTGATATACAACTTAGAGATTCACAACTACAAAATAGATGTAGTTCTTACGTGTTAGATACACTTTGTAATTCTTCAGCTGAAAGTGGTTATAATCATTTTACTAGTGATGATGCATTTTCAGCGACTTGTGGGTTACTGCCGCTTTTACGAACTAAAACCATAACAAATATGTCGTGTTTAATTCAAGTATCACAACTGTTTTTAACTTTTATGTGCGAAAATGTAAATACGACTTGTAGTTTTGAAAACGATATTTTAGAGTCATTTTACTACTCCTTCCGGGATTTTATACTGCAGACACTGACGGGGGTTGTGTATGAAGCTCTTTTTGTCAGTGGCGTTCATGGAATGTTGGAAACAAGACCCCAGAGGGACATGGCCCTGGGGTATCGGACAGGGGATGGGGTAGACGTACCGGGACTTTTACCCAACACCGTCAGAAACATTAACCCACAATCCTACGTCATGTCCACGTGTCAAGGAGATACCGCCAATGGCAACATGGATGTTAAAAGTAAGATATTTTCTGATCAATCAAAGCTACATTATGAAAATAACTGATTTTATTTCTTTATATCTATAAAAAGCTGATTTTTTAAAACACATATTAACAAATAGGATGTATGGAAACCAAGGATAGAAGTGATAGTCCATCTATACCAATGCTTCATTCCACTCTATAATGTCAACAGGGCACCAGATCTTAATCTTGACAGTTTATGTAACACTATAGAATTATTGTGGGAACGTTGGAAACCATCCTACCTCTCCTTTAATGAGAAAGCTTATAGAAGGTTAATACAACTGATGACAAACCACATTACAGGTTAAACATGAACTATTAAAGAAGAAATGGGAAATTGATAAGTTATTTTACAGATCTACATAATCGGCTTAATGGTGTGACAAACAGATTGTAATAACCAAGATAAAACCATCGACCGTGGCCAAAGTTAATAACAGAGAAACAATCAACCACGTAAAAACATTAAAAAACCGCCCTTGCCTACTGCGACATAGATCGGTGTAACTGTCCGTGTACGTGTACAGTGATAGAAAAGTACACGAATACTTCCTCGTTTGAATTATCGCAATGGGCAAATAGAGATCAAAGAAAAATAACCGGTTTCTTCTCTGGTTAGATGTGCATGTACACAATCTTATTGGTTCTCGTTTGTCACGTGATGGCATGCTTGACTGGTTATTGATACATATTAATGGTGAGATGATGATACGACAAATCGACCATAAACTTCTCTTCCACCTTTTCCTATAATCTTTATGATTTCCCTTTTTGTCTTTTTTTAAAACTTATTGTTATCAGCATTTAGTAGTCAATGTCAGGACGCAGTTCATATAGAGTACACAAGTCCAATATGTCTGTTTTCTAGTGACATAGCAAAGGTATTATTTAGGAATTACGTCATTTGTAAACGGTTTAGGATACGATTGCAAAGTTTTATTTAAACACACGGCACTGTATACAAATAATGCTGCATTACTGACATTCGGTGAAAGCCATTCTGGCGTAAATATTATAATGTTAAGTCTGCCGGAGGAGCGAATGCTTCCCACCTACTAGATTAGAAATGATATTTGTTAAATTTAACTGGATCATTAAGTACTGCTAGAAACGCTTTTCATTCCGAAAGGACACAAAGTGATCTGGTAGGGAAGATTCCGTGCAGACAAGTCTGGAAGGGAAGATGATTGGTAATGACTGGTCTGGTAGGGAAGATTCCGTTCAGACTTGTCTGGTAGGGAAGATTCCGTTCAGACTTGTCTGGTAGGGAAGATTCCGTAATGACTGGTCTGGTAGGGAAGATTCCGTAATGACTGGTCAAGAAGGGAAAATTCCGTTCAGACTTGTCTGGTAGGGAAGATTCCGTAACGACTGGTCTAGAAGGGAAAATTCCGTGCAGACTGGTCTGGTAGGGAAGATTCCGTTCAGACTGTTCTGGTAGGGAAGATTCCGTAACGACTGGTCTGGTAGGGAAGATTCCGTAATGACTTGTCTGGTAGGGAAGATTCCGTGCAGACGATTCCGTGCAGACTGGTCTGGTAGGGAAGATTCCGTAAGGACTTGTCTGGTAGGGAAGATTCCGTAATGACTTGTCTGGTAGGGAAGATTCCGTTCAGACTTGTCTGGTAGGGAAGATTCCGTAATGACTGGTCTGGTAGGGAAGATTCCGTAACGACTGGTCTGGTAGGGAAGATTCCGTAATGACTAGTCTGGTAGGGAAGATTCCGTAATGACTTGTCTGGTAGGGAAGAATCCGTGCAGACTGGTCTGGTAGGGAAGAATCCGTGCAGACTGGTCTGGTAGGGAAGAATCCGTGCAGACTGGTCTGGTAGGGAAGATTCCGTAAGGACTTGTCTGGTAGGGAAGATTCCGTTCAGACTTGTCTGGTAGGGAAGATTCCGTGCAGACTGGTCTAGAAGGGAAAATTCCGTGCAGACTGGTCTGGTAAGGAAGATTCCGTTCAGACTGGTCTGGTAGGGAAGATTCCGTTCAGACTTGTCTGGTACGGAAGATTCCGTAATGACTTGTCTGGTAGGGAAGATTCCGTTCAGACTTGTCTGGTAGGGAAGATTCCGTAATGACTGGTCTGGTAGGGAAGATTCCGTTCAGACTGGTCTGGTAGGGAAGATTCCGTAATGACTGGTCTGGTAGGGAAGATTCCGTTCAGACTGGTCTGGTAGGGATGATTCCGTAATGACTTGTCTGGTAGGGAAGATTCCGTTCAGACTGGTCTGGTAGGGAAGATTCCGTAATGACTTGTCTGGTAGGGAAGATTCCGTTCAGACTGGTCTGGTAGTGAAAATTCCGTAAGGACTTGTCTGGTAGGGAAGATTCCGTAATGACTAGTCTGGTAGGGAAGATTCCGTGCAGACTGGTCTGGTAGGGAAGATTCCGTAATGACTTGTCTGGTAGGGAAGATTCCGTGCAGACTGGTCTGATAGGGAAGATTCCGTAAGGACTTGTCTGGTAGGGAAGATTCCGTAATGACTGGTCTGGTAGGGAAGATTCCGTGCAGACTGGTCTGATAGGGAAGATTCCGTGCAGACTGGTCTAGAAGGGAAAATTCCGTTCAGACTGGTCTGGTAAGGAAGATTCCGTTCAGACTTGTCTGGTAGGGAAGATTCCGTAATGACTAGTCTGGTAGGGAAGATTCCGTGCAGACTGGTCTGATAGGGAAGATTACGTTCAGACTGGTCTGGTAAGGAAGATTCCGTTCAGACTTGTCTGGTAGGGATGATTCCGTAATGACTTGTCTGGTAGGGAAGATTCCGTAATGACTAGTCTGGTAGGGAAAATTCCGTTCAGACTGGTCTGGTAAGGAAGATTCCGTTCAGACTTGTCTGGTAGGGAAGATTCCGTTCAGACTTGTCTGATAGGGAAGATTCCGTTCAGACTTGTCTGGTAGGGAAGATTCCGTAATGACTTGTCTGGTAGGGAAGATTCTGTAATGACTGGTCTGGTAGGGAAGATTCCGTGCAGACTGGTTTGGTAGGGAAGATTCCGTTCAGACTGGTCTGGTAGGGAAGATTCCGTAATGACTAGTCTGGTAGGGAAGATTCCGTGCAGACTGGTCTGATAGGGAAGATTACGTTAGGACTTGTCTGGTAGGGAAGATTCCGTAATGACTGGTCTAGAAGGGAAAATTCCGTGCCGACAGGTCTGGTAGGGAAGATTCCGTGCAGACATGACTGGTAGGGAAGATTCCGTAATGACTAGTCTGGAAGTTAAGATTTCACACCGACTGGTCTAGAAGGGAAAAATCCGTGCAGACTTGTCTGGTAGGGAAGATTCCGTTCAGACTGGTCTGGTAGGGAAGATTCCGTAAGGACTTGTCTGGTAGGGAAGATTCCGTAAGGACTGGTCTGGTAGGGAAGATTCCGTAATGACTTGTCTGGTAGGGAAGATTCCGTTCAGACTTGTCTGGTAGGGAAGATTCCGTAAGGACTGGTCTGGTAGGGAAGATTCCGTAATGACTTGTCTGGTAGGGAAGATTCCGTTCAGACTGGTCTGGTAGGGAAGATTCCGTTCAGACTTGTCTGGTAGGGAAGATTCCGTGCAGACTGGTCTGGTAAGGAAGATTCCGTTCAGACTGGTCTGGTAGGGAAGATTCCGTTCAGACTTGTCTGGTAGGGAAGATTCCGTAATGACTTGTCTGGTAGGGAAGATTCCGTTCAGACTTGTCTGGTAGGGAAGATTCCGTAATGACTGGTCTGGTAGGGAAGATTCCGTTCAGACTGGTCTGTTAGTGAAAATTCCGTAAGGACTTGTCTGGTAGGGAAGATTCCGTAATGACTAGTCTGGTAGGGAAGATTCCGTGCAGACTGGTCTGGTAGGGAGGATTCCGTAATGACTTGTCTGGTAGGGAAGATTCCGTTCAGACTGGTCTGGTAGGGAAGATTCCGTTCAGACTTGTCTGGTAGGGAAGATTCCGTAATGACTAGTCTGGTAGGGAAGATTCCGTGCAGACTGGTCTGATAGGGAAGATTACGTTAGGACTTGTCTGGTAGGGAAGATTCTGTAATGACTTGTCTGGTAGGGAAGATTCCGTAATGACTGGTCTAGAAGGGAAAATTCCGTGCCGACAGGTCTGGTAGGGAAGATTCCGTGCAGACATGACTGGTAGGGAAGATTCCGTAACGACTAGTCTAGAAGGGAGAAATCCGTGCAGACTGGTCTGGTTGGGAAAATTACGTAAGGACTTGTCTGGTAGGGAAGATTCCGTAAAGACTGGTCTAGAAGGGAGAAATCCGTGCAGACTGGTCTGGTAGGGAAAATTACGTAAGGACTTGTCTGGTAGGGAAGATTCCGTAACGACTGGTCTAGAAGGGAGAAATCCGTGCAGACTGGTCTGGTAGGGAAGATTCCGTAAGGACTTGTCTGGTAGGGAAGATTCCGTGCAGGCTGGTCTGGTAGGGAAAATTACGTAAGGACTTGTCTGGTAGGGAAGATTCCGTAACGACTGGTCTGGTAGGGAATATTCCTCGTGATGCTATAGCAGTCCTCTTTTTGTTATATCTGTATCGATTTCAGACCTTTTTACCTCTAAATGTTTCATACAGATACTATCCGACTCATGCGTATATTATTTTGTCACAATTTGGATATGGAAAATAGGCCAAGGTCAATATGAGATTAAAACGTATGTATATTAGTAGGCTAATCAGAACACGTAAAGTCTAAAGCAACATGTCCTGATTCGTGCTGGTGTTGGACACTGGAATCGTTAGACTGACTTGTCTCATTATTTATCTATAATATATATACTTTGGCTATTTATCTGTACTGTTATCTTGTGCAATCATGCTCAACTCTTTGGCATGATCAGGTAATACGTATCTAGAAAATTGTTTTGTTTAATCTGTCAATCAAGGCTTCATGAGCACTTTTTTGTATTTAGCTCATATCGAACGCGCCAAATGTTCAGCATTTTTCTATACATACATTAAACCTCCTTGAGGGATTTAGTGGCTACATACTTTCAGGAAAGTCCTATTAAATTGGATGTTTATAGATTACACTAGCATGTCAGCTTTTATACCTAACATCGAAGTATGTTGCGGCAGTATTGATGAGATCAGGAGATCTCCCGCGACAGAGATTGAATGACGATGTTCTGTCGATCGATGATCGATCAGTGCTAAGCAGTGCACGTGAGACAACCTAACATGGATCTATACTTACAGTAGATCGGTTGATGAGGCTGATAAACTCCTGATCATAGAGATTACCCTTTTACTAATTGATTTCAGGACATGACCTTTCACATCAATATTTATACAGTAAAAGGCAAATACTTTGTAGAAACGTTTATTTGACATTTGCATGCAATTTGTTTGATCTATGGCTTCTTCACATTGTCTTATCACTCTTCAGTGCATTTTTGAAGTATATTTATACTAACATTGCATGGTTAGTACCGCTTTATAAATGTCATATCAACAAAGGTCATTTCCATGTTGCGAAATTAGGTAACAGCACTTTCCTTCATTCCTCTATAGTTTCGCCTCTTAACCATCTGAATCCCGCCCTTGTCCCCGCCCCTGTTCCGCCCGCCCGTCCTGAATTGTTGTAATACTTTCGTTACGTTACGATGTAGATTAATCACCTGTGCGCGATAATGAGTTGGTCTACCGATGCTGAAACCCGGCTTGATCTGTTTAATTACAATTGTATTCTTAAACACATATATAAGATAACACGGCAATATATCCGGTAACTTTGTACCATTCAAAAATCAAATTTCATGACACATTGATTTTGAAGTTAAACAGCATGTCTATGGTCTGCTATGCTTGTAATTTTGCCAAACGTTGATGAAAACATGGATCATGTAAAGATTTTGTCTCTATAGTGATTTTATATTAATTTTAACTCAGATATCAATTATTTACCTCCCTGTGACTTTTTCTTCTTAATACTTTTCCTTTTTGACAATGCTCTGTCATTTTGTCTATTTTTCTCCTCTTTCGCCATTTGCCCATGTTGTGTTGTTTTGTTTCTTTTTGTCCATACTCTATGATTTTGTCTACTTCTCTGCTATTCTGGTCCGTGTCCATGTTCTATGGTTTGTCTGCTTCTCTGCTTTCCGCTCCGATTTGATTTGCATTTTTTGTTCTTTTAAAATGCTTTCTAGATTTTCACGCTTAATAAACCCCTCCCATCACCGAGACAACCTAGAAAGACATCCGAATAATTCTAACTCATTATTAAACACAGGTCATACAGTCTACCCTGTATTAAACGGCCACTGTTGGGAGGCCTCTTAATTGAGGTTCCTTATTATCGAACCCAAGTTGCGGCAATTTGCACAATGACATTTGAATACAGTTTAATAATAAGATGTAAAACATCATCTGTTATTATTTATTATCTTGTTAGCAAGTAATTTGAAGACAGACTAATCTTTATTTTATGACACAACTATAAATACAAAAGAACAAAATTGAAAGGAAGGCATGTACAAGTTGTAATGAAGCTATTGAAAAATTCTTAATCGAACAACCGTAATGTTCCACCTGTAATTTCGCATGTGATTCAAGTGAAAACATTTTCTTCATGGTTTGGTTTGTTAATGTAAAATCATTCCCAATAATTGTTAATATTTGTTTAGATATATTACATTTACGACCAAGAAAACGTAAACACCAATTATTCATTCTTAATCTGCTTGCGTTTTCAATCAAACACTCGATGCCATGTCTAAACGTAAAATACCGGTTTTCGATACATATCGATTACCGGTACGGAGCCCTATCTTCAAGAGTTAAAGATTTTCGTTTGCTGCTCATATTTCGAAGTGATTTGCCACAATAGTGATAATATGCCTGTATTGTGTATACCAGTGACGTAAATGAAATCAAACTTAATAGATAATGCATGGTGAATTGTGTTTACGTGTCATCAGCTCTTTTCTTGTAGGAATGTTCATGTGGCGAGAAAACGGAACTCGCAGTCAAGAAAGCTTGTCAAATGACTTGTGGTCAAAACGGCCGTTTAAACGAGGTTCGATCGCGAGTTTGGGGAGAAAAGGGTGGCCGCTGGCCGCGTTAGACAGGTGGCCGTTAAATTAGGTATAATTAATGAGCAAAAACGATTGGGAGGGTCTGAAAACGGCCGTTATAAGCAGGTGGCCGTCTAACTAAGGTGGCCGTTATGACAGGTTAGACTGTACTTTATTGATAATGAAAAGTGGTATTCACTTTGCGTCTTTTGTAAATCCTCTTTGTAATTATACCCATTTTCCATTTCCTCGATGACTAGGTGATTTTCTCGAGTTCATTCGTTTCATGGTTCAACTCCATACTGTGATACAACCTATTGCTTTTATAAGTACTGAAAGACAGTGGGTTTACGTGTAATTGAACTGACAAGTCCATCTAATGTTCATTGACTTGACCGACCGCAGTATAATTAGCGGTGGCGTTCAATAATTAAACCCACGTTATCCCTTTCCCTCTATAAAACGATAATATATAGCCCTCTCCACACTGCCGTCTAACGGTTTCCAATAAAGTCCATATTGATGTTATTTTACAACTATTTTGTACTTTAATAATGTATTTGCCGGTGGCCATCGCCACGTGACCCTATATTGTCAATGTGTAAAAATCGAAACAACCCGAACCCATCACATATTCTATAACAAGAATGGATGTTTGGTCACATCACATTCTTTTTCACTCACCTGATTATACATGGCTACCAGTACACAACTGGCTTTTGACAATGACTGAAGCTTGAATTCATTGACTCAACACATTATATATTGATATTCGCAGACTAGCCGTAACAAAATTACCATATATTATATAAGAAACAAAAGGTGGTGGTGATTTTAACGTTCATTGTCTTACCTGATTACAGTCATCTAAAGTTAATACATTGGTCAAACGAATTCCAACCAATTGTAATTAAGGGTATTGTGGCTCCTGACTGTAATTATGGGTATAGAGGCTACTGACTGTAATTATGGGTATTGTGGCTCCTGACTGTAATTATGGGTATAGAGGCTACTGACTGTAATTATGGGTATAGAGGCTACTGACTGTAATTATGGGTATTGTGGCTCCTGACTGTAAGTATGGGTATAGAGGCTACTGACTGTAATTATGGGTATAGTGGCTACTGACTGTAATTATGGGTATTGTGGCTACTGACTGTAATTATGGGTATAGTGGCTACTGACTGTAATTAATGGTGTTGTGGCTCCTGACTGTAATTATGGGTATAGAGGCTACTGACTGTAATTATGGGTATAGAGGCTACTGACTGTAATTATGGGTATTGTGGCTACTGACTGTAATTATGGGTATAGAGGCTACTGACTGTAATTATGGGTATTGTGGCTACTGACTGTAATTATGGGTATAGTGGCTACTGACTGTAATTATGGGTATTGTGGCTACTGACTGTAATTATGGGTATAGTGGCTACTGACTGTAATTAATGGTGTTGTGGCTACTGACTGTAATTATGGGTATAGTGGCTACTGACTGTAATTATGGGTATCGTGGCTACTGACTGTAATTATGGGTATAGTGGCTACTGACTGTAATTAATGGTGTTGTGGCTCCTGACTGTAATTATGGGTATAGTGGTTACTGACTGTAATTATGGGTATAGTGGCTACTGACTGTAATTGTGGATATCGTGGCTACTGACTGTAATTATGGGTATCGTGGCTACTGACTGTAATTATGGGTATAGTGGCTACTGACTGTAATTAATGGTGTTGTGGCTCCTGACTGTAATTATGGGTATAGTGGTTACTGACTGTAATTATGGGTATAGTGGCTACTGACTGTAATTGTGGATATCGTGGCTACTGACTGTAATTATGGGTATCGTGTCTACTGACTGTAATTATGGGTATAGTGGCTACTGACTGTAATTAATGGTATTGTGGCTACTGACTGTAATTATGGGTATCGTGGCTACTGACTGTAATTATGGGTATAGTGGCTACTAACTGCAATTATGGATATCGTGTCTACTGACTGTAATTATGGATATCGTGGCTACTGACTGTAATTAATGGTATTGTGGCTACTGACTGTAATTAGGGGTATAGTGGCTACTGACTGTAATTATGGGTATCGTGGCTACTGACTGCAATTATGGGTATAGTGGCTACTGACTGTAATTAATGGTATTGTGGCTAAGGACTGTAATTATGGGTATCGTGGCTACTGACTGTAATTATGGGTATAGTGGCTACTAACTGCAATTATGGATATCGTGTCTACTGACTGTAATTATGGATATCGTGGCTACTGACTGTAATTATGGATATCGTGGCTACTGACTGTAATTATGGGTATCGTGGCTACTGACTGTAATTACGGGTATCGTGGCAACTGACTGTAATTATGGGTATTGTGGCTACTGACTGTAATTATGGATATCTTGGCGACTGACTTGTGTTGAATTTTTCATTATTATTTCCCGTTATAACGATTATTGTAATCACTAAATCCTATTAAGAATATTATTACTTTACAGCATTTCGAGATGCCATCATTGATTCCTCGTGTTCTGTAAGTGTGAACTCAGCATGCCATAGTACATCAGGACATAGTTTATTTTCTACACCAGCTTCATCATATACTGCATGTGTCAAGCCGAATCCAACCACAGTGCTTCCGATGTTTGAGGAAATTATACACTACCCACTCTCTTTCGTGAAACCATTGGAAACAGAGATGTTCGGTATCCGGGTTCATCGTTTCCAGCTGGACACAAGTAAGATTTCTAATATGGACGCTCTAATTTAACTTCGGATAAATCTTTTCATCATCGCTGATGGTGTTAAACATGATATCAAAGGAGTTCTCCCTTGGTAACGATTAATTAACCTTTCTTAATTGAAATTATCGATGTTAAATATACTTAATTTTAATCCTTATTCAGACGTATGATATTGATGTTGTCTCGGGTACATATATTTATTTATATCATTTCATTCTTTTTTTTATCTTGTTGATGTTACGAAGTGTACATGTAGCACTACTTTTTACAGATGTCTACAGCACGTCTAACCTTTACCCCTGCCAGATTCACAACGTCACATCATTGCTGCAGTTTCCCGCCATCGTCAGTGTACCGAATGCTTACCCGTGTTCTGCTGAAGCAATGACTACTTCGGATTCATTTGTAAGTAGAGTCACATTCTAATCGGTGTTTGGGCTTTAGTTAACAAATACTATTATCATTCACATGTTTTTTCATCATTGATACTCCAGTTTGGCTGCCATTGGAACGTATCACATACCTAGTACATATATATTCGCAACGCCATGGTCTAGTTTAGAAGTAGAGTAGAAAATTCCACTTTGTGAAAGGTAGTGGAGCAGATAACCCAAACAATTATTCATTTGATAATACAAGCATGGAATTTGGCAGAAGTATTTATTGCATGCTAGAGGTTAGGAAAAAAGTGCTGGCCACCTGAAATTCCAAAATGGCGACCATTTTCCAAGATGGCAGCCATATGACGCCTAATTTTGAAAAATGATAGTATACTATTGTATAAATGCAGTTGTTTAGTGGGCTATAGTGGGTTTTATTGTCATGACATTACTGAGTTTAATCAGAGGAACATTGCAGGCCTCTCAGGAGTTCAATATGGCGGCCTTTTTCCAAGATGGCTGCCAAATAACTGACTTGATATGCAATATTTTCCACTTTATTGGTATGGCTATTCATAGTATTTTGTTCATAGAAATACGAAATTGTGAGCTATATTGGGTATATTAACCCATTATTAACTATGTCTAAACTCGGGATCTGTGAGCACAATTGATGTGTAACGTCTATTCTCCATCCATCATTGTGTACCATACTCTCCATGAACAAGGTAGATGCTTGTCATGTTATAAATCAGTAATCATGGATATAGTCATTGTTATCCAGACAATTATGTTGCTTGTAAGATGATAGCAGGGCCAGAACTACCTCCATGCTTTGAGGTTTAAGGTTTTGTGGGGGTTAAAAGAAGATGCACGGAAGAAATTTATAACATGCCAAGAACCAGCTAATGCTTTAGCTGGTATGATAGGATGAGCTCGCTTATTGTTCTAGTGTTCCAGTAGAAGCTTGACAAGGGCAGCTGCAAAGTGCAGTACAATGTAGCCCAGTCTTTTTACATTTTCATCTTCCACCACAGTCAGTCTTGCATCCACATTTTGTCAGTTCCCTGCAGCTTTTAGAAAGTGAAGTCCACACGATTTTCAAGGAATCATCTTCCTTCGACGATATCCATTGCGAAGGACACTGAAGTTCTGGATAACGTATGACACATTGTCCCCAAATATGACCTGCTTGATAGGCATTTGGCATGTTCCTTAAGTGCATTGTGAGTTGGTGGGATTAAGTCAAATGACCTCTGCTTCCGTGAAAGAGATCATGTCTCGCGTCGTCTACTGATGAGGTTGCACTGGACCTGGTATACATGAGAACTACATATTTCTCCAATGCTTGTAAATCAGACTCCTCAAATTTCAGATGGGCGGTGACTGAGTTTCGCAAATTTGGCTGAAACTTCATTGAATACATTCAATGTCTGCCAGGCTGTCTTTTTTCCCTTGCCATTGAAACAAGACACAACATCACACCCTGTGAAAGCATGGAAGAACATTCCTTTGGATTTCTCTGGTCAAAGATTAGACACAAGGTCATGTTTAGAAATTCACCTAGTGTGTTCCCCCTTTCTGCATCTGATCCACATTTGCTTGAGACCGATTGCAGTGACAGAAGGCATCAGAGATATGGCAATTACTACAATGTCCGTGTCATTTGCATCAACCAGTATAGACTTGTAGCCCTACCTAGCTGCATGCCAGGCATGTAAGAATATCCGTGTGTCAGCATCCTCATGGGTACAGGGTGCCAATTCCTCCAAGCTCAAGATGGTGTTATTGGCACAGGTGAGGACGTTTTCCTCCCTGCATTGGGACTGCATCGCTTGTGGTCATTTCAGTTATGGCGTCGGCAAGGATGTGGAAGAGTTCAGATTTGTTAGTGCTGTCTCGATGGAAGCTCTTTCAGCTTGCAGGCGGTTTGCTCTTTGCGATAACTCTCCTCCTGATGGCCTTTCCACGTTGAGATCTGGCTTCTGAATTCAGGCTAGTCTTATGGAATACATCGAAAATGATGTCTGTTCTCTTGTGTGCGTGTTGCTGTAGTTCTCCACCAAGGGAAGGATATACTTTTTGGCATATTCCTCAAATGTCTTTGGTGTTTTCGGTGCAAAGGTGCAGTGAGGCCCCATCAACAATTAATCAGTACAGATTCTGGAAGCTGGACTTTCCCTTGGAGAATTTCCACAAGATCTGACTTGATGCTTGGACGTAGGTTACCATTCTTGCTGAGAGAGGGGGAAATGTACTCTCTCTGAGTTGTATAAGTCTGCCAAGCATCGAAGGTGATACTTCAGCTCTTGGGCAACAACATCACCAGCACTTAACTTTGCTAGGAGCTTTCCGTTGTTTAGGCTCCGGACACACGGATTAAGCCTTTCATTCAGCTGCATGGTCATTGCCTGTCTTAAATTCGATATTTTATCATCTTCTTCGCATAAGAAGCACCGTACTTTTGGAGGGTCTGAGGTCCTTTGTCTCTTCCCGCGGTTCTCTTCTGTGCCTAATGCACTGGGGGTAACTGCCCTTTTCTTTGCTCTTGTTAGTTTTGTATTATTGAACAAAAGTCGGCAGCTGTTGTGATATTTTGCTTTATTTCGTATCAGTGTGGCTTCTATGCCTTCTCCTTCATCTAGCCGTACTGGATTAAATGGTATTGGCATATCATTAAGGACATGAAACAATGGCACATTTCTTGCAATTTTATTATATCCATCATAGTCCTGTTTTCTATGAAATGTGGTAAGAGGTGAAATTAGAGTTTCATCCCTTTTGTCCACTTGACAAAGGCAACATTTACTCCGGTCAGTTTGCTGTCTTGTTTTGGCATCCATAGCGAGAGTTGTTGAAGTTGTGTAGGCCGAGGGTTTATCCTTTTACCACCTTACCCACTTTGATGTAAGGAATACAGTTAGGTTCATGCTGCTGCCCTACACCTAACCCGATCGTTCATCCAATATCTTTTAAATCCCGTGCGATCTGTACACCATCCGAATTACAATAAAGCCCCTGTTATCCTTGGCTTGACTCTCCAGCGCTGGCACATCCTGTCCATTCAGGTGCGGCTATCCAATCCTAGGGGCTGACTAGATAGCATTTGGGATACTAAACCGGAGTTTAGCTGATATTGAACCCCGTGCTAAGGTTCCACAGCAGTGTCTGTTACCAGGGTGCCCTGGTAGTGAGCAGCATACACTCTCTTAATAAAATCTGCACCACCCTCCTTCTGTGGTTTACTTTCGTAGCTTTCGTTCTCCTAGATCAACTGAGCTCATCCTCTTTGCCACCCCGGCATTAGCAGTCCTTTATAGGGGCAAAAGTTTGAAAAAAAAAAACGTTTATGACAGTTTTTGGCGGCCATATTGGAATGTTTGATGGCCAGCACTTTTTTCTGAAAAAGTGACTCACAGAGAATATTCATACAAAATTTCATGCTTGTATCACCAACTGAACGATTATGCCAAAAAATCATATTTAGCTGCTCCACTAAGTGATGTGTTGGCTTTTCAACCGATCCAGTAACGTATAATGTTAGCTAATCATCTCTACAGATAGAACTTCGGGAACAGTCAGCTGCATGATACTGGTTAGGATACTTATAATTGGTGAACTTTGGAACGAATAAGTCACACTGTTCCGTTGACTATATTACTATAAATATTAATCTTAGCCACGCGGGGCCATCTTGTATCGTGTACCATCATATTTCACACCAATCAGTGATCTGTCAGTGTGAGTGAAGCGAGGTCATCATGATATTACATTAAATTTTGTTCTGTCATAAAACCAATCAGACACTTGAAAAGAGTTTATTATTAAACTGTTTCGCTGCTGCGCTGAGAGAGGCGGTTCTTGGAAACTAAGATACTTACCGAAAAATTTTAAGTGAATCGTTCATGTTAACACGTATTTGTCTTGTATAGGTGGACGTTGAACCTTTCACAGGAAAAGTTTGGCGGAAAGTTGTCAGGCTGCAGACTAACGCATTGGTGGAAGACGGCTTTTTTAACGCTCCTGGCATGCTTCCATACAATGTGTCTGTGAATGCGGGCCCCTTTCCCGTTTACTGGAGGGAAACGTTAATACACATCACAGAGACTGCTAGTACTCACCACCATGACAAGGTCCGTCCTAACAATGTCAAACACCTTGTTTGTCAATTTAGATAAAAAAAAAATGTTGTTTCAAAGGGACACATTAATGGCCCATGGAAGACATCTTTGTTTTCTGTAATATGGTCTTATCGAGAGAAATAATCAATTAAGTTACTGATTGATGCTGATATTTAGCGTTCCAGAAATATTATATTAATACAATTGAAAGCAGCGCAAATGAATGCTAACATTTGTAACTGGTACAATGTTATGCAACAGGTTATTTTTAACTCAATGAAATTTTTAACTATTGTATGAGAATAATTCCATTGTCATCCCAAAGATTTCAGCCTTATTCTAAATTATTAATCTTTATACCGTTCACTAAGTTAAGGGTATGTAATTATCACTTCGCCTTCGGTTATGAGCCTGAAATACTTTCATCGGACTTACCTCCCTTTGACAATAGCATAATTGATAAGCTTGATTCAATTCAAATTTAGTATGAATCATGACGGCCAAGAATAAAAGTCAAAGGTCACCCATGCCTACTTTTGAAATAATAAGTTTGTGTGTCCTATGAACCTCTCGAACCCCTCAACAGATTTAAGTAAACATATCAAGGAATTTTTGATATATCTATGTTAGCCTTTACCACTCTGTTTTTATTGCTTTATAAATGGACGCTCAAGAGAGTAACACATTTTTCGTTGTTTTGGTGTTTATATGACAAATAGACAATTGCTTGATTTAATGACAATCGCCATAATGTCGCTTATTGGCATAAGTCTCACCCGAAGAAGTAGACAGATACACTTGTCAGTTGTTCTTGTTCCACTTGACACTGACCATATCTCGACGATGTTGGCAAGTGCAAATTTTTCTCATAATTCTTCATATACATTTTTGTAGCTTGCTCTTGTTTTTGTCCTTAGGTCACCAAATTAATGGAAGCCTCGTGTGGTGGACTTATAAGTCTCAGCATCATATCTGTCATCGTCGTTATCATCAGTATCTTCATCGTCATTAGACCTCATCGGATGCTCAGGCGGGTGGCTCCACTGCGACATGATGTAGTGGAGGATGACGTCTCGCAGTGTACAAACAACATTAATTGAGCCAAGATATCAAGTGAATTAAACCACGATGCTGATGCTGCTGTATTAC
Organism: Ylistrum balloti; assembly: GCF_031769215.1. Classification (NCBI taxonomy): domain Eukaryota; kingdom Metazoa; phylum Mollusca; class Bivalvia; order Pectinida; family Pectinidae; genus Ylistrum; species Ylistrum balloti. Next base: position 2,170,649 of record NW_026782484.1, read on the forward strand.
TATATCCGTCCTTTAAAAAATGCCAGATATTTGGTAAATACATGTATTACAGATGCCCACGAACAGGTAATTCCTAAATTATTGCTCTCCTTTTGTGAAGTTCCCAGTTTTCAATGTTACAATCGTCCCACTTAAACAACATATTTCTGTAAACAATAAAATATTTTTTTGACATATTTACGCTTGGTGGAATTGTAAAGTCACGAATCATATATTTATGAAGCATACACTATGTCCTTTCTGTCAAAGGATTGTTTGTATCGATGAGAGGTAGTGTTTGTGTACATATGTTTATTTTTGTACTTGTTTATCTATGTCTGTGATACATTGCGATATATCATGTTGAAGATGCTTTGTTCCTTTAATTATCATCAATCAATGTGTCCCGTGGCCGTTTGAGTTCTCTATATGAAAAGCATTCGCTCAAGATACAGCATGAAAATTTAGTTTTGAAGTAAATGGTTAGAAGTTAATTTATCTTTAACAATTTGATATATCACTTCAAGCCTTGATTTGTATGTATCATGTATGTTTTGTTTTAGAACAATAAAGATTGTTATACAAATAGTTCAAGGATCTAATAATTTGTATTTTAATCTCTTGAAAGAATGATGGCATATTAAACAACGATATTTCAAACCTATTTTTAGGAAGACAGCTATAGCGACATTTAGAAAAGATAGGATTATGCTGCATGTTTGTGCTAAAATGATTCTGTTTCCTCTATCCACTGCCCATCAGCATGTGATATTGTTTCAAAAACCGTTAAGGTTTTTTAACATTTTAATTGATATCGATCAAGAGAGAAACTTCCTAGTGTGCATAGGACACTTTGTCTTAATTATGTTATTTTTAAGGAACTTTGATGATTATTATCAACGCAAAATGTTACAAATGTTGTGGCACTAATCAATCAGCTGAACATTTACTCTTATTGTATAACATACCAACGTTTTAGTGCGAATACATTTTGCTTGCTATTGCAAAAGTGCGTATTTGGAAAAAAACCGAAACCCAATAGAAATAACAAAACATGTCATAGGTTTGAAAATTGTCTGTCTTATTGCCATATTCCCTGTGTAATACATGGTTTAAAATTCTCAGAATTATTCATCTCTATGCAAATATTTAGTAAAGGTGAAAGATAAAAAGTGAATTTCTAGAAAAACATATCACCGTTCTCGCAAGCCCAAATATTGGTTGATTGGTTGACAGAATATACTGATGTGTTGATAATTTGTTTCCCTGTGTAATACAGGGTTAGAAAAATGAGTAAATACTCTTAAATTGTTCCTCTCCACGGAAATCTTTAGTAAAAGGCGAAAGATTTATTCGTGGTTTTGAAGAGAAACCAGAGTACTTATGAGAGAGAATGAATAGGATTATACGTAATGATTGGAATCATTTGACACGGTGCCTTACTACAAACACGTTGATTTCGTTCTTTCAACTTCGATTGCATAATCCCTCATCAATCCCAAAGCGAATACTTGAAGAATTAAAGTACATCCTGATATTTTGATATCGAGAATCATTACAGTTTCTCAATAATATCTGAATTACAACATTTTAATTGTATGCTTTTCAAGTGATAATGCCATTGTGAACGTTTCGTCAAAGCCTTTATTTCTTAAAATGACATAGGATATTTGACTTCTTTGTTAATGTTAACCGCTGCACAGGCTCTTTTGAAATGAATATTTAATTATAAAAACGTTGTAGATAATTCGGTCAATAATTATAGGTTGGGGAAACCTCGTTGCCATGTAGTGATGCCAGTAAATTACTTATTCTGATGCTGTCAAGTCCTACATAGCGAGATTTGTTTGTACCTGCAAACCAACGAAGAGTTTGCTGTCGGTTCAGTTCAGTAACTCCTTCGATGTCCGACCACCTAAATGCCAAAGGCCGAAAAGATACAAATATCTTAAAGCAGTGATTTTACTTAGTCGTTTCGAAGGCTCATTTCAGACGTCTCAATAGCGCGAGAAAGAGTTTAATGTGAAAAAAGTAATATTTGCAAATAAAAAAACAGGCAATATCCAGTTACCGTTTGATATATTGTATTGTTCGTGAACATATACGTTTTGCTTTCTTGTTCACGACATAATATGTATTTGATTCGTTAACACAAACATCTGTGAATCGGAACAAGTTTCAATATGTTTGAATATGATGATAATTTGTTCCCCTGTGTAATACAGGGTTAGAAAAATGAGTAAATACTCTTAAATTGTTCCTCTCCACGGAAATCTTTAGTAAAAGGCGAAAGATTTATTCGTGGTTTTGAAGAGAAACCAGAGTACTTATGAGAGAGAATGAATAGGATTATACGTAATGATTGGAATCATTTGACACGGTGCCTTACTACAAACACGTTGATTTCGTTCTTTCAACTTCGATTGCATAATCCCTCATCAATCCCAAAGCGAATACTTGAAGAATTAAAGTACATCCTGATATTTTGATATCGAGAATCATTACAGTTTCTCAATAATATCTGAATTACAACATTTTAATTGTATGCTTTTCAAGTGATAATGCCATTGTGAACGTTTCGTCAAAGCCTTTATTTCTTAAAATGACATAGGATATTTGACTTCTTTGTTAATGTTAACCGCTGCACAGGCTCTTTTGAAATGAATATTTAATTATAAAAAGTTGTAGATAATTCGGTCAATAATTATAGGTTGGGGAAACCTCGTTGCCATGTAGTGATGCCAGTAAATTACTTATTCTGATGCTGTCAAGTCCTACATAGCGAGATTTGTTTGTACCTGCAAACCAACGAAGAGTTTGCTGTCGGTTCAGTTCAGTAACTCCTTCGATGTCCGACCACCTAAATGCCAAAGGCCGAAAAGATACAAATATCTTAAAGCAGTGATTTTACTTAGTCGTTTCGAAGGCTCATTTCAGACGTCTCAATAGCGCGAGAAAGAGTTTAATGTGAAAAAAGTAATATTTGCAATTAAAAAAACAGGTAATATCCAGTTACCGTTTGATATATTGTATTGTTCGTGAACATATACGTTTTGCTTTCTTGTTCACGACATAATATGTATTTGATTCGTTAACACAAACATCTGTGAATCGGAACAAGTTTCAATATGTTTGAATATGTTGATAACTTGTTCCCCTGTGTAATACAGGGTTAGAAAAATGAGTAAATACTCTTAAATTGTTCCTCTCCACGGAAATCTTTAGTAAAAGGCGAAAGATTTATTCGTGGTTTTGAAGAGAAACCAGAGTACTTATGAGAGAGAATGAATAGGATTATACGTAATGATTGGAATCATTTGACACGGTGCCTTACTACAAACACGTTGATTTCGTTCTTTCAACTTCGATTGCATAATCCCTCATCAATCCCAAAGCGAATACTTGAAGAATTAAAGTACATCCTGATATTTTGATATCGAGAATCATTACAGTTTCTCAATAATATCTGAATTACAACATTTTAACTGTATGCTTTTCAAGTGATAATTCCATTGTGAACGTTTCGTCAAAGCCTTTATTTCTTAAAATGACATAGGATATTTGACTTCTTTGTTAATGTTAACCGCTGCACAGGCTCTTTTGAAATGAATATTTAATTATAAAAACGTTGTAGATAATTCGGTAAATAATTATAGGTTGGGGAAACCTCGTTGCCATGTAGTGATGCCAGTAAATTACTTATTCTGATGCTGTCAAGTCCTACATAGCGAGATTTGTTTGTACCTGCAAACCAACGAAGAGTTTGCTGTCGGTTTACTTCAGTAACTCCTTCGATGTCCGACCACCTAAATGCCAAAAGCCGAAAAGATACAAATATCTTAAAGCAGTGATTTTACTTAGTCGTTTCGAAGGCTCATTTCAGACGTCTCAATAGCGCGAGAAAGAGTTTAATGTGAAAAAAGTAATATTTGCAATTAAAAAAACAGGTAATATCCAGTTACCGTTTGATATATTGTATTGTTCGTGAACATATACGTTTTGCTTTCTTGTTCACGACATAATATGTATTTGATTCGTTAACACAAACATCTGTGAATCGGAACAAGTTTCAATATGTTTGAATATGTTGATAATCTGTTCCCCTGTGTAATACAGGGTTAGAAAAATGAGTAAATACTCTTAAATTGTTCCTCTCCACGGAAATCTTTAGTAAAAGGCGAAAGATTTATTCGTGGTTTTGAAGAGAAACCAGAGTACTTATGAGAGAGAATGAATAGGATTATACGTAATGATTGGAATCATTTGACACGGTGCCTTACTACAAACACGTTGATTTCGTTCTTTCAACTTCGATTGCATAATCCCTCATCAATCCCAAAGCGAATACTTGAAGAATTAAAGTACATCCTGATATTTTGATATCGAGAATCATTACAGTTTCTCAATAATATCTGAATTACAACATTTTAACTGTATGCTTTTCAAGTGATAATTCCATTGTGAACGTTTCGTCAAAGCCTTTATTTCTTAAAATGACATAGGATATTTGACTTCTTTGTTAATGTTAACCGCTGCACAGGCTCTTTTGAAATGAATATTTAATTATAAAAACGTTGTAGATAATTCGGTAAATAATTATAGGTTGGGGAAACCTCGTTGCCATGTAGTGATGCCAGTAAATTACTTATTCTGATGCTGTCAAGTCCTACACAGCGAGATTTGTTTGTACCTGCAAACCAACGAAGAGTTTGCTGTCGGTTCAGTTCAGTAACTCCTTCGATGTCCGACCACCTAAATGCCAAAAGCCGAAAAGATACAAATATCTTAAAGCAGTGATTTTACTTAGTCGTTTCGAAGGCTCATTTCAGACGTCTCAATAGCGCGAGAAAGAGTTTAATGTGAAAAAAGTAATATTTGCAATTAAAAAAACAGGTAATATCCAGTTACCGTTTGATATATTGTATTGTTCGTGAACATATACGTTTTGCTTTCTTGTTCACGACATAATATGTATTTGATTCGTTAACACAAACATCTGTGAATCGGAACAAGTTTCAATATGTTTGAATATGTTGATAATTTGTTCCCCTGTGTAATACAGGGTTAGAAAAATGAGTAAATACTCTTAAATTGTTCCTCTCCACGGAAATCTTTAGTAAAAGGCGAAAGATTTATTCGTGGTTTTGAAGAGAAACCAGAGTACTTATGAGAGAGAATGAATAGGATTATACGTAATGATTGGAATCATTTGACACGGTGCCTTACTACAAACACGTTGATTTCGTTCTTTCAACTTCGATTGCATAATCCCTCATCAATCCCAAAGCGAATACTTGAAGAATTAAAGTACATCCTGATATTTTGATATCGAGAATCATTACAGTTTCTCAATAATATCTGAATTACAACATTTTAACTGTATGCTTTTCAAGTGATAATTCCATTGTGAACGTTTCGTCAAAGCCTTTATTTCTTAAAATGACATTGGATATTTGACTTCTTTGTTAATGTTAACCGCTGCACAGGCTCTTTTGAAATGAATATTTAATTATAAAAACGTTGTAGATAATTCGGTAAATAATTATAGGTTGGGGAAACCTCGTTGCCATGTAGTGATGCCAGTAAATTACTTATTCTGATGCTGTCAAGTCCTACATAGCGAGATTTGTTTGTACCTGCAAACCAACGAAGAGTTTGCTGTCGGTTCAGTTCAGTAACTCCTTCGATGTCCGACCACCTAAATGCCAAAAGCCGAAAAGATACAAATATCTTAAAGCAGTGATTTTACTTAGTCGTTTCGAAGGCTCATTTCAGACGTCTCAATAGCGCGAGAAAGAGTTTAATGTGAAAAAAGTAATATTTGCAATTAAAAAAACAGGTAATATCCAGTTACCGTTTGATATATTGTATTGTTCGTGAACATATACGTTTTGCTTTCTTGTTCACGACATAATATGTATTTGATTCGTTAACACAAACATCTGTGAATCGGAACAAGTTTCAATATGTTTGAATATGTTGATAATTTGTTCCCCTGTGTAATACAGGGTTAGAAAAATGAGTAAATACTCTTAAATTGTTCCTCTCCACGGAAATCTTTAGTAAAAGGCGAAAGATTTATTCGTGGTTTTGAAGAGAAACCAGAGTACTTATGAGAGAGAATGAATAGGATTATACGTAATGATTGGAATCATTTGACACGGTGCCTTACTACAAACACGTTGATTTCGTTCTTTCAACTTCGATTGCATAATCCCTCATCAATCCCAAAGCGAATACTTGAAGAATTAAAGTACATCCTGATATTTTGATATCGAGAATCATTACAGTTTCTCAATAATATCTGAATTACAACATTTTAACTGTATGCTTTTCAAGTGATAATTCCATTGTGAACGTTTCGTCAAAGCCTTTATTTCTTAAAATGACATAGGATATTTGACTTCTTTGTTAATGTTAACCGCTGCACAGGCTCTTTTGAAATGAATATTTAATAATAAAAAAGTTGTAGATAATTCGGTCAATAATTATAGGTTGGGGAAACCTCGTTGCCATGTAGTGATGCCAGTAAATTACTTATTCTGATGCTGTCAAGTCCTACACAGCGAGATTTGTTTGTACCTGCAAACCAACGAAGAGTTTGCTGTCGGTTCAGTTCAGTAACTCCTTCGATGTCCGACCACCTAAATGCCAAAAGCCGAAAAGATACAAATATATCTTAAAGCAGTGATTTTACTTAGTCGTTTCGAAGGCTCATTTCAGACGTCTCAATAGCGCGAGAAAGAGTTTAATGTGAAAAAAGTAATATTTGCAATTAAAAAAACAGGTAATATCCAGTTACCGTTTGATATATTGTATTGTTCGTGAACATATACGTTTTGCTTTCTTGTTCACGACATAATATGTATTTGATTCGTTAACACAAACATCTGTGAATCGGAACAAGTTTCAATATGTTTGAATATGTTGATAACTTGTTCCCCTGTGTAATACAGGGTTAGAAAAATGAGTAAATACTCTTAAATTGTTCCTCTCCACGGAAATCTTTAGTAAAAGGCGAAAGATTTATTCGTGGTTTTGAAGAGAAACCAGAGTACTTATGAGAGAGAATGAATAGGATTATACGTAATGATTGGAATCATTTGACACGGTGCCTTGCTACAAACACGTTGATTTCGTTCTTTCAACTTCGATTGCATAATCCCTCATCAATCCCAAAGCGAATACTTGAAGAATTAAAGTACATCCTGATATTTTGATATCGAGAATCATTACAGTTTCTCAATAATATCTGAATTACAACATTTTAACTGTATGCTTTTCAAGTGATAATTCCATTGTGAACGTTTCGTCAAAGCCTTTATTTCTTAAAATGACATAGGATATTTGACTTCTTTGTTAATGTTAACCGCTGCACAGGCTCTTTTGAAATGAATATTTAATTATAAAAACGTTGTAGATAATTCGGTCAATAATTATAGGTTGGGGAAACCTCGTTGCCATGTAGTGATGCCAGTAAATTACTTATTCTGATGCTGTCAAGTCCTACATAGCGAGATTTGTTTGTACCTGCAAACCAACGAAGAGTTTGCTGTCGGTTCAGTTCAGTAACTCCTTCGATGTCCGACCACCTAAATGCCAAAAGCCGAAAAGATACAAATATCTTAAAGCAGTGATTTTACTTAGTCGTTTCGAAGGCTCATTTCAGACGTCTCAATAGCGCGAGAAAGAGTTTAATGTGAAAAAAGTAATATTTGCAATTAAAAAAACAGGTAATATCCAGTTACCGTTTGATATATTGTATTGTTCGTGAACATATACGTTTTGCTTTCTTGTTCACGACATAATATGTATTTGATTCGTTAACACAAACATCTGTGAATCGGAACAAGTTTCAATATGTTTGAATATGTTGATAATTTGTTCCCCTGTGTAATACAGGGTTAGAAAAATGAGTAAATACTCTTAAATTGTTCCTCTCCACGGAAATCTTTAGTAAAAGGCGAAAGATTTATTCGTGGTTTTGAAGAGAAACCAGAGTACTTATGAGAGAGAATGAATAGGATTATACGTAATGATTGGAATCATTTGACACGGTGCCTTACTACAAACACGTTGATTTCGTTCTTTCAACTTCGATTGCATAATCCCTCATCAATCCCAAAGCGAATACTTGAAGAATTAAAGTACATCCTGATATTTTGATATCGAGAATCATTACAGTTTCTCAATAATATCTGAATTACAACATTTTAACTGTATGCTTTTCAAGTGATAATTCCATTGTGAACGTTTCGTCAAAGCCTTTATTTCTTAAAATGACATTGGATATTTGACTTCTTTGTTAATGTTAACCGCTGCACAGGCTCTTTTGAAATGAATATTTAATTATAAAAAGTTGTAGATAATTCGGTAAATAATTATAGGTTGGGGAAACCTCGTTGCCATGTAGTGATGCCAGTAAATTACTTATTCTGATGCTGTCAAGTCCTACATAGCGAGATTTGTTTGTACCTGCAAACCAACGAAGAGTTTGCTGTCGGTTCAGTTCAGTAACTCCTTCGATGTCCGACCACCTAAATGCCAAAAGCCGAAAAGATACAAATATCTTAAAGCAGTGATTTTACTTAGTCGTTTCGAAGGCTCATTTCAGACGTCTCAATAGCGCGAGAAAGAGTTTAATGTGAAAAAAGTAATATTTGCAATTAAAAAAAAAACAATATCCAGTTACCGTTTGATATATTGTATTGTTCGTGAACATATACGTTTTGCTTTCTTGTTCACGACATAATATGTATTTGATTCGTTAACACAAACATCTGTGAATCGGAACAAGTTTCAATATGTTTGAATATGTTGATAATTTGTTCCCCTGTGTAATACAGGGTTAGAAAAATGAGTAAATACTCTTAAATTGTTCCTCTCCACGGAAATCTTTAGTAAAAGGCGAAAGATTTATTCGTGGTTTTGAAGAGAAACCAGAGTACTTATGAGAGAGAATGAATAGGATTATACGTAATGATTGGAATCATTTGACACGGTGCCTTACTACAAACACGTTGATTTCGTTCTTTCAACTTCGATTGCATAATCCCTCATCAATCCCAAAGCGAATACTTGAAGAATTAAAGTACATCCTGATATTTTGATATCGAGAATCATTACAGTTTCTCAATAATATCTGAATTACAACATTTTAACTGTATGCTTTTCAAGTGATAATTCCATTGTGAACGTTTCGTCAAAGCCTTTATTTCTTAAAATGACATAGGATATTTGACTTCTTTGTTAATGTTAACCGCTGCACAGGCTCTTTTGAAATGAATATTTAATTATAAAAAGTTGTAGATAATTCGGTAAATAATTATAGGTTGGGGAAACCTCGTTGCCATGTAGTGATGCCAGTAAATTACTTATTCTGATGCTGTCAAGTCCTACATAGCGAGATTTGTTTGTACCTGCAAACCAACGAAGAGTTTGCTGTCGGTTCAGTTCAGTAACTCCTTCGATGTCCGACCACCTAAATGCCAAAAGCCGAAAAGATACAAATATCTTAAAGCAGTGATTTTACTTAGTCGTTTCGAAGGCTCATTTCAGACGTCTCAATAGCGCGAGAAAGAGTTTAATGTGAAAAAAGTAATATTTGCAATTAAAAAAAACAGGTAATATCCAGTTACCGTTTGATATATTGTATTGTTCGTGAACATATACGTTTTGCTTTCTTGTTCACGACATAATATGTATTTGATTCGTTAACACAAACATCTGTGAATCGGAACAAGTTTCAATATGTTTGAATATGTTGATAATTTGTTCCCCTGTGTAATACAGGGTTAGAAAAATGAGTAAATACTCTTAAATTGTTCCTCTCCACGGAAATCTTTAGTAAAAGGCGAAAGATTTATTCGTGGTTTTGAAGAGAAACCAGAGTACTTATGAGAGAGAATGAATAGGATTATACGTAATGATTGGAATCATTTGACACGGTGCCTTACTACAAACACGTTGATTTCGTTCTTTCAACTTCGATTGCATAATCCCTCATCAATCCCAAAGCGAATACTTGAAGAATTAAAGTACATCCTGATATTTTGATATCGAGAATCATTACAGTTTCTCAATAATATCTGAATTACAACATTTTAACTGTATGCTTTTCAAGTGATAATTCCATTGTGAACGTTTCGTCAAAGCCTTTATTTCTTAAAATGACATAGGATATTTGACTTCTTTGTTAATGTTAACCGCTGCACAGGCTCTTTTGAAATGAATATTTAATTATAAAAAGTTGTAGATAATTCGGTAAATAATTATAGGTTGGGGAAACCTCGTTGCCATGTAGTGATGCCAGTAAATTACTTATTCTGATGCTGTCAAGTCCTACATAGCGAGATTTGTTTGTACCTGCAAACCAACGAAGAGTTTGCTGTCGGTTCAGTTCAGTAACTCCTTCGATGTCCGACCACCTAAATGCCAAAAGCCGAAAAGATACAAATATCTTAAAGCAGTGATTTTACTTAGTCGTTTCGAAGGCTCATTTCAGACGTCTCAATAGCGCGAGAAAGAGTTTAATGTGAAAAAAGTAATATTTGCAATTAAAAAAACAGGTAATATCCAGTTACCGTTTGATATATTGTATTGTTCGTGAACATATACGTTTTGCTTTCTTGTTCACGACATAATATGTATTTGATTCGTTAACACAAACATCTGTGAATCGGAACAAGTTTCAATATGTTTGAATATGTTGATAATTTGTTCCCCTGTGTAATACAGGGTTAGAAAAATGAGTAAATACTCTTAAATTGTTCCTCTCCACGGAAATCTTTAGTAAAAGGCGAAAGATTTATTCGTGGTTTTGAAGAGAAACCAGAGTACTTATGAGAGAGAATGAATAGGATTATACGTAATGATTGGAATCATTTGACACGGTGCCTTACTACAAACACGTTGATTTCGTTCTTTCAACTTCGATTGCATAATCCCTCATCAATCCCAAAGCGAATACTTGAAGAATTAAAGTACATCCTGATATTTTGATATCGAGAATCATTACAGTTTCTCAATAATATCTGAATTACAACATTTTAACTGTATGCTTTTCAAGTGATAATGCCATTGTGAACGTTTCGTCAAAGCCTTTATTTCTTAAAATGACATAGGATATTTGACTTCTTTGTTAATGTTAACCGCTGCACAGGCTCTTTTGAAATGAATATTTAATTATAAAAAGTTGTAGATAATTCGGTAAATAATTATAGGTTGGGGAAACCTCGTTGCCATGTAGTGATGCCAGTAAATTACTTATTCTGATGCTGTCAAGTCCTACATAGCGAGATTTGTTTGTACCTGCAAACCAACGAAGAGTTTGCTGTCGGTTCAGTTCAGTAACTCCTTCGATGTCCGACCACCTAAATGCCAAAAGCCGAAAAGATACAAATATCTTAAAGCAGTGATTTTACTTAGTCGTTTCGAAGGCTCATTTCAGACGTCTCAATAGCGCGAGAAAGAGTTTAATGTGAAATAAGTAATATTTGCAAATAAAAAAAACAGGCAATATCCAGTTACCGTTTGATATATTGTATTGTTCGTGAACATATACGTTTTGCTTTCTTGTTCACGACATAATATGTATTTGATTCGTTAACACAAACATCTGTGAATCGGAACAAGTTTCAATATGTTTGAATATGTTGATAATTTGTTCCCCTGTGTAATACAGGGTTAGAAAAATGAGTAAATACTCTTAAATTGTTCCTCTCCACGGAAATCTTTAGTAAAAGGCGAAAGATTTATTCGTGGTTTTGAAGAGAAACCAGAGTACTTATGAGAGAGAATGAATAGGATTATACGTAATGATTGGAATCATTTGACACGGTGCCTTACTACAAACACGTTGATTTCGTTCTTTCAACTTCGATTGCATAATCCCTCATCAATCCCAAAGCGAATACTTGAAGAATTAAAGTACATCCTGATATTTTGATATCGAGAATCATTACAGTTTCTCAATAATATCTGAATTACAACATTTTAACTGTATGCTTTTCAAGTGATAATTCCATTGTGAACGTTTCGTCAAAGCCTTTATTTCTTAAAATGACATAGGATATTTGACTTCTTTGTTAATGTTAACCGCTGCACAGGCTCTTTTGAAATGAATATTTAATTATAAAAAGTTGTAGATAATTCGGTAAATAATTATAGGTTGGGGAAACCTCGTTGCCATGTAGTGATGCCAGTAAATTACTTATTCTGATGCTGTCAAGTCCTACATAGCGAGATTTGTTTGTACCTGCAAACCAACGAAGAGTTTGCTGTCGGTTCAGTTCAGTAACTCCTTCGATGTCCGACCACCTAAATGCCAAAAGCCGAAAAGATACAAATATCTTAAAGCAGTGATTTTACTTAGTCGTTTCGAAGGCTCATTTCAGACGTCTCAATAGCGCGAGAAAGAGTTTAATGTGAAAAAAGTAATATTTGCAATTAAAAAAACAGGTAATATCCAGTTACCGTTTGATATATTGTATTGTTCGTGAACATATACGTTTTGCTTTCTTGTTCACGACATAATATGTATTTGATTCGTTAACACAAACATCTGTGAATCGGAACAAGTTTCAATATGTTTGAATATGTTGATAATTTGTTCCCCTGTGTAATACAGGGTTAGAAAAATGAGTAAATACTCTTAAATTGTTCCTCTCCACGGAAATCTTTAGTAAAAGGCGAAAGATTTATTCGTGGTTTTGAAGAGAAACCAGAGTACTTATGAGAGAGAATGAATAGGATTATACGTAATGATTGGAATCATTTGACACGGTGCCTTACTACAAACACGTTGATTTCGTTCTTTCAACTTCGATTGCATAATCCCTCATCAATCCCAAAGCGAATACTTGAAGAATTAAAGTACATCCTGATATTTTGATATCGAGAATCATTACAGTTTCTCAATAATATCTGAATTACAACATTTTAACTGTATGCTTTTCAAGTGATAATTCCATTGTGAACGTTTCGTCAAAGCCTTTATTTCTTAAAATGACATAGGATATTTGACTTCTTTGTTAATGTTAACCGCTGCACAGGCTCTTTTGAAATGAATATTTAATTATAAAAAGTTGTAGATAATTCGGTAAATAATTATAGGTTGGGGAAACCTCGTTGCCATGTAGTGATGCCAGTAAATTACTTATTCTGATGCTGTCAAGTCCTACATAGCGAGATTTGTTTGTACCTGCAAACCAACGAAGAGTTTGCTGTCGGTTCAGTTCAGTAACTCCTTCGATGTCCGACCACCTAAATGCCAAAGGCCGAAAAGATACAAATATCTTAAAGCAGTGATTTTACTTAGTCGTTTCGAAGGCTCATTTCAGACGTCTCAATAGCGCGAGAAAGAGTTTAATGTGAAAAAAGTAATATTTGCAAATAAAAAAACAGGCAATATCCAGTTACCGTTTGATATATTGTATTGTTCGTGAACATATACGTTTTGCTTTCTTGTTCACGACATAATATGTATTTGATTCGTTAACACAAACATCTGTGAATCGGAACAAGTTTCAATATGTTTGAATATGTTGATAATTTGTTCCCCTGTGTAATACAGGGTTAGAAAAATGAGTAAATACTCTTAAATTGTTCCTCTCCACGGAAATCTTTAGTAAAAGGCGAAAGATTTATTCGTGGTTTTGAAGAGAAACCAGAGTACTTATGAGAGAGAATGAATAGGATTATACGTAATGATTGGAATCATTTGACACGGTGCCTTACTACAAACACGTTGATTTCGTTCTTTCAACTTCGATTGCATAATCCCTCATCAATCCCAAAGCGAATACTTGAAGAATTAAAGTACATCCTGATATTTTGATATCGAGAATCATTACAGTTTCTCAATAATATCTGAATTACAACATTTTAACTGTATGCTTTTCAAGTGATAATTCCATTGTGAACGTTTCGTCAAAGCCTTTATTTCTTAAAATGACATAGGATATTTGACTTCTTTGTTAATGTTAACCGCTGCACAGGCTCTTTTGAAATGAATATTTAATTATAAAAAGTTGTAGATAATTCGGTAAATAATTATAGGTTGGGGAAACCTCGTTGCCATGTAGTGATGCCAGTAAATTACTTATTCTGATGCTGTCAAGTCCTACATAGCGAGATTTGTTTGTACCTGCAAACCAACGAAGAGTTTGCTGTCGGTTCAGTTCAGTAACTCCTTCGATGTCCGACCACCTAAATGCCAAAAGCCGAAAAGATACAAATATCTTAAAGCAGTGATTTTACTTAGTCGTTTCGAAGGCTCATTTCAGACGTCTCAATAGCGCGAGAAAGAGTTTAATGTGAAAAAAGTAATATTTGCAATTAAAAAAACAGGTAATATCCAGTTACCGTTTGATATATTGTATTGTTCGTGAACATATACGTTTTGCTTTCTTGTTCACGACATAATATGTATTTGATTCGTTAACACAAACATCTGTGAATCGGAACAAGTTTCAATATGTTTGAATATGTTGATAATTTGTTCCCCTGTGTAATACAGGGTTAGAAAAATGAGTAAATACTCTTAAATTGTTCCTCTCCACGGAAATCTTTAGTAAAAGGCGAAAGATTTATTCGTGGTTTTGAAGAGAAACCAGAGTACTTATGAGAGAGAATGAATAGGATTATACGTAATGATTGGAATCATTTGACACGGTGCCTTACTACAAACACGTTGATTTCGTTCTTTCAACTTCGATTGCATAATCCCTCATCAATCCCAAAGCGAATACTTGAAGAATTAAAGTACATCCTGATATTTTGATATCGAGAATCATTACAGTTTCTCAATAATATCTGAATTACAACATTTTAACTGTATGCTTTTCAAGTGATAATTCCATTGTGAACGTTTCGTCAAAGCCTTTATTTCTTAAAATGACATAGGATATTTGACTTCTTTGTTAATGTTAACCGCTGCACAGGCTCTTTTGAAATGAATATTTAATTATAAAAAGTTGTAGATAATTCGGTAAATAATTATAGGTTGGGGAAACCTCGTTGCCATGTAGTGATGCCAGTAAATTACTTATTCTGATGCTGTCAAGTCCTACATAGCGAGATTTGTTTGTACCTGCAAACCAACGAAGAGTTTGCTGTCGGTTCAGTTCAGTAACTCCTTCGATGTCCGACCACCTAAATGCCAAAAGCCGAAAAGATACAAATATCTTAAAGCAGTGATTTTACTTAGTCGTTTCGAAGGCTCATTTCAGACGTCTCAATAGCGCGAGAAAGAGTTTAATGTGAAAAAAGTAATATTTGCAATTAAAAAAACAGGTAATATCCAGTTACCGTTTGATATATTGTATTGTTCGTGAACATATACGTTTTGCTTTCTTGTTCACGACATAATATGTATTTGATTCGTTAACACAAACATCTGTGAATCGGAACAAGTTTCAATATGTTTGAATATGTTGATAATTTGTTCCCCTGTGTAATACAGGGTTAGAAAAATGAGTAAATACTCTTAAATTGTTCCTCTCCACGGAAATCTTTAGTAAAAGGCGAAAGATTTATTCGTGGTTTTGAAGAGAAACCAGAGTACTTATGAGAGAGAATGAATAGGATTATACGTAATGATTGGAATCATTTGACACGGTGCCTTACTACAAACACGTTGATTTCGTTCTTTCAACTTCGATTGCATAATCCCTCATCAATCCCAAAGCGAATACTTGAAGAATTAAAGTACATCCTGATATTTTGATATCGAGAATCATTACAGTTTCTCAATAATATCTGAATTACAACATTTTAACTGTATGCTTTTCAAGTGATAATTCCATTGTGAACGTTTCGTCAAAGCCTTTATTTCTTAAAATGACATAGGATATTTGACTTCTTTGTTAATGTTAACCGCTGCACAGGCTCTTTTGAAATGAATATTTAATAATAAAAAAGTTGTAGATAATTCGGTAAATAATTATAGGTTGGGGAAACCTCGTTGCCATGTAGTGATGCCAGTAAATTACTTATTCTGATGCTGTCAAGTCCTACACAGCGAGATTTGTTTGTACCTGCAAACCAACGAAGAGTTTGCTGTCGGTTCAGTTCAGTAACTCCTTCGATGTCCGACCACCTAAATGCCAAAAGCCGAAAAGATACAAATATCTTAAAGCAGTGATTTTACTTAGTCGTTTCGAAGGCTCATTTCAGACGTCTCAATAGCGCGAGAAAGAGTTTAATGTGAAAAAAGTAATATTTGCAATTAAAAAAACAGGTAATATCCAGTTACCGTTTGATATATTGTATTGTTCGTGAACATATACGTTTTGCTTTCTTGTTCACGACATAATATGTATTTGATTCGTTAACACAAACATCTGTGAATCGGAACAAGTTTCAATATGTTTGAATATGTTGATAATTTGTTCCCCTGTGTAATACAGGGTTAGAAAAATGAGTAAATACTCTTAAATTGTTCCTCTCCACGGAAATCTTTAGTAAAAGGCGAAAGATTTATTCGTGGTTTTGAAGAGAAACCAGAGTACTTATGAGAGAGAATGAATAGGATTATACGTAATGATTGGAATCATTTGACACGGTGCCTTGCTACAAACACGTTGATTTCGTTCTTTCAACTTCGATTGCATAATCCCTCATCAATCCCAAAGCGAATACTTGAAGAATTAAAGTACATCCTGATATTTTGATATCGAGAATCATTACAGTTTCTCAATAATATCTGAATTACAACATTTTAACTGTATGCTTTTCAAGTGATAATTCCATTGTGAACGTTTCGTCAAAGCCTTTATTTCTTAAAATGACATAGGATATTTGACTTCTTTGTTAATGTTAACCGCTGCACAGGCTCTTTTGAAATGAATATTTAATTATAAAAACGTTGTAGATAATTCGGTCAATAATTATAGGTTGGGGAAACCTCGTTGCCATGTAGTGATGCCAGTAAATTACTTATTCTGATGCTGTCAAGTCCTACACAGCGAGATTTGTTTGTACCTGCAAACCAACGAAGAGTTTGCTGTCGGTTCAGTTCAGTAACTCCTTCGATGTCCGACCACCTAAATGCCAAAAGCCGAAAAGATACAAATATCTTAAAGCAGTGATTTTACTTAGTCGTTTCGAAGGCTCATTTCAGACGTCTCAATAGCGCGAGAAAGAGTTTAATGTGAAAAAAGTAATATTTGCAATTAAAAAAACAGGTAATATCCAGTTACCGTTTGATATATTGTATTGTTCGTGAACATATACGTTTTGCTTTCTTGTTCACGACATAATATGTATTTGATTCGTTAACACAAACATCTGTGAATCGGAACAAGTTTCAATATGTTTGAATATGTTGATAACTTGTTCCCCTGTGTAATACAGGGTTAGAAAAATGAGTAAATACTCTTAAATTGTTCCTCTCCACGGAAATCTTTAGTAAAAGGCGAAAGATTTATTCGTGGTTTTGAAGAGAAACCAGAGTACTTATGAGAGAGAATGAATAGGATTATACGTAATGATTGGAATCATTTGACACGGTGCCTTGCTACAAACACGTTGATTTCGTTCTTTCAACTTCGATTGCATAATCCCTCATCAATCCCAAAGCGAATACTTGAAGAATTAAAGTACATCCTGATATTTTGATATCGAGAATCATTACAGTTTCTCAATAATATCTGAATTACAACATTTTAACTGTATGCTTTTCAAGTGATAATTCCATTGTGAACGTTTCGTCAAAGCCTTTATTTCTTAAAATGACATAGGATATTTGACTTCTTTGTTAATGTTAACCGCTGCACAGGCTCTTTTGAAATGAATATTTAATTATAAAAAAGTTGTAGATAATTCGGTAAATAATTATAGGTTGGGGAAACCTCGTTGCCATGTAGTGATGCCAGTAAATTACTTATTCTGATGCTGTCAAGTCCTACACAGCGAGATTTGTTTGTACCTGCAAACCAACGAAGAGTTTGCTGTCGGTTCAGTTCAGTAACTCCTTCGATGTCCGACCACCTAAATGCCAAAAGCCGAAAAGATACAAATATCTTAAAGCAGTGATTTTACTTAGTCGTTTCGAAGGCTCATTTCAGACGTCTCAATAGCGCGAGAAAGAGTTTAATGTGAAAAAAGTAATATTTGCAATTAAAAAAACAGGTAATATCCAGTTACCGTTTGATATATTGTATTGTTCGTGAACATATACGTTTTGCTTTCTTGTTCACGACATAATATGTATTTGATTCGTTAACACAAACATCTGTGAATCGGAACAAGTTTCAATATGTTTGAATATGTTGATAATTTGTTCCCCTGTGTAATACAGGGTTAGAAAAATGAGTAAATACTCTTAAATTGTTCCTCTCCACGGAAATCTTTAGTAAAAGGCGAAAGATTTATTCGTGGTTTTGAAGAGAAACCAGAGTACTTATGAGAGAGAATGAATAGGATTATACGTAATGATTGGAATCATTTGACACGGTGCCTTACTACAAACACGTTGATTTCGTTCTTTCAACTTCGATTGCATAATCCCTCATCAATCCCAAAGCGAATACTTGAAGAATTAAAGTACATCCTGATATTTTGATATCGAGAATCATTACAGTTTCTCAATAATATCTGAATTACAACATTTTAACTGTATGCTTTTCAAGTGATAATTCCATTGTGAACGTTTCGTCAAAGCCTTTATTTCTTAAAATGACATTGGATATTTGACTTCTTTGTTAATGTTAACCGCTGCACAGGCTCTTTTGAAATGAATATTTAATTATAAAAACGTTGTAGATAATTCGGTCAATAATTATAGGTTGGGGAAACCTCGTTGCCATGTAGTGATGCCAGTAAATTACTTATTCTGATGCTGTCAAGTCCTACATAGCGAGATTTGTTTGTACCTGCAAACCAACGAAGAGTTTGCTGTCGGTTCAGTTCAGTAACTCCTTCGATGTCCGACCACCTAAATGCCAAAAGCCGAAAAGATACAAATATCTTAAAGAAGTGATTTCACTTAGTCGTTTCGAAGGCTCATTACAGACATCTCAATAGCGCGAGAAAGAGTTTAATGTGAAAAAAGTAATATTTGCAATTAAAAAAACAGGTAATATCCAGTTACCGTTTGATATATTGTATTGTTCGTGAACATATACGTTTTGCTTTCTTGTTCACGACATAATATGTATTTGATTCGTTAACACAAACATCTGTGAATCGGAACAAGTTTCAATATGTTTGAATATGTTGATAATTTGTTCCCCTGTGTAATACAGGGTTAGAAAAATGAGTAAATACTCTTAAATTGTTCCTCTCCACGGAAATCTTTAGTAAAAGGCGAAAGATTTATTCGTGGTTTTGAAGAGAAACCAGAGTACTTATGAGAGAGAATGAATAGGATTATACGTAATGATTGGAATCATTTGACACGGTGCCTTACTACAAACACGTTGATTTCGTTCTTTCAACTTCGATTGCATAATCCCTCATCAATCCCAAAGCGAATACTTGAAGAATTAAAGTACATCCTGATATTTTGATATCGAGAATCATTACAGTTTCTCAATAATATCTGAATTACAACATTTTAACTGTATGCTTTTCAAGTGATAATTCCATTGTGAACGTTTCGTCAAAGCCTTTATTTCTTAAAATGACATAGGATATTTGACTTCTTTGTTAATGTTAACCGCTGCACAGGCTCTTTTGAAATGAATATTTAATTATAAAAAAGTTGTAGATAATTCGGTCAATAATTATAGGTTGGGGAAACCTCGTTGCCATGTAGTGATGCCAGTAAATTACTTATTCTGATGCTGTCAAGTCCTACACAGCGAGATTTGTTTGTACCTGCAAACCAACGAAGAGTTTGCTGTCGGTTCAGTTCAGTAACTCCTTCGATGTCCGACCACCTAAATGCCAAAAGCCGAAAAGATACAAATATCTTAAAGCAGTGATTTTACTTAGTCGTTTCGAAGGCTCATTTCAGACGTCTCAATAGCGCGAGAAAGAGTTTAATGTGAAAAAAGTAATATTTGCAATTAAAAAAACAGGTAATATCCAGTTACCGTTTGATATATTGTATTGTTCGTGAACATATACGTTTTGCTTTCTTGTTCACGACATAATATGTATTTGATTCGTTAACACAAACATCTGTGAATCGGAACAAGTTTCAATATGTTTGAATATGTTGATAACTTGTTCCCCTGTGTAATACAGGGTTAGAAAAATGAGTAAATACTCTTAAATTGTTCCTCTCCACGGAAATCTTTAGTAAAAGGCGAAAGATTTATTCGTGGTTTTGAAGAGAAACCAGAGTACTTATGAGAGAGAATGAATAGGATTATACGTAATGATTGGAATCATTTGACACGGTGCCTTACTACAAACACGTTGATTTCGTTCTTTCAACTTCGATTGCATAATCCCTCATCAATCCCAAAGCGAATACTTGAAGAATTAAAGTACATCCTGATATTTTGATATCGAGAATCATTACAGTTTCTCAATAATATCTGAATTACAACATTTTAACTGTATGCTTTTCAAGTGATAATTCCATTGTGAACGTTTCGTCAAAGCCTTTATTTCTTAAAATGACATAGGATATTTGACTTCTTTGTTAATGTTAACCGCTGCACAGGCTCTTTTGAAATGAATATTTAATAATAAAAAAGTTGTAGATAATTCGGTAAATAATTATAGGTTGGGGAAACCTCGTTGCCATGTAGTGATGCCAGTAAATTACTTATTCTGATGCTGTCAAGTCCTACACAGCGAGATTTGTTTGTACCTGCAAACCAACGAAGAGTTTGCTGTCGGTTCAGTTCAGTAACTCCTTCGATGTCCGACCACCTAAATGCCAAAAGCCGAAAAGATACAAATATCTTAAAGCAGTGATTTTACTTAGTCGTTTCGAAGGCTCATTTCAGACGTCTCAATAGCGCGAGAAAGAGTTTAATGTGAAAAAAGTAATATTTGCAATTAAAAAAAACCCAGGTAATATCCAGTTACCGTTTGATATATTGTATTGTTCGTGAACATATACGTTTTGCTTTCTTGTTCACGACATAATATGTATTTGATTCGTTAACACAAACATCTGTGAATCGGAACAAGTTTCAATATGTTTGAATATGTTGATAACTTGTTCCCCTGTGTAATACAGGGTTAGAAAAATGAGTAAATACTCTTAAATTGTTCCTCTCCACGGAAATCTTTAGTAAAAGGCGAAAGATTTATTCGTGGTTTTGAAGAGAAACCAGAGTACTTATGAGAGAGAATGAATAGGATTATACGTAATGATTGGAATCATTTGACACGGTGCCTTGCGACAAACACGTTGATTTCGTTCTTTCAACTTCGATTGCATAATCCCTCATCAATCCCAAAGCGAATACTTGAAGAATTAAAGTACATCCTGATATTTTGATATCGAGAATCATTACAGTTTCTCAATAATATCTGAATTACAACATTTTAACTGTATGCTTTTCAAGTGATAATTCCATTGTGAACGTTTCGTCAAAGCCTTTATTTCTTAAAATGACATTGGATATTTGACTTCTTTGTTAATGTTAACCGCTGCACAGGCTCTTTTGAAATGAATATTTAATTATAAAAACGTTGTAGATAATTCGGTCAATAATTATAGGTTGGGGAAACCTCGTTGCCATGTAGTGATGCCAGTAAATTACTTATTCTGATGCTGTCAAGTCCTACACAGCGAGATTTGTTTGTACCTGCAAACCAACGAAGAGTTTGCTGTCGGTTCAGTTCAGTAACTCCTTCGATGTCCGACCACCTAAATGCCAAAAGCCGAAAAGATACAAATATCTTAAAGCAGTGATTTTACTTAGTCGTTTCGAAGGCTCATTTCAGACGTCTCAATAGCGCGAGAAAGAGTTTAATGTGAAAAAAGTAATATTTGCAATTAAAAAAACAGGTAATATCCAGTTACCGTTTGATATATTGTATTGTTCGTGAACATATACGTTTTGCTTTCTTGTTCACGACATAATATGTATTTGATTCGTTAACACAAACATCTGTGAATCGGAACAAGTTTCAATATGTTTGAATATGTTGATAACTTGTTCCCCTGTGTAATACAGGGTTAGAAAAATGAGTAAATACTCTTAAATTGTTCCTCTCCACGGAAATCTTTAGTAAAAGGCGAAAGATTTATTCGTGGTTTTGAAGAGAAACCAGAGTACTTATGAGAGAGAATGAATAGGATTATACGTAATGATTGGAATCATTTGACACGGTGCCTTGCTACAAACACGTTGATTTCGTTCTTTCAACTTCGATTGCATAATCCCTCATCAATCCCAAAGCGAATACTTGAAGAATTAAAGTACATCCTGATATTTTGATATCGAGAATCATTACAGTTTCTCAATAATATCTGAATTACAACATTTTAACTGTATGCTTTTCAAGTGATAATTCCATTGTGAACGTTTCGTCAAAGCCTTTATTTCTTAAAATGACATAGGATATTTGACTTCTTTGTTAATGTTAACCGCTGCACAGGCTCTTTTGAAATGAATATTTAATAATAAAAAAGTTGTAGATAATTCGGTAAATAATTATAGGTTGGGGAAACCTCGTTGCCATGTAGTGATGCCAGTAAATTACTTATTCTGATGCTGTCAAGTCCTACACAGCGAGATTTGTTTGTACCTGCAAACCAACGAAGAGTTTGCTGTCGGTTCAGTTCAGTAACTCCTTCGATGTCCGACCACCTAAATGCCAAAAGCCGAAAAGATACAAATATCTTAAAGAAGTGATTTCACTTAGTCGTTTCGAAGGCTCATTACAGACATCTCAATAGCGCGAGAAAGAGTTTAATGTGAAAAAAGTAATATTTGCAATTAAAAAAACAGGTAATATCCAGTTACCGTTTGATATATTGTATTGTTCGTGAACATATACGTTTTGCTTTCTTGTTCACGACATAATATGTATTTGATTCGTTAACACAAACATCTGTGAATCGGAACAAGTTTCAATATGTTTGAATATGTTGATAATTTGTTCCCCTGTGTAATACAGGGTTAGAAAAATGAGTAAATACTCTTAAATTGTTCCTCTCCACGGAAATCTTTAGTAAAAGGCGAAAGATTTATTCGTGGTTTTGAAGAGAAACCAGAGTACTTATGAGAGAGAATGAATAGGATTATACGTAATGATTGGAATCATTTGACACGGTGCCTTGCTACAAACACGTTGATTTCGTTCTTTCAACTTCGATTGCATAATCCCTCATCAATCCCAAAGCGAATACTTGAAGAATTAAAGTACATCCTGATATTTTGATATCGAGAATCATTACAGTTTCTCAATAATATCTGAATTACAACATTTTAACTGTATGCTTTTCAAGTGATAATTCCATTGTGAACGTTTCGTCAAAGCCTTTATTTCTTAAAATGACATTGGATATTTGACTTCTTTGTTAATGTTAACCGCTGCACAGGCTCTTTTGAAATGAATATTTAATTATAAAAACGTTGTAGATAATTCGGTCAATAATTATAGGTTGGGGAAACCTCGTTGCCATGTAGTGATGCCAGTAAATTACTTATTCTGATGCTGTCAAGTCCTACATAGCGAGATTTGTTTGTACCTGCAAACCAACGAAGAGTTTGCTGTCGGTTCAGTTCAGTAACTCCTTCGATGTCCGACCACCTAAATGCCAAAAGCCGAAAAGATACAAATATCTTAAAGAAGTGATTTCACTTAGTCGTTTCGAAGGCTCATTACAGACATCTCAATAGCGCGAGAAAGAGTTTAATGTGAAAAACGTAATATTTGCAATTAAAAAAACAGGTAATATCCAGTTACCGTTTGATATATTGTATTGTTCGTGAACATATACGTTTTGCTTTCTTGTTCACGACATAATATGTATTTGATTCGTTAACACAAACATCTGTGAATCGGAACAAGTTTCAATATGTTTGAATATGTTGATAATTTGTTCCCCTGTGTAATACAGGGTTAGAAAAATGAGTAAATACTCTTAAATTGTTCCTCTCCACGGAAATCTTTAGTAAAAGGCGAAAGATTTATTCGTGGTTTTGAAGAGAAACCAGAGTACTTATGAGAGAGAATGAATAGGATTATACGTAATGATTGGAATCATTTGACACGGTGCCTTACTACAAACACGTTGATTTCGTTCTTTCAACTTCGATTGCATAATCCCTCATCAATCCCAAAGCGAATACTTGAAGAATTAAAGTACATCCTGATATTTTGATATCGAGAATCATTACAGTTTCTCAATAATATCTGAATTACAACATTTTAACTGTATGCTTTTCAAGTGATAATTCCATTGTGAACGTTTCGTCAAAGCCTTTATTTCTTAAAATGACATAGGATATTTGACTTCTTTGTTAATGTTAACCGCTGCACAGGCTCTTTTGAAATGAATATTTAATTATAAAAAGTTGTAGATAATTCGGTCAATAATTATAGGTTGGGGAAACCTCGTTGCCATGTAGTGATGCCAGTAAATTACTTATTCTGATGCTGTCAAGTCCTACACAGCGAGATTTGTTTGTACCTGCAAACCAACGAAGAGTTTGCTGTCGGTTCAGTTCAGTAACTCCTTCGATGTCCGACCACCTAAATGCCAAAAGCCGAAAAGATACAAATATCTTAAAGCAGTGATTTTACTTAGTCGTTTCGAAGGCTCATTTCAGACGTCTCAATAGCGCGAGAAAGAGTTTAATGTGAAAAAAGTAATATTTGCAATTAAAAAAACAGGTAATATCCAGTTACCGTTTGATATATTGTATTGTTCGTGAACATATACGTTTTGCTTTCTTGTTCACGACATAATATGTATTTGATTCGTTAACACAAACATCTGTGAATCGGAACAAGTTTCAATATGTTTGAATATGTTGATAACTTGTTCCCCTGTGTAATACAGGGTTAGAAAAATGAGTAAATACTCTTAAATTGTTCCTCTCCACGGAAATCTTTAGTAAAAGGCGAAAGATTTATTCGTGGTTTTGAAGAGAAACCAGAGTACTTATGAGAGAGAATGAATAGGATTATACGTAATGATTGGAATCATTTGACACGGTGCCTCACTACAAACACGGTGATTTCGTTCTTTCAACTTTGATTGCATAATCCCTCATCAATCCAAAAGCGAATACTTGAAGAATTAAAGTACATCCTGATATTTTGATATCGAGAATCATTACAGTTTCTCAATAATATCTGAATTACAACATTTTAACTGTATGCTTTTCAAGTGATAATTCCATTGTGAACGTTTCGTCAAAGCCTTTATTTCTTAAAATGACATTGGATATTTGACTTCTTTGTTAATGTTAACCGCTGCACAGGCTCTTTTGAAATGAATATTTAATTATAAAAACGTTGTAGATAATTCGGTAAATAATTATAGGTTGGGGAAACCTCGTTGCCATGTAGTGATGCCAGTAAATTAATTATTCTGATGCTGTCAAGTCCTACATAGCGAGATTTGTTTGTACCTGCAAACCAACGAAGAGTTAGCTGTCGGGACAGTTCAGTAACTCCTTCGATGTCAGACCACCTAAATGCCAAAGGTCGAAATTTTACTTAGTCGTCTCGAAAGCCACTAAATGCCAAAGTTCGAAATGATATAACTATCTTAAAGCATTGATTTTTATTTAGTCGTTTCAAAGGCTAATTTCCCACGTCTCAATAGGGCGAGAAAGAGTTTGATGTGAAAAAATGATATTCACAATTGAAATACAGGTAATATCCAGTTTCCGTTTGATATATTGTATTGTTCATGAACATATGCCTATTCCATTCTTGCTTATGAAAAACTTTGTATTTTATTCGTTAACACAAGCATTGAGAATGGCAACAATTTTCAATGTGTTTGAATATCTTGATATGTTAAGTAAGTAAGTTAAATAATATCTGAAATTCTTGTCGCAGTTCGTCGGCATGTAAGTGACTCTGTTTACCTTAGAAAGAGTTTCAATAATGATAATATTTGTATTCTGAAATATCCAATTTAAATGATGATCAATTTGAATAATTTTCACGTGTAATTCAGATCATATATAGCCGTATGTAGATGCGAAATTGATTTAATCTAATCTGGTTCGAATCCTCAATTGTGATTGATATACGAGGGATTTTGATGCGACACAGCCTTAACCAGAGGCAGATAAAATACTGACACTACAACTATTAACTATGTCTTCATTCTGATTTTATATCATTTCGTTAATTGATTATTATATAAAAAGTACTTTTTCGACAGATGATTAGATAATGCTTTATTGCGTGTTTTGGATTCTAGTCATTGCATGCAGCATTTTCAAGGCTTCCTTGTATTGTGTGTAAGAGATCGAAGTTGGTGACAGTCAGGGGATGGTGGTTAGATGCTATGGTTGAAAGTTCGGTAGTATCTAACTTATCACCGATACCGATAGCAAATACATTGTTCACTGAGTGTTTGAGAGAGTTAGCCTCCTTTGCGGTGCTTGTTGGATCAGCGGACTGTCCGTCGGTGATTACAATAACAATGTGGGAAGCGTTTTTCCGTCCACCATTTGCCGGAAGGAAACTGTTCTCTCGTACGAATTTTAAAGCCAGAGATGTGTTGGTTCCGGCTCCCATATATTTTAGGTTTTGGATAGCATGAAGAACGTCATTTCGGCGATGGTAGGTGTTGAGGTAAAAGTCGTTCCTGATTTCAGATGAAAAGGTCACAGTACTGAATTGGACATTATCTGGACCTATTTCAAATCGTTTGGCGAAGTTGTATACAAAATTTATTTGCTTCGTAAAATTCTCCTGTTTTTCACTTTCAGAGGAATCCAGCACAAAAACGATGTCGGCTGGTTTGTCTCCACATTCTATTTAAGAAAAAAATAAAATAAAACAGTTCCTTCCAATATGTTACCCGTTTCAGAAACACTAATCTTTTCAACATGCCGTATTACTGTCTCTAGCATAATCAAATCTAGCATAGTCCATATATGACTCAATCTAGTCTAGTTATCTTCATCAAGCAAATCGAATCTTTCACCCAAGGTGGAATGACATTAAGTTGTCAAAAGGAGGATTGATAAATGATAGAGAGTAGATATCCTTCTACTTGACCCTAAAGGGAGTGAAAGATTATTTTTCTCATACCCTGATTTCCTTGTTCTAGTGGAAGACGAAGTGTATTTTGTGTAAACAAAAAAAAAAAAAAAAAAACGTGGATGGGGAAAGAAGAGTGACGAGGCCCGCGCCTCGGACGCTTCACTCATTGTGATTCAGTCTAACACAATATATATTTCTAGTGTACATAATAAAAGATCAAATAAAATTATATTCTTAATATTCTTAATATCTTTAATATATATTTCAGTTTTTAGGATAACAAAATTTGAGTAGGTGACGAACTAGTGTATGTGGGTGACCTTATGAAAGTAGTTTAACTTCCGGATCACGACAGTGACATCACTCAAATCATGCAAAGAGCACGCGTAGCTTTTCTCAACCCTATGGTGCAACAAGGAAATATCACACCGAAAAAAAGCATGGATATTTACCTGTCTAAGGTTGAAGAATAGGAAGCCCCAATAAACTGTCAAATTTTGCTAAGATATCTACCTATAAATCGGCATGAAATGATACCTCAAACTACTCTTGTCCAAAGTGACTGTTTTTATAGTCTGCAATTCTAACACCGACCCATGTTATGATTTGAAGTTCTACAATATAGAAATCCCTCATTGTTGCCTGTTTTGACGGCCTTGAAATCTGACATTGCCCAATGCTTGCTGTGTTGTCAATCTACAATTTTGACACTACCAAATTTGAACTATTTTGACGGTCTGGTTCTGCCAGTGTCCAAATCTACCTGTGTTGATGGTTTACACTAACATCAAACTATTTTACCTGGCTTGACCGTTGTTGTGGTAGTTGGAGTTGTTGTGACTGTAGTGGGTTTTGTAGTGGGTTTTGTAGTCGGGCGAGCTGTAAGAGAAAACATTACATTATCAGATATATTGCGTAGCTAAGCAAAGAATTAGGATAGTTTAAATTGATAGATTATGTCATACCTGAATATTTAGATAACACTATTTAAATACAAATACAACCAAAAAATAAAACAATATCATGGTTTTTTTTTTTTTTTGCTCTGGTTGTCCTGTTTGTAGTTTTGATATCACAATTTTCACAAGTTGGCGAGAAGTGTGGTACTAAAATAAGTAATAATTATCTGTGTAGAACTGCTAACTGGCTGTCTCGGGTGATAACACAATTACTACTATCCGTATTATTACAACCTGTATAGATCTGCTAACTGACTGTCTCGGGTGATAACACAATTACTACTATCCGTATTATTACAACCTGTATAGATCTGCTAACTGGCTGTCTCGAGTGATACCACAATTACTACTATCCGTCTCATTACAACCTGTATAGATCTGCTAACTGGCTCGAGTGATACCACAATTACTACTATCCGTCTCATTACAACCTGTATAGATCTGCTAACTGGCTCGAGTGATACCACAATTACTACTATCCGTCTCATTACAACCTGTATAGATCTGCTAACTGGCTGTCTTGGGTGATAACACAATTACTACTATCCGTCTCATTACAACCTGTATAGATCTGCTAACTGACTGTCTCGGGTGATAACACAATTACTACTATCCGTCTCATTACAACCTGTATAGATCTGCTAACTGGCTGTCTCGGGTGATAACACAATTACTACTATCCGTCTCATTACAACCTGTATAGATCTGCTAACTGGCTGTCTCGAGTGATACCACAATTACTACTATCCGTCTCATTACAACCTGTATAGATCTGCTAACTGGCTGTCTCGGGTGATAACACAATTACTACTATCCGTCTCATTACAACCTGTATAGATCTGCTAACTGGCTGTCTCGGGTGATAACACAATTACTACTATCCGTCTCATTACAACCTGTATAGATCTGCTAACTGGCTGTCTCGGGTGATAACACAATTACTACTATCCGTCTCATTACAACCTGTATAGATCTGCTAACTGGCTGTCTCGGGTGATAACACAATTACTACTATCCGTCTCATTACAACCTGTATAGATCTGCTAACTGGCTGTCTCGGGTGATAACACAATTACTACTATCCGTCTCATTACAACCTGTATAGATCTGCTAACTGGCTGTCTCGGGTGATAACAAAATTACTACTATCCGTCTCATTACAACCTGTATAGATCTGCTAACTGGCTGTCTCGGGTGATAACACAATTACTACTGTCCATATCCCATAACAATATTCTTTTGATGTTGCTATCTGGGATGAAGCACCATAACATTATCAAATCGTCTTACCAGTTGTAGTTGGAGGAACGACACGATCTGGAACAGGACAAGAAGATTTGGTGAGTTTAAGTATCATTTTAAAATATTTTTCTGTGATACCAAAATTGTGGTAAATCATTATAAACTTCTTTTATGTTACGGATTTATAGTGTAAGGAAATGGAGTTCAACCCCTCTTTATACAACGTAATTCTCTGAATATTTTCTGTGAAACCTAACACGATAAAACGACGACTCGTCCTTTAAATGCGCAAAAAGCGCAATAAAATAACCTTACCCTCGTTTAGGAAAGTTATATAAAGTATTGTAGGAGGTTGCGCACCTAATGAAATGTAAACTTTCCAACACAGATAGGCATTTCTCTCAGATGTCTTTTCCTGTTGTCTAATCCGTATTGGACGATATAATGTCTATTTGACCATGATAATTATTTACTAATAATTGTACGACCCCAAGCTTCATTTAGAAGCTTCACGATGTATGCCGAATAAGAGCTGCATCAACAAAAGAAGAATGTACAAAGATGTGGGAGACTCAGTTTACAACCAGGTCAGCTAGACGGTTATTCTTATAGATATAAATCAGCAGAGAACATATAACGTATTATTATATCATGCGGAATTGGTCGGTATCTCCATTCCAATATAGTTTTCTGTTTGTGACAGATTCAGTCGTAGTTTTCTTTCGCATACTCGTTTTCCACCATTGTTGTTTTCCTCCTTGAATGTGTTATGCGCAAAGAATTATGGGATTCAAAGGCTAAATATAGCTGCCTGATTTACATGTTATCTTGTCAAACTGACAAGTTTTGCTCGGATAAAATTTCCTCTGTTAGTTATGTAAGTAAGCTTTTTCAAAAGTCAGTGGGAAATAGTATTATATCATATAGTATTGAAAAGAAACTTAAATTTGTAATTTGTTCAGTTCAGTCGAAAAAACGATGACCACCACAGTTAACCTAACATCCAGATGGATTTATTTCACTGCCATATCAGATTTTCTAATTCCACTTACGTTCACAAATCTCTTTGACGATGTTTCCTTGGAGGTTAAGTAAATCATGGAAATTGCCGGCGGTGAACACGTGATGGTGGTCATCTGTTGCTATATTGTTGAGCTCGTCCCTGTCCACAGCATGTCCGATTCCTATAGCGAAAACTTCGTCAACGTGTCGTTTGAGAGAATGGGCTGCCCTTGCTGTTAAGTCTTCTTCATTAGACCGACCGTCAGTTAGGACAATCACAAAACGTTTGGCTCCATGACGTGGTCCCTGATTGTGATGAGTATGGAAGATGTTTCTCTCAACAGTGGTGAGTCCTATGTCCGTCCGTGTTTCTCCATTTTTGTAGGTAACTTGTTGCACAGCATGAATGAGGGATGGCTTAGTATTGTACTGTTGCAAGTGGATCTCAGCCGTTGCTGATGTAGAGAATGTTACTAATCCGACCTGTGTGTCGGTTCGGGAAATTTCAAAATCATTAATTACCGAAGATACAAATTGCTTTTGTAACTGGAAATTAGAGTTTCCTTCACTTCCAGAAGAATCAAGAAGGAACACGATATCTGCCGGCTGGTCTCCACACACTGAAAAAGTAATGATATGTAGAGGTTCATCTAAAACGAATTAAGGACGTTGTCAATGGCATAGATATATATCATGTCTAATTTAGTCTAGTGTTTGTAGATATATTTACAGCTGCGATGCTTAACTATTTTCCTTCGAGCTCTTTGTGAATGTGTTTTAATTGATTGTTTAAGAATATCTTCCAGAATATTATCCAGTTTAGATGAAACAAATTGCGGGAAGATGTCAATAATGTTTCTTTTAAAATTGATGGACAAAGGCTCAAAATGGACATTATATGATAGATGATTCCCTAGATTTATCTTTAAATAGTTGAAAGTAGCTCATCAAGGAATGCTACATACATGTGCATGTTGTGTCTACCAGTTCCTTTTCTAGAACGTGAAGGAGGTCAAAGTTACTGACGGTGAACACGTGTTTGCTGTCCGTAGCTATGGCCTGTAGTTCGGAGTTATCGACGGCACTGCCTATCCCAAGAGCTATGATCGTCACGTTAGGCTGGTGCTTGAGGGCGTTGGCATAGTTCACTGTCAATTGTGGCTCGTTAGACCGCCCGTCGGTCATTACCACAACGTACTTCTGCACACCAGGACGGCCCCCATTCTGTTCTACAAGTTAAACAATAATAATAGCATGTTTCACCACAACTGATTCGTAAAATTTGTTTAGAATGCTTAATTTTCCATTCTGTTTTCTAGTAACTAAAAGTGGGTTACCCTGAAAGTGACAAAGATAATTCAGTCAGTTACTGAATAGCACAATTGGCATGTTACAGTCATTGTTTTGGTAATTTGGAAAGTTCAAATAATATTTTAATCGGAAGTTCTCATAATTCACACACACACACACACACACACACACACACACACACACACACACACATATATATATATATATATTAGTGAGAATGAATCCATATTAAACCATATAAAAATATTATATATATAGTATATGTTTCAAGGTTTCTAAAAAACAAATTTGAAATTCAATTTTAAACATGTATTCACAAACTATGTTTGATATTTTAAAAAAAATTAAAAAAACTGAAAGCAAAACTTTAAATGCCATTTCTCAGAGTCCTAGGTCGTCAAACTTTTGGAAACATTCTGCATTCGACGACTAGAAAATAAAGCGCATTTTCGTGGAAGTCATTCAGGTTTTCGTAAACATTAGGGTATATTACACCAGGTCAATTATATGAATATGTTGTTAAAAATCACCCTTTTTGGATTGTGTGAGTTCTGTATTTCTATAATGTTCAGATGTGAGAAATCAAAAACAAAGACAATGTACACAAAATAGGAACACCGATATTTACACGAACTAGATATGTGACATACATGTACTACAACGGTAAAAAATACACAGACTACATTATTAAGTTTAAGACTCCTCTTTACCTGCTATGGTATGTGACTTAGCGTAGTTAAGAGCCAGATGTGTTGCAGTTTCTCCATTGACATAATGTATATGTTTGATGGCATTTTGTAGGTCTTGTTGGTTCCCATTTTCGTCCAAGTCGAAGTCGCCGCGTACACCGGTTGAGAAGGTGATGGAGGCAAACTGAGTGTTTTTTGGGCCAATAGTAAACTGTGAACTAAAGTTACTCAGAAAATCTACTTGTTTCTTGAAGTTAACAGATGTTTCA
This sequence comes from Ylistrum balloti, assembly GCF_031769215.1. Classification (NCBI taxonomy): domain Eukaryota; kingdom Metazoa; phylum Mollusca; class Bivalvia; order Pectinida; family Pectinidae; genus Ylistrum; species Ylistrum balloti. The sequence continues at coordinate 2,203,196 of NW_026782484.1, forward strand.
CTTCCGGAGGAATCCAACAGGAAAATGAAGTCGGCGGGGAGGAGTCCACATTCTATGCGATAAAGAAGTTCATTTATGTAGCCATATAAAACACAGTACCGTCACGTTTATTCTGCAATTCCTGCTACTTTGTCCCAGTTATGAAATGATAATACTCTAAAACTCGATTTGATTTGTTTATATCCTTGGACCCTGTCTTCCTACAATCATAACTTTCAAGAAGACGTTAAACTATATTTCACCAACAAATGTATCACTTTCGCGCTGTTGCCTTCTGAGCATTTTCTACGTAGTTTTACATGGTATGCTGTCAACCTTATAATAATGCCAGAATCCCGCATCTTTAATGGCTGACTTGTATCATTGCAGTCATTAAAAACCATTCTTAATTACAACGTCTTTAACCAAAATGACAGCATAACTGCAGCAAACAAAAGGAATGTAAGTTATTTTTGCTCAAATCGACATATTGATAATATAATTCTTCGACAGGAAAAATACTTTCCATTTCGTGGAGTTCTTTTTGGAAAACAATACCAAAATTTCAAAGGAAAGCCCCACTTTCTAAAAAGAGTTCGACGATGCGTTAAAGGATTACATGACTGAAAAATGGTGAAGTGTCAAACCAAATGATTTATCATGGTGACTATGGACTTTGTCTGCTGTTTTCTGTTGGATCATTCATAAGTCAAGAAAAAGTGGCTATAACGTTCAGGGGGATAAATCATGAAACGAAATCAATCAGTAAAGTAATTGAATTAAATTAATACATTATATCACAGATAAATATTTTTAAAAAGAAAATAGATTTCGAATTATAATAAATATTGTGCGAGAGAGGTAGCTCTTCATTTTTAAACAGATAACGAGCAAGCAAACTGAAATGTTTTTTTTACACAATCCACTCGTGCGGTTATGCATGAAATTAAGGCTTATTTAGAAACCACTGGAATATAACAATGACGTTAAAAGATCCTTACATTGTATTCAATAGCGTATATCTGGATATGTTTGCGCTATTGAATTTCTTCTGAAAATCCCTAAAATTTACCTTCTGCAATTTTTTCGTGTTTCATATTTGCGATTTCGTCAAAATGAAAAAGACGTTTTTTGAAGATCTTGAATAAATTCAAATGGGTGTAGCTTACATATGTATCAGTACAGATTCTAACATAAACTTGAGATTTAACTTACCAGTCATACAAGATAAGAGATTAAGACACCAAGTAGCCTGTCATTATTATCAATAGGGCGTTTACAATAAGAAGAAAATAAAACATGTAATTTTTAAAATAAAAAGAAATACGTGCGAAAAATCCCGCTCCATGATAATTTATAACCGATTTTTTGTTAAGTTTTCTTTCCAGTTCTTGCGAATTGAAGATAACAAATGACAATTTGGAGCATATGCTATAAACGAAAAATATTTCATAACACATTTTTTACCACATTTTTCAAGAACACGTGGGTACATTTACGAAAAAACCTGTTTTCACTTTCAATTATTTGATCATGGACGTCGTACTTCGATATAGCATGATAGTGACATGATAGAATACCCTATGAATTGAGTTCTGCAGTCACAATGAATGTAATTACATGCGGTCACATTTATGTATCCGTACCAAGGTAGTCATAAGATAAATAATAATTATGGTCTTTACCTATAGAAGCTGCGGAGTAAACCGACTGGAGCTGAGCGCAAAGAGCGACGACAAGGACGAGGAAGAACATGGTGGAACTTGTGGGCAGGCCCAAGGAACACTGGCAGATTGGCGAGGACGCAGGCGTGTTATATCTGTTCACCTTTGCTACAAACGTGCCGTTCTTGACTGATAAGTAGATGACAGGGAACATTCAGGTATGTTTCTTGTTTAGTAGTTCTAAATTTATCTACAATATAAAAAAGGCACGGTTAATGCTTGTTCGTGTGAATGTTTTCATGTTAAGAGAAGTTTTCCCTATTTTTTCTAATTGTAAACTTAACTCTAAGTGTGAAGAGAAGTCCATAGCGCTAATCTTAATAAATGTTCAAACTGCCATTGTGGACACCAACCAAAGTTAATTTTTTCAATGGTAAACGGAATACCTATTAATAAATGTTTTATAGTGGTAGCATATCTGCGAGAATATATAGCTGTTAGAAGTGTATTATTGATTGATAATCGCATTACAAATCTCTTTATTGTTGACATGTCAATGCAGACGACGCCATAGATCGACGAAGTCACATTGAAACAAGGGGAACTAGTAGTCGGTCACTGCTCAGTTTCTTTTTTGTTTTTATTTTTTAAAATTTTTATTTTTTTTTTTTTTGCACATTTTTCAACATGAATGACATTACAAAAAACACACAATGGCATATACCCACACAATCACATAGATCAATACCATTCATCATCATCGTGAAACCCGGTGATGTCAAAATCATGATCATCATCATCATCATCAGCATCATCTTCATCGTCATCAATATCATCACATCATCATCAATCATCATCACATTATCATCATTGTCACTTCATCGTCATCTGCTTGATCAATCATCATCATAGATCAATGATCATCATCATCATCATCATCATCATCATCATCATCATCATCATCATCATCATCATCATCATCATCAAACATTGATTATTGTCATCCTCATCATCATCATATATACACTGTCAATATTATATTTTGATTATGTACACATACACCCACACACACACTCACCATAAACCACGCATGCACACACACACACATTAGGGGAGAGAGAGAGACAGAGACAGAGACAGAGAGAGAGAAAGGGGGGGGGGTCTGAAGGTAGAATGTTGAAGACAAGAAATGATGATATTTTTGTTGTACAATTGCAAAAACTACTTATTTGAAACTACTTATATGTGCTTCTAAAATATTCGGCTAAGACAGGGGCATCAAGAGATAATGAGTAGTAAAAATTTAAAACTGAATTGTGGAATTTGAAAGACTACAGGTTAAGTAATTTCTCCCATTTTTTCCATTCGTTTTCAAATTTTTGTTTTTCTTTGTCCTCTTTACCTTTTACAATATATATCTGGATTGAATAGTTTTCTTTAATTTTATTTATAAGAACATTTATATTTAGAGAGTTGTGAAAGCATCTCATTCTATAAATGTACTGTTTTATGATTATGACAATTTCATTGTCAACACGATTACTGGGAAAAGAGTTCTGAAAGAGAAAGCCAAAAATAAACGATTCTTTGTTTACCGAGAAAGGGATTAATAAAGCTTCTAATAATGTTTTAAAACACTGAAGTAAGTTTTGAACTTCCTGGCACTCCCATAGAACATGGGTAATTGTCTCCGTTTCAGTATTACAGAAAACACAGAGAGGGGAGATAACTAGTCCTAGTTTGAAAAGTAAAGAATTGGTTACCAAGATGTAATGGGTTACTCTGTACTGAAACCATTGAAGTTTTGCACTGTCACCTGGAATGGGATTCTATGATACCTAGTCCATGATGAGTGGTCAATATCGTCTAACAGTGAGTTCCATTTTTTGGTGCCTGTTGGAATCAATTCTGATTTATTTAAAAGATTATAAAATAATTTTGAACCTTTTTTTATCTCTGAAGAAAAAAAATAACGTGCTACGAAACAATTGTTCATTAGTTTTGTTAGTATGGTGACTATTAATGAAGATACATATCAAATATTTTCGATATACAGATAAATTCTATAATAAAAATGACAAGAAAAAAGGACATAATTCAGAGCATGAACTATGCTTTTGTGCCATTTCATGGTCGTACAGTTTCCCCTAAATTTGCTTTTTTCACTCTTTAAATACGATTTTGTTTACACATATGTGTATAATAACACGTACAATATCCTCTTGATAACCTAGGTTTATCTCTTACCATTTCATCCTCTTCCCTGTTCCATAGCTCGGTTTGATGCTATTTTGCTTGCACACATCAGAATATGTGTGCAGTAGATGTTGTGATAAATTGAAACGAAACCTTCCCCAATCATTATACCTACTCAGGCATGCACTCATTTTGTTATATTGATATATAATCTATTAATTGCATTTGTGCCGTCATAAAATGACATAGTTCGATATTCAGTTGTTTGTGGCAAAGATGATATAGTTCGACAAAGATGCTTATCGCTTTTGTGTCTTTTGTACAGTCTTCGAGATTGCAGGTGGTAGACACTGCAGGTGGACATTTAGTCCTCGAGGTTTGCCGCAACCTGCATGTCACGTTTGAATTAATTACATAGTTCAGAGTATACACAAATGTACAAATGTACTTGAAACACTTGAAAATTACTGGACATATGGAAATAAAGAATTTTCTTGAGTTATGGAGCTAGTGCACCCCCTCGTCTGGATACTGACATTTTCTTCTATTAGTATTGATTTTAGTCTCCTAGGTCTCCAAATTTAGGCCTTCAACATCACCAACTAGCCCTCTAAGGATGAAACAGCTTCATGGTGCAGTTGAATTCATTGTTTGGTTCTACTGTATCTAACTTGTATTTAATGATGATATTCACTTGTATGTCTTTTACAATGTTTCGATGATACATTTTGGTATCATATTTGATGATAAAATATACCGTATATTGAAAATTTTGTGCGTATCTATTTTTCAAATTTAGCGAACCTTTCAAAATCGCAAAAATGCATGTTTTCTTCTTTTGATTGTAAACGCATGAATAACACATCTATAGAGCTGACGTACCTACACGACTTACTTCTAAAATAGATCGATACTATTCGGTATGTAAATCTGTTATCTAGTAAGACAGGTAAGTAAGATATCAATTGATGCTAGAACCCACACAGGTATACATGTAAGCTATGTCAATTCTTCTTGAATAGTTGGAAATCTTCACAAAAAGGCGTATCAGATTACTGACAAGACGAAATCGCAAAGATTGTAAATTTTGAGAATTTCCACAAAAATATCCCGACATTCAGGAACCAAAGATGGCGGCAGAAAAACAAAGTATGCTAAGTAATGTCGAACTTTGTCTTCTTCTCTTTTTTCGGTCAACCAGAGAAATAATTTAATTAGTAAAGTATTTTCTAGTTTGTATGGTTGGAGAACTCGTTATTTTACTATGTAGACAAAAATCACCTTCTCAGACAATTATATTTAAACTGATTTAAATTTTGTAATACATAAGCTAACGGAAGATGTCTGTTCAATCAATCTACTCACTTACTGCCTTTCAACAAGTTATTGTAAGAAGAAAAGAATGACAAAATGAGTACATTCACATAGAATTAGAATTGTCTAGATAAATTGAGGATATCATGATTATGATGTACCTGTCGTGGTTCTGAGGATGGGGCGAAGCGTCTTAGAAACATGTTCTAATCATCAAGAATCCACCATCATCACCTAAACGCCCGCGAAAACATTAATATTTATAGTGCTCATTGAGTAACGCTGCTTGGATATGCAATTTGCACACAAAATCAGTTTTTATATCAAAGCACACATTTTCATTCATTTATTGACCTAACAATTGCTGAAAGATTATTGCTAAAAGGTTTGAAATTTGTTTGTTTGTCTGACATTTCAAACGCCATTGATGAGGTAAAACTTTTGTCGTAAACATTGTATTAAATTTTATTATTTCTTTGTGTCTCACATGCAGCATTTTCAAGACTTTCTTGAATTGTGTGTAAGAGATCGAAGTTGGTGACAGTCAGGGGATGGTGGTTAGATGCTATGGTTGAGAGTTCGGCAGTATCTAGCTGATCACCGATACCGATAGCAAATACTTTGTTCACTGAGTGTTTGAGAGAGTTAGCCTCCTTTGCGGTGCTTGTTGGATCAGCGGACTGTCCGTCGGTGATTACAATAACAATGTGGGAAGCGTTTTCCCGTCCACCATTTGCCGGAAGGAAACTGTTCTCTCGTACGAATTTTAAAGCAAGGGACGTGTTGGTTCCGGCACCCATGTATTTTAGGTTTTGGATAGCATGAAGAACGTTATTTCGGCGATGGTAGGTGTTGAGGTAAAAGTCGTTCCTGATTTCAGATGAAAAGGTCACAGTACTGAATTGGACATTATCTGGACCTATTTCAAATCGTTTGGCAAAGTTGTATACAAAATTTATTTGCTTCGTAAAATTCTCCTGTTTTTCACTCTCTGAAGAATCGAGAACGAAAACGATGTCAGCTGGTTTTGGACCACATTCTGAAAAAAATAATATGATATTAAAATATAGCATCAATAACAATTACATCAAATCTTATGAGTATTTTTCATTTTGCTTTAAGGTCTTGTTTAGTTTTTATTATTTTTTCCCTTTCTGTCCATCATGATAAAACACTGTTTTGTAGGGATTATAAATTTTTTTTTTTCGGTCAAACCTAGCTGATTGTTAGTCCTATTGTTAAGAAAGCAACAGAAGAAAAATCACAAACAATGTTTAAATGAACTATAATTAATGTAGTACCTGGTTTAACTGTGGTGGTTGTAGTAGGTGTTGTAGTAACAGTAGTGGGAATAGCTGTCAGAAAGACAAGAGGACATGTATAACTGACCAAATGCTTCTCTCAAAATAGAATCTGTCTACGTCAGCATCGCATTCAACATTCTTGGATAATAATTTCATTCCAAGGATTGTTCTCGATAACCATGTTCTGTCTTTAAAAACCTGTTAATTACTGCGCTAATTATGTTACATATGGAAAATAAGCAAATTCCGTATCATGACGGATAAACTTGCATACTTACGAGTTGTGGTCGGGGGTGGAATTCGATCTGTTAGATACATAAAAGGCCGAGTTAAATACAAGTTTTCTCTAAATGAAAATAGTTTATAGCAGACAAAGACATCAGGCGCATTTCTAAAAGTGTTGTTGTTCGAACTTTTGGCCTCAAGCTTTCAATCCTCACACTAAAGACGCAAACAGTCCATAATATTAACAACTGTATCTAATTTAAGCTAATTTGAACACAAGATAAAAGAAATTACCGTTTTCAGTGTTGTTTGGGTTTTTTGTATTAACACGTCTTAATCTTAAAGTCTACCAAATGGGTATCATCACATTTTAGACATGTTAACTGTGTGTATAAACAGTAATCGGGTATTCAAGATGACAACATGTTATGATCATGACTAAAACAAAGCGGAGACGAGTTGACATTAAATCGTTACCATCTAGTGTACTTTTTTTTATCTATAATCTGCTCTTCATCTCGTCACACTATTTTCGAACTTAGTGTATATAGGATTATAGGACAGCTTGGTCATTTCTTCAACATCTTGAATTCTACGTGCGTCATTGGTCATTTGTCTGGTAAAGGTAACGGTATAGTCTTCAGAACATCACACTCATTTCTACTACTGATTGTGTTATAAGAACTCCTATAGAAACTAAGAAGGAGTCGAACCTTACAAAAGAATTGTTATGAGTAGAAGTACAAGGTACATGATATTTACTCAGCAGTAACATACAACTTACGTTCGCAAATTTCCTTAACAATGTTGCCATGGATACTGTCAAGGTTGTTGAAATGTTTTACGTTAAAAACATGCTGTCCATCATTGGTTGCTATCGAATTTAATTCGTGTTTGTCTACGGCGTTCCCGATCCCAATCGCGAAAACTTCATCAACATGTTGCTTGAGTGATTCCGCTGCGCGCACTGTAAGTTGCTCCTCATTGGATCTGCCGTCTGTTAAAACAACAACGAATCTCTTTGCACCAGCTCTAGGGCCTACATGGTGGTGTCCATGACTTCTGAAAATGTCATTTTGAACTAACTGTAAGCCAAGGTCGGTTCTTGTCTCGCCATCCGAGTAAGAGACATGTGCAATCGCTCGCAAGAGAGATGCTTTATCCGGGTACTGCTGAAGGCTAATTTGGGTTCTGGCAGTTGTAGCGAAGGTCCCTAGACCTACTTGTGTGCCTGTCGCAGATATATCAAATTCATTCACCACCAGGGACACGAACTGACGCTGCAGCTGAAAATTGCGAGAACCTTCGCTACCAGAGGAATCCAATAGAAACACGAGGTCAGCAGGCTCATCGCCACACACTTGTAATGAAAACAAACGCTACATTTACTCTAGATATTACAGGTTTTGGGGACAGATTGGATAGTGAAACAAAATTGTTGACGAATATGAAATTCCACGAGATCTGGTGTATGTCAGATTTTCAACTCAAGCTAACTACTAGTCATTTCGCTTGTTAAAAATATCAATTATCCTAAAATATCAAGGAAGAATATCAATTTTCATTAATTTGCCAATTAATAAATTTCATTATCGCGCCCTTCTTACATTTGTTACATAGTCCGATATATTCGGTTTCATTTAAGAAGTTCCCGACGGTAACCAACAGGTATGGTAAATGTGTGTTTTGATCTCCCTATTGTGAATTTTCCATTTCTTAATAGCAATAAATCGTTGCTTCCCCAACATATGGTGTTTACATGCCACAGTTGATTCCATACTGGAGAATGTGTTCCAAATATCACGGTTATCTACAGCTGACAGGTAAATTCAGAGATTTTTAAGAGATGCCAACTGATGAAATTTGTGGGAAAGATCATAGTTGTTAAACATTTTCTTTTTTACTTGTGAAGTATGACGTGTTTGATGATCATTAGTATGCCTGGTGGTTCCGGTGTTTTCTTCTCTTTTAGGAATTTGACATTACTTTCTTGGACGGACCAAATTTTACATAGTGATTGAAGCAGAAGACGTTTACTCTTCCGGAACACCTGGCCTTATTCTCCTTGTATAATTTTTAAAGATTTCCGTGAAAATATTTATTTTGTTCGTATTTGACTCTTGTTTCACCGAATTGGAGTTTGAATTAAAACTACTGATAAGCAGAACTTTCATTTTTGTTGTTGGATATGTCACGAGTCCATTTCATTCCCTCATCTATAAATACCTGTACATGTGGTGTCTGTCAGTTCTTTTTCCAGAACGTTGAGAAGGTCAAAGTTACTGACGGTGAACACGTGTTTGCTGTCCGTGGCTATGGCCTGTAGTTCGGAGGTATCGACGGCACTGCCTATCCCAAGAGCTATGATCGTCACGTTAGGCTGTTGTTTGAGTACGTTTGCGTAGTTCACTGTCAAATTAGGCTCGTTCGATTTACCGTCCGTCATTACTACTATGTACTTCTGGACCCCGGGTCTCCCACCGTATTGTACTAAAAACATTCAAAACAGATCACCGATTGATTCTTTTTTCTTGTGAAAACATAACATGTAAATTTTGGACATCAAAGCATCACCTACAGTACTATATAAAACTAACACAATTCAGAAGACAACAGTGTAGAAATTTCATCTGACGTTTGAACGAAAAACGCGTAATGAGCTAAATTGCGATGGTATAACCACTTATAGACCTAGACAACTATGTGTGAGAGAGAGAGAGAGAGAGAGAGAGAGAGAGAGAGAGAGAGAGAGAGAGAGAGAGAGAGAGAGAGAGAGAGAGAGAGAGAGAGAGTGTAATAATTGTTTATTTCCGAAATAAAAGTCTAATGCGCATGCTACAAACACTGCTTCCCAGTGCATCTTCCAAGGCTAAAAAGAATGATATTCGCATTGTTTCAAATGAAAATATCAATACTTTTATTCTGAGCGACATTGTAACTTTCTGTTTTCTGCCTCGGATCCCTTTTTTTAAAACTGAATCATCCGATCGTCGAAAGGATATAGGTGAGCAGAAGATATCATCATATTATCGGGATTGTGATATATGCGCAGCACTTGGAGCCTTAGTATGATACATAATCTATTAAACTGATCAGGTATATAGGGAGAACAGAAGCTTAAACATTATAAATTAGCAAATCACAAGTAAAAACCGATTGTGTCTGACATCAATACTTCATCCGTGTTTTAATGGTAATGCATAGAAATTCCTGTTTTAAGTGCTCAAATAATCAAAGACATACGTAGAAATTCAAAGAGTAATATGTCAATGTAAAATCTAACATTTGTGTAAGTTTCAATCTAGATATCACATGGAGATGACTTATTCAAAACTGATTAAACAATACGAAGAGGTGTGCTGAGTTGTTATTACGTTATTGACAGCCAAATCTGTTGACTAATATCGAGGTTAACGTCATTGCCCATTGTCTCATCATATCTTAACATTTCATTTACTCTGAACAACGCGAAGTACCTAATAAAAGTCTATAGGAAGGGATGCACATCCTTCTAAGGCCACTCACCTGCAATACTATGTGTTTTGGCGAAATTAAGAGCGAGATGTGTTTCAGTCTCTCCATTCATGTAACTAATCTTGTTGATGGCACTCTGTAGCTCCTGTTGGTTCTGATTTTCATTAAGATCGAAGTCATTCCGTACTCCAGTTGAGAAGGTGACAGAAGAAAACTGAGTGTTGTTTGGGCCAATAGTGAAGCGAGAAGTGAAGTTCTTTAGGAACTCAACTTGTTTCTGGAAGTTAACTGCTGTCTCACTTCCGGAAGAATCCAACAGGAAAATGAAGTCAGCGGGAAGAAGCCCACATTCTATAAACATATATAATGCTTAGTTTCATACCAGAAATATGTATTATTTCAAAATTATATACTGTATAAAGATATTCTGATCTCGTTGATAGTTACATCCGGCTCGTGGAAGATACTAGAAATGCAGGAAAATGTTATAGTACCATACAAAAACAAAGTTGTTAAGGAAGTCTACCTAACGCTGTGAAATAAAAGAAAGGTATTTGAAACTATCAAAATGAAAATGTTAAAGAAGAAATCAAATTAAAAAGTCCGAAAATCTTTTCTCTCAGATTAAATTGATGTTATCTTCCAAAAGTACCGATGTAATTCTAACAATATTAGCACTGGATTAAGTGATGTAGCACCAGCTGTCTCAGTAGATGGTGTGTGGTTTAGATGTAAGTCGCATAGTATCACATATACTACCAGTATACAAAAACATGTTTACATCTTTCAGATTTATTATTGCCTATTGAACCTGGTTTCGAAGATGAAGATAATGGGGAAAAGATATGAGCATAATTTAAGTAAATATGAATTAATGCCTTTAAACGGAAACAATGCTTTACACAGGTTATTTCTTTCTCAAAAATAAGTATATAGCTCTACTAGTGCAACCAATAAAAATTGTATAACATAGCTCTACTAGTGCAACCAATAAAAAATTGTATAACATAGCTCTACTAGTGCAACCAATAAAAAATTGTATAACATAGCTCTACTACTACAGCCAATAAAAAATTGTATAACATAGCTCTACTAGTGCAACCAATAAAAAATTGTATAACATAGCTCTACTAGTGCAACCAATAAAAAATTGTATAACATAGCTCTACTAGTGCAACCAATAAAACATTGTATAACATAGCTCTACTAGTGCAACCAATAAAACATTGTATAACATAGCTCTACTACTACAGCCAATAAAACATTGTATAACATAGCTCTACTACTACAGCAAATAAAAAATTGTATAACATAGCTCTACTACTGCAGCAAATAAAAAATTGTATAACATAGCTCTACTTGTGCAACCAATAAAAAATTGTATATCATAACTCTAATAGTACAGCCAATTAAAGATCGTGTAACATTTTTCTAAAAATGTTGACAATCAATTATAAAACAAATTGTCACAGACGAAAAAAACAATGCTTCACAGTTCAGTGTGAAGACAAACAGAATGCTGTATTAAATGACGGAGAACATATTGAATCGATCCCATGCTGATAAGACGTGTACTGTTTAACAGGCTGACCAAGGAGTCCGTAAATATCCTTTATATAGTGTTGACTATATTAAGAAAGATAAACTGATTGTGCAGTTTGTACTTTCATCAGATAACAAAGGGTAAATGATGACTATCCAACGCATTTTTCATTAAATAAAGTAAAGTAGGTTATAGACACGTTTTAACTATAATATTACAGTAGGCAGTACACTTTGTTTATTGATACAATAAGATACACTAGTGGTACAAAACATGGTTAAAACTGAACAATAGAATCACAGGTATGAGAGTTTCTACTTTGTAATGCTCTGAATCAGGGATGCTCTTATTCACTAGGTTGCGTTATACATGTTCAAATACACGTATTCTGTTTACATATATATTATTAAAATAACTTTAAAAACACATCGAATTAAGCATAAGCGCATTTCATCGGTACTGTGAATTCAATTTTTATATGTGTACAATGTATCAGATTGTAAATACGGAACTACAAAATGTTCTTCTCCTTGTAATTGTTGGCGGCCTCCTGACTGACTTACCTGTGGTGTAGATGGCCACCAGACTGACTTACCTGTAGTGTAGGTGGCCATTAGACTGATTAACTTGTAGTGTAGGTGGCCACCAGACTGGTTAACTTGTAGTGTAGGGGGCCACCAGACTGATTAACTTGTGGTGTAGGTGGCCACCAGACTGACTAAATTGTGGTGTAGGTGGCCACCAGACTGATTAACTTGTAGTGTAGGTGGCCACCAGACTGACTAACTAGTGGTGTAGATGGCTCCTGGCCGACTTACCTGTAGTGTAGGTGGCCATCAGACTGACTAACTTTTAGTGTAGGTGGCCACCAGACTGACTAACTTGTAGTGTAGGTGGCCACCAGACTGACTAACTTGTAGTGTAGGTGGCCATCAGACTGACTAACTTGTAGTGTAGGGGGCCACCAGACTGATTAACTTGTGGTGTAGGTGGCCACCAGACTGACTAAATTGTGGTGTAGGTGGCCACCAGACTGATTAACTTGTAGTGTAGGTGGCCACCAGACTGACTAACTAGTGGTGTAGATGGCTCCTGGCCGACTTACCTGTAGTGTAGGTGGCCATCAGACTGACTAACTTTTAGTGTAGGTGGCCACCAGACTGAATAACTTGTAGTGTAGGTGGCCATCAGACTGACTAACTTGTAGTGTAGGTGGCCATCAGACTGATTAACTTGTAGTGTAGTTGGCCACCAGACTGACTAACTTGTGGTGTAGTTGGCCACCAGACTGACTAACTTGTGGTGTAGGTGGCCACCAGACTGACTAACTTGTGGTGTAGGTGGCCACCAGACTGACTAACCTGTGGTGCAGGTGCCATCAGACTGACTAACTTGTGGTGTAGGTGGTTTTCAGACTGACATACCGTTAGTATAGATAGCACCCGGGCTGACTTACCTGCAGTGCAGATGACATCTAGGCTGACTTACTTGTTGTGTAGGTAGTATCCAGGTTTACTTACCGTTAGTGTAAGTGGAGTCCAGATTGACTAACCGTTAGGTGTAGGTGGTATCCAGGCTGACTTACCTGTAGTCTGGGCGGTCCCTGTTTCTAGGCTGACTTACCTGTAGTGTAGGCGGCCTTTGTTTCTAAGCTTACACCGGCTACAATGATACAGGCTAGCACCAGAGACAACATTGTTCCAAGCTAATGTGAAGACCCACACTTCAAGATTCCTTTGTATATATATATGACCATTGTCCCAAAAGGTCAGATCAGTGATTACCGTTTGCCTACGTCACAGTAGCTGTGGGGTCAGATTGGTTGTTAGGGCATGTGATCATGCAATATGTTCAGTCAACAGAGAGCAACATGGTCATGCATATTCACATTAGTTGTCCTAGTAACACAAATAATGACGCCAGATTAATCATTACATACTAGATTGTTATGTATGACGAAGACATTATTTCCATAACCACCGTTTTCTGACTACCGTTCTCAAAGCGAAATTAAGGAATGTGTAGATGTTTGATAAATTCCATGGTGACTTTAAAAAAGCAGCAGGCTGCAGACTATTTACATTAGTACAGGAAATGCTAAGTTATCTACAGATTCTAGGCTAAAAATACTGATCACATTTACTTCACAAAAATATTCCATTCGTCATCTTCAGAAACTTTTCCAACTAATTTTATTCTAGAATTATTATATATTTCTGAACGGATAAGAAATATATACTCCAGTATTAAAGAAACGCAGGTTGACATTATTTGCAATATCTTGCGAACGCGTTGTTGAAAAACAATGAAAATTGGTCAAGCAACTCTCTAGGTTACAGAGCACGTGCTCCTTATCTAATGTTGCATTATTGTATTGCGTGACGATGTCTTCCGGGGAAAGCACGAAACGCGAAAATCTCGTGCACAGCAGTGTTGTGAAATTGAGTTACACTACTCGTCATACCATTAGGTAGTCTTCATAGAGACACATCATTTCCAGATATTTTGATTAATTTCTGATAGCATTAAACAATGGCACAGCTTACGGAAGTTAAGAGGGGTCAGGTCATTGCGATGATTATGCAAGGTCAAAGCTTGCCAGACATTTCGGCGTCCACATTTGCAGTATAGAACGTCTTATTCCCAACTATTTCTATTGAGGCAGGTCTTGTTTACTGATGAGTTCCTTCCGGCTCACTCTGTCTCAAGCAAACGGTCGACGTCGTGTATACCGACGTCGTGGAAAACGTTTTGCCGACTGCTGCGTATTAGAGACGGATAGGTTTGGGGTGGATCGGTTATGGTGTGGGGAGGAATCTCATACGAAGTTAAATCACCACTGGTTGTGGTAGCGGGTAATTTAACTGCAGCTAGGTATAGAGATGAGATCCTCCGACCCCATGTTGTCCCATCATTGCAGCAAAACAACCTCACATTCCAGCAGGATAATGCTCGGCCCCATGTAGCGAGGATCTGTCGTGACTTTCTCACTAACAACAATATTCACTCACTGGACTGGCCGCCATACAGCCCCGACTTATTCACTATTTAGCACTGGTGGGACCAGCTGGATAGACAGATTCGACGACGCCAGCCTCCTTCTGTTACTCTGGCCCAACCAACTGAGAGCAGCCCTCTCGGCAGAATGGGCCAACATCCCAAAGAGGAGGATAAATTCACTCATGAACTCCATGCCTAGGAGAATCAGGGCTGTGGAGAGAGCAAATGGGTGACATACCTGCATTTGACTAGCCGGATTCATCTTCATTATTGCTGTAAAATATTGAAAGTTATACTCGACGTCTTGCCTAGAATCATCTTCAAAGTTTACCCTGCGTTTCTGTATCTCTTGCGTGTATATTTAACTTGTTTCGATACTCGTTAGTTTTACTAATGGTTCCGTTGTTTTCAATCTGGTTCTTATTTAAGAAGATAATATTACTGGGATTGGACTGTGGTTGGTATCGATGAAGCAGAAGCTTATTTTTTCAGAAATCCTATGTTTCCGTGTAAATGCTTCTTTTGTTTCATTAACCATGGTATATCGACTTTGGGTTGGAGCTGAGATTTTGTTTCATTAACCATGGTATGTGGACTTTGGGTTGGAGCTGAGACTTTGTCACTAACCATGGTATGTGGACTTTGGGTTGGAGCTGAGACTTTGTCACTAACCATGGTATGTCGACTTTGGGTTGGAGCTGAGATTTTGTTTCATTAACCATGGTATGTGGACTTTGGGTTGGAGCTGAGACTTTGTCACTAACCATGGTATGTGGACTTTGGGTTGGAGCTGAGACTTTGTCACTAACCATGGTATGTCGACTTTGGGTTGGAGCTGAGATTTTGTTTCATTAACCATGGTATGTGGACTTTGGGTTGGAGCTGAGACTTTGTCACTAACCATGGTATGTCGACTTTGGGTTGGAGCTGAGATTTTGTTTCATTAACCATGGTATGTGGACTTTGGGTTGGAGCTGAGACTTTGTCACTAACCATGGTATGTGGACTTTGGGTTGGAGCTGAGACTTTGTCACTAACCATGGTATGTGGACTTTGGGTTGGAGCTGAGACTTTGTCACTAACCATGGTATGTCGACTTTGGGTTGGAGCTGAGACTTTGTCACTAACCATGGTATGTGGACTTTGGGTTGGAGCTGAGACTTTGTCACTAACCATGGTATGTGGACTTTGGGTTGGAGCTGAGACTTTGTCACTAACCATGGTATGTGGACTTTGGGTTGGAGCTGAGACTTTGTCACTAACTATGGTATGTGGACTTTGGGTTGGAGCTGAGACTTTGTCACTAACCATGGTATGTGGACTTTGGGTTGGAGCTGAGACTTTGTCACTAACCATGGTATGTCGACTTTGGGTTGGAGCTGAGACTTTGTCACTTACCATGGTATGTCGACTTTGGGTTGGAGCTGAGATTTTGTCACTAACCATGGTATGTGGACTTTGGGTTGGAGCTGAGACTTTGTCACTAACCATGGTATGTGGACTTTGGGTTGGAGCTGAGACTTTGTCACTAACCATGGTATGTGGACTTTGGGTTGGAGCTGAGACTTTGTCACTAACCATGGTATGTGGACTTTGGGTTGGAGCTGAGATTTTGTCACTAACCATGGTATGTGGACTTTGGGTTGGAGCTGAGATTTTGTCACTAACCATGGTATGTCGACTTTGGGTTGGAGCTGAGATTTTGTCACTAACCATGGTATGTCGACTTTGGGTTGGAGCTGAGATTTTGTTTCATTAACCATGGTATGTCGACTTTGGGTTGGAGCTGAGACTTTGTCACTAACCATGGTATGTGGACTTTGGGTTGGAGCTGAGATTTTGTCACTAACCATGGTATGTCGACTTTGGGTTGGAGCTGAGATTTTGTCACTAACCATGGTATGTCGACTTTGGGTTGGAGCTGAGATTTTGTCACTAACCATGGTATGTCGACTTTGGGTTGGAGCTGAGATTTTGTTTCATTAACCATGGTATGTGGACTTTGGGTTGGAGCTGAGACTTTGTCACTAACCATGGTATGTGGACTTTGGGTTGGAGCTGAGACTTTGTCACTAACCATGGTATGTGGACTTTGGGTTGGAGCTGAGACTTTGTCACTAACCATGGTATGTGGACTTTGGGTTGGAGCTGAGACTTTGACACTAACCATGGTATGTCGACTTTGGGTTGGAGTTGAGACTTTGTCACTAACCATGGTATGTCGACTTTGGGTTGGAGCTGAGATTTTGTTTCATTAACCATGGTATGTCGACTTTGGGTTGGAGCTGAGATTTTGTTTCATTAACCATGGTATGTGGACTTTGGGTTGGAGCTGAGACTTTGTCACTAACCATGGTATGTCGACTTTGGGTTGGAGCTGAGACTTTGTCACTAACCATGGTATGTCGACTTTGGGTTGGAGCTGAGACTTTGTCACTAACCATGGTATGTGGACTTTGGGTTGGAGCTGAGACTTTGTCACTAACCATGGTATGTCGACTTTGGGTTGGAGCTGAGATTTTGTTTCATTAACCATGGTATGTCGACTTTGGGTTGGAGCTGAGATTTTGTTTCATTAACCATGGTATGTGGACTTTGGGTTGGAGCTGAGACTTTGTCACTAACCATGGTATGTCGACTTTGGGTTGGAGCTGAGACTTTGTCACTAACCATGGTATGTCGACTTTGGGTTGGAGCTGAGACTTTGTCACTAACCATGGTATGTCGACTTTGGGTTGGAGCTGAGACTTTGTCACTAACCATGGTATGTCGACTTTGGGTTGGAGCTGAGACTTTGTCACTAACCATGGTATGTGGACTTTGGGTTGGAGCTGAGATTTTGTCACTAACCATGGTATGTCGACTTTGGGTTGGAGCTGAGATTTTGTTTCATTAACCATGGTATGTGGACTTTGGGTTGGAGCTGAGATTTTGTTTCATTAACCATGGTATGTGGACTTTGGGTTGGAGCTGAGACTTTGTCACTAACCATGGTATGTCGACTTTGGGTTGGAGCTGAGACTTTGTCACTAACCATGGTATGTCGACTTTGGGTTGGAGCTGAGATTTTGTCACTAACCATGGTATGTGGACTTTGGGTTGGAGCTGAGACTTTGTCACTAACCATGGTATGTCGACTTTGGGTTGGAGCTGAGACTTTGTCACTAACCATGGTATGTCGACTTTGGGTTGGAGCTGAGACTTTGTCACTAACCATGGTATGTCGACTTTGGGTTGGAGCTGAGACTTTGTCACTAACCATGGTATGTGGACTTTGGGTTGGAGCTGAGACTTTGTCACTAACCATGGTATGTGGACTTTGGGTTGGAGCTGAGACTTTGTCACTAACCATGGTATGTCGACTTTGGGTTGGAGCTGAGACTTTGTCACTAACCATGGTATGTCGACTTTGGGTTGGAGCTGAGACTTTGTCATTAACCATGGTATGTCGACTTTGGGTTGGAGCTGAGACTTTGTCACTAACCATGGTATGTCGACTTTGGGTTGGAGCTGAGACTTTGTCACTAACCATGGTATGTCGACTTTGGGTTGGAGCTGAGACTTTGTCACTAACCATGGTATGTCGACTTTGGGTTGGAGCTGAGACTTTGTCACTAACCATGGTATGTCGACTTTGGGTTGGAGCTGAGACTTTGTCACTAACCATGGTATGTGGACTTTGGGTTGGAGCTGAGACTTTGTCACTAACCATGGTATGTGGACTTTGGGTTGGAGCTGAGACTTTGTCACTAACCATGGTATGTGGACTTTGGGTTGGAGCTGAGACTTTGTCACTAACCATGGTATGTCGACTTTGGGTTGGAGCTGAGACTTTGTCACTAACCATGGTATGTCGACTTTGGGTTGGAGCTGAGACTTTGTCATTAACCATGGTATGTCGACTTTGGGTTGGAGCTGAGACTTTGTCACTAACCATGGTATGTCGACTTTGGGTTGGAGCTGAGATTTTGTCACTAACCATGGTATGTGGACTTTGGGTTGGAGCTGAGATTTTGTCACTAACCATGGTATGTGGACTTTGGGTTGGAGCTGAGACTTTGTCATTAACCATGGTATGTCGACTTTGGGTTGGAGCTGAGATTTTGTCACTAACCATGGTATGTCGACTTTGGGTTGGAGCTGAGATTTTGTCACTAACCATGGTATGTGGACTTTGGGTTGGAGCTGAGATTTTGTTTCACATGTCAGTATTTTTTATTTCCATTATTGATATCTTAGATTTAGAAACTAAACGGCAGTCTTGTCAATCTAGTTCACTCAAATTATCATGCAGTGTTTGTGGTACGTTTTAAAACAAACCTTTAAAATTTTATTTTGAGTGTCAATTTTGCAAATTATTCAAAACGCTTGTGGGGTTTCCCTAAGAAACGTTTTACAAAAATTGTTATAGAGACAATAATTGTTGTTTTCTGATCGTTTACTTTATCATTTTGATACTTTTTTTCATAACGCACACGTTGATCACGTGTGCGAGAGCACTCATCTAACGGATTATGTGAACACCGCAGACTGTGGAAAGTTGTTCCAAATGTCCACCTATCTGTCACAGTGCGACGCACCTAAATGAACCGTTAGTAGCACTAGTGATATTGGGGTTAACTCTAAATATATACATGGAGTGGTTCTAATTTAAACGATCTGCGAAATGTTTACAGAATGAACGACAAAACTGAAATACTTTCCACTGCTGACTTTAGGAATGGTGTTTATTTTATCAAAAAATCGTGGAATAAAACCCGATTTTAAACAAAGTTTGGCTATGAAGATAATATCCTAGTGTGTGAAAGTCTTAATGTTATGCAGGAATTAAAGATTTATGGTCATGTTATTGTTGAGTAAATACATTAGGTTATCTTCATTGGATATATCTAATGGTTCTCTAATGTTGATGTAAAGGATGTGTCATGACAACAGGCATAGCGAGGGAACAGAGCCATTTACAATAATTATAGATATTTACAAGTAACTAGGAAGGTGGATTTCAAACGAAAGTTTGGCTTTATATTATTTAATGTCCTATCAATAACTGTGATTATTTAGGGACGCATTCAAATGACCGGTTATAATGAAAAAAACCCATTATACTTGGCAAAATTATGTCAGAGTTTTGACTTCTCGTAAACCAAACAATTTATCGATGGATAGGTTATACACATACACACAAGATGTACGAAATCTAGAACAAATACAGTTAAGTAAGCCGAAAGTGTCATATTGTTTCTCAGATAAGCCGCCTTTATGTAACGGACATTTTTGTCAGTCGTGAATCTCCAGTTTCTGAACTAGTGTTCAGAAGTTCTACATGCGTGTACTTATAGACATTGGTATTATGAACATTTTATAAAGATAACATTTAGGTAAACATTCGTGATTCGTGATAACATTTACATAAACATTCGTGATTCGTGATACTTACATATACATTTTTGAAAACATTTACGTAAACATTCGTGATTCGTGATACTTACATAAACATTTGTGATAACATTTACGTAAATATTCGTGATTCGTGATTACATTTACGTAAACATTCGTGATAACATTTATGTAAACCGTGATTCGTGATAACATTTTCGTAATTATTTGTGATTTACTTATCGCCAGTTCACAGAAGTTACCTTCAAAATTCCATCCACATTATATCGAATTATCATTTTTTATTTTGTCTTCTTTGAAATAATGGAAAATATTCAGCACAACTAATATGAAAAAACTTTAAAATTTCAGGAACTTTTAAAGTTTCTCTAAAACAAATAGAAAAATCATATTATTTATTGTAAATTGAAGAAAAAATGATATTAGATATAAGATTACTTTTAACATACAAGTTCACGTGACAATGTTTTCAGTAGAACTATCTAAGGTAGGGAAGCGATTCATTGATTTGTTCTGGTGGCTGTATCTGAGCATCGACTTGCGATGTCATCCTTGTTCACTATATGGTAATTTTGTTTTGGATTCCAGGTCATCTGATGTCGATCTGTATTGCTAGTGAAGAGAATTCAAGTAAGATGTGATACTTAGTTTTTTCTCAAGTGTTGAACAATCATTCTGTTTTTTATCATATCCACTAGTAGCCAACAGCCCGGGTAATACAGTGTCCTAAATCCATGAGTGTGTACTGTTACACAATGGTATAAGCAGGGACGTATAATACAGATTGTATCTGTATTATACGTCCCTGGTATAAGTGAAGGTAATTAACAGAATGACAAACACGTGTTTTATTTCGTATTAAAACATTTATTCCTATACTACAACTGTCCATGTTAAAGCTTAGAAACAAATGAAAACATATTTTGTTATCATGATAAAATTTGCAACATACAAGATTATGCATGCCCTGCGATGTTTACTGAAGACTTCGACGCAGCTAACAAGGTCATTATTATAAAATGAAGTGTCGCACGAGGCGTAATATCGCTGCTCCAGTCAGCCACACAATTCACATATACACGCTGATCCACATCTCCCTCTCACTCAACCTGATTAGATACTTTTATTTTTGTCAATACAAACAAAATATACACGAAATAAAATTCTATATGCGTCGTTTTATCGTTTCAATATCGACACTACAGGGACAATGTGATCGCCGAGAACTACGAAGATAGAGCACATCTAAATTCATTGTCCATACGGGACACCTTAGTACACAAACCCTGTGTTATCTAGAAGTTCGAGGAACAGATATGGCAACTTCATGCAGTAATAACCAGGGGACAGATAAAAATAAATTCTCTATGTCGTCTTTGAGCTAACAATTTACTCAAAAGTTCATCGCACAACATCGCTCAACAATGTCTGAAATAAACAGTAAACAATGGACCATTGCTGACGACTTTACTGATGTCATGCGGCGCGGCTACACAGATCTGAACAAGACATGGACGACCATGCACACACACTGGTCAATGGGATCGACCTTAACTCACATTATACAGCCAATAAAATTGACTCTGAAACAGTTCAATGGTCAAATGTGAAATATCTGTACACGGACAGTGAATGTCTTTGATACAAATAAAAGGTTAAACCTTGACACACATTTAAAAGGTCAGTGGATATGACACAGGTCAGGGGTCAACACTGCCTGTGTCTCACATATTTATATCACTATCATCTACATACAGTAATGTAAATGTCATCACAAGGAGCATCCATTGAATCAAATTGGGGAAAAGAAAATATATGATGTGTTTAACACCTTTCGGGAATGGTTGTTTAGGCATGAGTTAAATGAGAGTGACGTCACCGTCCTTCTGGTGACCTTCAACTGATATAACAATGTACAAAACACAGAGAAAATAACGTAATATGTATATTTACAGACCCATTATTTAATGAAACAATAAGCAGAATTACTCATAAAAAAATTATCATACGAAACAACGGTATAACAGGTGACTATAAGCTAGAGCCAGAGTTATCTCCCCAACTTCACATGAGACCTAGACATGTGTACGCTAAATATATAAGCATCACAATCACTGTTATATGTCGCTGTACAAGCAAGAACCAACACACAACAGAGGCTCCTGACCTAATATTTATGTTTGTTGTGTCATAACACCAGAAAATCTTCAGAAATACCTTCAGTCAGGTACAAAACAGCTAAATCTATGACTAACAAAAGACAGTAAATTAACAACACACTAAAATGACCCGTAGTCTGTTATAAGTAACAGCAGTAGAATAGGGGAATTGTCATGTTCATTTCCAGGAAGTGCTTCTTTCAATGGCTGCAACATTTCCTGATTTCACTTATACAACATAAGTAATATGTTTTATAGTTCTCATCTATTCACAAAAATAAACGTGTATATACCCAATATGTTAATAGCAACTGTTATTTTCCTGATCTCAGATATGACATTAGTTTTACCCTATGGCAGTAATTTCCATAACATTTTTGTTACACAGTTTGGAGCTTGAGATCGTATCATGGTCAAGAGTAAATATTCCATCGGCCTTATAAGGTGAACAGGACACTTGTTGAAGATGAAATAACATATTGGTTTGGTTAAAATTTCTCTTTATCTAATCAAGTTTCCACTAATTAAAGAACGATGGTTTCATTCTATCTCTCCTTTGGCCCAGTTTTACCCATTACAAATAGCAAAATCAAAACTTTTTTAAAGAAATAAAGCATTTTCAACAAAAAGATGTCTAAACTTAATCAGATGAATAAAAAATGAAACTGAGACTTGATGAAGACCCGATGTATAAACTGTCTGCTATAGATTTCATTATTTGTACTCAGTGATATAATCTACCACACCTGCTATAGTTTTCCTTATTCCTAGGCAGTGATATAATCTACCACACCTGGTTTAGTTTTCCGTATTCCTAATCAGTGATTGTATAACCTAATACAGTCCAAAACAACAGACATCTATTTCTTTCTTATCATCCTCTTCAAATTTCTTACAAGTCTATCCTGAAGCTTAACAGGCTAGACACTGCAGATGCATGTAGGTTATACATAACAAGAAATGCTTTCAAACACATAAATTAACCAATGCATGCAAGTTTTAATCAAACACTATTCATTGAACACCCCTATCTATGCATAACGCATACTTCTGAACAGACTGATGGAAGGAAAGTTTTGGAGTATTTACCATAAAACACCAAAATATTCAAGCAAAAATTAAAGACATTAAAAAATATCTGGTTAGACTGCACCCTGTAGACTAACCAGAAGCAAGCATGGTCAAACTGATGGTTTAATGTGTTTATGTCCACAATAAAAAGACAGTATTAATATTCATAAGAAATAATCAACTGATATACACAACAAAATAATCTATGGTCCCTCACAATCTGAAAAACTGAAATTATTTACACATAATAACACATGTTTACCATATTCATCCTGCAATAAGCCCACTGGGTCTTTTACTTAGAGTTCAGGTCTGGGCTTAATTCAGGATGATGAAATAGTATTGTTTATAATGAAGAACATTAAACATGGATGGGCTTATCACCAGACATTGGCTTATCCCCGCATAATTATGGTATGTCACTTTCATGCTCTGATCTTATGGTATTTACAATGTCAATGTTTGTAGAAGTTGAACATAAAAATTTGATTAAGATTAAAAGATTAAAAAAAAAAAAAAATGGGAACACATGTTTTTCATTTGAATAGGATTCATACTGTGTGTAATTTGGCAAGTAAGGGTTCTCTGTCTTAGTATGACATTATAACATATAAGATCAATTGCAAGCCAGCAATGTCACATCATGAACACGAAGCAATGAAAACTTGAAGTACCATGACATATCTAGAAAACCAAAGATGTCCTTTGAACACATCAACTTTATTTTAATCTTATGCAGAGACAGGACTTTCCGTCCTACTTTGTACTCTTTAGATCATTGCTTGGTCAACTTTTTAAAGACCGTTATCAGTAGGCACACACAACTATGCACCTGTTGCCTCTTGGAGGAAGGCACACTCAGCTGACCAATTTTAAAGGACTGTTCAATTTCCATCTATTAAAGAGAGATATATCTCAAACGTTTTAAAAGTAAATGTAGCCACAATTCCCAGATAACATTGGGTCGAGCAATACAAAATAATATTAACAGTTTGCAGGCATCATTTTCAGGAAATGAATTACCTTACCAAAATGTCACAAGTTCTGCATTGTTATAACTTTGAAATACTGTGTATGTACTTAATTTTGCGCAATCAAATGTTTAGAGTATTATTACTTTTTTGGCAATTTAGCGCAATTAATGGAATAGCACATCTACACTGATTGCTATGTTAATACTATGTATAAACTGCAATTAGCACAATCATATTTAAAGCAAGATGATCGAGCAAAACAGAGCTTATATAAGATCACTGCTAAAACAGGTACTTCTACAGTAGGATTAATGATTGGATGTTTGACCCCATCTTTTACAGTAGGATTGATAATTTGATGTTGGCCCCATTTTCTAGTTTGGAATATTTGATGGCTAATATCTTAAAATGACCCTCAACATTTACATGTCATTGACTTTTAAAGATTAAAATATCTTTCTGTTCCAGTTCCTGAAATTTATTCATTGGATTAATATAACAGGTTGAGTCTAATGTAAGGAGAGATGACAAGATTAGCTGGTCTGTGTGACCTACATAATATTTCATCTGGGTCACATCATCTATACAAAATATAGGACCCTAACCTCTCACATCACTCTAACCTATGACATTTTTCCAATTCAAATTGATCTTAGTTTCATAGATAATCAGTGTTGCTGATCTTCTAGGGTCAATCAATGACCTTTGAAGGTCAAAATATGGAGGTTATGATTATGTTCACATGTCCTCCAACTGTTTTCATACTGGGATTACAGTTTGAACATAGCTGGTGACCTTCTATACCCTAAGGTCAAGCTCTGGAAGAAACAAGCAGTACCATCATATCCAGTGATCTGTACATTAAACCACATATCAGAGACCAAAGTCTATCAAACATTCGTTCAAGTGTGAGCATATTTAGATTAGTTCCTGTGTGGTTCTAGCTACTACTTTGGGTAATCTTCACTCCCAGATCTAAAACGATATCCCTTTGTGCTTCTTGGCTGAACACCAGTCCATAATAACACAAAACAACAACAATGACCTTGAGTGGTACTGAATATCAAGCTCTAACTCAAGTTTAAGGACCTCTACAGAAGTAATGAGACATGTTTCAGCTATTAATAGCTATATATCTGTTAAGATTGTTACTAGGCAAACTGTTCAGTAAATTTACTATTTGTAACTTACATGTATAGCTCTAAATCACAGCACCACAAGGAAATCAGCTGGTTGTCAGACCATCTTTGGTGCATCAACGAACACCATGGAAACAACGAACCTATCAGGCAATCAATGGTGCTCGATCAGCCAGGTCATCTTTAATGCACTAACAATTATCATGGAAATGTTTAACTTTGTCAGCTCATCACTGGTGCATCATCGATCACCATGGAAACATTGAACCTAAATGGGCCATCATCGATGCACAATCACCATGGAGATGTTGAACTATGTAAGGTCATCAATGGTGCATGATCGATCACCATGGAAATGTTGAACCTTATCAAGGCATCATTTGTGAACGACTAATCACCATGGAAATGTTTAACCTTATCAGGGCATTATTTGTGAACGACCAATCACCATGAAGATGTTGAACCTTATCAGGCCATCATTTGTGAACGACCAATCACCATGGAAGTGTTGAACCTTGTCATCACTGGTACATGACTGATTACCATAGATATGATAAATTAGTTTATTAATCTTGAACTTTTAATAATTATTTGCTGATTAAAAACCTTCCACTTGTTTCTTTCACCTTTTTGCACTGCTTTATTGAAATCTTAAACAAAATTATACGTCACATTTACCAATGGCAATCATTTCACCACAGACTGAATAGGATCCTCTTGTGTTGCCATTGTTTTCTGCCAATTACTACACTGATATGTAATCCTTGTAATATTTTCTGGCTCATTACCACCCTCCAACCAATGTTCCGATAACAATACTCTCTAAACAAACACAACCTTTACAAATATCACAGCAGTTCACACATACCACTCCTTCACATCCTTCTTTTTGGCCATTTTCCCATTTCCAGGGACAGGTCCTAATAACGCTCCATTTCCATTCTGTTTTTTAGATTCTAAATATGCAAAGTTTTGTGTTTCATCTACTTTGTATGTCCCTTCGTCTCGTCGATGAAATTTATACAGTGCTATTATGAGAATGATCAAGGCAACAATGACAACAGCAATAATTCCAATGATGAGTCCGATATTATGAGGAGTAAGTTCTGACTCCATTTGTCCTCCCGTTGGATTCGTTTGGTCGACAGGACCTTGGTCAATGTTGCTGCCCTTGTCTTTCTTTTCTGTCGTTGTAGACACGTTCTCAATTACAAGTTGAGGACAACTTGTTTCTTTGCCATCGTCACACATACTGCTGTCAATGATAACAAAAAACACATCTGTACAATGAATTTAAGACATGATAGAAAATCAGTTAGGGGATACCATTTAAGACATTTTCTCACCAGTGTTTGATTTTTAATTTTTCACATAAAGATTTCTTGACAACTATTGAACAGTCAAATTTTAATTTTGAAAGAATGACATTTTATAATTTCAACAATAAAAATGAAACACATAACGTTTATCCTTGCAAAACACCATAGCCATTTTAACTGATGGAGCAGTTGTCAGTATATAATGACTGCACAACAAGAAAGGGCAATTTGATTGTTGTACCTGCACAACAGATTCAAGACTGTTGCAGAGACTGCATGGCATACCTTAGGCACTCATGGTAAACCTATCAGTGCTAAAACTGCCATGTATGAATCACTTGCATGCTAACTATGTTATGTCAGGCCACCTCTGACACCATGTAGGCAGCAAGAGTTTGGATGTGCAGACAAGATACAAATTGGTTTGGGATGCATTGGTAGAGGTGTGTGAAGTTCACGGACAATACTTAATTCTCTTTGTATCCCCGAGACAAAAGAAAAAAGAATATATCGCTGATGTGGTTGGTTTTGGTGAGTCATCTCCCAAAGAGTAAAATCCCCTTTAGTGTTCCTGGACTGAAAATCTCAGTGTGGTTAGATACAAAGCCCAGATCCTCCTATCACTTGCCCTTCCAATTTTTAGACCCCTAAATGTCATTTTCATTTCAGTAATAATTACCATAACTTTAATATGCATATTTTCCACTAACTCCCATTCATTTGTATATAATATAAACCAAAAAGGGTGCCTAATAAACCCCCCATAAGGAGCCCCTCTACCTGCCTGTTGTATCTACTCACCACTGGATATACATCTTTCTTTATCAACTAGCCTTGGTGACATTCCACACATACAGGGCGGTATTCCCCATTTAGTTCTGTGATTTTGGTTCATTTCCATAGCGTTTACTACTTTTATTCCCATTTGTTAATTGTTGCTTTGGCCGTGTATTTTTGGCCCCATTTCCTCCGTCTGTGTTCAGATACGTGACATTGGGGAAGCTTGCTACTTTTCTGGTGAAGCTGGAATTGAGGGACTCATCTTCCTGGTCCAGGTTTGTAGACCAGGTGATGTTCCAGCCTAAAGAACATAACAAGGTCGAGAGGATGTTACATCTCTCATATCTTATCCTGTCCTATGTAGATTTTTGTTCACTGTATCCTTGTGTAGACTGTCCAATCTGCTTTAGGATCAGCTTTCTGATGGGGTGAAGCAGGATATGCAGGACAGACTTACGACTGCTCTGAATTCAGCATTATAT
The DNA here is from genome assembly GCF_031769215.1 of Ylistrum balloti. Taxonomy (NCBI): domain Eukaryota; kingdom Metazoa; phylum Mollusca; class Bivalvia; order Pectinida; family Pectinidae; genus Ylistrum; species Ylistrum balloti. Next base: position 2,231,216 of record NW_026782484.1, read on the forward strand.
TCGGTGGCAACGTTGCAGTGCTTACTGCTCACTGACATGATGCTCATTCGATGGTGTTCCGTCCTCAGGGACATTCAAGTTAGTAAGCCGTTCTGCTCTCGCCATTTGATGGCCCTTTCAGTGGACATACTCTGTTCAGTGGGGTTTAACCCGCTGTTCAGAAGAATCTGAAGGAGGACTCAAGACTTGGCTCTAGTCTTCATGGACATGTCTTTGGTTCAGGTTTTTGGGATATCAGGAGGTCATGTCAGCCACCTGTACAACAGGCAGGTAGAGGGGCTCCCTACAGGGGGGTTTATTGGTCTCTCTTTTTTGTTTACAATCAGAAAACATATTAACCCTTCAACTAACCACACCAAGTTGATAGCAGTATTGATAGAACAATGGAACAACTTTCCCTTGCGGCAAATTCATCTTCCAATGAATGCCATGTATAAGAGATATGTGCAGGAGTTCATATTAGAGGCACCCACACCAGGAACTGAAGTGTCATTTTTCTATGCAGTGGGGGTAGTCCACTTAGAGTGACTACTGAGATCACAAACTCTCCTTTTCCAATACTGTAGAGAGTAGACTAATCTCTTTATACATGTATTGATATCGCTTCTTTCTTTGTCAAGAATATTTTATGTCCCTGCTCTTCAACGGCAAAAATAAGGCATGGACAAAATTTAACCAAATTTTTGTACATAAGGAAAATTCCTGTTTTATGGCAAATTACTAAATCCTGCAATCTTACATAGCTATACTGTGTGGAGGGCAGTGTTACATACTTATACTCTGTAGAGGGCATTATTATATACCTGATACCTAGACTGAGTGGAGGGCAGTGTTACATACCTGATACCTAGACTGAATGGAGGGCAGTGTTACATACCTAGACCTTAGAGGGCATTATTACATACCTGATACCCAGACTGTGTGGAGGGCAGTGTTACATACCTGGTACCAAGACTGTGTGGAGGGCAGTGTTACATACCTAGACTCTAGAGGGCATTATTATATACCTGATACCCAGACTGTGTGGAGGGCAGTGTTACATACCTAGACTCTAGAGGGCATTATTATATACCTGATACCCAGACTGTGTGGAGGGCAGTGTTACATACCTAGACTCTAGAGGACATTATTATATACCTGGTAACCAGACTGTGTGGAGGGCAGTGTTACATACCTACAAACTGTTGAGGGCATTGTTACATACCTAGACTGTGTGGAGGGCAGTGTTACATACCCAGACACTGTTGAGGACATTGTTACATACCTAGGCTCTGTGGTGTTTGGTTTTGGAGTAGTACTGATTTTTACAACAGGTGTAATGATGTCGTCATCGGAACCTGATCCTACAGAGGTACAGTCGTCCTCGTCATCTGTTGGACAGCCAGTTCCGTCACCAGAGTAAGTCACCTCATGGATGATCTCATCAGTGATACCTTGTCGTGGAGTGGTGTGCTGTGGAGACAAAAGTTGGAATCTCAAGCCTTTTTAAAACAAAATTTACTGAATTACAATTACTAAATTATCTTTATAGTTTGATATTTCTTTAAATTTAATTTTTATGTCCTAAGTAACAGCTGTATAATGCATTTTAATTAATTATTTGGCTCTGCTGTATCTAATTCTAATTGTTTTTTTTATTAAAAGTTGTTATTCACTTATGTATGTCTGTTGCACAATCTCATTAAAGTAAGCTATCAGTTCTGGTGGACACTTGTTACTCTGTGATTTTGATTGTTTGTAAATCATGAAAAAATTAACTCCCATACCTATAGGCATTTGATTGTTCATTATCATATTTTACAATAAACTTCTGTAAATGAATATGCTCTCAGAGCAAAATACCTGTTTTGTAAAAAACATTACACATTCCATTGTGTTATAGATGAGTATTGAACTAATACCATTTATACAGTATACAATTGTTATAAGTATATACATGCACTTTTCCACATAGTCATTCACAAGGATAATAGCACCTGTTGACTCTGTAGAAATAAATACATGTAATAACATGTAAAATCACATCCACACGTCTCAAGCTGTGTTATACAGAAGGGACTATTTGAAGCATGCAAAAAAAGACAATTAGAATCTAGGGTTGGAAAGATATCAATTCCAGTCTTAGATTTTTTAATTACAAGTATTATTCAAAAGTCTAAATATTCAATGTCAGCCTTAGTAGTTCTATTCAATGTTAACAGGAAGTCTAGCTATTCCGATGTAGAGGTTAAGTTATCAACTGAGTTTCTACAACCCATTAACTAATCTTCTTAAATACATGATGTTTAAAACTGACTCTTGATGATGTCCTTCATCTATTAATTTAAAACTTTAACTTTATTAATGATGATCAATGTAACATTCATCATGTATCATGTGACCTTGTCAAAAAGCTTCATCCCTCCTGCTTAGTATCAGTGTTGTAGAGACGTTAGCTGATATATGTCGGTATTAGAGACTCGGGTAACAAGGAGTTATATAGTACAGTGTAATCACTTTGTGCATGCATGCATCTGTACATCCATGATAACCATTTTCACAGATTAAATTCATATTTATACTATAGCATCATCCTAGTCTAAACCTAATTATAATTAGATCATGGTGGTTATATGTCAAGGTCAAAGGTCAGAGGCCCATATTGACCACTTTTGAAAAAAGAAACTTTAGTTCAAGTTATCTGTAGAATCCCTTGAAAGAATAACCCCTAAATAGATTTAAATCGCGGGAAAAAGATAGTGAGTGGGTGGTGAGTTTCCAAAGTGCCATGTGCTAGTTTGTTTCCACTGTTTTTCCAAGCAAATGAATTATAAGGGATTTTCAGGTTAAGTTCATACATACAGTACATATATTGTTATAAGTTATTTTCCACTTCTCCAAACTGCTGTAAGTAATGTAGCAAGTAATTCTGGGATACAGCACATCTTGAATAGGACATGTTTCCAAAGTCTGATATTACATTTGTAGCTCCTGTGTAGAAAGTTGTTAGTAAAAATCTTTTCCAAATAGTAACACAAACACTATGCTTAACAGCACCTTGAATAATTGTCTTTCTTCCAATCACTGCTTCTAAACTTTCTAATACTGCAAGGTTCTGAACAAACATCCAGTCCATCATTCCATAACAAACTTCATGCACGAAAAGCAGATCAGATCTACGTTATGCCTGACATGTTCTTATTTTCATGACAAAGTATGCCATGCATAAGTATCTGAGCCAAACTTACAGTAGAAGTGGAATGTACAGGAATGTATTGTGCTTCCCTGGACAAGTCCACCTTTCCTCTGTCCTTTGGGAAACCTCCCGGCTTAATCATATTTGAAGTCGATCCATTTTCAAAGAGAAATTTTCCTTTGAGTTGATGGTCAATAGATTTCTCATAATGTCTTTTTGATTGAGGCTGGCTGTCACTCTCGTGTAACAATTTGTCCCAGTCTGATCCCTGAGAATGGATCGTCTCTGATGGAATGCTAGACAACATGTTTTCAGCACCTTCTTGTTGACTATAATCATCTCCTGAGCCAATCTGCAATGTCCTCCTTTCAGAGTCTTCATCCTCCAATTGGCGTTGAATGTCAGATATAATATTGTTGCTTTCAGTGTCGTAGTATGCTAAGCTATTTTCTTCTGTATCATAGTCGGTGACAATACTACTTCCAGAGCCGGAAATTTCATCTGTGTCATCAGGACTATTATTTTCTTGGGGTCTGGCTTCACCTTGTCTCAAGTCTTGTGGAGATGAAGTACCATTTTTATCTTCCAACGTCACATCCATGTCTTCCATACCGTCATCTAAAATCTGTGGGTTTGCCTCAGTCAGTAACCTCACACCGTCATTTGGAGATTTATGCAGGATTTTCCAAAGCGTGTCTACTCCACGAATTTTGTGAGCACGGTTGTGCGTTACTGTGGTACCACTTGGCAAAGGTATGTCTGTTGTTGTCTTCTTTCTCAACAGGTTACTACAGTCCTGGCACGGCTCCTCTTCTACCCGCAGTGACCTTTCAGATAGTTGATGCTGAAGTTTGTTATCAGAAATTCCTGCTTTACATCATCTACAGTCCAGTAGTATGACTGTAAACTATACAAAAAATATATATCCTACCTCCCTGCCACATTAGAATGTAGAGTAAGCATTTTGAAATTGAGATAAGTAAGATGCACAATATGTCAGGGATGTGGATACCCAGTCTGATTTACCAATTTCAGAAAATATGTCCAGAGAAATTCAACTCCTACACCCTTTTTTAGAGATTGGTCTCTCTTTTTTTGTTTATATTATATACAAATGAATGAGAATTTGTGGAAGATATGCATACTTAAGTTATGGTGATTATTACTAAAATGAAAAAAACTGTTTTCAAGTGATCTATGATTTAAAAAAATTTGGGAATTGTGACCACCCTTACAATGATAAAGAAAATTCTGTACAATATTTGACCGTTCATCATTTTTTAGGATACATTCATTCTTTGATACTCACACAAAATAATAACACTAACCATTTTAACATGACTCTGGCTTTTGCACTATATTTAAACGAAACAAATTTGTTTGAGTGAACAAGATATTTAAGAGATCCTACAGGGATATTGGTTCCCACCATTGCTTGATGTTTAAACCAGCCGTAAAACGAACCAAATTTGTTTGAGTGAACGAGATATTTAAGAGATCCTACAGGGATATTGGTTCCCACCATTGCTTGATGTTTAAACCAGCCGTAAAACAAACCAAATTTCAGAGTGAATGAGATATTTAAGAGATCCTACAGGGATCTTGGGGCCCAACATTGTTTGATTTTCATATGTTCTTGCATCTTCTTGCTCTGATTTATATGTAATTTGATAATTTCTCTTAAGAAATAGAAATGATAATCTTTAACTGTTTAATAAGAAATGCACAACAGTCTGACTCAGTAATATCATTTTTATGGTTAGTCCCAAAATCAAAAGGGAACACCTAGCAACAATGAAGAATTAACTTATTTGAGAAATTTGAGAAAAGTCCATCCAATGTAACTTCTTGAGAAATAGTGATAACAAGAATAGCTTAAGGAGGGATGAAGGAAGGACAGTGGAGCACCAACGCAGGGCAATTTCAAACGCCGTTGTTGGTGATTTAAATTACCAAGGATGTTGTATACTTACCCTTATTCCCATAGTAGATTGTATATCTGCTGTTCTGTGGAGTAAAACAAAAGGAATTCATTTTCATCTATTTTATTGTTATATCTTTTTAAACAAACTTATTGCATCTGAAATTTCCAATTTTGAAAACGTCAAAAAAATTTGTTAAAGTAAATTGAAATGGAAAGTCATGAAATATTTCTTAAAGGCCGTACATGAATTGTCTGTAAGTCTATAATTTAGATTCCATTGGGATTCATCATTAAACAATTAACAGTGACAGATGTAGGTTCAAACCGCTACTTTCTTATCTATGCTCTACCTTTTTTACCCCCGAAAACTTCCAAATCTTAAAAGATTTTGACAATTAATGAAATTGTTTTTTTTCCTGACACTTGAGTCACATCTGGTAAATCTGAACAACTTTTAACTGATATTTTGAAATGAAACTTTAAAATCACACGAGGAACTTTAACATAATACACAATATCCAATTTTGATGTTACTGACTGAGTGCACATTATTGATTTCAGAAATATTGGTCCTGCTTTCCTAATCCAGAGTTTGTTGACAAGAAGACATTCTCATAAGAATCCTGTACAATGTACCAGATACAGATTTTTAATCTTACCTATTAGGAACACGGGGCTGTACCCGTCCATCAACTGTCACTCGACTGTCATTCCTGGACGCCATTTCCAGTAAAGGCAAGCCATTAAATACCAGTCCTGAAACATTACACCTTATACATCTTAATAACTAATATAAACACTTAATGTTTGTTTTACACATTTTTGAAATTTTCATACAATATTTGATGAGCATTACATGAAAGTTCTGATGATTTTTTATTTTAACATTCTGGTTGTTTTCACTTGTTTTATCATGAATTGTAGGGAAAAGTCAGTTGGACCTGATTTATACACCTGTTCAAGAAAAGGAATTTGTCACTTAAGTCAAGATCTGCTCCAAAGCGTACTTACCAAGCAAATATCATGATTCAGGGCTTACTGGTTATTAAACTGAGGAATTTTTGAAGTTTTTAACACTTTGAAAGTGGGTCAAGGTCATTTATCGCAACAAACCTTATAGCCATTCATAGATAGATACTTTTGAAATTTTTTCTGTAAACTATCATAAGAAATTCTAACTTTTGCTTAATATCCCTTTAATGATTATCAATAGAAAATTAAATTAGGATTAGATAATGTTTTGTAATAGGTTGATTGCTTAACACATATCCTTACCTTGTATTGTACCAACAAATTGTCTATGGATGCCAGTACTATTTTTATAACCTCCAATGAAGATCCTGGCCTGCTCATTGAACACACTCAGCTGTTCCCCTGAAACACACAATCACACTCCTAATGTGACCCCAGTTGCCATAGAAACAATGGCAACACTTCAACAACAGATTCATGTATTGAAAATGTTTAAATTTTCATCTCCCCAACTAAGATACTGGTTTATTGGTATTTTTTAAATAAGATACTTAAAAAATACTTATCCCTTTTTTCCTTCAGTTGGTAGGTTAGATTCTTTGGTGATGCCCATTAGGATAATTTTATCAATAAGTTCATTAAACATTTCAACAGTTTTCTTTCAATATCCCTGATGAATCACATGGTATACATAAATGTAATAGAGTAGATATTCTTTAAAAATCGAAAATTTTAAATATTGTCTACCACATAGCTGCTGTAAGGATATCAGAGTTACCTCCCTCTCCAATGATTTAAAAAAATCAGAATTTTGTTTAAAATAGAAATGATTGAGCAGATTTTAAAAATGAAAGCCAAATACTTTAGCCATTGGGGTGCAATTTATGGGAGGATGGTGATTACCTTCAAAACTCTTCCATGGATAAAGCTGTGACATGGTTTCTGATGCATTAAAAAGACATGGTCAGTCTACACACACTCAAAATAGAGTTACCTCTCTTAGAACCATTATTCAATCATCATAACGGCAGCATATTCCAAATTTCACACAAATATTGCTTTATTTTATGATTTAATTTTGTGAATTGGAATTCTTAAGACAATTTCATACTTTCTGTTTTTTTTCTTTTTTTTTTCTATGATGAATGAAAATCCTGTAAGGCTGCTTCCAAGGGAGTTAACTCTTTACAATATCATGAGTGTGTACTGATATATCTGATTAAAGTGAATCCTGATTTTTTATACTGTCATTAATATCAGTGGAATTTTTATTAAATCTTGTTATGAAAATGTTTCATGAGAAATTTATTGTCCTTAATGAAAATAATGTAAAACAATTACATCATCTGATAACTGGAATAAACCAGATATTTCTTCTTTTTTGTTTTGTTTTGTTTAATAAATACAATCAAGGATTCACTTTGAATCATACTCTTTAAACATTAAGGAGCTTTCATTTAGTACTCTATCAATGGATATGACTAGCACATATACATTATACATCTCATCAGTCTATCTAATTGAACATACCATCTCTCCATCTGATCTTACACATCATCAATATATGTCAATCTATTTATATTTACAAAATCTGTCTGTATGTCTATCTCTGTCTGTCTGTCTGTCTGTATGTCTGTCTGTAGGTCTGTGTGTCTGCCTTTCTTATCGTTCCATCACATCATGAATATTTCAATCCAACTGATTCATCATCTGTCCCTCCATCCATTTCAACTCTCCATCTAATGTTACACATCATTAACAGGTATGTCTGTCTTTGTATCCATATCTAGCTCTCTGTTGATTCAATACACCATCTGTCCATCTGTCCAATCTAATAAAACATGTATATAATTGTCTGTCTCATTTTATACACAACTTGTGTTTGATTAAGAAAAAAGTAACAAAAGTTCAAAAGTTTTCTTTCGTTCTCATTACTGTACAAATAAAGTCTAATGATAACAACACAACGAAAAATCCTTAACCTTACTGTTTATAACAAATATTTCTAAACACAGATTTTAGATCTGGAAACTTTTCACCATGTAGTTAATTAAAATATTTCAAAACCATCAGTGTATCCTTCAGAATCATCAGTGACAGAAAAACTGTTCATTACTAAGATATAAAAAAAAATGTGTCTATATTATTTATTAATAGATATATTGTACAATATATTTTAAATTTTTTTAATATTCTCTGCTTAGCACAAACTAGATAAAGAAAATACATGTAAGTACACAAAAATATTCTGTTCATTTCTTTTTTCAGTTTTTAAGTCCTTTTTATAGTGCTGACAATAGCCTAGTTGTCAAATAGAATTTCATCATATTACATTCTGCATATACAAGACACCTCCAGATAAATCTCCTATTAACACTATACTGTTTTTTAAAGTTCATTTAAATGCATTAAATAAAAAAGCTGTAAAAATTGAATTCCTCCAGACCTGTGATACCCTTCTGATTGATAACATGAGGAAAATAAAATGGCTGAGGTAACATCAAACAGAGAGGTGAAATCATCAGATAATGGAGGTTATAACATGATATGGATGCTGTCAACCTATTTAATTGACTCTATGACTGAATGAGGATGTGATGGGATCAAAATATCCCCCTATCTTTGACACAACTTTATGATGGATAAGGAACATATCTTTGACTGCCTATTTTATGTATGAATATCAAATTAAATACCTGAATGTCAAAACCTATTAAATTCTAATTCGATCTTGTGTTGTGCACGTTTATATACAATTAGCTCATCCAATACATCACAGATCAAGATATCAAAATTCCAGGTTTCAAAACCCAAGTCATATCTTATCCACATTAACAGCTAATTTCTCAGTTATGAGAAACCATCACACAAATATATATATTTTTTTAAGATAAAATCTATAAAACAAATCTCATTGTGATTACCTACAATGTATATCTGACTTAACATAAAAATGTTAATCACCTCCATATATATATATATATATACCTATTACATAAACTGAAAGTAAGTACAAATATATTGCATTAAATTGTATTTTTTTTTCTGATTTATATTTTGCCCCAAAACGTTCAATAATCTGTAGGAAAATTTTGTAAGATCAATTTGATGGACATTTGTTTTGTTCATATGAATGCAGAAAGTCAATTTTACTTTAAAGATAATCATCTGATAGGTATGTCTCAATGGGGTGAAGCTGTTGAGGAGAGAAATTTTAATTGTTTAATAGTGATATAAACTGTCTGCCCGCATCTTTCCTGCCTCTCCACACCAGCACAAGATCAATAAAAGTATCCAGTTAGCTGTGAATTTTCTTGGAATATGGCTCTGCTCAACCACAGAAATGTTGCTTGGAATTTTTGCATTATTTTGCCTTAAATTTCAAGACATGCACTTTTCTGTTATTAATTAATAAGAGAACTGATACAAAAAACTCTCAAAATATAATGGTAAAATTTTCCAGCTATGTATCACTGATCCATAATAGGAAAGAAACCATTTCTCAATGTAAGCACCAAATGATAATATCTATATGAAAAAATATAGAATGTGCTAGAACAATTTTTTCAACAAAATACTGAGCTCAAAAATCACCAAAATTGATATCAAATAAAAGTTATTTTTGTTCATCTGTATAATTTCTACAAAGCATTGTTGTAGAGATACTGATAGTAAAGTTAACAAGTTATTATGATTTACATGTGAATTAATGTACAAGATTTAGATGTTATCTCATCCTGTAAATTTGAGCTCAGTTTACAAACTTTTGACAAATTCTTTGATGCTATGTATGCAGCATTCAACACAAACTTTCTCTCCATAATTCCCGGTTTGCAGAGGAAAAAAATAGTAATTATTAATATGTATGTTACTATGACAATAATGACAAATATCAGCCTCCTTTCACAGAAGACTTCTGTCCATATGTGATCTACAATGTCATCATTACCATGCCATAGCCTTAGTGACTATGTACAAATTCTAAAATCTTCAGCAATTTTCTTTGGCATTATTTGGGATGTTCTCTTCAGGGGATCTCTGGTGTTTAAGGTGTTTTTTTTTAAAAGAAACATTTTCATAAGATATTTTATTCTGTATTTACTGTGAGTGTTTGTAATGGTTTTCTATCACCCCCAATACAATTAGACCTAATGTTCACTGTCACATGTTTTGTTTTTTACCTGTCGGGTTTTTGAGGACAACAGGCCCTTCGTTGATCTGTAGGGTAGCATTGGCTCCAGATCGTATAAATCTGATCACGTGGTACTTTCCGTTGTTGTGTTTCCTTAGTAACTGTCCAAGTGGATGATTATCTGTCCCCATGTTGTACACCACAAATACATTTCCATCAACCTACAAAAGCCGCAAAGATCAGTCGCCTCATATTACAAGGAAACTTGTAAAAGCTTTCTAGGGAAATCTCTACTTTCTCAATCTTACAGTACATAACAAGATGGCTGATATATGGGGTTTGACTTGTAGCTGCTTCAGATTCAGTTAAACATGGGTATAATGCTTTATTTCATCATCACTTTATTGAAAAAAAAACTGAGAATGTTGTGATGTAACTGGTGATGAAATTTCTTAAAATTTAGAATAACTTGGACCTGTCTGAGAAAATAACACCTTTTCTTCTAAACATTTTTATATCAATCATGCACAGCTAGTACACTAAATACAGAGTCTCACTTGTTGTCTTAGATTCAAAATAATTTCCTATTTGGAAGCATTACTGTAAATCATTGGATTATATGTTATACCTAAACCAGAGTTCACCATATTGAGTGAACATCAATGAGTGTCTTAACAGGAAAACACTATCATCCCCTAACTAATTGTTTGGCCACTCAAAATACAGAAACTGACTACAAATGTGGCCAAATCATCTCAACAGCTGTATATTACAGCACAGTAGATGGTTGTGTTACCAGCTGCACTTCGATGTAGTCTTCGTTAGTGAGGCTCTCCACGCGCACCAGCAAGGCGTTTCGCTGTGTGGTACGGAACCCAAGCGCCATTTGGTCGTATTTGGTGTTGGAACGTTTGCTTTCTGGGTAGTTGTAGATAAGTATTCCAGGGAATCCCAGACCAAAGACATAGGATACGCTTTCTGTTATAAGTAAAAAATTCCAACACCATAGGTTAGCCCCTTGACCCATTAATTACTAAAGTACATGAAGGTCTGTGATATTATCTCTCAGATTCAGATTTTTAAACTCAATCTTATATAAGGATTTCACTCTATTCTTACATAAAGTCTTGAACCCTATATTAGGACTTCTTTCTAAATCAGTCAGTGATCTTTATCTAAGTAATTTAAGTATGACCTTGACCTATCTGACCTACCTTCTGTACACATAGACCCAGTGTAAGAGGTCATATCACAGTCACATGTGAAGGAGTTCCACTGCTGTACACATCGGCCTTCATTTAGACATGCATACTGATGGCAGTTATTGCTGGGCCCTGAAACAAAGGCTGGTGATTAGACAAGTAGATTGATCAAGGGAGACAATCAGGTAAAATTTGAGACATGTCCAGGAGAATTTTCAGAAAAATTTCCCCTGTACAAATTACATTGCACCATGGTGCTGGGGAACATGACATAGTAAAATAAAATACTGATGATTACGCAACAACCAACAGACAAGGCATTAGTGTCAACTTAATTCTGGCAGTTACCATGATTAGAAAATTAAGGTTGATTAAGTGACATACCTTATATCATACAATACCTAAAACACTAGAACACGTGACAAAATAAAATGTTAGTGGTGTATGTGCCTCAGTTATAACTTCAGTGATAAAGTGATACATACTTCAAATCAGAGAAATTAACTTTCTCACTGAGTAATACATACATTCTTAATCATTTTGTCTAAATCTGTTGAGAAAATTAAAATACAATATGCTCTTAATATAGGACAGAAGCATTTTTAGAGTGTCCTCTGTTGGTGGCCCTTTGCACTGGAAGCTCATATATGGATCTATCAGTTTACATCACATTTGTCATACAGACAGTTTGCAAACCAGAATGATAAATTATCACAAGTACAATTGTAAGTAAATATTTGTGTCTCGACACAACAGAACTCTCTCGTTAGATTTGATGATTGCAGGAAAACAATTACATTGTCTGTCAATCATGAGACAACTGTGTTGTGTCTTATACATACATCTTATACCCTAGCCGATCACTACTACAACATCGCTGCCTGTAATTGTTCCATCATCTAAGACCAATACTTGACAATCAGAAGTAGATTATTGACAATATGGACACTAACACTTAATGCTTTTCCATAAATGGTCACCACAAGATGAACACAACCAGACAAGTTTTTACCAGTCCTACATGACTTGTTTGCCCTACAAAACAGTTGACTCTAAATAATTCCATTATAAAAGAACCAGAACAGAAATGGTCTGATCAGGGTTTTTTTCTTTGGTCTGATCTAACAAGATATATTTGCCAGACACGTAAGAATAATTAATTTACATTGGTCTCAAACACTGATGGCTTTCCTTCCCTTCATTCAACCATAATTGTACTATTACCAAAACCAGCAATGCTGCGTTGATAGTGTTTTAATCAGATTTTGTATGGAGATTTTACAGATATTTACCAGACAGGAGAAGAGGGTACCAGTCAACCTAATGCTGCCACCTACATGGAATTTTGCCTTTGACATTTCTTTAATGGTAGTATCTAAATGTTGGAGTCCCATAAAGAAGAGCAAACCTTAATATCATTGTCTGGTATAAGAATATGATGAGAAGGGCTGTAAGACAATGTATTTATATAACTTTGCTTATTCTACCTCCCCATTATGTAAAATACAGAAATCTTTCCTTTCCATAAGACAAATATAGAGATCCATCTTTTCCATAATCCCAAATACTAAAATTCTTACACCCCGAAATACAAATTACTGATAACCACCTCTTTCTATACCACAAATTCAGAAAGCGCTCTCAACATACTACAAATACAAAAATTCTGTTCTTCCCAAAACACAAATACAGAAACTCTCATCTTCCAAAAACACAAATACAGAAACCCTGCTCTTTATTCTATATAACAAACAAGGGGCCCAATGGGTCTGTATTACTCACCTGGTTAAGTTTGATAAATTGGTTATTTTAAAATAAAAAAAAGTATTTAAAACAATTGTGTATTTCCCCTATTAGGGCCCACTCCTCTTCCTCCAAGAGGTTAGATGCACTGTTTGTAGAAAATTTCTCTTCACCAAAGGATGCTTCAGATAAAATACAGACAAAATCGAATAATTCCAACTCAAGAAGGAGTTTAAAGAATTTGCTCTAGTTTCACCATTTGGCCCTACCTTTTGCATCCCGTGGGGATGAAACCAACTGATCACACAGAATGATCCCAAGCATGTTTCAAGACTAAACTGAGACAAAATCCAGGCATTCCTACACAAGAAGAATGATTTTAAAGAATTTTGTCTAGTTCCTCTCTTGGGCCCCACCCCTCTTGCCCCAAGACAAACCATTCATACAAAATTGATTCCCCTTTACCCAAGAATGTTCAAACCAAATTTAAGCAAAATTCAATCATTCTTGCAGGAGGAGTAGGATTTTAAAGCCTTTTCTTTATTTCATAATTGGACCCTACCGCTTAGTTCCCAGGGGGCCAGGACCTACCATTCGTACAAAATTGATGCAGCCAAGTTGTTCAGACTAAATTTGAGTAAAATCCAATAATTCTTGCAGGTTAAGTAGGATTTTAAAGACTTTGCTCTACTTTTTCCTATTGGACCCATCCCTTATAATAACCTTCTTCTTATAAAACATATCAAATAGTATACTTCTCCTCCCCATGCCATAAACAGAGAAAAAAAAAACTTTCTCATACCTTAAATATAGAAGTCTGAACCCTTCCACACCACAAACAAAAGTTCACCCTTCCCATAACTTACAAATATAACAAATACAGAAATCCCCTCCTACCCATAACACGAATACAGAAATCCCTTCCTACCCATAACACGAATACAGAAATCCCCTCCTACCCATAACATGAATACAGAAATCCCTTCCTACCCATAACATGAATACAGAATCCCCCCTTCCAATACCACAAATACAGAAATCCCCTCCTACCCATAACACGAATACAGAAATCCCCTCCTACCCATAACATGAATACAGAATCCCCCCTTCCAATACCACAAATACAGAAATCCCCTCCTACCCATAACATGAATACAGAATCCCCCCTACCTGTAACACAAATACAGAATCCCCCCTTCCAATACCACAAATACAGAAATCCTCCCTACCCATAACATGAATACAGAATCCCCCCTTCCAATACCACAGATACAGAAATCCCCTCCTACCCATAACACGAATACAGAATACACCCTTCCAATAACACAAATACAGAAATCCACTCCTACCCATAACATGAATACAGAATACACCCTTACAATAACACAAATACAGAAATCCCCTCCTACCCATAACATGAATACAGAATACACCCTTCCAATACCACAAATACAGAAATCCCCTCCTACCCATAACATGAATACAGAATACACCCTTACAATAACACAAATACAGAAATCCCCTCCTACCCATAACACGAATACAGAATACACCCTTCCAATACCACAAATACAGAATCCCCCCTACCCATAACATGAATACAGAATACACCCTTCCAATACCACAAATACAGAAATCCACTCCTTTCCATAAAACAAATACAGGTACAGATTGAGTCATCATAAAGCACTGGTCCTTAAAACAAGATCACAATTGATTTCTCTTAGTCAGAAATCCTCTAGCAAAGTTCAAGGTTTTTGAGTTTCAATCTCTGACAATACTAATTGAAGAGGAGAGAAAGTGTGACCTGTAATAATACCTCTGTGTAATGATCTTACCATGGGCTTAACAATGAATCTGTGTAGTTAAAAACAGTAACAAATTACCTGTAATTGGAAGGAATTACAGACACGAAGTTAAATTCCGTCAATATAAATCTGGAATCTGATGCTGCAGTGAAGTTCAAATCAACTGCATTCAAAGTGCCCATGTTACTTTTACAACTTACAAATCACTTAAAAACAAATCTAATTCAGAAAAGAATTGAAATCTATGTGGATCAGGTGGTGGATTTCCATTAACAGCTACCGTTTGTCTTCATCACCCCTGGCAACGGAACACAAGAAAGGTCAGAGAAGGTTACCAACTACAGTCTAATATCAACGTCGTCGTCACATGTTCATCGGGGAGTTAAAAAACACTCTCAAAATAATGTCAACAAAATTGACTGGCAGTAATTGTAAGGATTCTAATTTGGACGAACGCTCAGAAGTTTGACTTCAGTGATAATCATCATACTGACAAAACATTCTGCTGTTGATTAAAATACTTACAACAATTGACCTAATGGTTTTCTTAAATCTCATTTTTTTCCTTTTATCAAATACTATTGAAAATAAATTGAGGAGATTAATTTATCTATTGTGTAATAGGGGAAGGAAATTTAAAGTACCATTTTTCATACATGTCTAATCATTTTTATACTAATAGAAATCTTTTTCATTCATTAGATTGCTCTCAACTAATTCAAACTAACATTTCAATTTCAAGTTCTATAGAATAAAATCAAATGAATTGCTAAACAGAATTCTAAAGAACCAGGTAACTGATATTGATTACTGTGAATCAGATACAGATTCTGCAGTACACATGTATTGCTCAGGTGCATGAACTTTTGTGAAAAGCATTGACAGTCTGCACATTAAAATGCTTACCGAAATGGTATTTATATATTGAGAAGTTCAATTGAAAATATAAATAACAGTGTTTCAAATGACTAGAGTTAAAATAAGAAAACTAAACATAAAAAGGGTTAGTAACATTTGTTAATACTATATAAAGAAACTACCTATTCATACAACATCTATAAAGTTAATACAAGAATTTGTGTGACAGACAAATTTTGAAATCATTTCAAGACATTATAATACAACTTATGTAAGCTGAAGTGTTAGCTGTTTCCCTCTTATGTACTGCACAAGTCATCCATTAAATTAGTTTTGAAATTATGAAATTCAAGTTTACTTGAAAGTAGTTCCTACACAACTGTATGTATTTTGTTAGTAGAGAGTTATTATGTACTTAACTCTACAGACTTGGTAAGTTCCGTGACAAAGATAACATGAAAAAGGATGGAAGCAGACAGTCGGGACAGGATCAGTGCAGGATTGGTAGGTATCGGAAATACAAGTCGATACATGTTGGATTCTCTCCAAACCTCTCGGATCACAGTGATTGGTAACACAGAAGACAAATACAAGTTAATCTGCTTCAGACCTACAAGTATCTTTGGTGACAGGGAGGAAGTAGAGAAATCACACTACACCAACAGTATCAATGGTGATGGGAAGGGAACAGAGAAATCATACAGCACTACAAGTATCAATGGTGACGGGGAGGTATTAGAGCAACCATACAGCACCACCAGTTTCTATGGTGACAGGGAGGGAGTAGAGAAATCATACAGCACCACCAGTATCTCTGGTGACAGGGAGGGAGTAGAGAAATCTCACAGCACCATTGTAACTATTGTGCCAGGGAAGGATAGAGAAATCACACATCACCATTGTAACTATGGTGACAGGGAAGGATAGAGAAATCACACATCACCATTGTAACTATTGTGCCAAGGAAGGATAGAGAAATCACACATCACCATTGTAACTATGGTGACAGGGAAGGATAGAGAAATCACACATCACCATTGTAACTATGGTGACAGGGAAGGATAGAGAAATCACACATCACCATTGTAACTATGGTGACAGGGAAGAATAGAGAAATCACACATCACCATTGTAACTATGGTGCCAAGGAAGGATAGAGAAATCACACATCACCATTGTAACTATGGTGACATGGAAGGATTGAGAAATCACACATCACCATTGTAACTATGGTGCCAGGGAAGGATAGAGAAATCACACATCACCATTGTAACTATGTTGCCAAGGAAGGACAGAGAAATCACACATCACCATTGTAACTATGTTGCCAAGGAAGGACAGAGAAATCACACATCACCATTGTAACTATGTTGCCAAGGAAGGACAGAGAAATCACACATCACCATTGTAACTATGTTGCCAAGGAAGGACAGAGAAATCACACATCACCATTGTAACTATGGTAACAGTGATGCCCCATCTGCTAAACAATTACTTTATGGTGTTGATGTTGGTAACACTATATTACACCTGATACTTTACCTTCTGAAGGAGATTATTTTCTTTTACTGAACCAGCTAATTAAGGACAAGTGCTCTGAGGAAACATTTTGTTTTGCGTGCACTTTTGTACAAGATGCTATCAATGTGTTGTCGGTGTGTTGATCAGGATGGAGTCTACTCATGTTTTATAGATTGGCTCCAGTTTGGCATCACACACCTTAGTGACCAGGCCAGTCATAGAGTACACAGAAGCTGCAGTACCCATAACCTCATTTCCTTTTGGTTCAGTTCTTTGTTCCTGTGATATTGTATACATCAATACAATGGAGCAAAACTGCAATATTTTAACACAGTAAAGGGAAGCAACTCCATAAAATCTTCTGTACTTAAATATATAACAAATAAAAATCCTTGAAATAACAATAACTTCCATTGCATGTTATTCCAAATGTTATTGAGAAAAGAAATTTAAATACAAATTCTAGATTGAAAACTATGATAGCTCTTTTAATGTTACATTTATTTGTAAACCAAAATTTTATACTTTTGATTATATAATGTGATGAAGCTAAAATAAAGATTTTTAAGTTAAAACCACTAAGTGAAAAAATATAAGCACACAAGTGAATCATCTTGATAAATATTATATGATAAAAAAAACTGTGTTGGTGCTAAGCAAAGGAAGTTGGTCAGACAGGTGCTGTGTCATTGAACTAGACAGGAACAGTACAATGATAAGGGAGTAAGAGATCATTATGTAGGTATAATTAGCACATTTGTTCTACTTTGTGGGGGCCAGAACAATAATCTTGGGATAGAAACAGCACTGTACAGAGGACAAAAGAGACCATTAATCTCTGGGATGTTCGGATACTGTTTACTAGACCTTCAGGAACATCCCCACTTGGCCTATACATCTGATATACGAGGATTTGTATCTATACTTTTCGTGTCCTGTCCCAATCAATACCACTTGAGAATAAATGCTGCAGCTCTAAATAAGACAACAGAATTAATGTGGAAAAGTTCAATTTCTGTTGCCCTTGTGTATACACTGGCATTCATTAGATGGTCCCATACATTCATTAGGCAATGGGTGGTGGTCGTGTTTAGACTTTTTTCCAGCCAAATGTAGCTTTTCTTATATCACAACAACTACGTACACCTTCATTAAAACCAAACCTTTTTTTTTTATTACATAAAAATTTCCCTTTGCAGAACTGTACTTCTATGGGTGGATGATGTCTGTGGTATATATATATGTACTGGATGCTGACAAAAATCAAAATGCTGCAAGACATGATCTTAATTTGGGGAAATTTGACAATACAGTACATCTCTAATTAGACTCAGAACTACCCAGTGTGTGTGATCTGGTGGTCCAAAGGATAACCAATCTCCTTCACTAAGTCACCAGGGTTTGACTTAGGCTGTCTCTAGGATTTCTTGTTTCACACAAGGCCTTTTGTGCTCTCACTCAGGACAAAACTTGGGAGATATAATGTAATTTCACGTTTTCTGCTCTAACAATTAAAAATAATAAAGGATACCAAAATTCTTGCAAAACAGTGTGGAAGGTTGAAGTTAAGGGCTTAACTTTAAATTCAGTAAGATATTAAAAAAAAGTAATTGTGAAATCTGCCATTAAATCTCAACGCAAATATTCTGATTATTTTTCAAATAAGTAAAAGCCATGTCAGAACTTATCCATATTCAGAAATATCTTCTAAAATGTGAGATGAATTTTCTAAAATGTTGTCCTTTCTACAGATTCCTTTAGCTTTGGTGGTGCTTCACCCTTATCTACCAAAACCTGAAAGTGCTGAGAAGCCATGAATGGTAGCAGGTAAAACAGAATAATGATATATCATATACTACGGATATAGTTTTATTTGCAAGAACAGGGGTAACAGGCTTCCCCAAAGGAGGAATCCGACAGTTTTTGTTTACCAGTAGATAAAAGCATATAAGACTACTTTTAAGCAGCCAATCAATACTAAAGGCAGGCTTTAAATGAAATATCATTCTATTGCATTATCATGACCCTCTTATGAGACACGTTATATCAGATGCCATTTGTCAAATTCACACCAGACCATATTATGGTTCACAACCATTTGGTTCTCAAGAGATATTGTATTTACTGCATAATAAACAAATGCCGGAAGGAGTGATTGTTGATTATTTCCTAATGCATGAAACTCAGTTATCATTAATATCTATTTATTCAAGCATCTTAATCTCTAAATTGAAGCAATTTATTATTAACTAATAAATTGTTGAAATCTTTCACAGTTAAATTTTGACATCTTTATAATTTTTTTTTTTCAAATATCCAAATGAATATAAAATGACTTCACTCCCTTTAACTGTGATTGATATTACAAGCATCAACTTGATACAGACTACAATTCACATGTTCCAGTTGCCCTCCATGAAGCAATGTTAAATCCCTCTACATGCAAGACATCACTCATCCTACAGAAATGTCCTTATTTGATCAGAGTGCTAAACTGTTACTGGGGGCTAAACAAAAACATCAAACAACAGCACAAGAAACAAGTATTGATTTTTCTCAAAAACAAAATTTCAAGAGAGCATTTTAGATAGAATTACCTGTTTTCTTCAACAATGAGGTGATAAATTGATGTCAAAAAATGTAGCTGAAAGAAGACTGCATTTTAAGACCTGATCACAAAGATGATAATCAGGTGACCTTGAACATTTAACTTGATAATGAAACTGTGAGACTGTCATCTAATGGGCTAGTCATCAATCATCCCAGTAAAAATCTGCCAACGAGACCAACACAGTGAACAAATCTCCTCAATCTGTTTGTGCCATGTGCTTGTCTCAATATTTAATCTTTTCTGTTTATCTAATAACAAAATTATTACTTCTTGTTCGAAAATGTTGATTATTTAATCTGGTATATAAATATTCATTATCAAAATGTGACAAGCATTTAATATCAAGTCCCATTTGTGAGAAGAAAATGTGATATTAACCATAAAGTGATATTAACCAATGTGATATTAAGTGATTTTCACTGTATCTGAACTTAATTATGACACATGCAAAACCAAACCCACACCATAGTGGAAGTCAAATGTATTTTAAGAATGTTTGCAACCAGTCTCCACTTTACTCATGTCAAAATAGACTTCATTTCAGCTTACCAGCATAAGAATTCTTCCAAGAATAGATAAGATTTTCAGGTGTCAGTTTCATATAAAAAATATCAAATATAGATTATTTTAATCCTGTTTTACATGCTTTAAAAATGTTATCATTGTCACTTTTCATGAATGAAAAAAGAGAGAGAATGAAAAATTCATTCATTTTTACAGACATGTACACTAATGGAAAGTTGATATCTACACAGACATACATGTATATTGTGACATCGAACATATAAACTATTATCAGCTCCTTACCCATCACAACACAAACAGTATTTTATAGTCTCTTCAAAACAGGAAACAGAAATGTATATCATTGAATTCTATCTATAGCTATCATCTTCCTTCAGACATGTCTATATTACCTACTGAATGTTTGGAAGTGTCTCAGAGAGAAATTCAACAGGTAAATAGATAGTTTGGTCAAAACAAAACTTTCTTTTATGACCTAGACAAAAGGAAGTTGGCAGCACTATGCTAAATCAATGGGATCTGGCCTTGGAACTACTTGATAAGCCCGCTATTCCACAACAGTCTCTGTAAATGTCAGCCTCAAATTTACATGTCAAGAGAAATTCCATTTCAGCAAAGTGGTGCCAGCTAGCACTGTCGAACACCTTGATGGGGTGGTGTGTTAATATTGTGTTGCCAAAGTCATATGGTCTAGCAGTCCAGCATTATTTGTCTTATTTTGTCATTAAACTGGACCCAAGGTCAACTAACCTGCAAAGAGTATGACCTACATTGTTCCAAAGGCACAGGAGTCACATCAGACAGAAAGCTGAGGCCACACAAAAATCTAGACTTAGGTCCAATGAACTGGGATCAGACCTGTCTTTAATGCACTATGAGATAACGCCAAATCAAGGAATGAGGACATATTTACGGCCTTCAGCACAAGCCACACAATTACTGTGAATTGCTGAGAAACATTGGTAGTTAGGTATTTAGGGACATAGAGACTAGAAGGCAACAGACAAAATGTAACGAAGGTTATTGTAGTGAACACAGCTAACCTATTTTGATATTTACAACTCAGTGAAGTCCAACCAACAGTTGTGATCAGCACTGAAGCAATATTTCTGTATTTGTCTGAGCTATAACCATTACATTTAACTATACACATGAATTAGGTACACAATATATTATAATATCAATTAAAACTGCACACAGGTTTACACATAAGGTTTAGGTTAAACAGCAGTATTTGAACAAATGACTGTCAGGTATGAGGAGGCCCCAGTTTCAGGAAAATAACAAAGCATGTTTTCATCATCTTATTTGAAGATACTCAATCAGAAAAAATGTTAAAATATGTAACATTATTTTCCATTGGTGGTTCTCAAATTAAAGAACAAGAATGTACTTTAGAGTTCTTGTTAAAATATGTAACATTATTTTCCATTGGTGGTTCTCAAATTAAAGAACAAGAATGTACTTTAGAGTTCTTGTGAAAATGGGGTCATGACAATTATTTTGCGCATCACAGAACCTTACTTGAGTTAGTGGAGTAATTTTTTTTTTGGTTATCGAAATAAAACTTGTAAAATAAATAAAATGAAGAAAGACTTGGAAGACATGCTGGTGTCGTGTCTTCAGTTTAAAAGTACAGAACTCTGATTGGATTGTTACACCCACCTGTGTGTAACTATAGCAACCATAGCGACCAAATACATGCCCTTTGTAATGAGAAGTTGACTTCAGATTTCATTTAAACAGGAAATGAAATTTTACAAAATTTATTTTTTATATTTTGGTTTGATATGAGGGCATAAAACAGTAGACTAATTGAGTTCCCTTCTTTACTTAAAAAAACACCAGAGATGTTCATATAGTGGCATTGTCTTGAATTACATTTGGATAGGATGGTTTAAGTGATGTCAAATGGCTTTAAATAAATTGAAACTGTGACCCATTGTGCTATCAATTTTATTATAATACAGATTTGTATTTAATCCGATGAAGATAAGAGGGTGAGTTAGTAAAAGAACTAGTGTGACCCTATCCATGCACAGTGGGGTTACATAATATACATGATATAACAGGTGTTGAATTGTTGACAACATAATAATGATACATGTTGTAGGATATATTTTCACAATACTTAAGATTCATATGTGTGTGATGAGTATGAGGAATGCAGAAAAAAAAAACAGAAATCTCTAAGCTTTACCTACAAATCATAATGACAATTCACATTATGCATATGACAAGAAAACTCCAACAGTTCAAAGGTTAAGAATTTGTTTTGTTACACAAACTAGAGGTGTAATTATAACCAAATACAAGCAGACTAAACCTATAGTATCACTCAATACTGCCGCACAGTGCAGAGGCAGGCCACACTGCCAAGAGAGAAAAGACAAGAGCAGACTAGAAGAGTACACATCTAATCACCCAATCTCCTTCTACTTAATATACTTACTATCGATTAGCGCCTTTAAGTCTTAGCATATTGGAAATTAAAATATAAATTTAAATATTTTACTAATTTCAGTCATTTAAGTTAGTTTATAGCAATAGGAAAGCCACAGGTGAAAAGCAAGCAGATGATATACTGACATCAATGATGGGTATGGTTATCTAATTGTTACAAATGAAGTACTGCCTCATCTTCATCTATTCTTCCACATCCCAGAACCAATAAAAAGGTTCCACTTACATAAAATCAGATTTCTATGTGAAATAATTTATGAACAACTAATATTTACAATTTCTCTAAAGACAATATATTGGTTGAGATGTTCTAATGGAAAATATCATTCTGCATCTTTTGATCAGACAAAATAAAAACTTGGTACCTACCTTGACAACCCCTGGCAATGGATGAAAACACTTTTATAGAATCATTGAGGATGTCTGGGCGTGGTCCGTTAAGATCTAGTGAGGCGAGACAGCCCTGGAATCCATGTCGAGAGGAGATCAGTTTTGGGAGGGAGTTGTACATCGTCTTACTGACACCTCCCACATACAGCATCCCCTCCAGGTTAAAGTGTAGTGTGTCAGACCCATGCATGCTCTCCACAGTAGGGTGCTGGTCGTCCACACGGATTGTTTGTTTGTCCATCACTGGACGAAGCAGTCGCACATCATGCCATTCATTGTCATTGAGACGGTTGATGGTATTGACAACAACCCGCTTGGCCCCAGCTCCTGTGTTGTAAACATAGTGAAGATAACCTCCCTGCAATTCAAATGCTAAAAAGTCTTGTCCCCTCCCCCCATTGTACATGATCAAACCATTTGGCTCTGTTGTCTTGAACTTGAAATAAACAGAAAACTCTAGGTAGGCACTTAGTTTTTCCAGTTGAGCATAAGCTTCCTTAGACTTGAAAGTCACAGGGTTCCTAAGCATTGGTTCATCAGTCAGGAAACGTGCCGTGGTCTCAATGTTCTGGATGTCCTGTGATTTCGCCATCTCGAAGAAGTGGTTTCCATTAAAGATGAACTGCTGCATGGATCCTATGAAGCCACTATATTGTCGGAGTCTGTTGTCATCCTGTACCATACGACCAACTTCCATACGCCGTAAATTCAACGAACGGGAATTTCTTGGAAGAGTATCTGAAGGATTTCAAGAAAAAAAGGTGTCTAAAACATCGACAGTAACATAATTTTCTCTTAGATTTCAAACAATGATGATTCAAGAGTAATGATGTATTGAAGAAATATTATTGTAATACATGGTTGGGAAAACCTGTGGCTTGTTGATAATTAAACACATTAAATAAAAACATGTCAAAACTCATGCATTGAGATACGTTATTTTCATGTGATGGTCTCATAAATTATGATGTTAACAGAAAAATAGCTGCTGAAGAAAAAAGGGTAAAATAAGCGTGATTTGACTTAACTTGTATACAATTGTTATCATTAGTAAAATTTTACTGGTTATTTTTTTTCTGTTCTTTTCTTTTCCTGTCATTAATTTTGAATAAAAAGAATATTTTCCAATTATTTTTGAGTATATACATTAAGTTTTTCTCACTTTTAACCATGGAATTCAGAAATGCTTTCCCATTTTTTTAAAAGTATGATATTTAGAAATAAACTATGATACAATGTACATACATTTTACCCTATGTCAAACACTATAAATTTTACTGCCATTGTAATGCAAGTGACATGTCAGCCTGCTGGATCACCCTTATCTCAATTAGATCTCAGAATGTGTGGGGCGAGGAACCCTTAATGTGACTCAACATGAAACAATACTCAGTACATAGTTTTATAGGAGACTAACCTCATTCTTGATAATCTACATGAAAAATACATATATATATATATATTGTACACTGCTGATCACAGGCAAGATGGATGTATGTTCATAGTCTCCAAAGATATAACATCACTATGCATATTTCATGAAAATAGAACCTTTCATACCTTTGCATAGCAGCTTGTCAGGTTTTAGAAACTAATAACATTTTGTTTGTCTATTTTTGGCTCCTCACCAAAGTTGGAGTCCAAGAGAAACGTGCGGGGCAGATTCCAGCCAAGCCAAAGTCAAAAGCAACAAGGTCAAACACAATTATACCACCGTTGAGTGAATGCTTTAAGCATCAAGCAAGAGATCACACAGAAACGATTTCTCACAGGTAAGGAGGCTAACTGTCTCTCCTACAGTTATTGTAATGCTTCTACCATATACACAGGCTATTATGCAGCCAATACTTAAGTAATGCACTACAGTTTACAGAAGAAATAACAGGCACTACCATGCATAGACAAAATTTAATGAAGTCGGGTATTGCTTTTAAGCTCTGGTTGCATATTTTTTTAAAATACACAAAGACTAGCCAGATATTTGAAAGTTTTTCATGCCTCCTTTCTGTGCATCATAACTCTCTTGAAAGTTTTATTTACTTACCAAGCAAAAAAAGGAAGGAAGGATTTTATTTACAAGAAAATCATTGTGTGTAGGTTAAATATGATACAATATGAATATACAGTTAAAATAAATTCCTACATTTTATAAATGGCACCTGAATGGTGATACAGTTTTTGTACTGCTCTTGGAAACATCTTTATTCAGTACAACTACTTTGGCCAGTTTTAGCATGTAAACATGTACCAATAAAATTCTTTGGATGAGATAATAAACAAAGTTTGTGTTGTGCACTGTTATTTTGTAAACTGTACCATCTCCACATAAAAATTAAAAAAAAAAGAATGAAGCATCTACCATGATAACATTTGAAGTAAGAAAAGGGGTATGATGATAAAAGTGCTCCATTTACATCGTGGCTAGTTTTTGGAATTTAGCAAGCTTTAGCTCTGGCTCTGTACACTGAACATATCAGTGTCATAATCTGACACAGACCTGTCCAGTATTTGTACTTTTCAGACAAAAAGGAAAAAATGCAAGGAATCTCCATGACAACATGTCTGACAGTTTCTTCTCTCATACACACAGCATCTGTCATAACCTTGATTTGTTTCTATCTTAAAATCATAGTCGATAAGGAAGTGCTGTCTGAGTTTAAAAAGCATCTATCATATGCTATGATGGGGTGTACTTTGACAGCAGTGTTTACTTTGACAACAGTTCAGTTAACCACAACAACAATGGTTACCATGACAACAGTGTTTATCATGACAACAGTTCTATCTACCATGACAACAGTGTTCATCTTGGCAACAGTTCAGTTAACCACAACAACAATGGTTACCATAACAACAGTATTATCATGACAACAGTTCTGTTTACCATGACAACTGTATTTGTCCTGACAACAGTTTTGTTTACCATGACAACAGTGTTTATTTTGACAACAGTTCAGTTTACCACAACAACAATGTTTACCATGACAACTGTGTTCATCCTGACAAGAGTTCTGTTTACCACATAAACACTGTCTACCAAGAAAACAGTACTTTCCATGACAACAGTGTTTATCTTGGCAACAGTTCAGTTAACCACAACAGCAATTTTTACCATGGCAACAGCAGTGTTTATCTTGCTATTATTTACTAATGTATCAATGTAAGTTCCAAGCATCTATCATACAGTAAGACTAGGTGTACCATGGCAATAGTGGTTACCATGGCAACAATGTTTACTATGGTAAGAATGTTTTGTGACAAAAGCTATACAAGTAAGTTTTTACAGTATCTATCATATGGTGTCGAGGGCCACTGTGTACCATATGACAACAGTTTTTACCATAGCAATAGTATTTTGCCTTCTGTTGATGTTTAAACTATTTCTTATTTGTTTGATGTTTTCCTGAAAAGGAAAGTATCCATCTCTCCAACTGCATGCTTTATTGATGTCTCAATGAAATAATAACAAATAGGTATCAACTATGGAAAAGACAAACTCTAAATCAGTTGACATTTCAAGTTTGATACATCACAAACCAGCCGTTAAGCTATTAAGGTAAACATTCTAAAAACTACGTTATTGCAATCAAATCTTCTGCAAAAATTGAAGTTTATAGTTTGATATGGGAAAATTAAAATGTTAAAATGAAGTGGGACTGGAAAGTTTTAAATGTCCACTAAGATGACATTATAGCATTTTTCAGTTTTTCAAAAGCAAATGATCAAGAGAAGATCCCTTGATACAGAATATGTGAATGATGAGGTGAACACATGATTTAGTAAGTATCAGGTCAATATAACTTATCGTGAAAATCTTCAACAACTCCCAGCACACCAGCTGATCACGATACTGCAAGCTGGGGAGGATGAGAGAGATATTAATGTTTTTGATATGTCATGTTTTGTTTCATTTATTTACTATACAGAACATAAAACTCATGCAAACATCTAAAAGGAATCAGTATAAACATCACACAAACAGTACCTCATCTTGGTCAATCAGGAGCTTAACAAAATAAAAATGCTAAACCAAAGAATAAGACAAACCAAACAGCATGGGGATTCTGAGGGGAAACGAAACAGTAGCAAACAGACACAGCTAGGACAACACAGATGAGAGGTGAGAGAAGAATTACCGGCATAGCCCAACACTAGGTTTTTGACATACAAGACCATGGTATAGGGCACGGGTATATAATCTGAAAAGAAATTTATACACAATGATATGGCAGTGATCAATAGTGGACAGATGATGTGCTGTTTATCATAATAAAACACTGATATGATCCTGACTTATATCAAAGATACAGCACTTATATGATTTTGTCTATCTAGAAAAAGCACTTAAATGATCCTGACTACAGCACTTATATGATCCTAATCCGACAAAGCACTTACTTGATCCTGATATAGCACTTACAGGATACAAACTAGAATAAGCACTAACATGATCCTGATTACATATATAGAACATTTACATGATCCTGATTATACATATATAGAGAACACTAAAATGCTCCTGATTACATTGAGCACACAAGTTTACAAGTTTTAAGCTGAAACTGTGCAGTGTCTAGCCATCTAATATAGCCCTTCAAAACAAGGAAGAAAGTGTGTCTTGAAGGGTCATCAAGGAAAAAGACATTACAATTTTATGGTATAGTGATTCCATTTGTATTAGATAATGTCCTGTATTACTGTATTATGTCTGAGCAAAATTTTGATCACATTGTATCCAGTAAATACCTATTTAATTATAAAAAGATAACGTGATTCTAGCATTTTTCACAATGAGCAGGTAATGGTTACACCATTATCTGAGGCTGACCTCACAGTTTTAAGTGGGCTGGTAACACTGATTGTACTATAGCAAAATATCTGCATGTTAACTAATACAGTGCAATCAGTTATGAGATTTCTACTTCTATCTTTATCACCATATCTGTTATAGAAATATTAACATGTTTTTCAAACTTTTCAAATGAAAATTTATTTCTTTCCGTCTAACTCCCACAATTCTGTGATTGGTTTAAAAAACATTTTGATGTATTCACTTATTAATTTAACCAGTAGTAGAACAAACGATAAATTCCAACATTGATTGGCAACAGGGTTTGTGGAGCCGACAAATTGACGGTTTAACTTGGACCAACACCAAAACATTATTCCATACTGATTCTCTGTCCAAGAGGCTATTCTAGTATGTCCTTCACCATGCTCTCTAACCCTATCATTATATATACTTAACAATCACCTTAACAAGCCAATCAAATAGAAAGGCCACCAAATAAGGTAACCAAACTAATTTGTAACCAAATTAGGCAACATTACAAGATGGTAATGGAACTGAGACTATCTATTATAACTGGTTGACCTATATATCAATAAAAATAGTCAATGTTCCAAATCATGTTATATACTTAATAATTAGTCGTTAGAACAGTTAAATACTGAGACAAAGCATTGGCTGAAACAAGAATGGGGATCGCTTTCTCTGAAAACACACCCTACAATAAGTCTCTAGCTGAACGCTCTGTAAAGAGCCTGACAAGTTCCACCTTTGTGTTTAGTGATATCTATTGAGTAAAATAGAGATGTACATAAACCAGCTTTATCACCAGCTGGGAAATGATAATCTATTATAGTTCTGAAGCCCTATATACTCAATGATATAAAACATTTTAAATTATTGTAACAATAAAATACCCTAAGCACACCACTTCGACAGTGGAAGGGCAAACCATGGCTGCTGAAGATCATTTCTCAAGGTCATACATGTATGCTGACAATATTACTTATCTCCAGAAAAACAGCTTTCCATGAATAATGGGATGGTTCACAGTGCTACATATGACATTTTTTCTGACATTCTATCTAAAAATAGATTGCTTGCAAGCTCTTGTAAGGTGTTCATACTCAAAAGTAAAGTAGAGGCTGACACAGAAGATTACAGAAAAGCTGCTGAACAGACCTACCTCCAATAGGATTATCGTTGTCGAGACTGAGTTCCACCTGGGATCCACGTCTCTTTATTATCACTGTGTGCCACAGATCATCATCAAGTCTCTTTCTACCAATGGTGAGAATCTAAAATTCATTGAAACATTAAGAAATGAAATTACAAATAAAATTTGCTTTGGTAATGACCTTCAAATTCCAGTGGATCTGAAAAGTTGGCTTCAAAATTTGAAATAAAAGAGAATTTTGAAATCACAAAAATACATAAAACAAGGATGAAAAAAGTGAGGCACCAACATGACTGTCATGCCAGCTGATCACAGATATTAAAAAGCGAGGTTCAATCACTGATTGACGTGTCTACAGATAATGGTACTTCATGACCAAACACAAGCAGCCAAGACTGTTACAACATGGGCTCAGGTGTGCCACCAAAATTTTCTCTCCTCTTCATCAAAATCAATTTTAACCAACATTGAATTCATGACTTAAATGTATGGGCATCAAAAACAAAGTATTTTCTATTTTCTGGTTTCACAGAGATTCTTTTAATTATCCTCAATACCTCAAACATAGTTTGAGTTAAGGCTATCCATTGTTTATTTCTACAAAAATAAAATCAATGTTCAAATACAAGGAATATTTAAGAATTATCTTTGGGCTTGAAACAGTGAGAGAACTACAATAAACAAAATTTGAAAAAAAAAACAACATTTTGATTAAGAATTGATTTTTAATTGTTTAGTGACTGACAGAGGTTGAGCAAGATTTTATACCTAAGCTGTTCAATTTCACACAGTCATGAGAGAGAGATCTTTGACATATTTACATCCAATTCTTTTGTGATTGTCTTAAAGCAGTCTGTGAAATAAAAGCTGCTTTATGTACATATGCAGCCAGAAAAAGACAGCCGATAGCCCAACACGGAGAGAAAATGGAAACAGATTTCTAAAGTTCAAATCTAGGGGCTTTTCTTTTAAAATGCCATAAAATGGAAGGTTGCACTGTCTGCACAGTGGTAAGTGGTAGGCTAGGTGATTCAAATAGTATACGCTAGATGGCCATTAAACTAGCAAATTAGATTTGAACACAAAGAGTCAGCTGGAAAGTAATGCAGCAAAATGACCTAAATCTATCCAGCATCATAGACAGAAAGAACTAACGTCTGAAATAACTTTACATTGCATACTCAATCAATCTCTCTGTGACAGGAAAGGTAGTGGTGTACCATCAGGATTCTCCTCTGACCACAATCACAGCAATAAGTTCTAGCAAGCAAAGTGACTTTAAACCATTAAAATGAATTCTAGTTATCCCTCAAACAAAAAAAAGTGTGGATACCATTAGGATAAAACCTAAACAAAATCATAAAAGTACAAGTTTAAGACACCTAGATATAAACACAGTAAGTATATGACACCGCGAAACAATTACGATAAATACTAGACAGCATAATACCATAACAATAAGTACTAGACACCACAATACCATAACAATAAGTACTGACACCACAATACCATAACAATAAGTTCTAGACACCACAATACCATAACAATAAGTACTAGACACCACAATACCATAACAATAAGTACTAGACACCACAATACCATAACAATAAGTACTAGACACCACAATACCATAACAATAAGTACTAGACACCACAATACCATAACAATAAGTACTATACACCACAATACCATAACAATAAGTACTAGACACCACAATACCATAACAAGAAGTACTAGACACCACAATACCATAACAATAAGTACTAGACACCACAATACCATAACAATAAGTACTAGACACCACAATACCATAACAATAAGTACTAGACAGCATAATACCATAACAATAAGTACTAGACACAACAATACCATAACAATAAGTACTAGACACCACAATACAATTGCAATAAGTACTAGACACCACAATACCATAACAATAAGTACTAGACACCACAATACAGTAACAATAAGTACTAGACACCACAATACCATAACAATAAGTACTAGACACCACAATACCATAACAATAAGTACTAGACACCACAATACAGTAACAATAAGTACTAGACACCACAATACAGTAACAATAAGTACTAGACACCACAATACCATAACAATAAGTACTAGACACCACAATACAGTAACAATAAGTACTAGACACCACAATACCATAACAATAAGTACTAGACACCACAATACCATAACAATAAGTACTAGACACCACAATACCATAACAATAAGTACTAGACACCACAATACAGTAACAATAAGTACTAGACACCACAATACAGTAACAATAAGTACTAGACACCACAATACAGTAACAATAAGTACTAGACACCACAATACCATAACAATAAGTACTAGACACCACAATACCATAACAATAAGTTCTATCAATAAATTTCTTATCTAATATGACTGGTCAGACAGATACATATTTGATGTTGGATCTAGATTGGTATATATGTAAGCTTTGTCCATTGGGACATGTGTGAAGTCTTCATATGATACATGAGACGATGAATTTACAAAGAATGAAGTATGATAAAGTTGCAATTGTGTATTTTGGGGATCTTTGCAAAAAATGTACAGCACAAAAATATCCCAATATACGGTATTCCACACCATGATGTCACATCACCTATTTTTACTTGTATTTTGTTAAATATCATTTAAGCAAATTAACCTCTGGCCCAGACACATCAAGAGTGGTGACATGATTACCTTTGAGCTACTGCCCACTCTGATTTCTAATCTGACCAGTCCATTCTCCAGGTATAACGCTATAGAATCAAAGGACCGGTATGAAGAGGTCATGAAGAGTAGGCCGTTTGGGTGTTTTGTCTGGAAACGTAATGATATGTCCTCAGCTTCAGTGTGAGATTCCTTGTCCAAAGTGATCTTCATGAACTGGGCACTGTCAAAAGCCAGGGTTGCTGCCTCTGTAAGTAGAAAATGAATCTGATGAAAACCTCTAAAACGCCAAGGTTGAATTCTCTGCAAGTCTTCATATATATTTCTAAAATAGCCAAGAATTCAATTTCATTTCCTTGGATTCAAATGAGATTCACCTCAAAGATAACCAAAATATACTAAAATTCAATTCAACTCTACTTCGGTTGCATTTAAATAAGACCCAACTCTTAAAAAAGAAACTTGGACATTCAAATGTCATCAAGAAAATCAACAATAAGGATTGATTATTATCAAATTTTAGTAACTTTTATCAAGGCTAGAGACTTTTGAGTCAAGTTTAACATCCAGGTAACATGTCAAAGAAGGCATAGTCATCTTTGAAAAACTATTGCTTAAACAGTTTGGAAAGTTACAAAGTATGAAGAGATTAGTCTTCATAGAAAGGTGATCTACAGAGACAGGTTCATTTACTTAATAGATGAGTAAAGATTATTGACATTTTACTTAAAACAAATAATTTCAGATTGATTGAGAAGTGGCTGTTATTGACAGGTTTGATTGAGAAGTGGTTGTTACAGACAGGTTTGATAGAGAAGTGACTGGTAGCGACAGGTTTGATAGAGAAGTGACTGTTACTGACAGGTTTGATGGAGACATGACTGTTACAATCAGGTTTGACAGAGAAGTGACTGTTAAAAACAGGTTTGATAAAGAAGTGTCTGTTGCAGACAGGTTTGATGGAGAAGTGACTGGTAGCGACAGGTTTGATAGAGAAGTGACTGTTACTGACAGGTTTGGTAGAGAAGTGACTGTTACGGACAGATTTGATGGAGACATGACTGTTACAAACAGGTTTGACAAAGAAGTGACTGTTACAGACAGGTTTGACAAAGAAGTGACTGTTACAGACAGGTTTGATAGAGAAGTGACTGTTACTGACAGGTTTGATAGAGAAGTGACTGTTATAGACAGGTTTGACAGAGAAGTGACTGTTACTGACAGGTTTGATAGAGAAGTGACTGTAATAGACAGGTTTGATAAAGAAGTGACTGTTACTGACAGGTTTGATAGAGAAGATAGAGAAGTGTGGCTAACAATAGTAGTAATATGTATATAATGGCAGCATATACAATTATCCAGTGGTAAGTAAAACTGAGGGTGTAGACATGGGAATCAATACATGTACATGCAATGTCTCAGTAAGTACATGAACAGTATGAATTTGGTGCCTATACTTCTGTTGCTTTCTTGTCCTAAAGATTACCACTGTGGTATCTATAGGAAAGCTTAGTGTGGTAAGAAATGTCTAGAGACAACTGTTAAACCAAGAGACAGATTGAATTCCTTAAGCAACATCTCTCAATAGCTCTAACCCATTCAGCATAAACTAGTGTGACAGCACAGAGAAAAATTGATACAATGAATGCCTTGCCAATGAAACCACCTCAACTCATACGCAATGAAGAAAACGGCCAAGTATGAGAAAAATCTCTCAAAGAATGAAGTATAGAATGCTGACTAGGATTTTTATGCAAATAGTAATGGTGACCTTGATTTTGCCCTTTCAATCCCTAAACTCAGACTTACCTGAGATATTATGGTCTTTTATAAGAACGTAAAGTATGAATAAATCTCAAGGATTTTCCAACATGACATCCAAAACGGATCTAGG
Source organism: Ylistrum balloti (assembly GCF_031769215.1). Classification (NCBI taxonomy): domain Eukaryota; kingdom Metazoa; phylum Mollusca; class Bivalvia; order Pectinida; family Pectinidae; genus Ylistrum; species Ylistrum balloti. Next base: position 2,265,097 of record NW_026782484.1, read on the forward strand.
CACCCAACATTATTTGATAATTTTGACCTTAACCTCACTACTCTAAAATTAAAACTTGTCCAAGGCATTATGGTCCCTTTAAAAATGTGTGATATTTAAATAAAAATCTCGTAATGAACGACGCCACTCAGGTGCTTAAAAGGATGGTGACCTTGACCCTACAACTCTGAAACTTGTCTTAGATATCAAAGTCCTGAGCTTTTCTTTAGAAAGGAATACAACCTTCACACTTACAACTCTGAAACTACAATATGTCTGAGGTATTATAGTTCTTTTTAAGTGTGTGAATCTTTCTGAAATTTCCTGCAAAACATGAAAAGGTAAGAGAGCAGAAAAGCGTTTTCTGAAAATACTACCAGTGACCTTGACCTTGATCCCACAATCTTGAAACTTGAACTTTTCAGAGATATTATGTTCTTTAGGAAAAGTTTGATGGAAATTCATTTTACAATGAAGTCACACAAACAATGACAATAGATGTAATTGAAAATACACATGAATCAAATGCTTAAGTAGATATCCCGTTGTTGACATCATTGTGAGGCGATAACAAATGCAGGATATCAGCAAGCAATGTGTGGCTAGGTATAGTAGGGAACATTTACACAGGTTAGTCTGGAGACACTACAGTCATATACTTGTATTTTAATGTATGCTTGTATAAGTCACCATTACTATTGAATTGAAACTATAGTTTGAATTACAGACAATATTTGGCCTTGGAATATTTATGTGTCGACACTGTACCATTATGAATTGCAGGGATACATAAAACATCTGTACTGTTACCATTATTCACGTTTCATGGTCTTTCTTACAAAAAAATCATCCAACAATGCTTCAGTTATACTTAAATACCCTCGTAAATTTTTACTAAATACTGACAAAGGTAATTCACATAAATTAAAGTATTTCATTTATTTCATGGTATTTTTCTTTAATAAAATAACAACAAAACAAATTTACTATCGAGCTATGATTGAAGAGAAAAGAACGTATACTCAGTAATATCATTGTTTTTAGCGTGTCTATTCTCAGCTCTCATTTCCCATGTCTGGGAATTCTCGTGCTGAGAAGCTATAAGTTGTCATTAGCATGTCATCCAAAAGACTTTTCTTTATATAACAATGACCAAATCCCTGTTTACCATAAATATCAATAAGGAATTCTGACGAGGAAATCATCTCATCATTTTTTATTCTCGACAAAGTAAGTGTGGGCAGCAATTGACTTTAACATTAGTTCTAACTCTACATTAATCAGGATGCTACAACTATGCCAAATATTTCTATCTGTATAAGTTGATTGTGGTAAAACTAGACAACCTGTGTGGAACATAGGAAACCTCATTACTATGCCTGATTATCAATGTTTCATGGATTTATTGAAGTTGTCAAATAAGTGACCTTTGACCCTTTCACTTTGACCAATGACCTTTTTAATCAAGACATGATAGTGATTCAGAAATGTATGTTTGAACGAGGATGTGAAGCAAAAAAACCAGGATAAGCAGAGATGGGCAACACTATATGTTATTCAGATAAAAACCATTGCAGCTCAGTAAAATTATCACTTGTGTGAGAAATATCAGCAACTTTTCAAGGAGTTGTCTTTCTTTTATGAGATCTTTAATTGATCTATGTAGGGCAATGTGATGGATTTTGGTACCTGTTTAAACTACTGCACATCAAGAATCTGCTGATACAATCTTCACTAAACGCAGAGTGGAAAACTAATACAATGAAGATTGCTTTTAGCATGTCACCAGGCAACAGATAAAGCCATGGTTTTTAATAAACACAAATGACTAGTTATACTGTGAAGCTTATCTTAATTACTGTTACTAGTGCTTCACTATAGATGATTGAAATATGACATGACATTCCTTATCTGTGTATTATGTAATGGATGTATCATCACTGTCTCCAGATAAATTGGATTTTTGTACCTTTTTCAATTTAAAGATAACAAATTATAGAAAGAAGTTAGATCTCCATTACAAGTCATTAAACTAGACAAGACTTCCAAAGCAGGTGATAATAAAGTATGATCGAGTTTAATGGCCAAGGACAGAAGTGCTTGATCAATATCTACTTTAAGTGTTAATGGTTAATTGTCTTGGTATGGTGATGTATTTGTGTCAGGGACAGTAACTTTCTGTCGATATTCAGACAAATCATACAAACACAATCTGTACTTATGGAACGATGAATACCAAGGGAGTTAACAGTAAATATTTGAACTACCTGGTAATCAGTATTATTGAGATAAATATTACAAGTAGAATAAAAAATTCAGAAATGGGTCAATTACTCTTCACTGTAATGAAAGAAATGTATGTTTATAACAATAATATGTGTACAGAACAAATGTCCTTTCAATATAAAAATCCTGTGCAACATCAGTCAGTTATAGGGAGTCAACATCCTATGGTGTATTCTTCATTTGGCCAGGATCAGATGTTAAAAATCAATTAACATGCACTTCTAAATACAGTTATCTTTTTCATTTGTCTCTATCAACCTTAACTCAAATGTGATTTACTTGAGATAAATCTTTCAAGTAATTTTTAAATTCATCAAAAGTATAAATTGATTTTAAACTTTCACAAAATTAATGTGCAGGCTTCGGTAGCTGGCTCTGTCTATTTGATTACAACTATCACAATTTTTAGCATGATGAATTGATTCTGTTGGTGAAGCTAATTTTGACACATAGATCGATTGATATGAAAGTACATGCAATGCTCATTATGTGTGTATATATAGGTCAACAATATAATGACAGAACAAATCAAAAATACCTACAAAATAAGGAAACTCAATATATGTAACAACTTCCGCATGCTCCATAATGTCAGTGAAAAACTTAAATAAAATACTCTCCATCTGAACTTGATTAATTTTAATTTTAACATCAAAAAAAAAAAAACTATGATGCTGAAATAATTTTAAATTGGACTTGAAATAACACAGAAGCTGATAAGCTAGTTTGCTCAAACAGGAAACACTGTTGCTGAGGAAATTTACATTAGTTTTCCAGGGTACTAAACAACTGCTGTGAATTTGACGACTATAACTAAGACATAAAATTCTAATTTAATACCTAGGATATGTGATTCTCGTGTAAAATGTAGGTTATGAGATTATCATTTTAATACCATAAGATTCTCATGTAATCATCATTTAATCATTTAATTAACTGCCACCTTTATGATATCATCATTTAATATATAGAATATGAGATTTTCATTTAATGCCTATGATATGAGATTTCCATTTAATATATAGAATATGATATTCTCATTTTATGCTTAGGATATGTGATTCTCATTTAATGCCTCGGATATGTGATTCTCTTTTAATGCCAAAGATATGTGATTCTCATTTAATGCCTAGGATATGTGATTCTCATTTAATGCCAAAGATATGTGATTCTCATTTAATGCCTAGGATATGTGATTCTCATTTAATGCCAAGGATATGTGATTCTCATTTAATGCCAAAGATATGTGATTCTCATTTAATGCCTAGGATATGAGATTCTCATTTAATGCCTAGGATATGTGATTCTCATTTAATGCCAAGGATATGATATTCTCATTTTATGCCTAGGATATGTGATTCTCATTTAATGCCTAGGATATGATATTCTCATTTTATGCCTAGGATATGTGATTCTCATTTAATGCCAAGGATATGATATTCTCATTTTATGCCTAGGATATGTGATTCTCATTTAATGCCAAGGATATGATATTCTCATTTTATGCCTAGGATATGTGATTCTCATTTAATGCCTAGGATATGAGATTCTCATTTAATGCCAAGGATATGTGTTTCTCATTTAATGCCAAGGATATGTGATTCTCATTTAATGCCAAGGATATGATATTCTCATTTTATGCCTAGGATATGTGTTTCTCATTTAATGCCAAGGATATGTGATTCTCATTTAATGCCAAGGATATGATATTCTCATTTAATGCCAAGGATATGTGATTCTCATTTAATGCCTAGGATATGAGATTCTCATTTAATGCCAAGGATATGTGTTTCTCATTTAATGCCAAGGATATGTGTTTCTCATTTAATGCCAAGGATATGATATTCTCATTTTATGCTTAGGATATGTGATTCTCATTTAATGCCTAGGATATGAGATTCTCATTTAATGCCAAGGATATGTGTTTCTCATTTAATGCCAAGGATATGTGTTTCTCATTTAATGCCAAGGATATGATATTCTCATTTTATGCTTAGGATATGCGATTCTCATTTAATGCCTCGGATATGGGATTCTAATTTTATGCCTAGAATATTATATTCTCATATAATTTAATAATTAGGACACCAGATGACTCATTTTATACCATGGACAGCAGATTTCCATCTAATACCCTGAGTGCCATACCAGTATTCCAGGCCCTTGAGGATACCAGATTTCACTCATTAAAGAACTCATTTCTTTATAATGTTCTAACATAAAATCAAATTCTATCTTAATGCCAAACCAAATGCTATAACATTTGAACTCTTTGGAATGAAATATCAATTTCAAATATGAAATTTCAAAAGCTGAATAAAACTACTATAATAATTTATTTTTAGTACATATGAGACAGGTCAATTTCACTTCGGTATCCTGGGCTGCCTACAATATTATACGTATTCAATAGTGGTTCTCCATGAAGTCTACAACTTTAACTGGGTCCCTTTGTAACTGATATTCCTATGTTAAACAAGGTAAAGTTTTGTACACTTTTTCCTAAAAAACATTTCTTGCGTTTTGTAGAAATGTCTCTTTAATTTGAAAAGACAGACATCAACAAACTCAGAACACCAGAGTCTCCAGGGATTCAACCTGCCAAGAGAAACAAGGCATGTTTCCAAACACATCAAACAGCACCAATGATAACTACCAATCTGCACTTGATTGTCCTGGGGATTGTGTAATCCTATCTGCTGTCACCTTGACCCAAATAGCATTTTAATTCACAATTTATTGATAAGTCAAACTTTGAAATTTGATAAAAACTGATTGAAAGACAGTGAAATTTCTAACAAAATTTGTCTTGTTTCCAAAATACGTGTTTGGAATATCAAAAATCCTAATTATGGCACATAACTCAATGTCACAAGGAAGCTTACAGCGGCATGAATACAGAAGAGGATTTAGGTAGCTCTCGGTGATCATTGTAATGTTCACTTCATATAGTAATCTTTCATTATTGTATAAATGTAAAAATTGGAGAGAAACAACTTGGAAGAACAATCTCAATAAAATAAATAATCTATCTGTTGAAAATGTTTTCTACTTGCTTCAACACATAGTTTAAGGGTAGGGTAATTTTTCTAACAATATTATTACTAAAATTGCTGGCAGTCTTTATCATATTTTTATTAGAAACAACAATCTAACCAAAAGATGTACTTGTTTTAGGTCTTTGTCAGCCATGTTAAGGGTTTCTTTAATGTTTTGTTTGTTTTATACAAAGAGTCGTTGGTCTTACACATTTTTTTTACTTTATAATGTGGATGAAAAGGCTTTATTAGGATTCCTTCTTCAGTGGATACCATCAAAAAACACTATAATGAGAAAAAACTGTTAAGGAATATGACCTAAGAAGACTCAGACATAATCTTACAGTTCATTTTGCAGTCACATATACTACTTTTATTTCTTTAGAGAATTTTACTGCAGTAAGCAACTTCGGATTGGTGACTTGAGCACTGTACTGTTCAAATGATTGGCACTTCATTTAACCTGCAATAATAGCGTACCAGTTCTGAGTGTTCCTTGAGTAATAAAAAGGACATACAACAGATTCATAAAAAATATTTGTTACTTTGAGTTGTAAAAAAAGACACGGTCATGAATCCCTGAACTAGATAAGTGTAAAAGAGGTCATTATTTAATGGTTCTCAGGTTAGGATCACATGAAAGAAAATGAGCGCAGTTGGTGGGATGCTTAGAGAATTAAACCAGCAGGACATCAATTTTATATTCACCAAGATGGAATTTGAAAATGCATAGAATCCTGAATCTTTATGGTTTGATATCAAATTCTAAGTTAAAATGGAAATGAACTAGACTTGGCATATTTAACGTTCTGCGGTGTGTCTATACTTCATGTTTGTGTGGATTAATATTCCGAAAATGTTTGAGATATGTTATGAAATACGACTAACGTAGTAAAATCAGTACCAAAAATGGGACCTGTTTTGACCATGGACAAAAAACATTTCACTGATAAGCATTATAAATGTGATGACAAAGACTACAATGAAGGACCTTTCAGATCTTGAGTTGAGGATAAACCACAGCATTGGTAACAATTACATAGCTAGAAGTAGTAGTATATATGGTGCTTCCATAATGTTGAACTATGACTATCTCACAACATTTCCAATTCCATTGGGCAAACTTGAAATGGCATAGATGTGTGACACAGGAAACATAAAATTCTGTATCAATTCTACAGGCAATTATCTACAAATTTTATTACATGACCTTTCACTACCTATAAAACACTTCATTAATGACAACTAATTAGTATGGCTATTGCAATACCCTGGCAGATATTGGATCTACACAATATAATGACACAGATCTCAGATAATGTTCATTGTCTCTGATGTCTACTATCAGTCATTGTCTCTGATGTCTACTGTCAGTCTCCTCATGTCAGATATCACATTGTATGGAAATGACCAAACTGACTATAAATTGAACAGTATTGGTTTACTGTTAAAACTGATATAAAACAAATCTCAATTCCCGTTCCTATATATATATATAATTAGATTTATCATATGCTCTATATCTCATTATCTCAGCATGTCACTGCTTCATTAACCCTTCTGTTGTTTTCATTATGTCTTTCAAGAGAAAAATTCTTCATAATGATAAAAATTTTCTTTCAGTAGCTTATCATTTCTGACAAATTCGTAGACCTTATATTTATACAGACTATCATAAGACCAATACATTAGGAGTAACCAAGACCACAGTGTTGGGTACAACTGATAAGTAAATCTGAACTAATTGGTATTATATGATGATCAATCTCCATTCAGGTGAAAGTGTTAGATAATTTGTACACATCTCTTCAATATCTACAGTACTTTTTGTCTACAGTGACAGTTCAAGTACTGATTATTGTTTATATTTTTATATTTAAGATCGATTGAAAAAAAAATATTGAATTTCAACCGATACAAAATAATTATCTGGTTTGCTAGGTTTTGTTCCATCAGGGGGAGTGAAGTTTAATATTCAGAATTGCAAGTAGTGACCAAACCACCTTCCTCTGACCTTGTTGGCTCACCAGACTTAATCAAACCTAGACTTAACTGAACTACCTAGCTATGCCCTTAATGTGGGGTCATATTTTTTCTAGACCAGACTAAACTACCTTTCTGTCCTTAATGTCGGGTCATATCTTTCTAAATTTAACTGAACTACCTAGCTTTGTCCTTAACGTGGGGTTAATTTTTCTAGACCTTACTAAACTAGCTTTCTGTCCTTAATGTGGGGTCATATCTCTCTAGACCTAACTGAACTACCTAGCTTTGTCCTTAATGTGGGGTCATATCTCTCTAGACTTAACTGAACTCCCTTGCTATATCCTTAATGTGGGGTCATATCTCTCTAGACTTAACTGAACTACCTAGCTATGCCCTTAATGTGGGGTCATATCTCTCTAGACTCAACTGAACTACCTAGCTATGTCCGTAATATGGAGTCATATCTTTCTAGACCTGACTAAATTATCTTTCTGTCCTAAATGTGGGGTCATATCTCTCTAGACCTGACTAAACTACCTTTCTGTCCTTAATGTGGGGTCATATTTTTTCTAGACCTGACTAAATTATCTTTCTGTCCTTAATGTGGGGTTATATTTTTTCTAGACTGAACAGAACTACCTAGCTATGTCCTTAATGTGGAGTCATATTTTTCTAGACTGAACTGATCTACCTAGTTACGTCCTTAATGTGGGGTTATATCTCACCAGACTTAATCAAACTGCCTATCTATACCCTTGTGTAATTAGAAGTGACAGAATATTCTATGGAGTATTATTCTTTAGTAGCAAAATCAATTATTTTTATACCAGAGCATACATATACAAACTTAAGCAATTTGAATCTAGAAATAGTTTTTGACTGAAACATCAATAAAAAGGGAAAAAAAGGAAACTGTATGATTGCTAGTGAAATTAAATGTAAATTATGGTAAACTGTGTAAACTTGGACAACATGTCTCATGGTTGTGAATATTGATCCTGAAAACGAATTCTATGACAACCATGAAGAGGTAATAGACTCCCTCCAGCAGCTATTTATTAGAAGTAATTTGCAAGAATATTCATTAGGAATGTTTGCGTTTGCAAACTAATTTTTGCTATGACTGATTACTTTTGTATAAAGACTGTGTTCTGTAGACACACATAGCGGCTCTTCATCATTATTTTATATGTCGGCCTCCAGTCAAATCCATATTATTACTGGTATTACAACAAGCAATATTTACATGCAGAGTGCTTTTATGACGCTGAAAAATCCATCACTACCTTGTTTTCATTTTTCATTTTCAATAAATCTGTCACCATACTCATCGTTCAATAATTGGAAAATGTAGACAATTTAACTTTGTTCTGGCATGGTTTTCACTTAAGGCAGGCCAGTAGGTGTTGAGGGAAGGAATTAGCCATCATAGGGCAGAAATCCTATTCAATCTCTTGCACCTTGTTTATCTGATAGTTTAAAACCCTTAACAGGAAGGTGCTGATATATTTGATCAATCTTATCAAGGTATGGTATTGATGACATTACAGATAAGGAGTATATCATTATTGGAATTATCCATAGAGTTAATTCTATAATTAGTAAAAAGTGCTTAACATGTCGGCATTATGTTTTTGATATCCAATATGTGACAGACATTCTGTACTATTGTTTAATCTAGTCCTCCAAAGACACAAATAGGTTAACTTCTTTGCTACAAACTGTTTAGAAAAAAGGAGACAAAAGCAGTCGATCAGGTGTTTTATTTCTTAAGGTATTATATATAACAGCATCTCCTTATAAATGGATGTGTTACTAGTGTAAAACAATAGGTGATGAAGTGTCAGTTTACTTTGATAGATATTGTCTTTGATGAGCCAGACAAGGTATATACTGTGGCCTAAATAAACCCTTGGAACCTTTTTCTCCTTGTGATATCTTGACTTTAATGCCTTTGTTTTGTTTTTGCTGTCTTTAAATCTTTTCCAAAAGAGGAGTCTTAAACTTATATTTGAAGCTGTAAAATGTAATAAATGGTAAATTTCTAAAACAGAGCTAACTATTTGCAGAAACTATATAAGAAAATGTCAGTGTAACTCATCACCGGGCTTCTCACAGCCCACTCTTCTTCTGTCACAAACAGCTCCAGATAATGGGTCCTACTTTGAAGAGAAGCCCTGGTGATGACATTAACTAAGAGAGCGAAATTGACATGATTTCTATAGATATTTCTACTTTTTTGGATGTTTCTGGAAACATAACTTTAATGTGACACATATTAATTGGCATGTTGACTGGTTTGTTCTGCTGTGGTGAAAGAGAGGTGAACCCTGAAGGCTTCTATTTCTAGTAACGTTCAGAATAAATCACAACTGGAAGTCTTATTTAATTGATCTCCCACCACTCAATGCAAATCTTTCTTGGAGACTCTGAATGGCACAGAACTGTGCTGATGTTTTCCCTCTCTTAATGACTTACACACCTTAAGCAGTCTCTAATACAAACCTGATACAGAACCTTAATGAATTGACAGGAGAAAATGGCTATGACAGAGGCTGATACCTCTCTACCAATTTTTATCATTAATTAAAATGGAAATAACAGAATGAACTTTTCCAGTATCTTCTATTAGCTGGGTAAGTCCATCGCTGCTTGTTGACATAAAAGTATGCCTTAAGAAACCCCATCAGCAATTTCCTTCTGTTACAGTGCATGGTGCCTTTCCATGGTTCCTCTGGTCAGCAGGAACCGGCAGTGTTCAGGTTGGCAGGCTTGTGATTTACATCTTCATACATTATAAAACAATGTGATACAACACTGTATTGAATACAATTAGATACAATACTGTATTGAATACAATTAGATACAATACTGTATTGAACACAATGTATTACAATATTGTACAGTACTCAACTACAATAAATTGAATCACAATATTGTATGATAATACGATGCAATTCAGTAACACACTATTCTGCAAGAGATTTTTGGCAAAATTTCATAACATAATGTCATACTAAAATATTTCATTATTATACATGACATTGTATGAACTGAAAATGAACAACGGCATGACGGCTGCTGTATGTTATACTAGAAATCAAAAAACGCTAAAGGAACACCTGTCTTAGTCTCACTGACTTGGTGGTGGGTTCTGATGACAAGAGATGACATGACTGCTGCTGTATGTAATACTAGAAATGGAAACCCAGAAGGAACACCTGTCTTAGTCTTACTGCCTTGGTGGTGGGTTCTGATGACAAGAGATGACATGACAGCTGCTGTATATAATACTAGAAAAGGTAACTCTGAGGGAATGTACCTGCCCACTGTTTCCATTAAAAAAAAGTTTCTTACTAATTTTCAAAGAATTTTTTCAGTAGCTTATCATTCTAATCATATTTGAATTTTAAATTCTTCCGTTTAATTTAGAAAGCATGAGTTACACTGGGTTAACATTATGACACAAACAGTAGCTTTAAAAAGCAAGAACCAATGTCTACTGCTGACAGAATTCCTTTTGGTTTCATGAAATATCTTTTAAGATTTTTTTAAACTTAATTTCCCTATAGAGAAAACATGGCCTCAGTTCAAAAAAGAATTGAGTCAAATCTGAGATTTATTTGTTCTTATTATGGGGAGTATAACTGTAACTAGAACCTCTGGAGGTAAAGCTAAAGATAGTCAGGGAACTTACCTCATGAAACGTTAATCAGTCTTCAATATTATACACACTCAATGAAGAAATATGTGACATTATAAAGCTGAGTAATCTCCCTTGTCAATACTGTTAATAATACAGTGCCCTGGAGATGGTGTCTTTAATGGTTTAAATGTAAATTTTACTGCATAATGTCTATGTATCTGTGTCTAAAATAAATGTCAGAATGTGAACCATAAAAAAGAGTGAATAGTTTGTCAGAAAGCTATCACCTGTAGTAAAATGTGTGCCTATGACCTGAATTTTAGACCTTCAAACATTTAACTGCGCTATATATAATTTAGGATATTATTTTTTCAGGTACAAATGTACTCAAGATAATAAATGTAGTGCTGACAAGCATGTATCTAATACAGGATATCACCCTTGACAAGTAAATAGTATGAGCGTAAAGGGGGAAAAAGAACTATAGAGTAGATGACCCATCTACTATTCTCTTAAACTCAGTTTTTCGAGATTCATTTGCAGCAATGAAGTGAGATTAAAATTGATAACTTTTCCGTTTGAAAGTGGTAACATCCTCACATACCTACATTTTACCCAAAGTTATCTTTTTATACTTTATGGATACTTTAATGCATTTCTATTTTTTTCATGTGCAGCTTTGATATGTTCAATTGTGTGTTTTTCATGATAATATCTACATAAAACAAAAGAAAGATAATGATAACCACAAATCTTTGTGACCACAAGCAGGACATTAGTTTATGAAGAAGTAAGATCTCATGACATACCTGTCTGACAGAAGTCGCCGACATATCGTGTGGCCTTGCAGTCACACACATATCTGTTCCAGCCCTCACTACACTGGCCATTGTTGATACAGGGGCGAGTCATACACTGGGGCTCAGATGGACGACAGAAATTTACGATGTCAGTCTTACTCTGTTTTCGGGCAGCGTTGAGAAGGTCCATTTTGTTCCCATTAATGACAACATCTTGCATGCAGCCAACAAATCCATAACCAAGCATGCCCGCCCACATCTCTTTTGGGAGCTGGTACTTTTCTTTGTAATCATTGACTCCACCTACATATAAGACCCCTACCATGTCCAGGTTAGAGTTCTCTCCCCTGACAGTATAATTCACTCTTTGTCCATCAAACAGGATCCAGCCCCGTCTGCCAATGTGCTCCAAGCTAACTTCATGAAGTTTTGCATCACTTACAGGCTGCATAGATACCTGTATACGCATGGCTCCAGAACCCAGATCAATTATCAGGTACATGAAGCGATCTTGGATCTCAAAAGCAAAAAAGTCAGACTTTCTGGTGCCACTATTGTACATGACAACACCATTTGGTTCATTGGTCATAAATGCGAAAGAGAGTGAGCCACCAGCAGATCCTACCTCCCATGAAGGCAGGATGATGTAGGACTCAGGAGTTGTAAAGGTCACTGGCTGAGATTCCACAATGTCATGACATTTGTTGAACACCACATTCCCAACAACCTTGAGGATGTCACTTTGCTCTATTGCCAAGGTGGTGAGGTCAAGGGTCACACTATCTGATTTGTAGATCACCTGAAATTGAAATTTACATAAAATACAACAATCTCAGCTATAAATATTACAAGAAGGTTTATACATGGAAGAAATAATGTTATGTTGACATGAATATTTGTAGATATATGGCATTAACTTCATATTATTTATCAGTACAACTTCTCCTTTGTGTTACCTTTTTCATGCAGCCTTTGAAGTTGGTCTGGACTCTGGCACCATACAGTGTGGAAGGGCTTGGACTGCCTCCTACATATAGGAATCGGCTTGACAACATGGTAAATTCACCTGCTGTTGTACCAGACTTCTTAAAACCACCATCTACCACAATGTCGATCTGTGGGTAAACAACATCAGCAATGAATATCTCCTCAACATTAACAATCATAATCTAATTTTCTCATCATCATAATGATGTAAAAAAGCAACTCATTCAGAATTCTATACACACAATATTGATGCATATTTTTGGAACATTTTTGAAAAGAGGTTACTGTTATCCAAAGTTTCCCTGACATAGAAACAAGTGCACTGAAATTACCTCTTCCTGAAAATGTGTGATGTTTTCTTTACATGTAAATCTTAATCTCAGTTATGTTTGTTTAAGCATGTATGTTGTTACTTCTGGGACTGGTGAAATTCTTGCCACCATTTCATCACTACATTATATGTATTGAGCAACTACAGGAACATTATCAATAAAAAACATGACGCTATAACACTGATGGAGTTGTTAAAGTGTGAAAAAGTAAACTTGTCAAAATAAAACAAATGATAATGCAGAAATTCTACCAAGAAAACTTCCTCACCATTTAGTGCAACAGCTAGAAAAATACTCCACCATTACAACTGACAATGCTACACATTTGGCAAAAGTTATAATCTGGATTATAGAGACAGGTAGACACTGAGCCATACAGTTATGTGTCTAATGAACAAATGTAATGTTATGTATAACCATACCAAAAGCACAATCAACATAACACAAAATAAACGTGAAATTAACCACTGGATTACTTTATTTCTACTTCAATTAAGCATCACTGGTATTTCACTACTACCAGATTCAAATTAAAATAACAAGAGGTCCAAAATGCCTGTATCACTCATCCATTTTAAAAGCAAGAAATAATTGCGAATATTATCATAAATTATTATATTTCAAATAATCCAGTACCAGGCTCCGATTGTCATCAGTAAGGGCACTGAACCATGCATTATATAAAATTTGACTCCAGGTTACAAGGATGCACGGATAGCTGAACAAATATCTATATAATGATACACACAACAGCAAAGGCACAGTTGTGAAATAAGTTCCAAGGTTAGAGCAAAACCCCTGGACACCTTCTTTTCTATATTTGTCTTGTTAATCCCAGCGATGCTTTTTATAATCAAGGTTGGATAATTTCATTCTGTCCTTGTCAGGCAGACTGGACCACAGGTCATTCATAACAGTACAGTTGCATGTATTCATCCTGTCAAGCAATTTTTCACCTGAACTGATATGATTTGATAGAAAGTCCTAAGAATCAGGGCCAGACTGAAAGTTTATCATGATCATGTAATACATAGTTTTTTAAGTATACTGCCAAACACAGAGAAATGCACACTTACAGGAATGAATGCTACTTCCTGTCCCATGGCCAATCTATGTAATAATATGCTAAGGCCCCAAATTCCCATTTTCTGCACATTGACCATAGTTGCTTCAACTTTTGTTACACGAAGTATAATATCATCTCCCTCCATATATGTTTCAAAACAAGTTTGGTGACACTTTTTGTAACCATCAGGGCACTGCCAATAGAATGTCATGTCCAAAATCTAGAGTAATTAAGCCAGCTGAGTTCCTTTAGCTTAAGGATGTTGCAAATCAAATCATAAATTGATGGATCTCTGTAATATCACTTATTTGGCCCTCACTCTATATCCCTTGAGTGTTATACAGCTAGTACATTAACATAGAGTTCCCCTTAGCTAAACAACATATTCCATATAATATCTAGTCAAAATCCACTTAGCAGTTCTTTAGTAGTGGTGTTTAGATGAAATCTATTGGGATGACAAACAGCCTACATTGCATCATGACATGAGCTCTACTGTGGCCTCTCTGTCCTGTTCAGCTAAAAACCAAAGGAGTTTCTTCACAGAGAATTCTGTAGCTGATAAAAATTCATTGTAAATGAAATGTATTATGACATTTGGTGCAGTCAAGAAGTCTGGGCATACACCACATTAAGATTTAAATGAAACATTGATTTATAACAAACTTTCTCCTAAAATTATTGTCTGAGTATAGGTTTCAAATCAATGTTACTTTGTGATGATTATTAAACTTTATGCAATACCTGGTCAACCAGATGGTGATCACTGTGTTCTTTAATATGACATAATTACATTAATGGTTCATGTATCTAAGACTACCCAGTCCAAACAGTTAGACAGAGTTATTCCCCTTAGCATATCAGCTTCATCTGTAAGCATGGTTACTCTAATCTCATTCCGGATCACAGATCTGTCATGTTCCCTAAAAGGCTGTTCAATTTTTCAAAATGTATTGAAATATTTCCAGCCTATTAAGGCTGTAGAATTCCTAGATGGAATAAAAGTTTAAATCCAATTAAAGCTGTAATCTGAGTTCTAGCTAGGCAGAGACAGGATCACTCTCACCAGACCAATCATACATTTCTAAATAACACACACACAAATTGAGCTTATCAAACTCCTGGTGCATGTTTTTGACTTATGAATATGGATCATGATTTAGTAAGATGCAAATCCTGCATAGCTGCAATAAGTCATCACCAGTTGCTTGTTGTATTAGATTGTATTTGTCACGTTACAGGATGATGTACACTATGTAACGGCTGATATTTGACTGTGTTTCCATGGTGATCAATACCATCTTCGCAGGCTGTCATTGGGCCAGGGAAGGCAATGATTACAGAACAACTATGGGACCAATACAGGATTATATTGTTGATTTTACAGCCAGCACCAATTTGAATTACCTTATATATCTTAAGTCTACAATTGGAGTTTTTAAACATCTACAAAACGTCTTCTGTTTACGACAGTTAGATGTATCCCAATTTAGGTGTATACACCTCAGAACAAAAGCCTCTGAGAAAACACTGGTATTTTATTATAGACAATGAAAATAGCCTGACTCAAGCATGTAAACCTGATCATAATCCATTAAAATAGGCATCTCCTTTCTTTAATAACCACATCTAGCTTTCTTTTGAAAGGTAAAATTCTATTTTGAAAGTAAGGAAACAATTGAAGAAGGTCCTATTTTCAATGCAGTTATAAACAGATGCTATTTCTAAACCTCAAAAGTGATGTTATACTATCAATGATAACATAATAACACATTCTAATATTTAGTCAGGTTTTAAATTATACTTCAATTATTTTACTGTGGAAATGTATTTCAAAATACCTTCAGGTATAGATTTAACATAAAAGGCTCATGGTTCTTAACAGTGGCCTGACATAAAAAAAAACTAGGTACATATCTAATACAAGAGACCTATGGGCCTTAACAGTCGTCTAACATAAAGACCAGGTACATATCTAATACAAGAGACCCATAGGCCTTAACTGTCATCTGACATAAAGACCAGGTAGATATCTATTACAAGAGACCCATAGGCCTTAACAGTCATCTGACATAAAGACCAGGTAGATATCTAATACAAGGGACCCATGGGCCTTAACAGTCATCTGACATAAAGACCAGGTACATATCTAATACAAGAGACCCATAGGCCTTAACAGTCATCTGACATAAAGACCAGGTACATATCTAACACAAGACACCCATAGGCCTTAACAGTCATCTGACATAAAGACCAAGTATATATCTAATACAAGAGACTCATGGGCCTTAACAGTCACTTTGAAAGTAAATCAAGGTCATTAATTTGAACATACTTGGAAGCCTTTCATCTCAGCATGCTACAGACTGATATCAGTACCCTGGACCTTTTGGTTTTTGAGAAGAAGCTGAATAAATGGAATGTTTACACTCTGTGGATGGAGCATGATGACAGAGTGTATATGATGATGTTATTGTTGATGTGAGCACATCAAAAGAATTGACGGTCACCATACATGTATCTATCAACTTAGAATTGTCAGGAAAACGTGACTCTGCAATAATTCTTAACTTCAAATCCCTGAAAGTACATTTGTAAATCTCCTTTGACAAACTAAATCCTTAAAAGAATATTTTATAGTTAAACTGCTCTCTGCTGGACTCGAAGGATATAAAATTAAGAATACTTGTGTATGGGTAATAAAAAGCTTCACCAATAACTCTACACATCTAAAATATGAGTTGTGAAGTACACTGTGATCACAGGTCAATTCCAAACACCGGTGTAAAACATGCATTAGTTTAAGGTTCCACGTGTCTATTTTTAAGCCTTGTTTTGAAAGGTTCACTAGGGATGAAATATTCCTTGTACTATTACCAGATCATTTGTACTTCAAATATGCAATGATCAGTCTTGTGCTCAGAGAAGTATCTACCAGCCATTTTGTGAAAATAAATTTCCCTGGAGTTTAAACAGCACACTGTAATTGTTGTTCTCTAGAAACAATAGTGGTGTGATCATTCGAAATATTTTCACATGTGCAGTAATTAGCTCCTTAACTGATTTTATTATACAGGGAAAAGGTGTGCATTTAGTGTCCCAGTCTGTAACATATCATAAATAAATAATCAACTTGATGGTAATAATTCTAGGAAATCTAACATTATATGTTTTCTAGTCATAGGATGACGAAAACAAATATGTATATACGTATATCAAATCACATTGATATATAACATAGGATCTCATTTTATTTCATATTTTAGAAGTTTATATTTTTGCAAACCTTGTCAAGCAAAAATTACAACTTCGAGAAGAGTTTCATAAAATCTCGCATGAAATGAAAACAAATCAAGCCTAAGATACTCATTACATATAATATTATTGAGAAAAGTTACAGTTTGGCAGGCTTTGGCAATACAATTGATGTGTGACTAGCACAGCCAATGGGTATTCTACACCACTGACATATACCAAAATCTTACATGAGTAAATTCACTGACTAACAGGCAGGTCATGTGATAAAAATTGTAAGTTACTCCTAAGGAAACACGATAATGTATTATTCAACACGATGTATTCAAGAGGGATCTTGGCGCCAACCATCGTAATATCTTAATTACTTTTAGGTTTGATCTTTTGTTCTTTTTTCTCCTTATTTATATACCATAAACCAACATGTGATGCTGTTATTTGACTTATTGACTTTGGATAGTCAGGTTTAAATGAGAGATTTCTGATTTCTGTTTATCAAATCTTGCTCCAAATCTTCCAGCAAGGCTCTAAATTACCAGAAAACAACTTTGTTTTCCCTATTGGTTTCAAAATCAAATTTGTATCACTAAAGACCAAAGAGAACCTTTGTACATAATTTAAGCAACATCTTGCAAAGACTTTTTCAAGTGATGACAAACTTAACCCTCAAAATCCAAGATGGCCATCTGGGAAATTTAGAGAAATCTGCACATTTCTTCTAAAGAAATTGCAGTAATAAGAATGTTCAAGGACAGACAACAATCCAGGGACAATGGGTGATAGATCACCATTTGATGATGTACGGAGGCAGATGTTTCTGAAACAATTTGAAACTAGAACTGAAGAAAAGGGATCTGTTGAAGAAGCACCAGAGATGTTGAGGTTTTCAGTCTTAAGTGAAAGAAAGCAGTGCTGAGATGTTGAGATTTTTAGCTATCATGGAAGAAAACAGTGCCAGAGATGTTGAGGTTTTCAGCCGTGAAAGAAAGCAGTGCTGAGATGTTGAGATTTTAGCTATCATGGAAGAAAACAGTGCTGAGATGTTGAGGTTTTCAGCCTTAAGTGAAAGAAAACAGTGCCAGAGATATTGAGGTTCTGTAAGATGTGTCTGTACATGTGGCATTCATAATACTATGACAGCAATTCTTTCGTATAATCTTACGAAAAGTCTCTCTTTCATTTTGTTTGGAAGACCGTTTACAAAACGTTCCAAATTATAACTGACACGTGTGAGTCTAAACATGTTTATTTTACTACCTGTCCAACTATAGATTTAAAAGACAAATGAAAACTGTAAACTAAAAAGCCAAAAGGTTTTTAGCTTTGAATGTCAATCCAATAAGGTAAGCAGTGACATTTACCATATTGTTGTACAAGTTCTCAACACCAAGATCAGTCTTGTTGTATCCACAATACAGCTATACATCTTTCACTAGCAGAATTCATGAGAGAAGTTTAGATTGAACTTTGAACAAAAATGAAATGTTCTTGATTTCTTAGCAGATTCACCATGAATATTACAGCTGTTCGTTCATTTTGAAAAGACAAAGCTTTGGTAAAAAAAATCTATAAAATAACCAAAATGAAAAGAAAACAAAAGAACTCCTATAACATGTAATGGAGATATTTCAAGTAGTATTTCTCAACATAAGTGATGGATTTCTGACAACCCCATTGAAACTAAAAGAACCAATTGTACACACAAACCCTGTAGCTGACACAAGGTGCTTCACATTTTGTGTTTATAACCACTGGTGTTAGGGTTGTTTAGTAGCACATATATATAAAACATGGACCTATATACTATACAAATCAGTTTTATATATAAAACATGGACCTGTATACTAAACAAATCAGTTTTATATATAAAATATGGACCTATATACTATACAAATCAGTTTTATATATAAAACATGGACCTATATACTTTACAAATTAGTTTTATATATAAAACCTGGACCTATATACTATACAAATCAGTTTTATATATAAAACCTGGACTTATATACTATACAAATCAGTTTTATAAATAGTACATCATTAAACTATCACTGACCTTGTAATTAGATACTGAGATTACAACATCAACATATACAAAATATCCCATAGTCATACCGCATAAGTTAAAAACCTGTAACCCCAAGTCAGGGGGTGGGCTTATCACAGAACAACTCTATTTGTTGGTTTTTATACAGCAACAATAGATGTGGGTGGACTTATTCTCTGACATCTGTTCATTGCTAAATAAATATATATGAATATATACGGCATATTTTCAGAAACACAGATGGCATGTAATGAATATTCCTTCTTTTAAAGAAATTGACAAATTCAATTTCATAAAGTGAGAATAAAAACTGTATCAATTTGACAACAAGATTACAGAAATACATAGCGCTGCTACTTAATATTGGTATGTTTGTACAGTCTTGATCAATACATGTTAACATGGTCTGTTAGAAAACATAACAAATTCTAAGTTAATTTCTTTCCTTTGTCCTACTCCAAACAGTCTATAAAATGGAAAACTAATGTAAATTGAACATGAAATTACTCTAGTCTAGAAGTACAATATAACCTATTTCCTCATTTCAATTTTATCCTCCTGATAAGCTTACATGGTTATATGCTAAATGTCTTTTGGGGAATTTTCATGATGCCATTTTACAACACTATAAGCTGAAAACTGATGGATGAAACTGATATGTGGGCAAAATCTATTTTGCAATAGATATCAGTTATAATGGTAAAACTTACAGGGGGATATCCTGTCTGTCAATAAAGTAGTCAGTAAGCAAAGCAATGTTTATTTGCTAATGCATCAATGGTGCCTTAAAAACAGCCTGCACAATACTTGATGGTCTATAGTCTATCAAACTGCTCTTATCAGCAGTGCAGGAATAGTAACAGGTGAGTCGGCAGGATTGTGCTCTGTCGTGGAGCATGTCTTTTTGATCGACCAAATTACATGTTGAAGGCGTGAAGCCTTGGTAAGCCTTGGACATACATTATGTACCATGCATGTTATTGGGAGATGAGCATCGTAAATGTCACATCTCCATTACTGTGCCCAATAACTACAATTATCTCAAACCTGTAAAACATTCTCTGCTAAAGTCTAGCAAGCTTTACATACATCATCTTTTTGTTCTCAGATATTCAAAAATGTATAATACTTTGTGCTTTTTTTATCACTTGAAAGAAACGCGTTTGAAGAATACTTCTTTCCTTAAAACTCAAGTGACAGCATTAGCGAAAAAAAATTAAATCTGAAGGTTGTGAAAATATTTCTTGACACACAAAGTCGTGTGTGAAACCATCGCAATGTAACAACGAATGGGACTTAACACTACATATTATTGGTTTCTCCATATCTATATCAGATATCTACACTGCAGGTCTCAGCTATCAACATAGCCGCAAGCAAAATACACATCTTGGTATTAAATGTCTGAAACTGAAAAAAAATACACAAAAAGGAAATTATAGCAATCTCGTTTTTTATACTGAAGAGAAAAACTTGTTGGAGACAAACAAGGCAAACAATGACAAAACCAATTTTACCTACAGAGCGTTTACATATAAAACTTAGTATTTCAGATTCCTGTTTCAAAGCATATGTTCATGATTTCCATTGAGAAATTGAGGACATTAAATGTTTTCCTGTTAGAAAGCATACGCCATACATAAATATGTTAACGTTTTATAAACAATAAAGTAAGTGAGAACAAACCATACTTTATTGACATCGTTATCTTTTGGAGGTTTTGGAATCCTCCTCCCTGTACTTGTTTTCAGGTTTCAGTATCATGTGCCATCTTCAAAATCACATTGCCAGTGATCGCATCAAATAAATTAATGACATGTACCAACACCTCACCAAGTCTTTATCTTAAATTTGCATGTATTTAATATGTTATTTGTATTTTTGATTAATATTGAACACATGAGCTATTTAATATCATACTTTTCGGACCGTCAGGCTAACAGGTTTACATACATGTGGTCACCGGTCATATGTACATTATACAACTATATGTCTGGCATACCTAATGAAATTGCGAATATGAACTTTTCCACTAAAAGTAAACTGTAATCAGTCTAACATCTCCGATCAAAACAATGAAATGAGACAAGTACAACATCTTTTGTTGATAAAAAAAGTTTGATACAAGTAATGTTTGCTAACTATTCACAAATAATGTAATACTTTTGGAAATCGGCTGATTTCAGGTATTCACAATATTCTGCCAAAATCAAACACATGAAAAAATAAAGAGATAAAATCTATACATTTTGTCCTATTTGAAGAAGTGACAATTTTATATCACAAAAAAGAATCAGTAACAAATATTGAAATATAATACCCAGACACCCAGGCACCACAAAAATACATTAGTGACACCAAGTCCTTGAATCACATGGTCAACATTGCTGGCAGCAAATCCAGATGTCTATATGACAAACCTTACCCTTCCCATTTATAGACCTGTGGGTCAGGATGGGTGGACAGTTACCCCAATCCCTCAGGAAACATCAGTTAAGTAATTAATACAATTGTACATATTTTTATTTCTGTTTCAGTCACATCTATTTACCTACGAGGGCATCCCTGACATACACAACTATGAACAGACTCTGTGATTGGTCCCCTAGGTGTGCTGCCATGGTCACCTCTTTGAAGCTTGTCTGTTTGTTACCCTGGTATTACATGATTATTTTGTGTATAGAAAGATAAGTTTTTATTTACCACCATTCATCTCCAAAGTAATAAGGCTCAAGTTTATTTTAATGATTCACAAGTCTGCATCAATCACATTTGGTCTGTAACGTACTAAAAATTAGACATCAATATCAAAATGGTGGAATATCTGTGAAAAAAAAATATAACCCCTGAAAGAATTGTATCTGATCGTCTATATACCCTAGTACATTTACATGATTACTTTTACATGGTATTTTATTTTCAGAAATAAATATACTTTATTAGGATTTCTCATCAGTAGTTACTCTTTCATCCATATATCAGAGTAAATGAAATATTGAACAATTTAACATCTAGACAGCCAGACTGTCAAGGCATGCCAGACATTGGATTTAATTAAGCCTCCATTACAAAGTTTTACCTTTACATACATCTTGCATTTAGCTCCATTTCCATGGAAGTAGAAGTAGAGGCTTTCTAGATTTTTATTTACTAAGTCCTTGTAATAGCCAAGATATCCAAGTATAATCATGATAATTATCTACATTCCTGTAGAAGTCTTTTAATACGGTCTCCTATTGGTATTACAGCCAATCCTCAGTATTTAATACATTCTACGGAAACCATTTACCTAAATACAATAGACACATTTTTCATTTAAATCTTGTACTGCAGCCAAATATTTTAGCTAATGTAGATAAGTAAATCTGTGTAGTGGTTTTATTTTGAGCAATTTCACCCAACCTTCTGTTTGAATATCAATTATTGTCTTAGAGCTGGTCTATGGTGTAATCACTTTCGGTGATTGTTATTCAGGTTATGAAAAAATTCCCATTAGAAATAATACTTTAATTCAATTCATTTATTTTTCCGTGGCAATACCCTTTTTTTTCTGTGAGGACAATGTATGATCGGAATGAACATTACAGAAATCATTATAACAAACATGGATTTAGCAATTCTACATTTTGCAGGAAGCAAACTATTAAAGAGATTTTGTAGAGTTTATAAGAACTCATTTGAAGATAAAGTTTCAGGTCTGCTGGAGGGCTATTATAGCACTATCTCCCATGGATTATTAGTAGGAATACACAAAGAGTGTCTAATTAGGTGTTCTAATCTAAATAAAACTATACTGTATATTATATAGTCAATATTCTATTAAAATTCCATAGAGTCAGGAAAGCATTAATTTGAATTGCCATATATTTACATTCTTAAACAGCGGTATTTTCCTTATTTGATAAGTAAACAAGAAATATTCATTAATGTAATTTAAAAACAAAAATGTCTTTATATCATTTAAAGTATAACACCAAGCATCCACACAACAATAATGGTGATGTTTTATTCTTCTAGAGTACTTACAGTAGGTAAACATTTGTTAACTTCCCTCCCCACCACCATTTCATTAGTAACTTCCCTCTCAAAAACCATTTCATATCTAACTCCCATCCCCAGCACCATTTCATTATTAACTTCCCTCTCCACAACCATTTCATAACTAACTTCCCTCTCCATCATCATTTCATTAGTAACTTCCCTCCCTACCACCATTTCATTATTAACTTCCCTCTCCATAACCATTTCATAACTAACTTCCCTCTCCACCACCATTTCATTATTAACTTCCCTCCCCACCACCATTTCATTATTAACTTCCCTCCCCACCACCATTTCATTATTAACTTCCCTCCCTACCACCATTTCATATCTAACTTCCATCCCCACCACCATTTCATTATTAACTTCCCTCCCCACCACCATTTCATTAGTAACTTCCCTCCCTACCACCATTTCATTATTAACTTCCATCCCCACCACCATTTCATTATTAACTTCCCTCCCTACCTTCATTTCATTATTAACTTCCCTCTCCACCACCATTTCATAACTAACTTCCCTCCCCACCACCATTTCATTATTAACTTCCCTCCCTACCACCATTTCATATCTAACTTTCATCCCCACCACCATTTCATATCTAACTTCCATCCCTACCACCATTTCATATCTAACTTCCATCCCTACCACCATTTCATTATTAACTTCCCTCCCCACCACCATTTCATATCTAACTTCCATCCCCACCACCATTTCATAACTAACTTCCCTCCCCACCACCATTTCATTATTAACTTCCATCCCCACCACCATTTCATATCTAACTTCCATCCCCATCACCATTTCATATCTAACTTCCATCCCTACCACCATTTCATATCTAACTTCCATCCCCATCACCATTTCATATCTAACTTCCATCCCTACCACCATTTCATATCTAACTTCCATCCCTACCACCATTTCATTATTAACTTCCCTCCCCACCACCATTTCATATCTAACTTCCATCCCCACCACCATTTCATAACTAACTTCCCTCCCCACCACCATTTCATTATCAACTTCCATCCCCACCACCATTTCATATCTAACTTCCATCCCCATCACCATTTCATATCTAACTTCCATCCCCACCACCATTTCATAACTAACTTCCCTCTCCATCACCATTTCATTATCAACTTCCCTCCCTACCACCATTTCATATCTAACTTCCCTCCCTACCACCATTTCATTATTAACTTCCCTCTCCACAACCATTTCATAACTAACTTCCATCCCCACCACCATTTCATATCTAACTTCCCTCCCCACCACCATTTCATAACTAACTTCCCTCTCCATCACCATTTCATTATCAACTTCCCTCCCTACCACCATTTCATATCTAACTTCCCTCCCTACCACCATTTCATTATTAACTTCCCTCTCCACAACCATTTCATAACTAACTTCCATCCCCACCACCATTTCATATCTAACTTCCCTCCCCACCACCATTTCATAACTAACTTCCCTTTCCATCACCATTCCATTATTAACTTCCCTCCCTACCACCATTTCATATCTAACTTCCATCCCCACCACCATTTCATTATTAACTATCCTCCGAACCACCATTTCATTATTAACACATTTTGTGAAGACAGACATCAATGTAACAAATCAGTTTTTTAATTTTCATTTTGTCAGAAGAGTTTCAAGATTTGTTAAGTTCTATTATCTGTAAACATTTAAAACTGGAGATTACTGTAGTAAGTCGGGCAATAGGGAAAGAATCTTAAACTTGAATCACATAAAATAGTTTTTAACATAGTTTACCTCGACTGCAATATGAGTTATTTTCACAAATTTTGATGCCAAATGTTACACATTTTGTATCATTGATTTAAAATAAATGAAACTTGAGCTGTACAACTACCATTAACATTAATGGGGTGTTAAACATGGGGATATTCCTAATAGCTAATGAGAGACTGAACATCATCTCCAGGAAATATTACAGATCCCTGGAAATAACTTAAGTCTTCAAAATAAACAGTATTTTTTTAAACAGTCTTTTTTCCATTGTTATATCATCCTCATATTAAATCTTCTTCTATGTTTATCAAAAAAATTGCTGGATACAAAGTAGCCTGAAAGGATAATGTATGTATACTGATTATCAATTAAAATCACACAACTGAAAGAGAAAAAAATGTGTGTCCTCAAAGGCATAGGAAAGACAATTATTTAGCATGTATACAACTTCTACAACACTGTAGGTCATCTTGATAAAACCATAATGACTTCAAATGTACTTTTATAACTGCTTTCAAGCCTTGTCAACTGATGATAACTTCAACGGAGAAATTGTTTATCAAATTTGATTACAACACAATGGGTTGATATATATCCGTGGGCATTGCAATCCCTTATGTTTATCACTCGGCCTGGTTTCTCATTAAATTGAAATTTGAAAATTAATGTTTGAATACAATGCTTGTCTATAATTTGAAATCTATAAAGAGTTTTCTAACACTTTGAAGACATGTATATACAACCTCCAACCTGACAATGATGTGACATTAATGCTGTGTATTAGTTTTTACTCGACATCAGAGAGGAAGTGTTTCACAGATTTTATAGTTATGTTTCATTCTGAGCTCACTTATCCATCACTGATTGAAATCTTCCCATATCAATCCCTAAAATATCCTGTTATTTCCCATTAAAAATCTGACAACAATGCTGGGACTATTTATCATAAAAACGCTGTGTGAGGGACAATGCTATGGAAGTTTTCCAACAAAATAATAAATCATAGTAAAACCTCATGATATTTTATTTCACAGTTATCTCCCTTATACGTTCCGTGGACTTGTGTAAGAATTTTTTCCATTCATCATTGTACCTATAAATGATGTCAGAGTTTATTGATATTGGCACAAGTACAACTACCAGCAAATACTGACACTGGCACAAGTACAACTACTGGCCAATATTGACACTGGCACAAGTACAACTACTGGCCAATATTGACACTGGCACAAGTACAACTACCAGCAAATACTGACACTGGCTCAAGTACAACTACCAGCCAATATTGACACTGGCACAAGTACAACTACCAGCCAATATTGACACTGGCACAAGTACAACTACTGGCCAATATTGACACTGGCACAAGTACAACTACCAGCAAATACTGACACTGGCTCAAGTACAACTACCAGCCAATATTGACACTGGCACAAGTACAACTACCAGCCAATATTGACACTGGCACAAGTACAACTACCAGCCAATATTGACACTGGCTCAAGTACAACTACCAGCCAATACTGACACTGGCACAAGTACAACAACCAGCCATTATTGACACTGACACAAGTTCAACTACTGGCCAATATTGACACTGGCACAAGAAGAAGTACTGGCCAATATTGACACTGGCACAAGTACAACTACCAGCCAATACTGACACTGGCTCAAGTACAACTACCAGCCAATATTGACACTGACACAAGTTCAACTACTGGCCAATATTGACACTGGCACAAGAAGAAGTACTGGCCAATATTGACACTGGCACAAGTACAACTACCAGCCAATACTGACACTGGCTCAAGTACAACTACCAGCCAATACTGACACTGGCTCAAGTACAACTACCAGCCAATATTGACACTGGCACAAGTACAACTACTGGCCAATATTGACAATTACACAAGTATAACTAACTGCCAATATTGACACAGCAAAAGTATAACTACTAGCCACTATTGACACAGCAAAAGTATAACTACTAGCCACTATTGACACAGCACAAGTAATCTTCATTCAATTTTCACCTTGACTTGATCTATCTGATATTGTCTTTAGTTCATGTAACCTCCATTTGATAATGGTTTGGCACAGGTATGTTCAAGGCAATATTCAACTTTGACCTTGACAAAAATAACTTCAATTCAATATAGACCCGGATATTAAAGGCATTCATCCCATGCTTACCTGAGCACAAACAACATGCATGTTATATATGATGTAAACAACACAAAACCCACACTGATTTTCAGACAAGCAACACCATCCCCACAATTAATGTCTTCCCACAAGCAATATATATATCAATAATGACCTTGCACAAAGGTTAATCTTTTATATTCACCACAGTTGCAATATTTATCCCACATTTACCCTTGTACAAACAACATCTATCATATATTGATATGTGACAAGAGCAGGAGATTATCAACACCAGAGAAAAATAAGGATATATGGTAGTAATAGATTGAAGAAATATGACTTAGTATCAACAAGCACAAGGTACCTGATATATGTTACAGAGTATTAAAATCTGGTTATATTCGAAGCAATGTATTGGATGTACTGCAAACTATTAAAATGTGGTTATATACGACATACATCTGACATACTACAGAGTATCAAAATCTTGTTTTGAAACGACTATCTGACTTATCACATAATCAGCCTGTTATCCAGTGAATGTAAATTTTGGTATATATGTCATTATAGTAATATAGCCTGAAGTAGTTTTCATTGGCTGTACCAGTGAGGATTCAATTGTGATGTCATAATACGGACAATGAACTGAATATAGCACAACAAAATGTTTTTTTGTTTGACTTTTGTCCTCCATATTTTTATTTTAGAAAAAGTGTCTTTTCTGAGTTATGTGATAAAACATTTCTTAAATTTGTTTTCATTTTTTCATATGAGATGTTTTGAAATATGTCTGGAAATTTTAATTTTTGCAGCCATTCTCAAAGCTCACAAAAATAAAAACTTTTATGACTTCATAAAATCTCATATGAAATGAAAACTCCTTTTAGATTCTATATATATTACGGAGTATTAAAATCTGGTTATATTTGAGAATTGTCAGTAAAATATGAAAACATTATTTGCCTCGTCAGGCCTACCAACACAGGACTAACATATTATCTAAGTGTTAGTGGTGGAGCTGTGAGTTACCATGACAATAGGGCTTAAGGAGCGGGTATATATAGGTATATACGGACATCACTAGACCAGGCACAGAGGACACAAACAATGCAGGGCCCACCAGTTAACAAAGTCAGTTTTACTTAACCAATTGACACAAATATTTTATTTAGAGAACATTTTATAATATTACAAAAATTCATTATAAAATAATGAATGACATTATCAAAATTTCAGAAAAATTACTTCTGAGTATTCAAGTGAACTGATAATATTTGTGTCAGGTTAAGACAGTAATTTGGTGAAGCGCAGGCCCAGGGCTATTGTCCTGGAGGGTCCACGGCATGCTTACTTACACCTGTAACACCATTTTGCCTGGTAAGCTGGTGGTGAAGGAAAATCAAAATTAAAAACAAAATCTCACAAATATACATAGCACAAATGATAATACAACCAATCTAGAGGTGCATTATGTAACACTATAGGTCAAGACAGTCTCAGCCTGGTATGTTTTTGCATTGCATGGGAACATGGTGTGACAGCATCAGTATCAAGATATATAGACAGGGGATTCTGTGTGGAAATGTTTTTGAGGAAGTGAAATTCTTGCTTTTTATGTAAGGTGAAGGAAATAAGAAATTAAAAATTGCTTTAAGTGAAAGGAATAAGGGAAAAAATAGTATGAATCTGAGAGACAAATTGGTATTTCAATTTGGTGGTTTTCATGAAGATTTTAATCTTACTGCAAGAAGTTAATTGCATCGGCAAACGTGAGTTGAAAAGAGTGCAATATGATTTTGCTGCCATTTCAATACTGTCAGTTTTCATAGAGAAAATAAACCCATCAAAATTAGGTATCAAAACAGCCTGTTGTTCCCTGAGACACCTATAATAAAACATTGCTGTAAAACAGCCTGTTGTACCCTGAGATTCCTATAATAAAAAATTGCTGTAAAACAGTCTGGTTTACCCTGAGACACCTATAATAAAACATTGCTGTAAAACAGTCAGTTGTACCCTGCGGTTCCTTTAATAAAATATTTCTGTAAAATACCCAGGTGTACTTTGAGATTCCTATACTAAAACACTTCTGTTAAAGTCTGGTTTACCCTGAGATTCCTATAAAGAAATGAAAAAATATATAGATATTCACATAAAATATTTAAAACTTTCAGTTTTCTAAGTACTGATACTGGTCGCATTAACAAGAGGCCCAAAAGGTCCGTATTACTCCCTAGTAGCAATATTAAACGACAAAGTGAATAAGACATAGTGTTGACTCATTAGGCATCAGTGGAAATCTAACATCAGAGTCTCAAAATATTTTACAAAAGCTATACTAACTTTATCAACACCTTACAGTACAAATTATGATACTTGTTGTATATACCCTAAGTAGGTCTTATTCACCTCTTCGTAGATAGAGTAAGATACTAGTTCACAGTAATGCAATTCTGATAGAATTGGAGACTGCATATTCACATCTGATTCAAATGAAGTTCATGGAGTAAAATGAAAAGTAGTTGTATAGATATTATTGGCAAGGTTTAGAAAATCCCATCATAACAGTGCTGAATTTAGGCTTTGTTTGTGAGAGATGACTTCCTTCATTTGAAAACAAATCATGTAAGAAATAATTTGAAAAATCTTTTCACTCGTTTACCTGGAGAAAGAAACAATACTAATCAATAGTCTTTGAAAGCCAATCAAATGTTGGAGAAGTGTGTGTGTCTATTTAGCCCCCACACTCGGATCTCACCATGTCCTTGCCTAATTGGCCTTTCTGGTATTAAAACGCTTGACTTAATTTTTCCTTCAAACAATTGTTCAAATTGTAATCGCACATAATGAGAATTCTAATTTCCCTATGTACTGCTTGAAGGGAACTTCCAACTGTTTTCAGAAACCTATAACAAAACTGTCTATTGCAAAGCACTTACGAGAAAGCAATAAAAACAATGTTTTCAAAATGAAATTTCCTGTTTTAAAACGTTTGAGTTGACAGTGGCCACATACATGTAATGTTCACAGCTGCAGTAGAGTAAACAATTATATGGGAGATTTTTACAGGATTACCCAGACAAATCCCGCCACTCCGTCATGGCGCCAATCCGTTGTAGGATCCTACCCATGTACTGTAATTGAACCCATCCTTCTCCTGATTGGTGACATTTGCAAGTCACAGAATTTCCAAGATAAAAGAATTAATCTACATGAAATTTCTGGTGATTCTATGACATAATTTCTCAGCATTATCAGCTTTTTATTTTTGAAATCTCATGAATGTGAGACATAAATGAAATGATTTTGATTTGGGCCCTGCATGATTGAGTTGTAAAGACTGGCTGTGACTGAACCCTGGTACTCCATGTCTCCTGAGAAGCGTCCACACTTCTAGACCCATTACGTCTCGCGTTGATCATGCTCATTTATGTTACGATTTTCTACATACAGTATGAAAATTAATCTTCTCATTTCATTTGGATTGATTTTACTGAGCTTGTAGTTAGTCACTTGGCACATTGCAGAATCCTACCCCACCAGGGTCAAACCTCTGTAGAATAACGGCAGTCTATTGGGCCGTACAATGATCATGTGAGTAATATCCGCACCGAAATCTGGGGTCAAGAGTCATGCATTTACGACTGAGAAAATATTTCTCTGGATGGGAAGAGATGAGGGTCATGAAAAGGATGTATTATAGCCCATGCACGAGAATTCACAGAAGAATATTAAATGTTTTTCTTACTTTCAAATTTGTTGGATATTTTAAATCTAACATACTGACATCATATCAAAGATTTTTTAAAAATTAATTTGAATCTGATGACAAATTGAAAACTATCTATACCTCTTCAGCATTAAATAATTGTTCTAATCAGGAATATTCAAGAACTATAGACCTCTCTAGTTATTTGTGAACGAAGTACCTCTCCAATTATGTAAGTGATATAGGATTTCTATGTCCCATCCAGTAATGTTTGGGAACTAGGGCCTCTCTAGTAATGTTTGGGAACTAGGGCCTTTCCAGTAATGTTTGGGAACTATGTCCTCTCCAGTAATGTTTGGGAACTAGGGCCTCTCCAGTGATGTTTGGGAACTAGGGCCTCTTCAGTAATGTGTGGGAACTATGCCCTCACCAGTGATGTTTGGGAACTAGGCCCTCTCCAGTAACATTTTATGACTATGCCCTCTCCAGTGATGTTTGGGAACTAGGGCCTCTCTAGTAATGTTTGGGAACTATGTCCTCTACAGTAATGATTGGGAACTAGGTCCTCTCCAGTACTGTCTGGAAACTAGGGTCTCTCCAGTAATGTTTTTGGGAACTAGGTCCTCTCCAGTGATGTTCTGGAACTATGTCCTTTCCAGCAATGTTTGGGAACTAGGGCCTCTGTAGTAATGTTTGGGAACTAGGGCCTCTCTAGTAATGTTTGGGAACTAGGGCCTCTTCAGTAATGTTTGGGAACTAGGGCCTCTCCAGTAATGTTTGGGAACTAGGGCCTCTCTAGTAATGTTTGGGAACTATGTCCTCTCCAGTAATGTTTGGGAACTAGGGCCTCTCTAGTAATGTTTGGGAACTATGTCCTCTCCAGTAGTGTTTTGGAACTAGGGCCTCTCCAGTAATGTTTGGGAACTATGTCCTCTCCAGTAGTGTTTGGGCACTAGGGCCTCTCCAGTAATGTTTGGGAACTATGTCCTCTCCAGTAATGTTTTGGAACTAGGGCCTCTCCATTGATGTTTGGGATCTAGGGCCTCTTCAATAAGGTTTGGAAACTAGGGTCTCTCCAGTAATGTTTGGGAACTAGGGCCTCTCCATTGATGTTTGGGATCTAGGGCCTCTTCAATAAGGTTTGGAAATTAGGGTCTCTCCAGTAATGTTTTTGGGAACTAGGTCCTCTCCAGCAATGTTTGGGAACAAGGCCCTCTCCAGTAATGTTTAGGAACTAGATCATCTCCTGTTAGGTTCTAGAGCTAAGCCCTCTCCAGTGATGTATGGGAACTAGGGCCTCTTCAATAATGTTTGGAAACTAGGGTCTCTCCAGTAATGCTTGGCAACTAGGGCCTCTCTAGTGATGTTTAAGAACCAGGGCATCTCCAATAATGTTTGGGAACTAGGGCCTCTCCAGTGATGTTCAGGAACTAGGGCCTTTCCAATAATGATTAGGAACTAGGGCCACTCCAGTGATGTTTGAGAACCAGGGCCTCCCCACATATGTTTGGGAACAAGGCGCTCTCCAGTAATGTTTAGGAACTAAGGCCTTTCGAGTAAGGTTTGGGAACTAGGGCCTCTCCAGTAATGTTTGGGAACTAGGGCCTCCCCACATGTTTGGGAACTAGGTCCTCTCAGTAATGTCTGGGAACTAGGGCCTCTCCAGTAATGTTTAGGAACTAGATCATCTCCTGTTAGGTTCTAGAGCTAGGCCCTTTCCAGTAATGTTTGGGAACTAGGTCCTCTCAGTAATGTCTGGGAACTAGGGCCTCTCCAGTAATTTTTGGGAACTTGGACCTTTCCAGTAATGTTTGAGAACTAGGGCCTCCCCACATATGTTTGGGAACTAGGTCCTATTCAGTAATGTTTGGGAACTAGGGCCTCTCAGTAATGTCTGGGAACTAGGGCCTCTCCAGTAATGTTTGGGAACTAGATCATCTCCTGTTAGGTTCTAAATCTAGGCCCTTTCTAGTGATATTTGCAAACTCAAATCTCTCTAATTGTGTTCCAAAAATATATGCAGTCATTCTAAAAAATATTAACAGAACTAGTGCTCTATGAAAATGCTGACTTTAGCAATTATATTTGATTGGTCTTGTTATTCTGATGTTAAAATAATAAAGCTATGAACATTTTATCGTATGACCTATGAATAAAGTTACCGATATCAGCAAAATTGATTTTGATCCCCCCTATTACTGTGTTACTGAATAATGAGTATTCAGAAATTTAATAACAGCTTTGTCAGACCTTGTATGATTAATGTTCTAAGATTTTGAAAGAAACGTTGTTTTACAGCAGTACTGCATGGTTGTAAAGACACTGGTTAACAACAGCTCTGAATGGTTGTAATGACAATGTTTAACAACAGCCCTATTGGTTGTATAGATATTGTTTTATAAAAACCCTAAAAAGTCATAGAGACATTGTTTTATACCAGCCCTACATGGAGGTAGAGATACTGTTTTACAACAACCCTATATGGTTTTAGAATTGCAACACAAAACCAATAGTCAGGCCAGACTGTCCTAATCTACAAAGCGGTGAAAAATGTAAATACTTTTATACCGAGCTAAAAAGGAGTCGTGTGTTGAAGAAAAGAAAACTACCTCTATATTACAATCAGCATACCATTCTTGTGAGACAACTAATAGTCAAGTGAAAATATAATAAATATTTGATAAAAGTTTACTAAAAAAACATCTGAAAATGTTCATAACAAAAGTAAGTAAACAGCTATATAACCTATGAACAACAGTCACTAAATTTTGGCAAAGTCAAAATCCAGAAAGATAAAAGAAGAGGATTTGAAACAAACTTACCTCCCTTGTCTTCCTCTTCACAAGCACATGATGCCAGTGATTATCATCGAAGCGATAGACATGTGGCCGTATTTCTGATTCATATGTGCCAGATCCAAGATTAACTGTGACACTAACTCCGCCATTTTTAAGGGACACTATCAGGAAATCGCTACCCTGTCCTGTAATATGAAAAATGAAGTGGTTGACCTTGTGATAATCACAATCACAACACTCCTGACAATTCAAGGTTAGAC
Source organism: Ylistrum balloti (assembly GCF_031769215.1). Taxonomy (NCBI): domain Eukaryota; kingdom Metazoa; phylum Mollusca; class Bivalvia; order Pectinida; family Pectinidae; genus Ylistrum; species Ylistrum balloti. The sequence goes on from NW_026782484.1 coordinate 2,299,239, forward strand.
CTGATGAATATCTGTTTGTTTTCAGAACTGTTGTATCATAATTAAGCAACAAATAAAGTGGTCTGGGTCCAAGGGGAAAATGTATTGTTAAAGGTGTCTTGTATTCAGAGTGAGTGGGAGGCACAGTGGGTCACATGTTTTGCCTTAATTTCTTTCATTGATGCAACAGGGATATGTGGTCACATCCCCACCCACAGCGGTTTTCTTTGGGTAGAATGGTATCTTTTACTATAGTTAGAACTTCTCTTAACCTATATGCTTCCATCTGGACTGACATTTTAACAGTGTGAACTTAACTTTAAAATGCACTCAAAATTGCCCTAGATCATTTCTAAACACTTATAGACTTCCATGGGGGGCATGCCAGACTCCTCTAGAAATACTTAACACTGTCAATGCTCATACACATCATCATAATTTGGAGCAACTGCAGGTGCCATAATAATATTTTAACTTAAGATGTATTGTGATACAAATAATCAAATGTCTGCTGATGCTTTCCTTCAATGAATGGGGTGAAAGTGTTTCAAGTAAACAGAAACAATATGTGTTAGGGTGAAACACATGTAAAGAACCTGCCAGCAACCATGTAAAGAGCCTGTCAGCAACCATGTAAAGACCCTGTCAGTAACCATGTAAAGACCCTGTCAGTAACCATGTAAAGAGCCTGTCAGCAACCATGTAAAGAGTCTGTCAGCAACCATGTAAAGAGTCTGTCAGCAACCATGTAAAGAGCATGCCAACAACTGTAAAGAGCCTGTCAGTAACCATGTAAAGAGCCTGCAAGCAACCATGTAAAGAGTCTGTCAGCAACCATGTAAAGAGTCTGTCAGCAACCATGTAAAGAGCCTGCCAGCAACCATGTAAAGAGTCTGTCAGCAACCATGTAAAGAGTCTGTCAGCAACCATGTAAAGAGTCTGCCAGCAACCATGTAAAGAACCTGCCAGCAACCATGTAAAGAGCCTGTCAACAACCATGTAAAGACCCTGTCAGTAACCATGTAAAGACCCTGTCAGTAACCATGTAAAGACCCTGTCAGTAACCATGTAAAGAGCCTGTCAGCAACCATGTAAAGAGTCTGTCAGCAACCATGTAAAGAGTCTGTCAGCAACCATGTAAAGAGCATGCCAACAACTACGTAAAGAGCCTGTCAGTAACCATGTAAAGAGCCTGCAAGCAACCATGTAAAGAGTCTGTCAGCAACCATGTAAAGAGTCTGTCAGCAACCATGTAAAGAGTCTGTCAGCAACCATGTAAATAGCCTGCCAGCAACCATGTAAAGAGTCTGTCAGCAACCATGTAAAGAGTCTGCCAGCAACCATGTAAAGAGTCTGTCAGCAACCATGTAAAGAGCCTGTCACTAACCATGTAAAGAGCCTGTCAGTAACCATGTAAAGAGCCTGCAAGCAACCATGTAAAGAGCCTGCCAGCAACCATGTAAAGAGTCTGTCAGCAACCATGTAAAGAGTCTTTCAGCAACCATGTAAAGAGCCTGTCAGCAACCATGTAAAGAGCCTGTCAGTAACCATGTAAAGAGCCTGTCAGCAACCATGTAAAGTGTCTGTCAGCAACCTTGTAAAGAGCCTGTTAGCAACCATGTAAAGATGTCTGTCAGCAACCATGTAAAGAGTCTGTCAGCAACCATGTAAAGTGTCTGTCAGCAACCATTTAAAGAGCCTGCAAGCAACCATGTAAAGAGCCTGCCAGCAACCATGTAAAGAGCCTGTCAGCAACCATGTAAAGAGTCTGTCAGCAACATGTAAAGAGCCTGCCAGCAACTATGTAAAGAGCCTGTCAGCAACCACGTAAAGAGCTTGCCAGCAATCATGTAAAGAGCCTGCCAACAACATGTAAAGAGCCTGTCACCAACCATGTAAAGAGCCTGCCAGCAACCATGTAAAGTGTCTGTCAGCAACCATGTAAAGAGCCTGCAAGCAACCATGTAAAGAGCCTGCCAGCAACCATGTAAAGAGCCTGTCAGCAACCATGTAAAGAGTCTGTCAGCAACATGTAAAGAGCCTGCCAGCAACTATGTAAAGAGCCTGTCAGCAACCACGTAAAGAGCTTGCCAGCAATCATGTAAAGAGCCTGCCAACAACATGTAAAGAGCCTGTCACCAACCATGTAAAGAGCCTGCCAGCAACCATGTAAAGAGCCTGTCAGTAACCATGTAAAGAGCCTGTCATGACTTCAGACTGTGCTAGGTATTAGTTGACTAAGACCAATGGCCAAATTTGACCAAAGTTATGCCCTCACGATAGAACAACACAATAAATTTCATATCATTATCCCTAGCTCTGGATGGGATCTGATGATAATTTCTTCAAAGGTTTTAAGTTCAGGGTCGTTTAACTCTGATAGAAAATTAGACTAGAACCAGATGAGAATATAACCTGCATCTTCTCATTTAACAACAACATTTAGCATTTCAGTTCAATACCACTGTCTGTCAAAGCATAATTGAGTTAAAACCAAACTATGACAGAATGACAGCCAGGAGCAACACAATATATGTCCCTGCTATTTCATGGTGGGGAATAAAATAAAATATCTTACTACACGACTCAGTAAAACTGATGTCACTTAAGAAAGGATGACATCAGAATGTCAGCTCTCATTTCCAATAGATGAAATATGTGCAAATACAGACAGAGATTTAGCTAGAGTCTGTAGTTGAAATGAATATAAATCTATAAGGAGAAATGAACTATGGAATCTTTGATATTGCTAACAAGCATCTGTTGGTATAACTGGATGTGCTTTAAAATATCAACATAGAAAAAATCAAGGGAGGAAAGAGAAATTGATGATTCACAACCATTTCAACTGTTGTCAATAAAATGATGTGCCCTCTTCTGTGCCAATTAAAAGAACATGGCTAAAAGGGAATAATTAGTGTTTTGAGTGGCACAATGGTCGCCTCAAGGAATGTCCCTGCAATGATAACCATATATAAAAACACAGAGGTCCTACCACTAGACAATGTCTATATTTGGAGTTAACCAAGACTCAGCACCAATGTAAGTGTCCACCAGAGGTTAATTAAAGGACAAAGTGATGGTAAGATGTTGGTAGGCTGCCAAAGAGAATAAAACCATTTACAGAAGATGTTGTTGAGTCATGTTCTGGATGCTGAGTGAACACTCTATAAACCTAAACACATAAACCAAGAAGCCATTGATCCAAGTTGTCATGAGAAGCCTTAATTTTACTACAGAGGAAGCCAAGTTTTACCATTAGGTATACCGGGATCACAGGACGACAAATACCGATGATAAAATACATAGTGTCATCAAAGAGAGCAATTAGGCAAGGTTAACAGTAGATTGAAGGAAACAGTTTCAAATATAAAATCTGTTTCCATTCAATAGAAAATAAAAATGAAGTTAGCAAGGGCTCACACTGATATACCCTCCGTCCTTGGATCAGGAGGTCAAACTGAGCGAGAGCTCATATCAGATTAATCCCGACCCCTGGATCAGAAAGTGACAGTAAGCATGGCTCATATCAGATATACCCCCACCCCTGGATTAGTAAGTTAATGTAAGCAGGGCTCACAGCAGATATATCCCCACCACTGGATCAGAAAGTTAAAGTGAGCAGAGCTCACATCAGATACACCCACACCCCTGGACCAGACAGTTAAAGTGAGCAAGGCTCTCATCAGATACACCCACACCCCTGGACCAGACAGTTAAAGTGAGCAAGGCTCACATCAGATATACCCCCACCCCTGGATCAGAAAGTTATAGTAAGCAGAGCTCACATCAGATATACCCCCACTCCTGGACCAGACAGTTAAAGTGAGCAAGGCTCACATCAGATATACCCCCACCCCTGGATCAGAAAGTTATAGTAAGCAGAGCTCACATCAGATATACCCCCACCCCTGGATCAGTAAGTTAAAGTAAGCAGAGCTCACATCAGATATACCCCCACCCCTGGATCAGAAAGTTATAGTAAGCAGAGCTCACATCAGATATACCCCCACCCCTGGATCAGTAAGTTATAGTAAGCAGAGCTCACATCAGATATACCCCCACCCCTGGATCAGAAAGTTAAAAGTAAACAGAGCTCACATCAGATATATCCCCACCCCTGGATCAGTAAGTTAAAGTAAGCAGAGCTCACATCAGATATACCCCCACCCCTGGATCAGAAAGTTATAGTAAGCAGAGCTCACATCAGATATATCCCCACCCCTGGATCAGTAAGTTAAAAGTAAACAGAGCTCACATCAGATATATCCCCACCCCTGGATCAGTAAGTTAAAAGTAAACAGAGCTCTCATCAGATATATCCCCACCCCTGGATCAGTAAGTTAAAGTAAGCAGAGCTCACATCAGATATACCCCCACCCCTGGATCAGTAAGTTAAAGTAAGCAGAGCTCTCATCAGATAAGTGGTCATTGCTATCAGGTAGTTATTTGTAGTATATCTCGTACACAACATTTATAATGTGTTCCAAGGTTGACCTTTGATCTTTAACCTTGACAAATGACTACCAATATCTAATTAGCAAGTGTATACATTCAACAGTGTTCTGATGTTATGGTGTAAATATCAACCAAACTAGGGGTTCAGGAGATATCTTGCACACAAGATTTTCATTTTTAAAGTGGTCAAGGATGACCTTTGATCTTAAACCTTGACCAACAAAGTCTAGAATAGGAACAAAATCTGTTCATGGGTTCATTGGATACCATGTACACAACTAAAGTTATAAGGGATGCATCATAGCATATGAAAAATAATGTACTGAAAGGATAAAGTCAACAGTATTTATCATAAACAAAGTGATAATGTGTTAACCTGATGTGGTGACCAGACTGAGACATTGGGGAATGCCTACCTGTATAGAAGAGGAGTCCACTTGGCTGTCTTGTACGGAAGTAAAGACTGACCTCATCTGTATTACTGGTTGGAGCACCTTTTTCTGGCCATTCATACTCAAAATACTGAGAACCAAAAAATGTCACTTCAGATGGGGCTTTTTCTGAAAAGACAGAAAAAAAAAAAAACATTAACAAAACAGCTTCCAGGTACACATTTATTTTCCAATAATTGATGCTTGTTTAGAGCGGTATTTTCTGTGTAAAATTATGATCAGTCTGTAATACCCTTTCCAATGGAAATTAAGGTACAAGTTGGAAAACTAGATAAAAAAATGTTATCTTCCTCCCCTCTGGTGATATAATGAATTATCGCAGTAAGGTAAAGACACACTGCAGTCGAGCAGCTCGATTCAACTGTGACAGGGATAACATCACAAATAAATTACGCCAGCATCATTTCATGTTTTCATTCCTCATCTACACTCATACACACACCCTGCCAGGTTTAATCAAATACATCAGTTTTTATCAAAACTGCCTCCTTTGTGTCAAACATACAGTCTTTTATATCACATTATTACTGAACACCCCCCACATAAGTATGATACTTTACAATATCATTTTATGACAAAAGTTGTGAAAATATTTCAGTACATATTGACCTATATGACATCCCAGATGGCTGGTATATCAGGGAATGAAGTTCTTGATAATGCTTTAACCATGAAACTGATGAAAGGTTTAAGAACCGCATACAGATGTAATTATAATATGACTAAAGCTTAGATCTGGAGCTACAACAGCGCGTCTAAAACATGGGTAAAATTTGTATCCTATCAACAATCTAAGGATTGTAGGAAACACACACAAGAAACATAAAAACCATGACAATTTCCAGGTATCCCTGGGCTGAAGTTAGGAAATTCTCATTAGGAATAATTGTGGCAGAGAACTGTGCCTTAAGTCTCTTGTGTAACATATACTGATAGCTTTACCACCTGTGTCACAGCACCTTCTTCTGCTGGAAAGATCAAAACCAGCCACCTCCTTCATGTCATCTTTTTAATTTCTTTTTTGTCACAAAGTCTAGGACCTAATCAACTCTTTTGTAAATCTCAGCACCAGCAGGAGTTCAATGACCTTTCTGTACTCATGAACTTTTTGACCTGAAGTTGTCCTCTGAGAGTAATATTAAGAAACACAATGAGATCAGAAACTGGTCTAATATGAAAGAACTGAAAACATACCAAATCAATACATTATCAAAGGAAAACGTAATAAGTACAATAAATTAAGACGTAGACTGGAGGATTAGGTTAACCTTTGTTTTTAATGACCTTTGTTAACTTGTACAAGCAAGTTTTCCTAGTGACACTCGAGCTGGTAGCCCCTATATTAGTGATCTTTGCATTAGGATCGCTATACTTGAACTGTAAGTTCCAAAATTAAAAAAAAAACACCCTCAGTTTTAGTAAGAAAAGTAAATTTTTCATGATGCTGGTTTTCGAACTTTTTGTCCTGAGACTCGTCTTTCAACGGTAATAAACAAATTAAACTCTAGATAATCAAGCTTAAAGCATTCATAATCTTCAGACAAATCAGTCAGAATTTCACAGTCTGTGTTGGCCTAATATTCTAAAACATGAAGTAGTTTTGTAGCAACTGAATATGAGTTCTCCTAAGGTGATCAAGGTAAAAGCAATTTGATTATAAGTCTGGAGGGGTATCGATACCTATTTCATTAACTGTGGCTGGATCAAGGTAGCTACAACACTGCCCTGTCCGTCTCACTAGATCACTGATCAATGTAATACCACTAGAAATTCTCTATCCAAACCTTGTTAGCTTTCAGCACATTTACCTTTTCTACTAAAGAAAACATATAGCATTGCTGGCAAAATTTCACTTTTTCTCCCTTTGAAAATCACTCCTGGAATTTAATTTACAATTTAGACACAGTGCTACCCAGTAAATAAATCTAACCTTTTCAGAGATTCTGAATACTTTTAAAATCTAATACATGATGATTTTATATTGAAATAATGAATTTCAAGGAGAAGAACAGCATGATGAAATTGTACAGGAAACCTTACCTAAATCAAATAGACTTCAAACATGGAAATGTACATTGCTTACAGAAATATAGAAAGTTTTCATCGTAAAATATTAAAACTTAGAAATGAATTAGATTCCTAGGTGTTAACAGGTATTTAGATAATTACAGGTAATTATGAATGTCATTATATACGAACATCTCAATTCCACAGGTATATGTAGATAATTACAGATCATACAGATATATAATTACAGGTGCTAGCTTGTACAGGGGTCTAGATGATACAAGGATTTGAATTATACAATGTTGTAGATATTTCAATTTTCAAGAATACTCCTGATTTCTAGATTTTGTAAGGATTTGCAGGATTTTAAACAAGGTAAGTACTGGCTATACAATAAAGCAGGTGTATCCGAAATATTGATGTAAAGTGGACCAAGCTTTGAACATGTTATTGTGGTAATAAGCTTGTTTTGCTGGCAGGGATAAGATTTTAAACATGTCTAGGGGGTTGTTAATCAGGTTTTATGTCTTGATTCCTTGATTTCCAGGTGGCTAGCACAGGCTTACATTTTATCTGATCATTTATTTTGTTTTTGGATATTTTTCAAAACATTTCATAAAAACAAGGGTTTTTTTTTGGTCTTTTTTAACCCTCAACCCCAACCTCAGCCCTTCAAATAAGCTAAATCTAGTTTGAAATATTTTTTCTTGACATTGTTTTACCTACAATGCAATGCCATCAAGGTCAGATTTTATCAGAGGATCAACATGATGGAATGGTGCTACACAAAACTGAGAATCCCATTTTCCAGACAATTCTGATCACATTTACAAAATTGATTAACAATAAAATATTGATTTTTATTCTGCTATAAACCAGAGTAAGAGAAGTATGAACCACTTAATTTTTTGTTTGTATTCTAAAAACAAAAATGCGAAATACATGTCCAAGCATCAAAGCTTGACGGGGTCTGATGGCACCAGTGACCTCTGACGAAATCCTCACAACCTGAAACTAGCATGGCTTACTGTGTGGAGAAAACACTTACAGCAAAATCAAATTAATCACTGAGTTGGCCTAATTTGCCATTAGGTTGTTTTCCTGTTTCAGCATTTTGCACAATTTTGGGAATCTTTCATTATTGATTGACACTGTGCCTGATTCAATGGGAAATATGAGCACACTATGTAGGGGAACATAGCAGGGAGAGTATTGTGATCCAGCCCCTTCTCTCATAACACACTGTTTCTATTTACTGCGTATCAATTTCTGCTGGAAAAATCAATTCCAAATGTGGAAGAAGCCTTGTTAAGGACAAAATTTCTGTTAAGAAGAACGGTTTCTAAATCACAAGAAAAAATTTCCAACATCAGTAAATTGGTGAATTTAGGACAAGGATTCACACAGTAAACGTTTTTTCACTGATATCAATTATGGTTGGGTGATCCGGCATGAGACTGAAGAGCTTCATCTCCCTCCAAACAAGGAAATCAAATTTTCTTGCTGATCTGTGTTACAGAAGGCCAGGTGTAATTATCCCTTCCACAATCAGCACTGTGATATCACAGCAGTAATGGCCAAATAAGGTTCCATACATGTATATGGAAATCTGTAGGAACTAGGGAGTTAGTGTCAGGTTCTAAAGTAGTTCTAGGGAAATTCACCCTTGTACTCCAGTCATTGGATCCTGGATTCAGGTTTACATTTATACACCAAGCTAGTTATAAGTCACTAGGGATGAATCTTGGTATCAAGTTGAGATTTGATAATGAGTGTACAAAATTGAATTAATAGAACTGAAGTTGAGAGCAAAGGGTGACACCAAATGCTTTGATATTTTCATATTAGAATAAAGACATGGAAACAGCACATTACCATCAGACTTAAATGTACTCTTGTTCCTGACTCTGCAATTGGATGTAAACAAGCACCTGCTGGCATGGTATTCCACAGAACACCTCCAGGCTTACTGATATAAAACACGCACCTAAAGAGGTGTCCAACTTCACAATTTTCTTTTTACTGCTATGTGTCTGATTTATTTTTTCTGAATGTGTATTTTTTCACATCCTGCCGTCATTTCTCACCATACATTCTGCCTCCTTTCACATCAACAACAGGTGAGAGCTGTGACATTTAATGTATAGATCTGTTAAAGTTTTATGTATTTGTAAAACTTTAAAATATCTCATTAGCAGAGTTGTGTAAATTTTATCAACACAGTATCAGATGGCAGTCTGTTTGCCGACTTCATCTACGTTCATATGATATTACTGACCATTGCCCAGTCTTTAATGACCTTCAGATGACTCCATCTGATGTCAGAAGTCTAAGAGTTCATTGCCAATTCTCATGACCATGGCCATTGCCCTATAAGAGCTCATTGCCACTCCTCAAGGTCTTGGCCATTGCCCTGCAAGAGTTTACTGTCACTCCTCATGGTCATTGCCCTGCCTTTGTTTACCATTAAAGACCTATGACTCTATCTGATGTCACTCCTCTGATGACTACATCCTTGTTCTTAATGACACTTACAAGTCTGATGACTCTGTATGATGCCACTGCCCTACCCTTGATGACCTTCAGAAGTCCAAGGACATCTGTTGCCACTCCTTATGGCCACTGCCTTCTCCTAATACGACCCTCTGGAGACTTTGGTATCCATTATCCATACTCCACTTCTGTGTCCTTGAGTGACTTTCAGAATACTATAAATATGCCTGTCCTCATGACCTCTGCTCTGTCCTTTGTGTCACTCTTAAAGAGTGTAGGGCACCATTGTCTAATTATCCCCCTTTTCTACAGACACTATTAAATGGTGTCTCTGCTGAGCTGGTGTTAGCCCTCACTTGGCTGTCCACCAAGGCTACTGTTGCCTGCACTTAATAATTACAAAATGAAATATCAATAGCTAAGGGAATATAAGTCACCACTAATAAATGATGGTTAATCCAGTTACTTGGGTATTGATCCATCTAAATCTACTTATTCTCCCGTATATAGGCATAACAAACGGCTTCCTTGGTCCTATGTCACTCCACCCAACAGGTGCTCCCTTAATTCATCCCCTATTGTCAACGAAGCATGTTCCTCTGTTGAAAACTTTTGCCTCCCTTATTTCTTTATACACTAGTTACTTCTATCAAATAATTTTTCCCCAATGATTTATCATATCAAATAACTAACACCTGATTTGTTAACCACAAAGTGTGTTCAGTCACAGCTTCTGACCTTTTGATTAATCGCATAAGTTGTCAATATAAACCTTTAATTGTATTTTACCTGAAGAGAATGATATATGTGATATGATCACTATTATCAGGTAAATCAACCAATCAGAGACCTAGAACTGTTACACACATCTGAACCTGTCAACATACTCCATCATCTATCACTAAAGAAAATATAGAATCACACATCAACTGATACATGGGAGACAGGGATCTCTCGGAAACTTTGATTATTTTTTTTCTCCCTCATGCATTATTAAAATATATAATGGCTTGTATTGTTTATGACAAGTATTTATTTAGCATGAGGTGTTTAACACAGTTTATACCTCCTGAACTGCGAAGATACTCCAAAAACACATCAGCTCTTATGATTGTAAATTTTGGAGTTTTTGTAATGTTTTTCACAATTCCTCTGTCAGACCCCAGGTGCAGATGCATACTTGAAGATCTATAATGACTCTGATTAATCCTACTTATGTTCCAGCTATATAATAGTATCATAATAAACCATTTTTACTACATTATTTGAAAGACATTTGAAAATCTTTGAGTAGTCATTAACACAGAAAGTGTTATCAATAACATCCAATCAGATGATGTATTAACAAACAAATGGTATATCACATGACCGACTCAACACTCAGTGTCACTTGAGTTGCATCAACTTGTAATCATACTGTTGTAAAGTTTACATACGGAAAACTTTAATGTGCCCTTCCCGAATTTATCATGACACAAATCAAAGGAACAGAAGAATGTGGGTTACTAAACTTAGCATTGATCTACCATTAGCTCTACCATAAATAACACATGAAGTCATTCGGAGAGTCTTGGGGGGGGAAAACTGACATAATGAAAGAAAGAAAATGTCCTTAGGTCGAAGTAGATGTCAGAGGATATTTAGAGGAACAGATTGATTGTAAGCTAAATAGGGACTGGGTTTCAACACTGTTTTAAACTGCCTTAACACATCACAATAGTAGCTAAAAAGTTTTTTTCATTCTCAAGTTAAATTACACAAAAACTCTTTAAAGGTTCTTCTACAGCAAAGATTACTTACCAAAGCTACGGGTTAGACTGGAGAGAAATGTGAAGAAATCAGTCTTTGTTTACAAAAGGTTATATTCCCTAACAAATTTACAATAAAACCATACTTTTTCCCTTGATACTGACTGATGCTGTTACTCAAACTTCTACAAAGGTCAATGAAGCCATTAACAGATATAAATACAAGTTTATTTACTGATTGATCTGTCTAACCTTACACATCAGTCCTTAGAATCGTGTATGCCATTAACATTGTGTGTGTCTAATATAGTCGTTTACGTTTGAGGTAAGGTTTATGAAAACTGATAGTTTTAAAATGTCAATCAAATGTGCAGAGTGAATCCCAATAATAGAAACTCAATATAACCCTTTTTTTAAGAATGTATCTGTTTTCAGTTTAATGCTGTCACTGTGACAACTGGCACGCTCTATATCCTGTACCTCTGGGTTAACGGGTCCATTATAGAAACCTTAACCTACAAAACTGTCAGGACTGATGAAAGGGCACGGCTCATGGTGGCATATCGTCAGTACAGTTTTTATAAAAAGATAACAAAAAAAAATTAAGCCCACATTACGTAATACAGTGCTTTATTTCTCAATTTGTCAAAATCTTCCATTACCAGTTAAAACAGAGTCTTGTTATACAGAAAGTAAAATCTTCACGAGACACTAACCACCCTTGTTAAGACAGTATCACCCTTCTTAAAAAACTTTAAAAGATAGCATTGCCTTTTTTGACAAGACATTGACACCATTCTTAAAAAGACAGTGATTAAAGACCAACATTGCCTGATATCAAAAAAGGTACCTATCCTACCTTGTCATGAAGAAAGTGGTGTACGTAAGGACCAGTAAGAATTACTTAACAACTTTTGAAATTGCCGACTGTGACTTCGGATCCTTTTACCTTGACCAATGACCAACAAAATCAAACTGATAGATGAGCTAAAGAACCAAATATTGTACTATGGTATAAGTGGGTTACTGAATGTACTGTGGAGATGATACATAGATTTAACAATAGACAGAACAATACATGCACAGAAGTGGGAATGACACAAAACACACTGAACTCTCAGTATAGAGTGCTGGATGAAACAGATTCTAAAGTCAGAAAACAAATTATTATACCATCACATTCATTTCTGGTGTGAAATGTCCTGACTAATGGAATGCTTCCCCTAATTACTAACAGCTATTTCTTAGTCTAATTTTCTGGCCAATCCTCAATATCATTATCACTGTTCTGTTCATTCATAATTGACCTTACCACAAGCTATATATAGATGGCATGACCTTGACCATGTCTCAGAGGTGAAGTCAGAGTTAAGTGAAAGGCAAGGGGTTGTAGAGGCAAAAAGTACAGCTGTTAACAAACAGATTCATACAAAAATATTTTGTGATAACTTCCTTTAACATGGTTTAGAAACATAATATTTTACCAAAACTAAACTACTCCTATCAATAACCCCACATCAAGTGAACAATAATGGGGTTTGATATAAGAACAAGAGGTTACACTTATGGCCAATAAATTTGGTATTTTTGATAAAAAGACAAAAAAGAAAATGAAGATCAGCATTTCTGCCTGAGATTTCTAGATAAGGACCACCATGTGGTTCAGTGATGCTGCCAGGAGGAGTATAACCCGAGTATTCAGAAGAAGGACCACCATGCGGTTCAGTGATGCTGCCAGGAGGAGTATAACCCGAGTATTCAGAAGGACCACCATGCGGTTCAGTGATGCTGCCAGGAGGAGTATAACCCGAGTATTCAGAAGAAGGACCACCATGCGGTTCAGTGATGCTGCCAGGAGGAGTATAACCCGAGTATTCAGAAGAAGGACCACCATGCGGTTCAGTGATGCTGCCAGGAGGAGTATAACCCGAGTATTCAGAAGAAGGACCACCATGCGGTTCAGTGATGCTGCCAGGAGGAGTATAACCCGAGTATTCAGAAGGACCACCATGCGGTTCAGTGATGCTGCCAGGAGGAGTATAACCCGAGTATTCAGAAGAAGGACCACCATGCGGTTCAGTGATGCTGCCAGGAGGAGTATAACCCGAGTATTTAGAAGAAGGACCACCAAGTGGTTCAGTGATGCTGCCAGGAGGAGTATAACCCGAGTATTCAGAAGAAGGACCACCATACAGTTCATTGATGCTAATGGGTACTTAATTTGAGGACCAGCATCATAACCTTATCTTAAATCTAAGGATATACTGATGTAAATATAAAATGAATCATTTTCTACCTAAGGTAATCTATGCAAGGTGGACAAACTGAGAATGAAGGAATGACACAAAGACCATTGTACCAACGTCACATTCACACATTTTGAAATCAATAATTTCTCAACTCATCAAAAGCATCGTAAGTTTCCACACAATGTCCACTATACACCCACGCTAACATATTCTACCAACCACATCAATTACCAGAAATACACCCACCTAAAGGTATTGAAATCATCAGATGTGGCTCTTTACTAGCTGTTAAAAACTTCTAAGCATTCAGATTATAGTGTTTCCAAAGCTGAAACTCTGTATGAAAACATATTTTCTAATGCAGTTTAGCATACCTGAAGAGGCGTTGTTTTATCACAAGGTCTACATTCAGAATTTGTAATGAAGTCTAGAATTTTACATTACAAAGGTGAATATATAATGAATTCTAGCTATAGAATGACTAACGTCATCTGATCTAGAATTATGTTCGAAGCGGAAGTGACATGCAAACAAATTTAAAAAAAAAATATCTGCAGGATGTGATAAAAAGTGATGATAGCATCAGAATGACTAACTCATCACTGCAGCCTTTATCAATGATCAGTGGTGACTTGTACTGGCCTCACATGTTACAGCACATTATGTTATATATGTAATCCAGAACTTGGGGAAGTGTACATATTAATCAACTAAAAATTCATTAATGCTTTACAATACTATCTTATTTTACACAATATACAATACATTCCATCAGGGATTTCCTCTCCTACTACGTCTTTCAGGGACCATACAAGTCAGACATTCCATCAGGGATTTCCTCCCATACTACGTCTTTCAGGGACCATACAAATCAGACATTCCATCAGGGATTTCCTCTCATACTACGTCTTTCAGGGACCATACAAATCAGAAATTTAACAGAAATATCTCTCTCATTATACAATGTAAATCCCCCCCTTATACAAAACCAAACCTGATTACAACATAAATCTAAATCATAAATCTTAGTAAGTTTTCAGTTTTCAATATGATGATCAAGTTAAATGTCTTTAACCTTTTTCCTTGAGGACAACAGAAATTTTTAAACTCTCATGTTTTCTTATATTTTCTATGAAGAGATAAAACCGTGAATGTTTCTTGTAAGTTAATTGTAGTTGAATTCTTCTGGGTCTATGATTAGGAATACATTTTTTCGATCTCTAAAAACACTTTTAGGAAAAAGTAGAAACAAAATAAAATCAAAAACATAAAACAGATGAAAAAGTAGAAAAACATCAACGCCATATTGGCCATATAGACAATCACAATGTCTGGTACAGTAGAGGATAGTGCTGAGAAGCAGGCAAACCAACCAATTGATATGTCTGCTTCAACAAGTCTGCTGGAGATAAAAGCCATTTCAAGTTCAACATAACACAGAAGCATGTTCACAAGCCAATATTTTTTGATAAAACAGAGGCAAGCACACAGATATAACATGTGGTTTTAAAATCTGGGGAAACAACTCTGTGTTATATGATGGCAATAAATTTAGAAATGGATTCTTCTACAGACAGTCTTTCAAAAAAAAAAGGTTTCACAGTGGTAAACTCTATAGAAAGAATCAAGAGTTCAAATCCATGATACAAACTCATAACATTATTTCTTTACTTTCTTATCTTCCTGGCCGAAAAAAAGAGTATTCTGTTTCCCTATCTATAGAGTAACATTTGTTTTAATGTAGTCTATTTCTCACTGTATGCATACAATGGAAAGGAAATATGAAAATAATTCATATACTGGTAATTTTACCCACTTCTTTGTATGAAATTGAACAATCACTTTTGGTAATTTTGGCTCATAACTTTTTTAATTGACAGTCATTCAATCACACAACAAAAATTCCTCGGCAAGAGGAAAGATTCACAACAATCTAAACTCTCCCTCGTGACAATAACTTTACAACAACCACAACTCTCCCTCGTGACAATAACTTTACAACAATTACAGCTCTCCCTTGTTGCTATTACTTTACAACAACCACAGCTCTCCCTTGTGACAATAACTTTACAACAATTACAGCTCTCCCTTGTTGCCGTTACTTTACAACAACCACAGCTCTCCCTTGTGACAATTACTTTACAACAACCACAGCTCTCCCTTGTGACAATTACTTTACAACAATCACAGCTCTCCCTTGTTGCTATTACTTTACAACAACCACAGCTCTCCCTTGTGACAATCACTTTACAACAATCACAGCTCTCCCTTGTTGCTATTACTTTACAACAACCACAGCTCTCCCTTGTTGCTATTACTTTACAACAACCACAGCTCTCCCTTGTTGCTAACACTTTACAACAACCACAGCTCTCCCTTGTTGCTAACACTTTACAACAACCACAGCTCTCCCTTGTTGCTATTACTTTACAACAACCACAGCTCTCCCTTGTTGCTATTACTTTACAACAACCACAGCTCTCCCTTGTTGCTATTACTTTACAACAATCACAGCTCTCCCTTGTTGCTATTACTTTACAACAACCACAACTCTCCCTTGTTGCTAACACTGTACAACAACTAAATATAATCAATGACAATCTTCTCAGTTTCTTTTACATTTTTTACTTGTATTGCCATAGTGTCATCAAATCTGTGTTTTAATTAATTGTTTAAATGTGGCAATTTTCTGCTTTGATTTTGAAAGGCTGAAGATCTATATGACACTTATTTTGTAATTAAAATCATTTCTTTCAAAAGAGGTAAATTGTAACTTTTGTCAAAAACTGATGTCCAGGACCAGAATATTGCCCAAATCATTTATCATTTATGAATACTTTCTGCTCACATTAATTCATTGGATAGCCATAGATCAACATTATGGGACAGAATAGAAATTACTAATTCTTTCTGCATAGGCTCTAAAAGAAATTGTGGAAAGTGTTAATATAGAACGTTGTCCAATAACTTATTTAAAGATGTATATGAGGAATATTCTGATAGATCATAGACAAGTAATTTGTAGAAGTGTTAAACCTGTCTGTCTGCCTATACAAACTTGTCCATCACCAATCAGCTGGAGCACTTAATCAGAACAAAGTCAAAAGAGTCAAAAACAAGTACACATTAAGGCTGAGCAGAGACATTTATAGCCTGTAGTTGGCATAATCGCAAAATTCAATGTAATGGTTAATTACATTCAATTATGCAATTAAATAATAATGTTTTAACCCATAATTCTGTTCATTTAATTCTTTTTGTCAAATTCCTGTATACCTTTGCATCTCAGTATACCAAATTAGCTGTATATTGTACTCAGAAAGACCAGGTACATATCAATTGTAACAAGCAGATCAGATGTATACTGTACCCAGCCAGACCAGGTTTATCAATACTGTTATCAATCCAGTTTCAATTATTTTTTACCTACAAACAATGCATTAGAAAATGTTCTTATCAAGATAAACATTGATTAACTCCCTACTCTGTACCTCTGGGATTTCTTACTTGATCATGATATCTACACTATCTGCCTACAGTATTTTTCTGATTACAAGCTGGGGCTTTTTTTCGTTAGCGGTTTGGCATGCGGCTTACATACCAGTGCGGTTTATATGTGGACATAAAAAATTCACAGAATGCAAAAAATAATCAAGCCTTCAAGTACACCAATATGAGATGGTACCAAGCTTTTCTACAAGTACCTATCCATCACATGTTTGTGACTGAAACAGATCGTCTAGAACCGTCATTTGCAATCATATACAGGATTTTAAGGTTGAAACAAATATAACATTCTCATGGATTTAATTAATCATACATTGTCATATGAATCACAATAAGATCTTCTGAACTGAACTCGGAAGCCATAGTGGAAGTTTACAATAGTCTCTGGCATCCCGGGATTGATAGGTCATCAGGTTAAGGGCTAAGTTCTAGAATGACCACCATGCTTGTTTATCATATGAATGGCTTCATGTAACATACAAGAAATAATATAGGACTATAAGAATTTTGTCAGCATGCAAGTGTCTTCGCTAATATTTAACAGTACAGACACTGATGGAGATATTGTTAAGTAAACCGTACATAACGTCAGGCCCTATATCTGTGCGTAGACAGTCTTTGGAGGCTCCCAAGCCAAATGAGTTCTATAATTGCTATCTTACACTTTTGAAACACGTCAATAAGATACAGGATTATCTGTGTATGATTCATTTGCAAACTTATATTAAACGTTTCACTAATGATCTTGATAAGTTGCCTTCCATTGTCTGTTATATCAATGAACTTTGGTCAACATAGTGGTTACCACATCGTAAGAAAGGGTGTGACTTATATTCAGGTGTGGCTAATATGTGGATCAAATTGAAAAAATTGTTTGCAACTGGCTCTGCAGCTTACATACCGGTGCAGTTTATAACTGGAAAAATACAATCTATTTAATTTAATAGCCTATATCTATCTTAACTGCCTGTAGCTAACCTGATACTTTATATCTATCTTAACTGCCTGTAGCTAACCTGATACCTTATATCTATCTTAACTGCCTGTAGCTAACCTGATACCTTATATCTATCTTAACTGCCTGTAGCTAACCTGATACCTCATATCTATCTTAACTGCCTGTAGCTAACCTGATACCTCATATCTATCTTAACTGCCTGTAGCTAACCTGATACCTCATATCTATCTTAACTGCCTGTAGCTAACCTGATACCTTATATCTATCTTAACTGCCTGTAGCTTACCTAATACTGTATATATATACTGTATATCTACCTTATCTACATATATCTAACTTGATACCTTATCTGTGCTTTTACTGTCTATTTCTAACCTGACACCTTTATCTGCCTTATCTTCTTATATCAAACCTGTTACCTAATATCTATCTTATCTGCCTGTATAGAATCTTACACCCTATAACTACTCTGTATCAATCTTCTCTGCCTACATCTGACTTGATATCCTATAATTTTGCCTTGACTGTTTCTAACCTGACACCCTATCTCTGCCTTATTACTGCCCACTTCTAGCACGACACCCAAAGAAATGTAATTAACACATCTTTTTCTGCCATCAACATACAATACTGATTCTTTGACCTCCACCTCCTATCACCCACAAATGTTTCCAACATCCAAGCCAATATTCTGTCAAATCTATCATCACATTCCCTAATAGGAGTTTATACCTCTATGGTATTACCCCTCAATCCACCATTAAAACACATGGTATACAATGATCAAGTCCATATCAGGACGGTAATCTCTTCATTACAACACAGAATAGCTAGAGTGAAGTCTTCTCCTCACGGTCATAAGTTGAGTGGTAATGTGTAAGCTACACCAAAAATAGACAGCCAAATTACAATAGCATATTAAAATTTCATCACTGTAGCAGGAAAGACAATCCATTACAGACATCTAAATGTGGTTTACATATCTCTTAGTTACTGTGATAGTCACATCAGCTGTAGTGTAGCTAGGTTTACATATCTCTTAGTTACTGTGATAGTCACATCAGCTGTAGTGTAGCTAGGGTTACATATCACTTAGTTACTGTGATAGTCACATCAGCTGTAGTGTAGCTATGTTTACATATCTCTTAGTTACTGTGATAGTCACATCAGCTGTAGTGTAGCTAGGTTTACATATCTCTTAGTTACAATAGTCACATCAGCTGTAGTGTAGCTAGGGTTACATATCACTTAGTTACTGTGATAGTCACATCAGCTGTAGTGTAGCTAGGGTTACATATCACTTAGTTACTGTGATAGTCACATCAGCTGTAGTGTAGCTAGGTTTACATATCTCTTAGTTACAATAGTCACATCAGCTGTAGTGTAGCTAGGGTTACAAATCACTTAGTTACAATAGTCATATCAGCTGTAGTGTAGCTAGGTTTACATATCTCTTAGTTACAATAGTCATATCAGCTGTAGTGTAGCTAGGTTTACATATCTCTTAGTTACAATAGTCACATCAGCTGTAGTGTAGCTAGGTTGACATATCTCTTAGTTACAATAGTCACATCAGCTGTAGTGTAGCTAGGTTTACATATCTCTTAGTTACAATAGTCACATCAGCTGTAGTGTAGCTAGGGTTACATATCACTTAGTTACTGTGATAGTCACATCAGCTGTAGTGTAGCTAGGTTTACATATCTCTTAGTTACTGTGATAGTCACATCAGCTGTAGTGTAGCTAGGTTTACATATCTCTTAGTTACTGTGATAGTCACATCAGCTGTAGTGTAGCTAGGTTTACATATCTCTTAGTTACTGTGATAGTCACATCAGCTGTAGTGTAGCTAGGTTGACATATCTCTTAGTTACAATAGTCACATCAGCTGTAGTGTAGCTAGGTTGACATATCTCTTAGTTACAATAGTCACATCAGCTGTAGTGTAGCTAGGTTTACATATCTCTTAGTTACTGTGATAGTCACATCAGCTGTAGTGTAGCTAGGTTTACATATCTCTTAGTTACTGTGATAGTCACATCAGTTGTAGTGTAGCTAGGTTTACATATCTCTTAGTTACTGTGATAGTCACATCAGCTGTAGTGTAGCTAGGTTTACATATCTCTTAGTTACTGTGATAGTTACAATGTGATAGCTCACATCAGCTGTAGTGTAGCTAGGTTTACATCTCTTAGTTACAATAGTCACATCAGCTGTAGTGTAGCTAGGTTTACATATCTCTTAGTTACTGTGATAGTCACATCAGCTGTAGTGTAGCTAGGTTTACATATCTCTTAGTTACTGTGATAGTCACATCAGCTGTAGTGTAGCTAGGTTTACATATCTCTTAGTTACAATAGTCACATCAGCTGTAGTGTAGCTAGGTTTACATATCTCTTAGTTACAATAGTCACATCAGCTGTAGTGTAGCTAGGTTTACATATCTCTTAGTTACTGTTAGCTACAGTTTCTATCATCATACAAAATTTGCATACCTTGGTAAATTTTAGCAAGTTGATGTAAGATAGATATTAATGATTTATCAAATGTTGGTATTTGAACAAAAGCCTTTTAATTTGAAATTTCAAATGTAAGACACTTGTATCCTTCCAAACAATGCATTAAAATGATTCATGCATGAAAGTTTTCTACCAACCAATCAATGGAATAGAACATTTCTTCACCATAAAATCAGCCAAATAGTTAAACCTATACAAACACACAAGACTTAGCTTGTTTTCCCAGTCTCATGGTGATAAAGCTTAGATCTGGAACATTAAAGACAGAAAGAAAAGTCAAGTCAACTTCAATTTGCAGTAGAGGAACAAAATTTGGAAATCTCCTTGTTGCTCTGAGTCTGATATGTGCATCCCATTCTAGCGTAATAAATTGTTTTGTACATCACCTATTCATCTTCCAAGTGTATACCAATACCCCAATCAGACTAGGACATGTTGGTAGAGATTTAAAACGAGTAAAGTGTGTGTTCTACATTGATCCAGCCTCCACTAATTTCCAGTTTGAAGCTTTCCTGTTATGTCAATACAGCAAAGCTTAGATAATTAGAGCATTGTGATACCAGAAAAAACTCTTAAGAGAAGTTTTAGCAAAGCTATAGGTTTTCCTTCGTCAATCACAACATGACACAAACATACACAACCAGACACTGCAACCAAAAACACATCACAAATGATAGAGATATGTCCCTGGAGAATGCTGTATAAATCCTTTGTGTACCTAATTTAGTAGGGGTGGCAGAAATCAGGATGATACCAATATAACATACACTTTAAAGGGATGGCAGGAATCAGGACACAATGACACCCTGATCACCTGAACTTTGTAGGGAAGGTAGAAATTTTAAAGGGAAGGTAACAATAAGAATACAATGATGCCCTGATTATCAAAACTTTCTAGGGATGGTAGCAAACAGGATACAATGATGCCCTGATTATCAAAACTTTCTAGGGATGGTAGCAATCAGGATACAATGATGCCCTGATTACCGAAACTTTCTAGGGATGGTAACAATCAGATTACAATGATGCCCTGATTATCAAAACTTTCTAGGGATGGTAGCAATCAGGATACAATGATGCCCTGATTACCAAAACTTTTTAGGGATGGTAGCAAACAGGATACAATGATGCCCTGATTACCGAAACTTTCCTGGGAGGGTAGCAATCAGGATACAATGAAGTACTTATCATCTACACTTCATAGGAAAAGCAATACGAAGATGTTCATATAACATAAGCTTTGAAGGAAAGGTGCATTGTAGGAATCTGTTGGATATCAAGTAATGCCCTGATCATGCAGGTTTAGACACTTGATTACATAGGTATTGTAGGAATCCGGATATAATGATGCCCTGATCCCAGTACTCCATGACACGCTGTATTAGCTTGTAGGACTGATGTTTCAATTACCTCAACCTTGTTTCCATTTTTTAGGAAACTCAATTTCTGTTATGTCTGTGTTTAGATCAACCCTAGCTAGTAAGTTAATTATTTACAAACCAAATAATCAACAAAAAGTTGCAACAGATCCTGAACAGGTTAGTTGTCAGAGAGTTAGCAGCAGAGATGTCACAATACAAAATACATGCCTGCGTTGTGTAAAACCCAGACTTCCAAAGATCTGCATCATACATTATTTCTCCAGTATCTTTGTAGCATTGACTTTCTTTCTTAAATTTCTCTGTTTAAACTCAAAAGAATACTGGGTTCAGAAACATAAAATTCCTTTTAAGACCAATAGTTCAAAAGGGTTTGCTGATCATAAGAGACCTACAGCGATGACAGCCAACAGAAACTTCATAATAAAATAGTTACTACAGACCTACATAATTTGACAAGAGACATATAAGATTTGAAAGCCACTATAGCCCTTTATATACTCAGTTTGGTAGCCACTATAGACCTATGCAATTTGACAGCCACTACAGATTTACAGTCTGACAACCACTTGAGACCTAAAGAGTTTGACAGTCATTAGATACCCAGAGTTTGACAGCCACTTGAGGCCTTGATAGTCTGACAGCCACTAAAAATCTAAACTGTTTGACAGCCACCAGAGACCATAACAGTTTGACAGCCGCTTGAAACTTAAACAATTTGACAGTCAACAGAGACCTTAACAGATTGACAGCTGCTTGAAACTTAAACAATTTGACAGTCACTAGAGACCTTAACAGATTGGCAGGCACTAGAAACCTAAACAGATTGGCAGTCACTAGAGAGCTACAGTTTGACAGTCACTAGTGACCTTTAGATTGACAGCCACTTGAGACCTACATTTTAAGGCCACTAGACATCTAAAGGGTTTGACAGCCACTAGGCATCTTAACAGTTTGACAGCCACAAAAGACCTAAAGTTTGAAGCTACTAGAGATCTAAATACATTAACAGCCACTAGAGACCTAAACAGTTTGACCTAGTGACCTACATTTATACAATGCAGTTTACTGGTCTATCACTGGAGAAGTGCTATAAATTAGATATTATATTTCTAAGAGCAACTTGTCTTGTAAAATTTACACTATGCACTATATAAAAAATAATTGGTATTTTCTTGTGATATACTGATCCTTTTCTACATCTTCACCATTTAACATTTTCACAAGAGAAGATCTGAGTATGTCTTAAAGCAAATAAAAATTGACAAGAGTCAACAAAGAAACAACGATTTAGCTTGTTTAAAGTTGTAGACACTTCTCTAATATTGGAACGTCTTCCAGCTATACATATTTATAGCACTTCTCAAGTGTCAAGAACATAGAAACACTTCTACGTTCTACTGTCAAAATATTGAGAACTTTGTCAAAGTCTACGCTAACTAGTACAGACAAGTGTTGAGCGCGGTTACTGACTTAGTTAAGTTTCTAAGACATTTCTCACACTGGCAGTGCCAAAGTAACGTGACAGACAATTTCTACTGAATTAAAAATCCACATGACAAAACAACGTTGTGTTGAGGCGGCTGTAGTCAGAATACATAAATAGTTTCACTAATGTGGGATATGTGTGAAGAGTGTAATACCTCTGTGAATATTAATGAATCTAAATGAATTGTTCGTTCCCTTCCCTGCATACGCCTAAGCCACAGAATCCACCAAGATTAAACAGCTACACTAGATGTTTGATTTAACAATGCGGATCAGTACATTTAACCTGCTCAAAAAACAACCATGTTTTTTTTTTCATTTCATTCTTGGATTCTATTTCTGGGAGTTCCAAATTTATACTGGAGTCTTAGGTCCTTATGTCACTGAAGGGGTTTTGTGATGATCGTCATTTAGGAAGAGTTGAAGAATTACTTGACAGTCGGTATAGTGTATACACCACACTCAATTCACCTAAAACTGTTTTAAGTGACAGTATGTTTTGCTTGAAGGTCTCGTCATTGTTTCCAAATAAAACAATGGCACAGTCCCACCTGTGGTTGGCCATTAATTTCACGGCTATTTCTTCACAGTATTCTTCACTAGTCCTATCTGGTTTCTTTTTTTATCAAATAATTAGTGAAGTGATCTATGGAACAACTTTTTACACTTGGCACGTCAGACATGTAAAATTTCTGATCTGTCGGTACCAAGTTCTTCAGTCTGGTAGAAGAATACAAGTACACCCTAAACTATATTGTGGATATTTAAATTCTTATTATCTGGTAAGAAAAATAAATACCAGGCTGATTACAATCTTTCATGGAATGACAATTCATCTTGCAAACTGTCATAGAAGAAGAGGATTTTTACAAGTAAAGTGCAGGATTTCTCAGCACTAAATCAGTCTAGATAATGGTACGTCAGTTATGCACAAATCCAGTATCTGATCTTCTATCCAAAAAATTTACGGTCATTTACTTATAGGTATCATGTATTCTAAAATTCATAGAATTATTAAGTAAGGAACTCACAGTAAATGGACTGTACTATACAAGGTACAACAACCGACAGCAATGGCTGCATGTTGTGAAGACATGATTCTGTGGTTCTTAAAGTCTACACAAGAGTGTCCTCTGATTTAAAGAGACTACAACATACAAAATTTCACCCAGCAGTATAAAATAATGAAACAACACGGACCACAAGCATCTTATTGTCCAAATAGGAAATATCTTTATTTTTACACCGTTGAGACATGAATTTGAATTAGAACTGTGTCCGATGTCGATATAAGATAATGGAATTTATTGATATCTAAATTAATCCTAATATGAAAAATCAAATAAATTCTTTTCTTAATCAAATACAAATAACTATTAATGATCTATACTACTTTCATACAGTCATCACTGACTTAACACACTCCAGACAAATCCTAAGGTGCCGTGCCTTGAATTTGTAAGAGGCCATCCCAGAGCTTCATCACATGTCTAGTTTGATAGACGAACCAATTTATTGGTCATTTCAGACCTGTGCGTGTGTTTAAGTGCTAGCTCTCCCATCCTTATATTATAATTTGATAAATATCGACAGAGAGCTGATAAAAGTCACCTTGTAGTGGTTATCTTCTAAGTGACGTCCTAAAATCACTTGCTAAAACCATAAGCTATCAACTTTATAGACCCTTCTTCAACTTACATTTTATCTGAAGGCGGTGAATGCTGAATTTTAGACACCTTTCTACCAATGTAAATATATTCCAATAATTTGATTACACACACATTTTATGACTCTGCGTCTCCATATTCAAAGGTCTAATCTTTAGGTATGTAAGTATAAAAGTGCAGTAGGATATATCACACTTATCTTACCTGAAGATGAATTTCATCACGTGAAAAAATGGCTAGGTCCTCATATTTGTTTGCACACCATCACACTTTTCTTTATCTGATATATATTGATATAGAGGAGTGAAGGAACCTTCTACCCACCCAACTAGAAGGAACGACGTTGGTTCTATCACATAGACTCTTGACATGGAGGTTATATAACACTCAAATTGTTATTGTAATTCTGGCAAACAATGATGATATTTCAAGTAAGTTTAAGACAAAGGAGTGAAAGATGATGATAATTACTTATATTGATGACTTTTGATTTTATTGTTTATTTTTAACAACACTTGCTGCATTAGAACAAAATAATTACCAGATGCTGGTGGTAATGGGGCAATATACATCTAAGCAATCCAGATTCAAAAAGAAAACTTAATGAAGGCATCAACTTCAGATGTAAAATGTGGTTTTTCATAAGAATAATTTGTTTGAACTCTTGATGCAGGAGAACGAATAATTAATAACAAATGCCTTCGTGGTAATTACATTGACGCGGGCAACCATCATTGTTAACATGTCATAATCATTTTGAATTTTGCACAATAGTGTACACTATATTGTTAGAGTTATCGATTTTAATCATTATTAAGCTTCATTACTTTGTTATCATGTTAATTGTGAAGTGATCGGTATTGACCAGCCCCCTGCAAAGCCACAGTGAGACCCCACACACATATCTACCAGTCAGAGATGTGCATTTTTAAAGCTGTATTCTGTGACAACAATTACAGCAGTATCCTGCATCAATCTATATGATAAATCAGCCACTGAAGCTGGGTGGAAATTAACCCATTATACTATCAATACTATAGAATTAATGTAGTATCACAAAGCTGTCAGCAATAATCTATAGGTTTTCTTCAAGGCCGCACATTTTGATGAAGCGATAACTTACAGGTGATACAAGGAATGGCATTGTAATTTCATCAGACTTCTGATTTAAAGACATAAAATATTGGCTAAATTTCAAATGTTACTTAATTTTGAAACCTTCTAGAAGACATTGATGTATAAATTTGCTATAACTGATGGCCTCTCATTTTCACCCTTGTTGCATTTAAAATCAGTAAATTTTAAGTCTACCACACAATATATATGATTATATACAAAATCAGTATAGTATTACTGTCTCAGTATGAAATCTATATTTCTTTAAATAGATTATCATCGGTCTTAACTCTAAGGATGGGTCTTGATGTCAGGTTTTTATCTTCCCTGATTTCACAGGAAATTACACAGAGAGACCAATTAAGACATATGATATAATGGATTAAAAATGAAATCACCCAAGTACGACCATATAAGATTACCTCCATTCACAAAATAAATCAAAATTTACTCTGAAAATAGTCATCTTTTCTGAGTCACCAAAAAATAAAGGTTAAAACTTAATTGTGCACAAGAATATCTTTATTATTTGTAAAACGTTATTTGATATTAATTTTCTGAATATATTCAAATCTCTTTTTCAGATATTTTTTAGTATAAGTATGATTTTGTTTCTAAACATGTTCCCAATTCTTAATTCAGCTAAACTAAGTGGAAAAGAAATCAAGATAATTTATTGTGATTTACACATTTTCGAATGAGATCACTTAGTGAAATGCTGTAAGGCAGGAATGATTGGTCGTTGACACATGTTTTTGGTATTTATGGAAACAAAGAATGCAAAGTTTCACAGCCCTATGTGTTCTGCACATACAATGAAGCCATTCTAAAGACAAAAATAGCAATTCTCATAAAAGAGGGAAGTGAAATTCTAAAAAGGAAAGCGAGTAGAAACAGATTTAGGAAGCAAATGTCAACACACAAACAATAAAGCCACCTTTTCACTTGTGTTCTTTTTAAATACATCATGGAGAGAAAACATTTCATTCATTCATGGAATTATTTCTTATTCCTGGTCTTTAACAATCTTATCTCCCTGACAATGTGCTGAAACATTCGTTTTATTTGTGGAATCTATAAAAAATCTCTACACCAAATATTCATCTTATCTTGACAACTAATTTTTAGCATGTTAAACAAACATTATTGCTGGCACAAATGATGGTTTAAATTATTATAGAGAAACTCTATATATTGGGCAATGTTTAAACCTTCAATGTAGTGGAAAAGCTGACTAAGAGACACATATTTCACATCCCCAAACCTTGTGGGTGGTAGCTTCATGGACTCAGTGAAGTATTGAAACACCCAAACATCTGAATTTCATATTAAATTAAAATTTATGGCTCATGTGGCACTATCTGACTATATAAAATGTCTAGCTTATCAGTACTCTATAGTTTCAGGAGTAATTCATTCATCAGAGAAGGATTGGGAAGGAGTTTTAGACATGTATGTGTAGTAGAGGAGGGGGAGTGGTAGGGAAGAAGGGGGAGGGGCACTGTGGGATTGCACTAATAGGTCTATCATGCCCTTCTTCAGCCTCCATCTGACTAATGTATATTGAATTAGCTGTGAGGCTACATACTCTAGGCATATAAAACTGATTGACTTTGAATGTTGTATCATTTATGGCTGATTATTGTTAAGATAAACAAATTTCATGCTGCTTTAATTCAAACTGAACAAATATGATGAAGCTGATAGGCTATACAATGGACATATCTTACTCGGCTTGACAAGTCATTCCCTGCAGACTTTTGAAAATTAATTACATCATTGATATAGCAAGCTGTCTGTTTCTTAGAGAATCTAGGAAACAGTTTTATGTTTAATGACCTAATCTATATCCTGTTATATATATACTTATTATATAATCGTTATCCAATGAAATGACTAGATGGTTTGAAAGCCTTATATTTGAACACTAGTGTGATTGCAGTCAGAGGATTGCCTGCCAAAGTAAAATAATCTCAAATTGATTTTTTTCTGTGCAGTCTTTGGTGAAAATGTACTGATATTGACACAGAGATCTCTATATGTACAGACATTGACACAAAGATCTCCATCTGTACTAACATTGACACAAAGATCTCCATCTGTACTAACATTGACACAGAGATCTCCATCTGTACTAACATTGACACAAAGATCTCCATCTGTACTAACATTGACACAGAGATCTCCATCTGTACTAACATTGACACAGAGATCTCCATCTGTACTAACATTGACACAGAGATCTCCATCTGTACTAACATTGACACAGAGATCTCCATCTGTACTAACATTGACACAAAGATCTCCATCTGTACTAACATTGACACAGAGATCTCCATCTGTACTAACATTGACACAGAGATCTCTATATGTACAGACATTGACACAGAGATCTCCATCTGTACTAACATTGACACAGAGATCTCTATATGTACAGACATTGACAGAGATCTCTATATGTACTAACATTGACACAGAGATCTCTATATGTACTGACATTGACACAGAGATCTCTATATGTACTAACATTGACACAGAGATCTCCATCTGTACTAACATTGACACAGAGATCTCCATCTGTACTAACATTGACACAGAGATCTCCATCTGTGCTAACATTGACACAAAGATCTCTATATGTACTGACATTGACACAGAGATCTCCATATGTTCTAACATTGACACAAAGATCTCTATATGTACAGACATTGACACAAAGATCTCTATATGTTCTAACATTGACACAAAGATCTCTATATGTACAGACATTGACAGAGATCTCTATATGTACTAACATTGACACAGAGATCTCTATATGTACTGACATTGACACAGAGATCTCTATATGTACTAACATTGACACAGAGATCTCCATCTGTACTAACATTGACACAGAGATCTCCATCTGTACTAACATTGACACAAAGATCTCCATCTGTACTAACATTGACACAGAGATCTCCATCTGTACTAACATTGACACAGAGATCTCTATATGTACAGACATTGACACAGAGATCTCCATCTGTACTAACATTGACACAGAGATCTCTATATGTACAGACATTGACAGAGATCTCTATATGTACTAACATTGACACAGAGATCTCTATATGTACTGACATTGACATAGAGATCTCTATATGTACTAACATTGACACAGAGATCTCCATCTGTACTAACATTGACACAGAGATCTCCATCTGTACTAACATTGACACAGAGATCTCCATCTGTGCTAACATTGACACAAAGATCTCTATATGTACTGACATTGACACAGAGATCTCCATATGTTCTAACATTGATACAAAGATCTCTATATGTACAGACATTGACACAAAGATCTCTATATGTTCTAACATTGACACAAAGATCTCTATATGTACAGACATTGACACAGAGATCTCCATATGTTCTAACATTGACACAGAGATCTCCATCTGTACTAACATTGACACAGAGATCTCTATATGTACAGACATTGACAGAGATCTCCATCTGTACTAACATTGACAAAGAGATCTCCATCTGTACTAACATTGACACAGAGATCTCCATCTGTACTAACATTGACACAAAGATCTCTATATGTACTGACATTGACACAGAGATCTCCATATGTTCTAACATTGACACAAAGATCTCTATATGTACTGACATTGACACAGAGATCTCCATATGTTCTAACATTGACACAAAGATCTCTATATGTTCTAACATTGACACAAAGATCTCTATATGTACAGACATTGACACAGAGATCTCCATATGTTCTAACATTGACACAGAGATCTCTGTATGTACAGACATTGACACAGAGATCTCTATATATACTAACATTGACACAGAGATCTCAACATGTACAGACAATGACACAAAGATCTCTATATGTACACACATTGACAGAGATCTCAATATGTACAGACAATGACAGAGATCTCAATATGTACAGACAATGACAGAGATCTCAATATGTACAGACAATGACACAGAGATCTCTATATGTACAGACATTGACACAGAGATCTCTATATGTACTAACATTGACACAGAGATTTCCATCTGTACTAACATTGACACAGAGATCTCCATCTGTACTAACATTGACAGAGATCTCAATATGTACAGACATTGACACAGAGATCTCTATATGTACTGACATTGACAGAGATCTCCTTGTATACAGACCTTGATAAAGAGATCTCAATAAGTTCTAACATTGACATAGAGATCTCCATGTGTTCAGACATTGACACAAAGATCTCCATCTGTACTAACATTGACACAGAGATCTCCATCTGTACAGACATTGACACAGAGATCTCCATATGTTCTAACATTGACGCAGAGATCTCTATATGTACAGACACTGACACAGAGATCTCCATCTGTACTAACATTTACACAGAGATCTCCAATTGTAGCAAGACCTCGAGATCTCATTCTGTTATTGAAATGATAACAGAACCTCATTTGTACTCTGACATCAACAAAGAGATCTCCATCTATACCAACACTGACACAAAGAATTACATCTGTATAGACATTGATACAGAGATCTCTGAAGAACACATTGCAACAATGTTCAGCATCTTGACAGACACTGATACACAATGGTAATTAAGAAAATATCACCATACACAATACACTGTTATTATACAATTACTGAATGAGGGGTTGGATCCTGCTGTTATTAATGCTGTTATCTCTGCCTGTAGTTGCACCTCTGGGAGGCTGCAATGCCGTAACAATAGGTCAAAATGATTAATGTTTTCAAAAATCAATCAAGTGCCCACATTCACTTTTTCATAGCTTGTTCAACAACAACCTGCGTCATTGAGAGCAGCAATGTGAACATCTCATTCGACAGAATTCCCCACCCACACCAAGTCCCACAATCGTCTCCTGAGGTCAAACTAATCAGGAATATCATAGGGGGCAAACCAAAATTTGTTGTAAATCCACTGAGATATCTTGTTTCAGGTTTAGACAATGGAAGTGGTGAGAACTTGTCTAAATTTAACTTCAATAGGATATCATCAAAATGAAGTTGTAAGCAGCTTAACATGGCTCCTGGTCTAAAGATACCTTCATCACTTTGACATATGGAAACATTGGTGATGTCAATAAAATCAAAGATCTTATATCACAACCAGTAGAAGATGAGAGTGTGATGTTTTGATGACTACACGGTCACCTTCATCTTATATCACAACCAGTAGAAGATTAGAGTGTGATGTTTTGATGACTACACGGTCACCTTCATTAGACAAATGACCAGTGTGAAGCATACCATCACATATGTACATAGCATATGAGATGGTAAGGACATATAGGATTATAGTACAACCAAAAATTTAGTCATTTCCTTACCGTCTTGTACACTACGTATGTAAGTGCTTGTACACTACATACCGGTCATTTGTCTGATAATGATGTCTGTGCAGTCATTGAAATGTCACACTTCAATTTTCTTCTGGTTGTGTTATAAGAACTTCGATTTTATTTAAAATTAAATTTTGTTTCAGAACAAGCCTATACTCATTGATATGTCGTACATTGTTCATTTTAGGCAAAATTATAACAATAAGAATTTTCGTTCCTTTAATTTGTTTTTTTCTTTTCTAGATTTTAATTACCTTTATTAAGAGTGATATTTTTGGTGGCTTAACTACCAACATGTCATAGTGATCTTTAAGATTGCTGATGTAACTAATATTTTGGGCTGTAACTGGATAGATTGAGTTTAACAACTGTTATTTAAGAATATGACATAATCGCTTGTCAAATTCAGATGTAAGATATTTGGTATCCTGGAGAGATAAATATGATATAAACAACATATCGTCATTCCTGGTAGGACTACAATCCTCGATCAATGTTTCCCCATCTGAGATGTGGTGCCCCCACACAAGCTACTTAGACCGTCTAATTTGTTTGGATGCCAGTCCCAGCTGTGAAAGCAATGATAGTTTTCCCTCAATCCAATTGGCATCAGCCAATCGCAAATGTTGTGTAAGAGAGAGACATTTTGTAAGTAGCGCCCCAGGTGAGAAGTCGGACAGGTTGGCTGACCAGAAGGAGCCTACCTGTGTCTGAGCAGACAATGTTATATTACATTTGTTCTAATCTTGCCCTTAGGACAAATGGCTAGCTCTTACTCCAAATACAGTGGACTTAGGCAACAGTCAGAACAAGATGGCTTTCACGATGGTTTCAGTCGTCATACTCTGTACAAACAACTTCATGGCTAAATATTGCTGCTAAAGCCATCTAAAAAGGAAACAATTCCATACTTCAAAATTGGTTATCCAACTTTTTTCCTGCAATGTTGATTTATTTTGCAGTCAAAGAATGTTATTTTGTCTCGAGCAACAAGGAACTATTTGATTATCATGTAAAATTAGGTGGATACATGTAAAACTAAGAATAATGAATTTCTGCACTGAAAAAAATAATTTTACCAGATTTAAAAAGTAAAGATTGTGTCTGTTTTCTCTTGAAGCACGTGATTCATTCACCAAAAGGTTAATTTCAAAATCATAAATTCTTAATGTGATTGTCTACCCATGGTCATTGGTTTCTTCTTTACATAGCCTTTGTGAATCATCAGCATGCTTGTCATGGCAAAAATTTGCAACTCCACAAAATCAATCCATGTATTATAGAGAACACCTACCAGCAAAACATTGTCTTTGTCATGCTTTCTACTAGTTCCAACATTGTGAGTATGAAGACAGTATTAAAACGTATATTGTGACTTAAGAGGTCAAATCAAATTCCACAGGAAACATTCTACATAAAGTGATTGTCAGATCATGTGACCTGTTTTTCAGACACAATATTGTATCATCCTACTCACTGGAAACAGGCAAGTCTAAATGTGACCTGAACCCAGAACAGCCTTTATCTCCCTACTCTCAGGAAACAGTTGACCCTAAATGTAACCAGAATCTAAGCTTGTATATCTTTCCTCAAAGGAAACAAGCCAGTCTAAATAAGATCTAAACCCTGTAATTCTATTCGTTGGAATAATTGAGCGAACTAGATTAAATGTGACTGGTCTGACCTAAGTGTGACCTGTATCACAGACACAAGGTTGTCACAATTGTATCTCCCTAGTCACAGGAGATAGTCTGACCTAAGTGTGACCTATATCACAGACACAAGGTTGTCACAGTATCTCCCTACTCACAGGAAATAGTCTGACCTAAGTGTGACCTGTATCACAGACACAAGGTTGTCACAGTATCTCCCTACTCACAGGAAATAGTCTGACCTAAGTGTGACCTGTATCACAGACACAAGGTTGTCACAGTATCTCCCTCTCACAGGAAATAGTCTGACCTAAGTGTGACCTGTAACACAGACACAAGGTTGTCACAGTATCTCCCTAGTCACAGGAGATAGTCTGACCTAAGTGTGACCTGTATCACAGACAAAAGGTTGTCACAGTATCTCCCTAGTCACAGGAGATAGTCTGACCTAAGTGTGACCTGTATCACAGACACAAGGTTGTCACAGTATCTCCCTACTCACAGGAAATAGTCTGACCTAAGTGTGACCTGTATCACAGACACAAGGTTGTCACAGTATCTCCCTAGTCACAGGAGATAGTCTGACCTAAGTGTGACCTGTATCACAGACACAAGGTTGTCACAGTATCTCTCTACTCACAGGAAATAGTCTGACCTAAGTGTGACCTGTATCACAGACACAAGGTTGTCACAGTATCTCCCTACTCACAGGAAATAGTCTGACCTAAGTGTGACCTGTATCACAGACACAAGGTTGTCACAGTATCTCCCTACTCACAGGAGATAGCCTGACCTAAGTGTGACCTGTAACACAGACACAAGGTTGTCACAGCTTTAACCTGCATCCTCACAACAAAACAGTTCATCCTTAACACAAAGCAAAGTAGGAGATGATTTATCATTATTGTGATAGCACTGATTGGTAAAACTTTCTTGTAAAACAACTATTTATCAAATCTTCATTGACGTTTATGGAAGACGGAGTGCTTATGACTCACATTTTAGGGACAACCCTACAGATTCACGCAAATCCTTAGACGAAATTTCTTAATATGCCACCACTGTGATATTTTGTGTATTTCGATCGAGTATCTCACAACAGTGTCATGGTGAAAATTTGTTCAGGTTTTGCACAGTTAAGGATATTTACGAGGCCACAGGGAGGCCTCAAGTCTGATGATAATCCCCTTACTTCCGATTCAGAATGCATGTCAGAGTTTGTAATGCACATAGTCAATGACGCTGCTGACTGCTTTGTGAAGCAGTCAGTTTCTGACAGTCGACAAGATGCATAATTTTAACACAAGTCAGGCTCCAAACTATACATGTTCCATTCTTTAGATGTCATATCTATGTCTGCCATCCACAACATAATTATACCTAGGATAAAATATATATTTCAAAATATAAATCTTTTTAAAATTGTAATTACATCTGAATTTGTCACAGCTTACAATTTACAACAAGGAATCGGGAATATCAATGATGTTTTCAGATATTTTTTTAATATCAGTAATGGAAAATTTTGAACATTGTAAAACACTGGCTGGTCATTTGAAACATAACCTCAGAAGGACATGGTATACAGAAGGTATCTATCTTACATCTCTTAATTTTCAATGACTTAAAGAAAGTATTTTCTGCTCATTTTTTATCAAGAATAAGAATTTCATCTATTTTCATTAATTTTTTTTCATTTGGAATTTTGAAATCTCCCTACATTTCACCAGTACTTCATCTAAAATACTATTTACACACTGCTAAAATACTAGAAAAAATAAGCCACTCAGCTAGAGAGATCTTTTCTACAGCTCGAACGGTTGAGCATTAGACTAGTAAGTCAGAGGTCCTCAAGTCTGAATTCTAGTGGAGGTATTAAATTAGATAATGACCACTGTTACAGTGACAGCCATATAGGAACTCAGAAATAATACTCAACTGTGTCCAATAAGCATCACTCTAACTCCCAGGAAAATTGATGTGTTTTTCCTGAAGGGGAAATATACAACACTGATAAACTATTTGCCACAATATATCGCTCGGTTAGAGAGATCTTCTCTTTAACTCGATCTGTTGAGTGTAAGACTAGTCGGGTTCGAATCCTTGCGGAGGCATTGGAATAAATAATGACCTTTGTTACATAACATTTAGCACAGTAAAATTGTATGAAAAGATGTAACAGAGTCTTGTCATGAGTAGATTTTCCCTAAAGATAGGAAACAGCCATTACCATGGATACCGTGACAACATTGAATTTTATATCTGTAACATCAAACAATAATACTTCTTATTCTGTCTGTAAGTTGAGAATTATAAGATTTTGTAATTTGAAATGTCATTACAATTCATCACCATCATCATGAAGTTTTTACTGTAATTTCATCTTCAAGAATCAATGAGAAATTTTTGTAGCTGCATGTTAGGGCAGTGTTCCCGTAACTAAGATAGAACTGCTTGTTCTGGTCTCTGATGTAGACACCTGACAACATGTTGTAATTTTATCTATAGAGATCAAACTTAGAGCTATTGGGTCAACACAATGCATTTAAACTTTATATTTAAACAGAAATTGTCCCAACTGTGCTCCCTCTAGTTCTACGTCACAATTTTTCACCACTGACATGATTCACTTCAATGTAAAAAAAAAAAGCAATTTGTATTTTTTTGTGAAATTTAATCTATTTTACTGTAACATAAAAGTACATATCTATTCAAAGGGCTTAGGTTCACCCATATTAAAAAAATGAGATGACATGGAAAATTCTAAATGTACATACAGGCTCTTGTTATATACAATTCTGATGGACCAATTATAAAATGATAGTAGTATGAATTCTAGAAATGGGAATTAACACTCACATTGGCCTAGATAATCAGCATGATTGATAGTTTGTAATAATTTGGGTATTGGTATAATGATTTTCCCAACTTTAAAGTCAGAATTTCAATTGCGATACTAATAAGGAGTTGTAGCATACCATTCAGAGTGGGAAAACAGACGAAGTGTGTGCAGTTAATTTCCTGTGTAGGGTATTACTATATCAGAACTACCTAGGTCTCCTGGTCTATAAAGGACAATTCTGTCTGCATCATCTGACCACACTGTTGAAGCGGAAAGTCTGAATGGTAGGCTGGAGAGCTCATTTAGGGAAAATCACTCATGCAAAAATTGTTAATGGTTATTGATGATGTCTATATGGAAAAGCCAACAGGTATTTCGATATGAGGGTCAGGCTAACGATGAAGTCCATTTCTAACATAATGCCATAAATAGATTAGAAGATGATTTCAGACTTTCTAGAAGTGAATATGATCTTAAATAATGAACACATTATAAAATTTAAACAAGGTACCAGTATCTCATTTATATGAAAATTACATAAGAAAAAAAAATTTTAAATCTTGAAACTTTGACACTTTGTCGGTTCAAGATGAAGCAAAGGCTCATTTCAAATTTATTTAATTAAGAAATTTTCTCTAAGAGCACTTATTTTATCTTGAAAATATAATGATGTTCATATTTTCTTTGTATCAAAGATTGTGCTCCAATTAGGAGAACCTAGTGACCTAATTATGATAAACTTGTTTCAATCTGCATGAGAAAAGAATCTCAAAGACCCCAGGCATCAATGCACTCATACCAAATCCACTTTAAATTCAGAATTCTGATACAAAAAGGCATTGACTCTTGAATGTCTAAGTACAATCAAAAATGATTAGCAATTTGATTTTGCCATCCTCTGGAACTGGTGTGTCAGCCAATTTTTGTATCAACTATTGACATTCATTCCCAGTTATCAACTACCCTGTTTCATACCATGCAAAAGTGACATCAGTGACACCAATTATGTAATTTGAGGATGGGTGTTAGTTTGTTGCACCTACCAAGTAAAGACGCTGGAGAAGACATCATCAGAATTCATTGTCACTGAAGCCAGGAAGAACCCATCATTGCAGGCAAAAGTGCGGAAAGAAAGCTTCATTTTATACTTTATTTCCTCAGAGACTTAACCAGGAATTAGATTTTTCCCAAGTAATAAAGATGAAATCAAACAAAACACTGGTTTTGACAGGCTAGAATACCACCTCTACTGAATTCCACTGTATTATCACCATGGTGACACTAGCCCTCCAATCAGCTGTAATTGGTTCTATGATCAGCCAATCAGACAAGCTCCAGTTGGCCTGTAATGCAGGTTTTGCCTGTGAAGTATTTCTTCAGGAGTGCTATACCCTCTGCAGTGTGCCAACATCGTGACAGAACACAAAGCTACAGTTGTACATACACTATATATGATATCTATATAACAAGGAAGTTCTTACTTACAACTGCCCGTTTCCAAAAATCCCCAATTATCCAAATATCTTCCATGTGCCTGACAATCCCACCTCCTACACTGATGTCATTTTAGGAGTTTTTTTTTCAATGTATCTTTTATGTTCCCTATAAAACACAATCTGATATTTTCTTTGTTGACTCATGCTATTTCATAATGTACTTGTTAATTAACACCTATAAGTTGATATTAAAATATGGAAGATTGAGATCCCTGGTCCCACACCTTGGAAGGCACCACAATCGATTCCTTTTACCCACTACATTACTGAAATGAAAGTAACCAATACATACTCATCACTTCCATACTGAGACCATATAGGATTTATATGAAGTGATTAGGATAAAAAAAAACTCCAGTGAGCATTTATATTGTGAAATATATCATGAGTCATTCCAGGTACTGTCAAACAAAATAGACAAATTTTACTTGTCAAGAGGAATTAGTTTACTGAAATTTTATGAACAAATAATATTGACAATTTGAACATTTTATACTTTCTGGTAGTGTGCGAATCTAAAATCTGTATCCCAGGACCCTAGGAATATCTCGTTACATTGAAACACAACTCCACCAGTAATTTGTAGCTAGTAGATGTTTGCCAACAATTATTGATTCTGTTAAGGGTATTTTTCTAGTCTATGACGTCTTTGTCCGAGTCAAAAGATCATTTAGAGAAAATTTGTCTGAGGACTGTCCAGAATTATAGAGACTGTTCTATGTGATTATCATCAACTGATTCAGGCTTCTTCCCCTTATTGTAAACCAGTAAATCTCAAGAATGCTTGATTCCAAAAGAGAACTCTAGAGGTCGATTCCATTACAGTTACTAAACTATTTGCCTTGTCATGCAGACCAAGAAGAGCATTGACCAATGTAAATTTGCTGGAATATGTCAACAGCTAGCTATCTATCATAAATCACCTGATGATCACTTGGATCATTAAATTGACTGAAACAGTCTGCAGCTAATATGGCAATGGCTGTGTAGGTCATTTTCTTACTCACCCAAAGACACGTGCTTAGACACACGACTCCCAAGACTTTACTAATGCTGACCTTTTCCAATTTGTCATCGGTGATAATGCTTTTATTCTACTCTGAAGCACAAGCTTGGGACTATTCGTTAGAGACTTTCTTCATTTGTACATGTATATTTCATGAAGGTCTGTTACTAAGAGTGCATGGCTAAATTAACTCCCCTTGATAATACCAGGATATCGATTAGAATCAGATGACACAGTGTAGGTAATCCTACTTCTAATTTGGACCCATGTATGGACACCTAACTTCCATCCAGTAATACCGGTATTCCCTATTCACACTCAAGCAACAGTCTACTTGCATAATTTTTATTTTTTTGTAATTATAATCATTTACTCCTTAAGCTACATATACTAGTTTCGCCTTTTTTCAATTCACTTTAGAATATGACACCAATCAATCAATATTAACAGAAGTATTTGTTAAAGCGCAGCACATACAGTGTAATTGCTCATGAACGTTGTAAATTTTTCCTAATTTCAAATACTGGATAACAGGGATAAAACATATCCTTGAAATGTTAAACAAAATATTTTAATGAATGCAAATATGATTTTCTACCTCCATCATAAAATAGAGTGAACAGTAAATTTTAAAAATCTATAAAAAGACTTTTTTTGATATCATAAAGATAAAAGATGATGTACAATTTTAGCAAAAGAGCTCAAAACATAGCAGCATTCCAATCAAGGGAACCATTTCCAAATGACACTTATACAAATATTAGAATTATAAATTTCTCTTTATTTCTTCAATTTTTATTGACATGGTAAGTCATGTAATAATGTGAGTATTGTATTCTATTATAATGTATGGCAAAATTCCTCATCCTGTTAGAACATGGCTAATGTTACACATTGGTGTAGTAGTGTTGGCCTCAAGGCAGGCTTTCTGTCGATCTAGTGCTTTAGCTTTAATTAAATTTCCGACCACACTCTTCCCTCAGTGTCTATAGTGTAAATATGTCTCTTCATCGCAGATCAATCAGTTTAATTACTTAATTGTGTGAGTTGTTTCTGTTTTTTTGTGTTTGACTTCTATTTTATGCATGAACCATGGAATGGTAGCTGTTTGATGGAGGTTTTTAATTTGCAAAAAATGAAACTGATCAATGGAGATTTATCAGGAAAAAAATGCCATAATAGTTGGTTTTTCAAAGATTCCCTAGAACAAGTGTTTTTTGTTTTATTGTTGATATGTATTGTTCCCTCTAAAGAATTTTGGTTACAGTTGGATTTGTTATAATCACTGGTGACTAGAGATTTAGATTTAGAACAGTGGTCACAGAAATACTTATATAAACACTCCCTATTCTCAAAGGACACCGTTCTACTGAAATCAGAGTAACTAACCATTACTGCTTAGTTACCTATCAAAGGACAGTGTGAACACATTTTTTGTTTTGTTTTTAGTGTTGATATGTATCGGGAAAAAATGCCATAAAAGTTGGGTTTTCAAAGATTTCCAAGAACACATTTTTGTTTTAGTGTTGATATGTATCGGGAAAAAATGCCATAAAAAAAATTTCCAAGAACACATTTTTGTTTTAGTGTTGATATGTATCGGGAAAAAATGCCATAAAAGTTGGGTTTTCAAAGATTTCCAAGAACACATTTTTGTTTTAGTGTTGCTATGTTATCGGGAAAAAATGCCATAAAAGTTGGGTTTTCAAAGATTCCCTAGAACACATTTTTGTTTTTTTGTTTTAGTGTTGATATGTATTGTTCCCTCTAAAGAATTTTGGTTACAGTTGGATTTGTTATAATCACTGGTGACTAGAGACTTCGATTTAGAACAGCGGTCACAGAAATACTTATAAACACTCCCTATTCTCAAAGGACACCGTTCTACTGAAACCTGAATATCTATCTGTTACTGTTCAGTTAACTATAAAAGGACATGGTGTGTTCTACTCAAATCTGAGTACATTGTAACTATCTGTTACTGTTTATATTAGTTAGATATCAATGATTATTTTACTCAACTTTAAGCAAATGTCTAACTTTTTAGACAGATTTTATCTCTAATAAGATTTACAGAGAAGAACACTGGAACAACTTGTTTTTTATTGTATTAGTTTATCAAAAGGAGTTCTGTTTTATATGTAAAATACTTTTCTAAGGCTTGAAATTATCATGTAAGGTTGCAAAATCCCCCCAAA
The DNA here is from genome assembly GCF_031769215.1 of Ylistrum balloti. Classification (NCBI taxonomy): domain Eukaryota; kingdom Metazoa; phylum Mollusca; class Bivalvia; order Pectinida; family Pectinidae; genus Ylistrum; species Ylistrum balloti. Next base: position 2,339,841 of record NW_026782484.1, read on the forward strand.
TGAACCATATGAAAATTATAGAGAAAGAAAACAATAAACAAGATAATTGAATTAATTATAGTCCCACATCAATCCATCTTATTAGGATGTACCCATAGCCCAAGTACCAAGTCCCATTGACAAGTAGTGTAGGAGATAGAGCCCGGACTAGCTTTTCCTTTGATGTTGATCAAAGGTTAAAATGTAGGTCAGTGTGACTTACTTTTGTTACATGACACATTGCTTAACCAAGGTGAATCCATACCAGGTTACTGTAATGGTGAAGAATATGCAGTGATTTGTTGGGAATAGTATCTATAAAGCACAGACAGAATTTATTAGGGAAGGTAACTCTGAACAACCAGTGGCAGAATTTATAAGGGGAAGTAAATCAAGACCACTACTAGGATTTGTGAGAGGGAGGTTACACTGCATGGTAAAGGAATATTCTTTCTCCACTTTCAGAAAATAATCCAATTAATCTAGATATTTATTTCAGTTTTGGAAATCCTGTTTTTACAGGCATATTTCTCCCAGTGGACACTTTGATCTGTGTATGTAACTATTTGACCCCATTGATTGCCTAAAAATGGAAATGTGATTATGATGAGCACAAACATTGACTGATCTTCATTTACTCCCTCGGAAACAGAGAGTTATGTTAGTGATGACCACTCTCCTGCAACGACAGTCAGTGACATCAAAGGATGGATGACAATTGTAGCCAGTTGGAATCAGCTATTTGTTATGGTTATAGACAATTCGTTTTTACAATTATACAAACACATGTTACAGTTCACAACTATGACAGAAGTGACCTTCATTTCAAATCCCATCGCTCTTGCATATATCTATATATTTTACTTTATATCCTACTACAGCAGACATTACACTGCAAACAACATTCTGTGTTAAGTTACCAGACTGAATCCCCAAGCAACAGTAAATGAATTACATTGATATTTCCCCAGTATCATCATTACTTTATTGGCTAGCTGATACCATACACACATCATAGTCGCTATCAAAACCACTTAAGCAATTGAAGTAACATTTTAAAATTACCCTTGCAGCAGAACATTTTCCTTTTTCTGCAATGCAAACAAAATATTTAATCATTCTATAACTGTCATATGTGACATAAAATTGAATTACCCCAGAGGCACTTGGTTAGAAACTAATAATTATAAAGCATATTTTTGTTTTTCAGTAAAGAATTGCAATATTGATTAGCTTTAAACATGAAAGATATTACTGTTTGATAACATCATGTACCTTATTGTGTGTATGGATGCATGGCAGAGATTGAAAGCTACAACTAGCAGAAATAAGTTTGCCATTATACATTCATTTAAAGGTATTTAAAAGTCTCATTTTCCTCATTTTGTGAATAAGTACTGCAAGAGGCCCAGTGGACCTGAACCATTTATCTTTAATATTTACCTTACCCTTTACCACGTCTCAATGGTGGCCTGACATGCAATCAAGTTATACAGGTCCACATCACCAAAGGATTCTCCAGATCAAAGTTAACTACTTTTGCATCCAGTAGAGTAAGGATTTTTATAAAATGGATTTCAACTCCCAAAATAGCCCCCTAACTTCTGATACCATGATGAAATCATGTTGTGTATAATTACTAACACCAAACATTATGTTTTTGACTTAAACCCTTTCCTTCCTCAGGATATGTGTAATGCATCCCTCAAAATATGAAAAATGCATATGCAGTGAAACTGCAAAATAGCTGAATATCAAAACTGCCATCTCAGAATATGAATATTTGCATCTCTTTGAAATTGAAAATTGCAGCTCTCAGAAAATGAAAATTGTATCTCCCAGAATATGAATACTGCATCTAGCAAATAATAGCTCTCAGAATAAGCTGAAAATTGTAGCTCTCAGAAAATGAAAATTGCATCTCTCATAATATAAATATTGCATCTCTTAAAAGTTGAAAATTGCAGCTCTCAGAAAATGAAAATTGCATCTCCCAGAATATGAATACTGCATCTAGCAAATAATAGCTCTCAGAATAAGCTGAAAATTGCAGCTCTCAGAAAATGAAAATTGCATCTCTCATAATATAAATATTGCATCTCTTATAAGCTAAAAATTGCAGCTCTCAGAAAATGAAAATAGAACATCTCAGAAATAGAAAATTGCAGCCTCAGAAAGTGACATCTTTAAGGATGTGAATATCGCATGCCTTTGAGAATCTGATAGGACATGAAAATTGCATGCATTTGACTGTGAATATTGTTGAATTCTGTGACTTTTGCATCTCTCTTAGAAGATTCCTTTTTAAGTTTGGTATGCCTTAGACTGTGAAGAAGTGAATGTGTGTGCAACGCATGTCATGATGTACAGCAATTACAATAATTATTCTCAAGTTTAATGTCTTCACAGACAAAACACCAATAAACTATTCAAAGAGACACATTAATACCCAATAAATCTTCTTTACTACACATCACAAAACTGAAATGTATTATCAAAGTAAACTTACTTTTCAGATTCCTGCGAGGATTTCTTGGAGCACGTCCTGTTCCAAAAAAAGTATGTTTCATAGAATAACAGTAACACAATAACAACCAAGCTTTGATTTTAAACCAAAGTAAACAAAATATTAATGTACTTTGATTTCAAAAGATAATTTGCTGATTACTCATTAGAAGTACCTGCATCATGCAGAAATGCTTTCAATTTTGTTAAAAAATTAAATTTGTCATATTCATCACACTTTGCAAGACTGCATTACACGCCTCTCATTATGCTTTCATTAATGATATTGCATAAACCTTTCAAATTAATTTCCGTTTCTATCTTAATTCAGGAGCCTTCAGGTGTTGTTATTTCTAGACACATGAGAGATTCACATATCTTTAGTACCTAACCAACTACAGCTGGCAACAGGACAGACACATTTCAACATCATACACATCTGACAAGATCTTTCTGTATAGGACATTTCAACATCATACACATCTGACAAGATCCTGCTGTATAAGACATTTCAACATCATACACATCTGACAAGATCTTTCTGTACAGGACATTTCAACATCATACACATCTGACAAGATCCTTCTGTATAGGACATTTCAACATCATACACATCTGACAAGATCCTTCTGTATAAGACATTTCAACATCATACACATCTGACAAGATCCTTCTGTATAGGACATTTCAACATCATACACATCTGACAAGATCCTTCTGTATAAGACATTTCAACATCATATGCATCCGACAAGATCCTACTGTATAGGGCATTTCAACATCATACACATCTGACAAGATCCTTCTGTATAAGACATTTCAACATCATACACATCTGACAAGATCCTTCTGTATAAGACATTTCAACATCATACACATCTGACAAGATCCTTCTGTATAAGACATTTCAACATCATACACATCTGACAAGATCCTTCTGTATAGGACATTTCAACATCATACACATCTGACAAGATCCTTCTGTATAAGACATTTCAACATCATACACATCTGACAAGATCCTTCTGTATAAGACATTTCAACATCATACACATCTGACAAGATCCTTCTGTATAAGACATTTCAACATCATACACATCTGACAAGATCCTTCTGTATAAGACATTTCAACATCATACACATCTGACAAGATCCTTCTGTATAGGACATTTCAACATCATACACATCTGACAAGATCCTTCTGTATAAGACATTTCAACATCATACACATCTGACAAGATCCTTCTGTATAAGACATTTCAACATCATACACATCTGACAAGATCCTTCTGTATAAGACATTTCAACATCATACACATCTGACAAGATCCTTCTGTATAAGACATTTCAACATCATACACATCTGACAAGATCCTTCTGTATAAGACATTTCAACATCATACACATCTGACAAGATCCTTCTGTATAGGACATTTCAACATCATACACATCTGACAAGATCCTTCTGTATAAGACATTTCAACATCATATGCATCCGACAAGATCCTACTGTATAAGACATTTCAACATCATACACATCTGACAAGATCCTTCTGTATAAGACATTTCAACATCATACACATCTGACAAGATCCTTCTGTATAAGACATTTCAACATCATACACATCTGACAAGATCCTTCTGTATAAGACATTTCAACATCATACACATCTGACAAGATCCTTCTGTATAAGACATTTCAACATCATACACATCTGACAAGATCCTTCTGTATAGGACATTTCAACATCATACACATCTGACAAGATCCTTCTGTATAAGACATTTCAACATCATATGCATCCGACAAGATCCTACTGTATAGGGCATTTCAACATCATACACATCTGACAAGATCCTTCTGTATAAGACATTTCAACATCATACACATCTGACAAGATCCTTCTGTATAAGACATTTCAACATCATACACATCTGACAAGATCCTTCTGTATAAGACATTTCAACATCATACACATCTGACAAGATCCTTCTGTATAAGACATTTCAACATCATACACATCTGACAAGATCCTTCTGTATAAGACATTTCAACATCATACACATCTGACAAGATCCTTCTGTATAAGACATTTCAACATCATATGCATCGACAAGATCCTACTGTATAAGACATTTCAACATCATACACATCTGACAAGATCCTTCTGTATAAGACATTTCAACATCATACACATCTGACAAGATCCTTCTGTATAGGACATTTCAACATCATACACATCTGACAAGATCCTTCTGTATAAGACATTTCAACATCATACACATCTGACAAGATCCTTCTGTATAAGACATTTCAACATCATATGCATCCGACAAGATCCTACTGTATAGGGCATTTCAACATCATACACATCTGATAAGATCCTTCTTAATAAGACATTTCAACATCATACACATCTGACAAGATCCCAACGAATACCGATAGAAGATTTCAAAGTCCAATAGATCTGATGAGATCCTGGTTAGCCCTTACTCCTAAGATATAGACTATAACATATTAATTTAGAGACCAGAGACCGTACTTTAAAGGGTTTTTGAATTCATCCTAAAAAATTTGTCAAATTAATTTATAGTCAAAAGACATATGTAGTAACCTCACTTCCCCAAGTTCTCACAGACAGATACAATCTATACCCTGACATGGTTTTTATTAAAGTTTTGTACCAGAACCAGCTTCAAGACAATCTCATAAAATGTGTATGCTAACAGCCACACAATTCATCATCAGCAATATAATTATGGCTTTGATGAAATCCTCAATGGTAGTCCTGAGACGAGCACTGTCACTCACTCCCCACCAGGACTTTAATCATACTGCCGCATTATTAGATCACACTAAAACAAATCATATCATTAACCCACAACAGATGACAGAAGAACACTTGTTGAGCAGCTAAAACCAAGTTGGAGAATAGCTGCTACGGCGCCATGACCTGGCCTAACGACATGTCACTGAGCACTCAGGATGATGTGCAATGAAGCGTGACACTAACTCAACATCAGTAATTACACATACGTTGTTCTGTAACTTTTATTACAGTAATTGATTTTATTGCTTTAAGAGTGCAAAAGACAATATGGAGCCCATGTGTGGAATTGTTCAGAGGGTTTCAGTCCACATCCTGTAGATTTATAGTACAGCACTAACAGCTTGATTGGTTTGTTTTCCCAGTTTGTAACAGAGTTCAATTAACACAAATTGTTTAGAAAAAGTAGAGCTCCGAGTGACTTATTTACAGTGTGGGAGAAAATATAATGAAATAACTCAGAGAACAATTCTGAAAGGGTATTATAGACAGGCATTTGGTCTAAACATCTTGATAACATTACAAGGCATTGCATTGAGATAAATGTTGTTTTCATACACATTGGAAGCATTGTGCAGTTGGTTTGATTTTTAAGTAAGAAATTAACACAAAAAATGAAATATGGTTTTCGGAAGTCATTAGTGAGTTGAAATTGATTCATAAATCTAAGAGCAGTCTGAATAAGATTCAGGAATAGTCTGGACAAGATTCATACAATCTTAGGAATTCTTTTGGTAATTATGGCAACCAAATGACAAGCAATGGATAGTGCCATTGTATTTGCCATTCCTAAAATTCCAATTTCCAGTTTAATGATACAATATCTCAAGTTAAACTCATCAGAAGTGATATAACACTGATTCAGCACAGGAACAGGTCAGGATGTAACACTATAACCACTTCCTAACATACATGTTCTGGGCAGAGAAACACATGCAACATTAAAGATGTTTTGTTTATTCAACTATCATAAGCACAAAATACCACAAATTCTCATAAAATGATTACTAGAAATGTCCTGAAATTGTCACTGGTTAATGAAATGGAGACAAGCTGACAATAATCTTGCCTACCTACAAATCCACTACCACCACAGTACACCACACAATAACGAAGACCTAGACTGTGTCTACAAATCCTCTACCGCCACAGTACACCACACAATAACGAGGACCTAGACTGTGTCTACAAATCCTCTACCGCCACAGTACACCACACAATAACGAGGACCTAGACTGTGTCTACAAATCCTCTACCACCACAGTACACCACACAATAACAAGGACCTAGACTGTGTCTACAAATCCTCTACCACCACAGTACACCACACAATAACGAGGACCTAGACTGTGTCTACAAATCCTCTACCACCACAGTACACCACACAATAACAAGGACCTAGACTGTGTCTACAAATCCTCTACCACCACAGTACACCACACAATAACGAGGACCTAGACTGTGTCTACAAATCCTCTACCACCACAGTACACCACACAAGAACGAGGGCCTAGACTGTGTCTACAAATCCTCTACCGCCACAGTACACCACACAATAACGAGGACCTAGACTGTGTCTACAAATCCTCTACTGCCACAGTACACTACACAATAACGAGGACCTAGACTGTGTCTACAAATCCTCTACCACCACAGTACACCACACAATAACGAGGACCTAGACTGTGTCTACAAATCCTCTACTGCCACAGTACACTACACAATAACGAGGACCTAGACTGTGTCTACAAATCCTCTACCACCACAGTACACCACACAATAACGAGGACCTAGACTGTGTCTACAAATCCTCTACCACCACAGTACACCACACAAGAACGAGGGCCTAGACTGTGTCTACAAATCCTCTACCACCACAGTACACCACACAAGAACGAGGGCCTAGACTGTGTCTACAAATCCTCTACCACCACAGTACACCACACAATAACAAGGGCCTAGACTGTGTCTACAAATCCTCTACCACCACAGTACACCACACAATAACGAGGACCTAGACTGTGTCTACAAATCCTCTACCACCACAGTACACCACACAAGAACGAGGGCCTAGACTGTGTCTACAAATCCTCTACCACCACAGAATGCCACATAACAAAGACATTGACTGTAAATTTGACTCTGTTACCCACTAAAATAAAGTAGCCACATATTTGTATGTTCTAATTTGTTGTTGACACCAGCCTTAAAAAAGCAATTTCTTATCGACAATTAAATGTTCTCATATAAAACAATGCATTTTGAAAATTACCAATGTCATCTAGAAGGTGAATTTCATCTTTAAATCATCAGAAATACATGTTACGGTTTTCACCCCCTCAGGAGAATTCGGTGTCATCATTTCAGTCTCATGTCAAAATATCAAATAGGGCGACAGAACAGTTGATAGCACAGCAGCTTTTGGTGATGTAGGGCAATCCTAAACGCAAACCATAAAACCTGGCAGAGAAAATGTAACGTGAAACACAGGATCTAGCCGGTAAATCAGTGAACTGTTTGGTCCCACTCATACAACCCTCTGTAACCTTATTGATTTAGACATCAAACCCAGTCTACATTAATAATCAAAACTTCATTATATAACTGTATTGATAATCTTAATCAAATATGGCGAGCTGTTAGTGGTTGGGGACCCACAAGCACGAGCCTGGAGAATATTGATGGTTGAGTTTCTTCTATATTATTACAAGCAGAGTTTGTTCATTATTGGTGTCAGTGCTGGCTCCACACCACCACGACCTACAGAACTAATCCACGACACATAGTGCTATGTCAGGAAATGCATGCGATGCCAAGCTTTACACTGTGTATTGCTACAGAGGTGACCCATCCCAGTCCTTCCACAAAGTCAGAATCATATATCAGTAACCCTTGCTCTGTTTATATCAAACTCTATTATTAGTTCTTTTTCACTGATCCATCAGAAGGAAAACAACAACAACAACAATACTTACATGTTTACAAAATTGTAATTAAAACACAAATAACATGAGACTATTACAAAATAAGAACAAATGAATGATGTACACTGAGACTCATGAACAATCCAAGTAAGTAAATTCACTTCTCAAATGAAAGCAAGGTAAACACCAGGCATACAATACCAAACCTAAAATACCTCAAGCTTCATTTCACATTCAAAATTCTGGATATTTTTCAAATGACAACCATAAAATTTCTCCATAATCCTCATCCAGCTGCATCTCTGTAAATCCTGTGCTATGGGTTTGCTTGTCACTTTGTTATTGGGACCAGGCTCTAGAATACCAACTGTAACAAGTTAATAATATAGGCTGGGAATAAAAAAATGAGAATTCACAATAGAGAAATTAAAATCATCACACTTATCATAAATCTTAGTGGAAAGCTGCCCATGTTGGTTTTGTCATAGGAAAAGATCGAGTAAGCAGCTATTAATTTAGAAGAGTCTACCATATCCTTGATTTCAAACTCTGGTAGATATATATCATGGACATGATCAACATATTAGGCTTAATACAAAACGGCATTACCCAGCAAAGGGTGCTTTTATGATTTAATTGTCATTCAAATACAAAACTGTGGTTACCAATTCTGTTAGACAAGGGAACATGAAACTTTGGTTAATAAAATCATTTTGAGTTTAATTGATCCTTAAAGCTAACAAAGTTGATACTAAAACACAAATTCAAACCTAGTATTTCTGTCTCCACTACTTTGTTCTGGTTCTAAAGTATAACTGTTTATCAAGTATTAGGTTATTGGCAGACAAAATCGTGCAATGTATCACAAATTTCTCTATGTGAATTTCATCACCAAGCTGTGAATCATGACTTCTGTTAATGCAGGCATCAAATTGTAGGCTTTTAATGAAATTAAAGCATCTTCCTGTGTTGTTAGATTCAAGGAGCCAGGACCTGTAATGGGGGGCGGTCCTTACCATAACCACCACTGTCACCAGCACAAATGGTTGATGCATATGTGTCGTGCTGAGCAGCACCGCTTCTTTAATTGTCATCCAAGCACTTCAAAGACAAACATTATTGATCAAACTTTTAAAGAAGTCTCCTTAGTTTTATTTCCGACTTTCTATTCATACTATTTTTTTTGTCTTTTAATATAAGTACTTGATGTTCAAACAACCTCCATACCTCCCATTAGTATCACAACAATCGATAAAGAGGAAACTGGAGTCACATCATCAAAAGAGCTGATAAACACAAACAGCCTTGTACAACCTTTACAACAGGTCATACAGTACATCTTTATTCATTGATTTCACACATTCAATTACATTACTCTTGTTTTTGTTATTTTCACATGGGAACACAACAAAAGTGTATGAATTATACAAATGGAAGATCAGAGATTTTCCAAGCAGTCCATCCCTCTATGGTCTTGACCAATACAATCACAAGTTCCTGAACAAGGTAAAATATTGCACATATAATTTTGGACATGTAATATTTTCCAAATAGGACAGGAGCATACTAACAATTCATTTTTTTCTTCAAACAAGACTAGTCAAAACAAATAACAAAAATCATTATTTTGACAATACTTTTTCTACATAAGACAGAAGATATCTTTGCTTTATACATGGCATTTATCTGAGCAATGACAAAATATTTTTCTGGACAAGAAGCACACTCCACACCATTTCCAGCCAGTGGATGTCGCCTGATCAGAAATCTGAGGTCGCGGCAGTAAAGTGTGGGTGAACTGAAGCACTAAAAGTACTTGGACTTGAGATCTGAAGTAACTGGACAGTTTAACAGGTGCCAAAGTCTGCAGATAAAAGGTTTGTGTAGACAGGTGGAACCACAGCTCTGAGAAATCCTGTGAGTGTACTTACTTTGTAGTAGACAAGCACAGTTCTCAACCCATCCTCAAGGGTATAAACATGCAATCCTTCACTGATTAAAACATTTCAACATACCAATACATTATTTGAAATTTCTTTGATGTGAATGCAAAGAAAATCACAGAATGCATGTCTCCTTTGTTAACAACATGTAATGGTTCCTTAAAAGATTTGAAAAAAATCCATTATTTAATGATTTCAAGATCTATTATACAGCACTGAGCCAGATTATATCCTTCATCAATACACTGTGCATGGTATGCTTACATATACAGCTGTTAACGACCAATGAACCAGTGTTAAGAAAATGTTCAGAGTATCATTGCACATCAAGGTAGGGCAGTCAAATACTGTTCTATATACAACATTGTACTCCAAGGCAGGAAAACATTGTATCCAAGGTAGGATAGTCAAACATTGTTCTATACAACATTGTACACCAAGGAAGGAAAACATTGTACACCAAGCGAGAACAGCCAAACATTGTTCTATACAACACTGTACACCAAGACAGGACAGCCAAACATTGTTCTATACAACATTGTACACCAAGACAGGACAGTTAAACAATGTTCTATACAACATTGTACACAAAGACAGGACAGTTAAACATTGTTCTATACAACATTGTACACCAAGACAGGACAGCCAAACATTGTTCTATACAACATTGTACACCAAGACAGGACAGCCAAACATTGTTCTATACAACATTGTACACAAAGACAGGACAGTTAAACAATGTTCTATACAACATTGTACACCAAGAGAGGACAGTCAAACATTGTTCTATACAACATTGTACACAAAGACAGGACAGTTAAACAATGTTCTATACAACATTGTACACCAAGAGAGGACAGTCAAACATTGTTCTATACAGCATTGTACACCAAGACAGGACAGCCAAACATTGTTCTATACAACATTGTACACCAAGACAGGACAGCCAAACATTGTTCTATACAACATTGTACACAAAGACAGGACAGTTAAACAATGTTCTATACAACATTGTACACCAAGAGAGGACAGTCAAACATTGTTCTATACAACATTGTACACAAAGACAGGACAGTTAAACATTGTTCTATACAACATTGTACACAAAGACAGGACAGCCAAACATTGTTCTATACAACATTGTACACCAAGACAGGACAGCCAAACATTGTTCTATACAACATTGTACACCAAGACAGGACAGTTAAACAATGTTCTATACAACATTGTACACCAAGACAGGACAGCCAAACATTGTTCTATATAACATTGTACACCAAGACAGGACAGCCAAACATTGTTCTATACAACATTGTACACCAAGACAGGACAGCCAAACATTGTTCTATACAACATTGTACACCAAGACAGGACAGCCAAACATTGTTCTATACAACATTGTACACCAAGACAGGACAGTTAAACAATGTTCTATACAACATTGTACACCAAGACAGGACAGCCAAACATTGTTCTATACAACATTGTACACCAAGACAGGACAGTTAAACAATGTTCTATACAACATTGTACACCAAGACAGGACAGCCAAACATTGTTCTATATAACATTGTACACCAAGACAGGACAGCCAAACATTGTTCTATACAACATTGTACACCAAGACAGGACAGCCAAACATTGTTCTATACAACATTGTACACCAAGACAGGACAGCCAAACATTGTTCTATACAACATTGTACACCAAGACAGGACAGTTAAACAATGTTCTATACAACATTGTACACCAAGACAGGACAGCCAAACATTGTTCTATACAACATTGTACACAAAAGACAGGACAGTTAAACAATGTTCTATACAACATTGTACACAAAGACAGGACAGTTAAACAATGTTCTATACAACATTGTACACAAAGACAGGACAGTTAAACATTGTTCTATACAACATTGTACACCAAGACAGGACAGCCAAACATTGTTCTATACAACATTGTACACCAAGACAGGACAGCCAAACATTGTTCTATACAACATTGTACACAAAGACAGGACAGTTAAACAATGTTCTATACAACATTGTACACCAAGACAGGACAGCCAAACATTGTTCTATACAACATTGTACACCAAGACAGGACAGTTAAACAATGTTCTATACAACATTGTACACCAAGACAGGACAGCCAAACATTGTTCTATACAACATTGTACACAAAAGACAGGACAGTTAAACAATGTTCTATACAACATTGTACACAAAGACAGGACAGTTAAACAATGTTCTATACAACATTGTACACAAAGACAGGACAGTTAAACATTGTTCTATACAACATTGTACACAAAGACAGGACAGTTAAACATTGTTCTATACAACATTGTACACCAAGACAGGACAGCCAAACATTGTTCTATACAACATTGTACACCAAGACAGGACAGCCAAACATTGTTCTATACAACATTGTACACAAAGACAGGACAGTTAAACAATGTTCTATACAACATTGTACACCAAGACAGGACAGTCAAACATTGTTCTATACAACATTGTACACAAAGACAGGACAGTTAAACATTGTTCTATACAACATTGTACACAAAGACAGGACAGCCAAACATTGTTCTATACAACATTGTACACCAAGACAGGACAGCCAAACATTGTTCTATACAACATTGTACACCAAGACAGGACAGTTAAACATATGTTCTATACAACATTGTACACCAAGACAGGACAGCCAAACATTGTTCTATATAACATTGTACACCAAGACAGGACAGCCAAACATTGTTCTATACAACATTGTACACCAAGACAGGACAGCCAAACATTGTTCTATACAACATTGTACACAAAGAAGACAGGACAGCCAAACATTGTTCTATACAACATTGTACACAAAGACAGGACAGCCAAACATTGTTCTATACAACATTGTACACCAAGACAGGACAGCCAAACATTGTTCTATACAACATTGTACACCAAGACAGGACAGCCAAACATTGTTCTATACAACATTGTACACCAAGACAGGACAGCCAAACATTGTTCTATACAACATTGTACACCAAGACAGGACAGCCAAACATTGTTCTATACAACATTGTACACCAAGACAGGACAGCCAAACATTGTTCTATACAACATTGTACACAAAGACAGGACAGCCAAACATTGTTCTATACAACATTGTACACAAAGACAGGACAGCCAAACATTGTTCTATACAACATTGTACACAAAGACAGGACAGCCAAACATTGTTCTATACAACATTGTACACAAAGACAGGACAGCCAAACATTGTTCTATACAACATTGTACACAAAGACAGGACAGCCAAACATTGTTCTATACAACATTGTACATCAGGGCAGAACAGTTAGATTAGCAGTGTACATTTAGTTATGACAGTCCAGCAATGTTCTGACTAACAATGTACACCAAGGCCAGACAACAAAATATTGCTACGTTGGCAAGCAGGTCAATGATGATCGCACAACTTACTGCCAGAACTTGTTGAAAACTCCCTTTCCTGGGTGTAAATATTTCTTTTTTAGCTTTGGCTGTATAATCATGCATCTTAATTTGAGCCATAAACTGCCACTCTTTATTGAAAATGACAGACACAGTGTCTTATAGTCTCCCCTGGTTCCTAGTATTAACATCCATCATCTAGCCTTTCTCTTCCAGTTCAATAATTCATGACCTGGAACAAGTCTGTATACATTATCCAAATCCATGTACTCAACAATACCAAAGAGAGAGGAAATACAAAAAAAAACTAAACACTTGTCAATATACTAGACTGAAATGTTCAAGGAAAATCAAATACTCAATACTTAAGACAGAGAAACAAGTTTTGAACCATGATGTATTCTGCACAGATAAGCTAAGCTTTTGATGGCTTTCACATCAATAAAAATCAAATGGAACATCACAACAGACAGTTGCAGCCAAGGAGATATCTGATGTGTTAAGAAAAACTTGATAGATTGAAACCAAGATGGCCAGTGTTCAGCATGAAACAATGGGCTGATACACACTCACATGGAAAGCTTAAAAGTAGATCAAACATGATTGACATAGGTATACATAAAACCAACTTTTTTAAGATAGTCTATATCACTAAATTTGTCAACAATTAAAGTCAGCACATTCAATCATAAATAATTGTTCTGTAAAAGTTCAATCAAAAGCCAGGTTAAAGCTTTCCTTTATAAAGGGTATATCACAAGCCTGGTAAAACCTTACCTCTATAAAGGATCAATCACAAGCCAGGTAAAATTGTACCTCTATAAAGGATCAATCACAAGCCTAGTAAAACCTTCCCTTTATAAAGGGTCAATCACAAACCAGGTTAAATCTTACCTTTATAAAGGGTCAATCACAAACCAGGTAAAATCTTACCTCTATAAAGGGTCAATCACAAGCCAGGTTAAATCTTACCTTTATAAAGGGTCAATCACAAGCCTGGTAAAGTCTTACCTTTATAAAGGGTCAATCACAAACCAGGTTAAATCTTACCTTTATAAAGGGTCAATCACAAACCAGGTAAAATCTTACCTCTATAAAGGGTCAATCACAAGCCAGGTTAAATCTTACCTTTATAAAGGGTCAATCACAAGCCAGGTAAAATCTTACCTTTATAAAGGGTCAATCAATGAGGGTTATTAATGTGTGTCTTGAAGAAATAGCTTATGAACAAGTGTGAGATGACTACATCTAGGCAGTTAAATGTCAGATTGTCTTACAATAATCTTGTCATTTATGTTGCTTCGACAGATATTTATATAAAAGTTGAGAAATCATTGGTAAAACATGTGCCACTATAGTTTCCAATAACTTTCTCATTAACCATTTAATTATGATATGAAAGTATATTCTTGTAGCAGTTTAAAGAATCACAATGAGAAAATTACAAGAAAAATTGAGGTTACCATCTCCAGTGAATAAAACATATTTAGAAAGGAAAGCAAGCACTAAATTTCTATTGCAATCATCTCTGGTAAAGCAGCTCAGTGGCAGGTCAACACGCCTGTGGCAGCCAATCCATTATCATCTAGAGTGACATGTGGAGAATGAAGGTCATTAGGGCCCTTGTAAATTGTGGCACAGATATGTTTTAATATAGCCTAGAACTGTAGGGAAAACCATCGGATACACTAGTGGTACACACGCAATTACATCATTTGTTTTCAAATGTTATATAGCTTCCCAATAGCTTACTGGTGTGTTTTTGTTCAGTTTGATTCTAGTTCTGTAATTACACCAAAACCACAAGACGAAGAGGTTAAAGAAACAGAAGAAATGTTTCTTCACCAAACAGGACAAAAAATTTACGAGAGTATCTAGATAAATTTCACTGAAAAAGTAAAATACTATTGTAATTCCAAATGTCCTTGATCTAGATCTTAAAGACATCAATATGTATGTAAATTAAAGCCATTAATTTAATTACTTAACAATGA
The DNA here is from genome assembly GCF_031769215.1 of Ylistrum balloti. Lineage (NCBI taxonomy): Eukaryota > Metazoa > Mollusca > Bivalvia > Pectinida > Pectinidae > Ylistrum > Ylistrum balloti. Next base: position 2,355,469 of record NW_026782484.1, read on the forward strand.
AAAGACACCTTACTAATTTATAACGTAAAACTACCTTAATCAAACCTGAATGGTAAGATATATATCTAAATAACAGATGCTAGCTATATAAACAGTCAATCCTCATTCAACCATATTCAACACCGAGCACAAAAGCAACACAATGAATGTTTAAGTAAACTACGCCTGGCTTCAAAGAAAAAGCTGTTGACACTAGTGTTCATTAGGGTTCTATAATCAATCCATCACATTATTGTATTAATACTACATACCTACTATGAAAAATTCATTTCTTACCAAAAGGGTAATAATAAAATTTGGTATCCTTGTTACTAATTGTTTTTCATTGACAGCAGCAAAACAGCAGTGTAATTATCAGATAATCAATTGGAGGAATGGAAAATTTCATGGAAGGATAAGTTGTTTGAGGTCTAGATAATCAATTACAGAATTCATTCATAATGACACAATGGATGTTGACAGAACTCCACAGCAGAAGAGTGTTTGACATTGTAGAGAGTTACTATCATACAATACAAACATTTTCTGAGACTGATGTGAATAACAATACGATTAAGGGGATCAAGTAGAAATAAAGACTGCTGTTTTTACTTCTATTTACCTGAATTGTACAGACGAAAGCTAACATCAGCCAGTCTGACAATGATTACACGACTTTCATCACACTGGACTCCCACAGACAAAGTAGCGGGGCCATTGATCAACCTTTACAACAAATACATAGGTGTACTTTTAATCTCCATTGTCATGTATGAGACATTCCCCTAATCAATATTATTTTGTATATATCATTATTTATCAATACATTTCCTTCCTTTTATTTCATGTTTTTCTTTCCATGTAAGAAAACCAGCATTCCCAGATGTTTGTATCATCAGCAAACTAAACAACTTTCTCATAAACTTAATCTACGTCTGTAATAAATAGGTATTAAGTGTTAAATAACATAGACTGGCCCTATAGAACTTATATAACATAGATTGGCCCTATAGAACTTATATAACATAGACTGGCCCTATAGAACTTATATAACATAGATTAACCCTGTAGAACTTATATAACATAGACTGGCCCTATAGAACTTATATAACATAGACTGGCCCTATAAAACTTATATAACATAGATTAACCCTATAGAACTTAAATAACATAGATTGGCCCTATAGAACATATATAACATAGATTAACCCTATAGAACTTACATAACATAGACTGGCCCTATAGAACTTATATAGCGTAGACTGGCCCTATAGAGCTTATATAACGTAGACTGGCCCTATAGAACTTAAATAACATAGACTGGTCCTATAGAACGTAGATTGGCCCTATAGAAGTTAAATAACATAGACTGGCCCTATAACTTAGTTTAGTTTAACTTAGTTTCTTCTGAACGCAGACATAACTGCCTCTATATTTAGATCATTGTCCAAATAAACATAAAAAATGACATGAACAGTGTTCATATTGTGACGTTAATCAAAAGAAGTCTCATTTCATCGTTACTCCAAAATTTAACCAATCGGGATTCGAATGTTGACAGGGTGGGTGCTTATATAACACTTTCAGGTAAGTTATTCCAGCTGTTCATGATTTGTTGAGTGAATGAATATTTTCTCACATCTAGTCTACATCTTAGTTTATCCAGGCTGAGCGAATGACCCCGGGTCCTTTTATACTGTTTTATGGATACAAGACCAATTGATGCTGTTTGGCCATAGCCTCCTTTTAGGATCTTAAAAACTTCAATCATATCTCCCCTGTTACGCCTATAAAATAATGATGGGAGTTTAAGATGATGTAATCTTTCTTCGTAAGAAAAATCTCTCATTCCTGATAAGAGTTTGGTAACTCGGCGTTGGACACTTTCTAAAAGATCAATATCTTGTTGCTTATATGGTTTCCATACATACGCATGCTCCGTATTCCAAGTGGGATTGAACCAAAGCTTTAAATAGTAAGCAGAATGATTTGTTATCCAGGTATTGTATATGTTCTTCTAATAGCTCCACGTATTCGGTTTGCTTTGTTTACCGCTGATTGAATATGGTTTCTAAAGCTCAATTTATTGACGACAATTATTCCAAGACCTTTTTCTCCTTTCTACTCGGATAGAATTACTGTTGTTCTTAAACCATCAGTGTTACGATATATGTGCAAATTATTAGAACTGTTCTGTTTCCCTAAATACATCGTTTTATATTTGTCTGGATGGAACTTCAGTAACCATGTATCTGACCATTCCTGCAAGTTGTCAAGATCTTGCTGGAGGTCTCCGTTTGAACTGGTGTTTTTATACAATTTTGTATCATCAGCAAATAGTAGATAGAGTATTTAACTGAATGACATCCGGTAGGTCATTTATGTATATGACAAACAATGACGGTCCCAGAATTCCTCTTGTGACATAGCACCATTTTGACATGTGACAGTTGATGGCAACTTACTGTTGTCTTTCAGCTAAGAAGTCTTTTACCCAGATTACCAAATCCCCTGACAAACCATATGATTTCAATTTGCCTATTAACCTTCTGTGTGGAACAGTGTCAAAAGCCTTCATAAAATCAAGAGAAACTACCTCAATACCTCCTCCTTCAGCAATGACTATTGTCCATACATCCGTAGTTTTAAGAAGTTGGAGTACTGTAGACCTTCCTTTTACAAACCCGTACTGCTGAGTGCTTAAAAGATTGTTAATTGCTAAATGATCCATTATGCAATTCCTGACAATTGTTTCCAACATTTTGCATACGACACTTGTAAGTGTAGTTACCTGCAAAACGCTTATCTCCTTTCTTAAAAATAGTAGTTATTCTTCCTATTTTCCAAGCTGATGGAACACAACCCGTACGTATGGATTGATTGAAAAGCATCTGCAGTGGTTTAGTTATAACAACAATAATAGAACTTGAATAATTGGCCCTATAGAACTTAAATAACATAGATTTGCCCTATAGAACTTAAATAACATAGATTTGCCCTTTAGAACTTAAATAACATAGATTGACCCTATAGAACTTATATAACATAGATTGGCCCTATAGAACTTATATAACATAGATTAACCCTATAGAACTTATATAACATAGATTGGCCCTATAGAACTTATATAACATAGATTTGCCCTTTAGAACTTAAATAACATAGAGTGACCCTATATAACTTCTATAACATAGATTGGCCCTATAGAACTTATATAACATAGATTGGCCCTATAGAACTTATATAACATAGATTAACCCTATAGAACTTATATAACATAGATTGGCCCTATAGAACTTATATAACATAGATTGGCCCTATAGAACTTATATAACATAGATTGGCCCTATAGAACTTATATAACATAGATTAACCCTATAGAACTTATATAACATAGATTGGCCCTATAGAACTTATATAACATAGATTGACCCTATAGAACTTATATAACATAGATTGACCCTATAGAACTTATATAACATAGATTGGCCCTATAGAACTTATATAACATAGATTGACCCTATAGAACTTATATAACATAGATTGGCCCAATAGAACTTATATAACATAGATTGACCCTATAGAACTTATATAACATAGATTGACCCTATAGAACTTAAATAACACAGATTGGCCAAAGAGAACTTAACTAAATATGATAGATTGGCCCTATAGAACTGTATATCTATGAGATGAGTATGATCCAACACGTACATATTCTGATGTCCTTATAGAGCTGTTTATGAAAACTTGAGTATGTTATATTGACAGGCTATTTTGGATGTTCCAACAATTACCCTTATGGGATATGAAGCTGGTCGTAACAAAGGCGCCAGACCTTAGTGTAATTTCCATGGAAAAGTCCTCTTATCTCATTTTGAAAGGTTTATTTGTCTCGCAATATTGCGGATAATGAAGTGAGTCAACTCCACTATGTGTATTTGTTTATATAATTACATCATTACTCAGACATTGAAAATCATGTACTATGAAATTATGTAAACTGATTAACTAGTATATCTAGATTTATGTCTATTCACAAAGTAAATAATGAGTCCAAAATATAGCAATTTCTAAATTGCCACAAAAATGAAGACCCACAAAAATATTGGATTATTACGGTATGTCATTGGTTCTTATCAATTTTACTTAATATGATATTAGAATATTTGACGATAACAGGAACGGGAACATCCTGGTTTTGGTTTTCTAGTTTCATTATTAATACCAAAGTAAGTTTTATTTGCTGATGTTTTGTTACAAACTGCCACTAACAACTGTATACAGTACAGCGTTATCAGAGATAATATCTTTTGATAGTATGGTATATTTCCAATTCTCTACCAATAACTACAACATCTGACACCATGATGAAATAATATGGAAATTTGCCATTTTGGCTCAGTTTCGAACAGGATCACTTCAATTCCTCAGTTTTATCTCTCTCTGATATGTCTACAAAAATTGGATTAGAACATCATCAGCCACAGGAAACCAACTTTTCAATGTCAAGAAAAAAATTGTCTAACTGGACTAATTAAACAAAGTTTAGCTCCATGACCTTGAGTAGAGCTGCCATACAACAATGTCAGCAAACTATCAGAGCATCTCAAGGACAAAACTTCCCTTCAATTTTTATGGAATTTGAAAAAAAAAAAATTGAACATGTCATCAAAATCCAGGAACTGGCTGCTTTATTCTAAACAAGACATTTATAAAATTACACATTTCTATTGCAAATTACACTTCTGACAACTCAGCATTTGCATATCTGCTATTACAGTGACTGATCATGACTTACAAGGTATCATAGCAAAAGAGGCTGGAATAGTTTCACAAATAATCATCAGTTTATTATCTTCTTCAGCAATTACTTCCATCAAATACAATGAGACCAGCTAATAAGACTTATCCTGAGGTGTTGACTCCTCATGAGTTGTTTAACTCCCTGTGAGTTATGCTGATTCAATGAAAAGTACTTGATCTTCTAGTTTGATATAGATTAAAATTATTTAAATTACGTAAATATTATAATCATTTACAAATTATACAGCCTCTGAAATGTATGATAATCTTCCTCATTTTACAAATACTTCTCATTCTTTGAAAATATTAAATAGTTCTTAACTTGAAATCAGCCAAATGATTAGACAAGGCCGTGATTATATGCTTCCCCAAAATTTTGGGGAGCATAAAAAAATTGTTCATGTTCACAAATTGTTTTTTTGAAAACAAAAACCATGTCTATCCCCTTAATAACATGGATGTGACCTCTGACCTAGAATCTTGGTAACTGGTGAGATTCAATACAGTTTTATAACAATTACTTACCAAGTAAGAGTTAGAAAAACCTTGACCTTGAACTTCACCTTGAACTTTAATTATGATCTATTCAGCTTCATTATGTCATAACAAAGATAAAAAAATTGACTTTGACATTGAACCTGTGTTCCATGAGAACTGTAAATCAAGTTTACTTACAAATTAATTTTGATAGATTTTGCTTTATAATGTTATATAAAAAATATATCCAAGGGAATGATTTAAACTTTTGCTGTAGTGACTTTTAGCTTACTTGCCATTCAGTTCTGGTCAACTTTCTTAATGTCACTACAAAATATTCATATGAAGAATTTTGAAAATTAACTTTCATTAAGATTGCTGTTACCAGTGGCAATGGAAACCTCAAGTACAATGCCTGGTGATGATGTTGGAAGTTTCAGCACAATATCTTAAATGGTTAAAAAAAGGTCAGATTGGAAATCTATGCAATTATTTGACAAATGACCTTGAAGTGAACATCACAGTGACCTCATTTCCATGCAATGCACATTGCCTGTTGTTATACAGTTCCAATTCCATTGAGAAATCTCTAATAATTATAAAGAAAAAGAAGAACATTAAACTAGAACCATAATTACAATATATATCTATCACCCATTAAAATGGACATATCACAAGAGCTTTGATGTGATCAATCAGTTTCAGATCATTTATGAATGTGTTGATCTTGGGAACAAACAAGGAAAGTTCTTTAAATCTGAGCTGTCATCAGTAGTAAAATCCTATTTCCTCTATAAGATTGGTGATATAATCTTATTTTGCCAGGTAACATGTTTTTGTTAAGTAATCAGCATTTTTGAAACAGATCAAAACATAAAATCTAAAAATAATTGGTATCATTCTAATTTGTAAATTATCATAACATCATGTGTTTTACTATTTGATAATTGCAGCAGAAGTATTAAAATGCCTGTTAATAAAAAAGGGCACCAGATATACAGATGATGAGAGTGTGAATTATTAATGAGCCTAAGCTTATAAGCCAGCTATCATAACCCTTACAATTCTAGTTAAAGCCCTGATGTCAGTAATGAGCGAGTCCCTCTAGACCTCTATATACTGACTACATGGGCTGTATTATTACTACTATAATTAATTCATCACCTCACATGGCAAGTATACACAATTTTTTTGGCATTGTTAGGTTCAAGGTAAACAAATGTCCACCAAGTAGGTCCGAATATCTGACAGGATCAAATATGTCGCAGTAAAAAAATGCCACATCATGCTTTTTTATCTAAAAAAGTGTTAAACAGGACATGGAAAGCTTTATGTGTGTAAATACTTCTATATCCTAATTTATTTGACCATAAACTAAACATTGTCATAAAATGTTTAAACTGTAAAAGTAATTTTCTGGAGTCTACAAAGTGATGTCTTGTTTCTTGCTCTAAATGTAGTGGAATATTACTGAACAATCCTTATCTATAAAGGTAACACAGTTACCTTGGAAAACTAACAAACTTTTTAAACATTTTATGGCAGGGATTGTCTTTCAAGCTTCTGAAAACTCATTTATAGATCTGCTTTTGTCTAGAATCTTACAACAAAATATTTCAGCATTTATATGTAATAATTACTTCTGGTGCTTTATATTTATCAACGCTGTTGTATATATAGTAACATTTATTATTCTACCTATTCTTCTTCCTATTAAAACAAGAATATTCCATACAATATTATGGAATGAAAAGACATATTTCAAGCTGTTTCTTTGGAAGGATCAATACTTAGTGAGTACAAGTGAACAAAAGGACAAATTGGATTTTTGGATAAGTCAATAAATTATGTCTAATATTGGAACCAAAATAGATGAGTCTCCATCCTCAAAAGAGACAGTTGCCATGGTGATCTCAGGTACTTTTTCCAGATTGTAAATTCCAGTTATCTTGGTATGTTCGATGTGTCTTACACCTCGAAATGTAGGGAAAAGTCATTCAAACAGAAAAAGAGGCTCATTTGTATTTACCTGACGACCTGACAGTCATTCTTGGTATACTGTAATTATATTACTGACTTGGATGTAAACTAAAACACCTGCATCTGAAACAACCTAGCAAACTTACAGAACAGCAAGTACATAAACTCAAACCCATTGTTTATGACTTCTCATATGAGACTTCAACTTCTATCCAGCATTTAACTCTAGAGTTCGTAATTATTCTAGAGCAATAGAAATTAGTACTATAGATTGACCGCTGGTCTCCTGATACCAGACTAACCACAGACACCCCTTCCATGATGTGAAGGTCATAGCAATATAGAAAGGGACCTTCTAGACTATGATATACCAATATAATACATTATAGCAATTGAATTAAGGCATCAGAACCATACTACAGTCATTGATGTCTACTTCGGACAATGGTCAAGTTAGGTCTAACAAAGGCCAGAGATATTGAAGAAAAAAGGTTGGAGAACTTCCGAATGAGGGTTTAGAATACCATGATAATAGGAAGCAGCATTGTTGACCTGTGAGTCAGTTTCTGTCAATACGAAGAACAGGCAAAGTTTGCAGCCAGACTGATTGATGACCAGCAAAGTCAGTCATCTCCAGCTCAATCTCAATGGCTAATGATAGTCCATATAGACAACTCAGCTTCCTTATAAACAGGTCTAATGGGCCTGTCACAACCTACATAGACAGCTTCCTCATAAACAGGTCTAATGGGCCTGTCACAACCTACATAGACAACTCAGCTTCCTTATAAACCGGTCTAATGGGCCTGTCACAACCTACATAGACAACTCAGCTTCCTTATAAACAGGTCTAATGGGCCTGTCACAACCTACATAGACAGCTTCCATATAAACAGGTCTAATGGGCCTGTCACAACCTACATAGACAATCAGCTTCCTTATAAACAGGTCTAATGGGCCTGTCACAACCTACATAGACAGCTTCCTCATAAACAGGTCTAATGGGCCTGTCACAACCTACATAGACAACTCAGCTTCCTTATAAACAGGTCTAATGGGCCTGTCACAACCTACATAGACAACTCAGCTTCCTTATAAACAGGTCCAATGGGCCTGTATAAACAGGTCTAATGGGCCTGTCACAACCTACATAGACAGCTTCCATATAAACAGGTCTAATGGGCCTGTCACAACCTACATAGACAATCAGCTTCCTTATAAACAGGTCTAATGGGCCTGTCACAACCTACATAGACAGCTTCCTCATAAACAGGTCTAATGGGCCTGTCACAACCTACATAGACAACTCAGCTTCCTTATAAACAGGTCTAATGGGCCTGTCACAACCTACATAGACAACTCAGCTTCCTTATAAACAGGTCTAATGGGCCTGTCACAACCTACATAGACAACTCAGCTTCCTTATAAACAGGTCTAATGGGCCTGTCACAACCTACATAGACAACTTCCTTATAAACAGGTCCAATGGGCCTGTCACAACCTATATAGACAATCAGCTTCCTCATAAACAGGTCTAATGGGCCTGTCACAACCTACATAGACAACTCAGCTTCCTTATAAACAGGTCTAATGGGCCTGTCACAACCTATAAAGACAACTCAGCTTCCTTATAAACAGGTCTAATTGGCCTGTCACAACCTACATAGACAATCAGCTTCCTTATAAACAGGTCTAATGGGCCTGTCACAACCTATATAGACAATCAGCTTCCTCATAAACAGGTCTAATGGGCCTGTCACAACCTATAAAGACAAATCAGCTTCCTTATAAACAGGTCTAATGGGCCTGTCACAACCTATATAGACAATCAGTCACAACCTATAAAGACAAATCAGCTTCCTTATAAACAGGTCTAATGGGCCTGTCACAACCTATATAGACAATCAGCTTCCTTATAAACAGGTCTAATGGGCCTGTCACAACCTACATAGACAACTCAGCTTCCTTATAAACAGGTCTAATGGGCCTGTCACAACCTACATAGACAATCAGCTTCCTTATAAACAGGTGTAATGGGCCTGTCACAACCTATATAAACAATCAGCTTCCTCATAAACAGGTGTAATGGGCCTGTCACAACCTATAAAGACAACTCAGCTTCCTTATAAACAGGTCTAATGGGCCTGTCACAACCTACATAGAAAATCAGCTTCCTCATAAACAGGTCTAATGGGCCTGTCACAACCTACATAGACAACTCAGCTTCCTTATAAACAGGTCCAATGGGCCTGTCACAGCCTACATAGACAATCAGCTTCCTTATAAACAGGTCTAATGGGCCTGTCACAACCTACATAGACAATCAGCTTCCTTATAAACAGGTCTAATGGGCCTGTCACAACCTATATAGATTTAATGGGCCCATCACAGGCTTTTGTTGAGATAACTACCACATGGTGTCAAGTTTAAGACAAATGATGACTTTTCTCTGATTTTTAACCAGCATCTACATCTGAGGTGAGAATAGCTATACACTACATATTTCACAATTATAGGCATCAAATCACGTCTGTCAAATTCTAAAAACAAACAAATTTAAATCACATTAAATACTCATTCATTTTGTGACAGTATGTCCTTTACTTTCTGTTTGTAATGGATGACAAGTATTTCTCCAGGAAAGGGCCGTTTATGGCTACATATCACTGAACTGTTGTCATGGAAACCAACATTATCATCAAGGACACCTTCTGCAGGTGCCGTGTCAGATATCATAATTACCTGTAGTATCATACATCCACATGAAATATGTCAGCTATCCTCAATCATTAGTACCACATATCATCAGTCATCCATTCTGATAATGAAATATTAACACCTTTACTCCCCTGTGTATTCTATATGTTTTAGAGTTTTCATGTCAACGATAACAAATCTCGGTGTTATTACCACACAGTGAGGTGCTCCAGTGTGGGTATCAAGTTTTAATAGTACATGTATTGGGAATTCTATATGACAGATATAATCATTCACTATCTTTACTTATATCATTATATAACTAGGTCCTAGTTTGTCACAGGTTCACCATTTACAGCTTCAGCAGCTGTTACCTTAACACATCAAAATAAAGATATCTTTTCAATGGAAGCTTTAATAACAATTCCCTCAGAGGACCTTTCAACCTGTTCACATCTCAAACAAAGTCATGAACAGATTAAACATTTCTGAGTGTACCGTAGACGAGAAAGATAAAGTTTCAATATTTATCAGTGTGCTAACCATGCTGGTCCCTTCAGTGACGGTGCATGCACAAACAGATGATACATCAAAAAGATAGATTTTCAAAATTCATAAAGCTCCTCAAAGCTCCTATAAATAATTAAATTAAATAATTGATTTAGATATTCCGTACAGTACACTTATTATTGAATCAATTAGATTGGCTTACTTTCATGTCAGAATTTATACCAAAGTTTTTTTTTCTGAAATATCATTAAACCATCAGCATTACCTATATTACAATCATTCCCTGTAGACATGCCAAAATACTCTTTAAAACTCAAGGAAATGATTACATGTTCATACATATTCATAATTATTAAATAGTTGTACCAAAAATCTTTGCTGGAGCCTACATGTGTGATATACCTCTCCCAGTTTCAATCGCCCAACCAGAACATCAAAGTGTCTCTACAATGTGTCTAAATCTATCAATTATTGATACCTTTTCCTGAAAATTCTCTTCCCATCCTATTGAATTAGTAAACTATTTCTTACTAATCATCGAAATAACTGGTGCCACAATCAATAACATTGTACTCATGCTAGGGTCCTTCATATGAAATATCACTGAAATATTTCCCTATAACGCAATGGCCCCTTCAGGATTTTCTTGCCTATAAATATACTTTGGCCTGGACTTGTCAGTGGTGCTGGAGTTCCGACAGTGTACTTGGATTACACTGTAGCCAGCAGATCAATACAAAGATTTAGGAATTATATAGTCATGTATCATATCATACCATTGGGATTACAACCTGTCCTCCCAAAAACTGCATCATAAATTCTTATAATCTGATATTTTCTTCCTTAGATTGAAGTGATTGATGATACATCTAGCAATCAGAAAAAATAGGCCATTTTTATAGGAATCTGAGTTTGTAGTACATGTGGATGCTGTTTCCAAGGAGACCTTCCAATATTGCCAATCACATGACTAGTGTGTCCAATTTCACTGATTGCTGGTTGTGATTTGCTTTTCTGTGTACATATTTCGAACATAATTGCCTATGATATGATTCACAGAACTAATTCAAAGCCTTTCTTTTATAACTGACTATAAGTTTTTGATGCTGATATTGTTTAGCTTTATTCAGTATAAATCACTACACAATTTGGGTTGTCTACTTCTCACAAACTACATAGTAAAATTATTTTGGCCCCAAATGTAAGCAAAAGCCTGTTGATGGCAGTCATGATGATATAAAGGTAATGACACAACAACATCATGATGGCAGTCAGGGTAGCCATCTTGAATTGCATACAACTTTCATGTTTCATCATCATGGTCAGACTGCATAGTATTACTATTTCAATAATTCAAGACCAATAAAGATTCATTATACTGATAAACTTGTCATTTATGAATTGATGTTGATGACATTTTCAGTGACTGGTACTTTCAGGTTTCTCAATTATCCTTCATAAGCATTACATGATTTTTTAATAATGTTGCCAGTTAATTTGGTAATCAAAGACAAAAGAAGACATAAATGGATGAAGTCTCGTATCAATATAGGCCTTAGAAAGAACAGGAATCAGCCTGCCATGGTTCACAATATCTTCTCAGATCAGAGTTTGTTATAAGGCCAATTGATACAGTATAATAAAATAAAATCAACTGAAATTTGAGAAATATATCAATAACTTTAAGGTTTATCTAACCAAACATCTAACAGATGTCTGAGTGCCAATAACCTTACTTGAGCAGTGAGAATCAGTGTAATGTGATGTAATAAAATGTCAATACAGAGGTAACTAGACTGGCTTTGTAATAGTGGCACTATTTGATAAGGAACAATGTATAAGTATCAATATAGATATAGCCAATCAGTAGATTACATTTTTTCCAATGAAAAATATATCATGTAAATGGTTTTGTACATTTTGTACATTTTGTACATTTTACATTAAAATTCCTCTCAGAGATTCGAAAAAGGCATGTGCTGGGCTACATCATTATATATTTAACACAGGACAACACATTTTCTTGTAACAAAAATCTAAAAATAGAAGCATCGCTACTACTGAATGTTTGATTAGATTTGAAATTGTCACTGGGGAACAGAGAAATTGCAACTGTGCAATCAAAAACCAAAAGGTCCATCAGACCTGTATCATTTATCAGGTTCTGTTTATTAGTATTATTTGGAATGTGCAGAAAGTTACTGATAACTAACAGCAACTGCTCAGGACTGTGGCAGCATCATACAACAGCCACTGCTCAAGACTGTGGCTGCATCACACAACAGCAACTGCTTAGGACTGTGGTTGCATCACACAACATCAACTGCTTAGGAATGTGGCAGCATCACACAACAGCAACTGCTTAGGACTGTGGCAGCATCACACAACAGCAACTGCTTAGGACTGTGGCAGCATCATACAACAACTGCTTAGGACTGTGGCCACATCACACAACAGCAACTGCTTGGGACTGTGGCAGCATCACACAACAGCAACTGCTTAGGACCGTGGCAGCATCACACAACAGCAACTGCTTAGGACCGTGGCAGCATCACACAACAGCAACTGCTTAGGACCATGGCAGCATCATACAACAGCGCCTGTTTAAGACTGTGTTAGCATCATCCTAAAAGCAACTTGTTAGGACTGTAGTAGCATCATAGTAGGCCTGTTAGAAAACATTAAGAGAAAAGATCTTCTCCTGTCTATAGACTATTTGCACCTGTTTTGGATGACTCAAAAGGTAATGTTACATGCCAGGATATAATTTGACAGAAAACTATGGACTTTTCACACTAAGCTGCTTACAAAATAAAAGTTCATTTCACGTAACTTTAACAGTAAAGAAAATTTTACTCCTGTTATCAAAAGAATTAAGTCTAACACAAATGGAAGCAATGATTTGTTAAGGAGGATATTCCTCATGGACATGTGTCTTCGTTTTATGAGTTGACCTAACTACCATCATTTTTTCTTATGGATTTTGCACTACGTGTTCGGCTGTGAAAATCACTTAATAACAAAAGGAAAGGTCAAATAATAGTGTACAGAGAGATGAAAATCTCCCATCCATGATTTTCGTATACAATATGTTAAATATATCACTTTTTAAATCCTACATACCAGGGTAATATCCACCAGTAATTTATATTGCAAGTTCATAATAAATTATTCTGCTTTTCATTACACAAAACTGGTATATTTATTACTGAATAACTAGGTGAGCTAGATGAAAAAATATTGTAATTCTTACTAGCACTATACATTTATGCTTCACAAAGAAATTTCAATATTTAATATTCTCATTGAGACAATAAAACCTGTTTGAGCCGTGATTTCCTGATTGATTTGAGAAATTTTCCTCAGTATGTTTGAGTAAAAGTGTGTGCTACGTACATACCATTTATTTGTTTTACATCGATCGTGTACACATATCATATAACAATGTAATTGAAAGTGCAAGCTAATAAGGTTCTAATCCTCTTGTTAATTGTAATTCCTATTTAATCAAATATAAAGCTATCTCATGCAAATATAACTACATAAAAATGCAAGAGTGTTTTTACATCATCCAAAGCAAATGTATAAGTGGCTCTGTACTATAGAATACTAGAAACAAGTGGTTTACAGGGCCTGTATAAATGGTTCTAGACTAGAGAATACTAGAAACAAGTGGTTTACAGGGCCTGTATAAATGGTTCTAGACTAGAGAATACTAGAAACAAGTGGTTTACAGGGCCTGTATAAATGGTTCTAGACTAGAGAATACTAGAAACAAGTGGTTTACAGGGCCTGTATAAATGGTTCTAGATTAGAGAATACTAGAAACAAGTGGTTTACAGGGCCTGTATAAATGGTTCTAGACTAGAGAATATTGGAAACGAATGGTTTATTGGGCCTGTATGGTTGGTTCTAGGCTACATGTCATTACAAACAAGTGGTCCATTGGGCCTGTATAAATGTTCTACGACTACTGAATAGTGGAAACAATTATAGCCCATTGGAAACAAGTGGTCTATTTGCCCTGTATAATTTGGTCTACAGCTCAACAGACAATGCTTACCATGGAAACTTAAGATTTAACCTGTAAAACTCAAAGCTATGTACTAACTTTTTCAATGTTTTTTTTTTGTCCAAACCAAAAAGAGGCATGAAGTTTGTCACCATTGCTAGTGTTAGATTCCAAAGAAGAAACTGAAGAAACAAAAAAACATTTTCAGGTGATAAGCTTTACACACCTTTAACAATTGTACCAAAACAAAGTTTTTAAATCTTACTATCAATCACTGAAATGACTTGATGTAATGTAGTTGTGTATTTATTTGCATATCAATAAGGTAACAGAGAGTATATAGGGTCAAGGTAAATAAGCATAAAACTTATAAATATTATTAACATCTTCATTTCAATCTTCAAAGTAATTTTTATAAAGCATAACCATTCGCAAATACATTAGATTGTTTTCAATATGTGAAAACAACATCCTAGTGTTGTCATCTAATTTTGTAACATCTTTAATCAAGAAACATAACAAATACAGTGCTATATTTGTATTTGTATTGCAAATGGTTTTGTTATGATTTGATTTTTACTATTGGGGATGGAAAGTGGAGGAGGAAATTACGAAACATTTTATGTGATTGCACTGAGCTAAGCTATAAATACACTCCTGTGATGTAACAGTAGGAATGTTTGTTTAATTGTTCAGTCTCAATTTAATTACACAATTCCATTATATGGAGAATGCTAAAACTCCTGGGAAATATGATACAGAGTCATCTCCCTTGTCTGCCTGGGTGTCAAAAGGAGGAAACAAGAATTACAAGGCGAAAACTCCTCAACATGTTCTAAATGATCAAACTGGGTTGATAGCGGAGGGAGAAATGGATGAGAAAGGATATGACAGCGGGTGGGGAAGGTGTAGGAAAGAGGAGAGATATGAGAAGAGGATTGTGGGACCAGGAACTCAAGATAGTATCTGTTGACATCCTGTATTGCTATATTTCATCAGTTACCCATGAATCCCTAGTGTGTAATATTCACCCTCACATCTACTAGCCTCCAATTTTAAAGGATTTATGAGATTCTACATGATTTACACATTTCCCTCATCACAAATTCTCTTTAGAATTGGGTGACATTTTCACACAAATGTCATAGAAATGGAAAGCAAGTAACAATTTTATCTTTTTACCAATCTCTTCTACATTTGATCTTTTAAACTCAAAAATTCAATCAGAAACAATACACGCTATACATTGCAAACTATGGAAACCACGATATCTGACAGTACTCTCTTACTTACTCACACCATCACTACCACACAACAATAAACTCTCTAAAATTACTGACACCATCACTACAGCACAACAACAAACTCTCTAAAATTACTGACACCATCACTACCACACAACAATAAACTAAAATTACTGACACCATCACTACCACACAATAATAAACTAAAATTACTGACACCATCACTACAGCACAACAATAAACTCTCTAAAATTACTGACACCATCACTACCACACAACAATAAACTAAAATTACTGACACCATCACTACCACACAATAATAAACTAAAATTACTGAC
Source organism: Ylistrum balloti (assembly GCF_031769215.1). Taxonomy (NCBI): domain Eukaryota; kingdom Metazoa; phylum Mollusca; class Bivalvia; order Pectinida; family Pectinidae; genus Ylistrum; species Ylistrum balloti. The sequence continues at coordinate 2,371,512 of NW_026782484.1, forward strand.
ACCATCACTACCACACAACAATAAACTCTCTAAAATTACTGACACCATCACTACCACACAACAATAAACTAAAATTACTGACACCATCACTACCACACAACAATAAACTCTCTAAAATTACTGACACCATCACTACCACACAACAATAAACTAAAATTACTGACACCATCACTACCACACAACAATAAACTCTCTAAAATTACTGACACCATCACTACCACACAATAATAAACTAAAATTACTGACACCATCACTACCACACAACAATAAACTCTCTAAAATTACTGACACCATCACTACCACACAACAATAAACTCTCTAAAATTACTGACACCATCACTACCACACAACAATAAACTCTCTAAAATTACTGACACCATCACTACCACACAACAATAAACTCTCTAAAATTACTGACACCATCACTACCACACAACAATAAACTCTCTAAAATTACTGACACCATCACTACCACACAACAATAAAACTCTCTAAAATTACTGACACCATCACTACCACACAACAATAAACTCTCTAAAATTACTGACACCATCACTACAGCACAACAACAAACTCTCTAAAATTACTGACACCATCACTACCACACAACAATAAACTCTCTAAAATTACTGACACCATCACTACCACACAACAATAAACTAAAATTACTGACACCATCACTACCACACAATAATAAACTAAAATTACTGACACCATCACTACCACACAACAATAAACTCTCTAAAATTACTGACACCATCACTACCACACAACAATAAACTCTCTAAAATTACTGACACCATCACTACCACACAACAATAAACTCTCTAAAATTACTGACACCATCACTACCACACAACAATAAACTAAAATTACTGACACCATCACTACCACACAACAATAAACTAAAATTACTGACACCATCACTACCACACAATAATAAACTCTCTAAAATTACTGACACCATCACTACCACACAACAATAAACTCTCTAAAATTACTGACACCATCACTACCACACAATAATAAACTCTCTAAAATTACTGACACCATCACTACCACACAACAACGAACTCTCTAAAATTACTGACACCATCACTACCACACAACAATAAACTAAAATTACTGACACCATCACTACCACACAACAATAAACTCTCTAAAATTACTGACACCATCACTACCACACAACAATAAACTCTCTAAAATTACTGACACCATCACTACCACACAACAATAAACTCTCTAAAATTACTGACACCATCACTACCACACAACAATAAACTAAAATTACTGACACCATCACTACCACACAACAATAAACTAAAATTACTGACACCATCACTACCACACAACAATAAACTCTCTAAAATTACTGACACCATCACTACCACACAACAATAAACTAAAATTACTGACACCATCACTACCACACAACAACGAACTCTCTAAAATTACTGACACCATCACTACCACACAACAATAAACTCTCTAAAATTACTGACACCATCACTACCACACAACAATAAACTCTCTAAAATTACTGACACCATCACTACCACACAACAATAAACTCTCTAAAATTACTGACACCATCACTACCACACAACAATAAACTAAAATTACTGACACCATCACTACCACACAACAATAAACTCTCTAAAATTACTGACACCATCACTACCACACAACAATAAACTAAAATTACTGACACCATCACTACCACACAACAACGAACTCTCTAAAATTACTGACACCATCACTACCACACAACAATAAACTAAAATTACTGACACCATCACTACCACACAACAACGAACTCTCTAAAATTACTGACACCATCACTACCACACAACAATAAACTCTCTAAAATTACTGACACCATCACTACCACACAACAATAAACTCTCTAAAATTACTGACACCATCACTACCACACAACAATAAACTAAAATTACTGACACCATCACTACCACACAACAATAAACTCTCAAAAATTACTGACACCATCACTAGCACACAACAATAAACTCTCTAAAATTACTGACACCATCACTACCACACAACAATAAACTCTCTAAAATTACTGACACCATCACTACAACACAACAATAAACTAAAATTACTGACACCATCACTACCACACAACAATAAACTCTCTAAAATTACTGACACCATCACTACCACACAATAATAAACTTGTGCAACAGATAAACTTTCCTCAACTGTTGCCTTGGTAAGTAAGGTAAAGAGGTGTCCTCAGCTAGGTTCGAACAAATACCAAATATATTAAGACTTTCTTCTTTGAAAATAGCTCAAATTCAGTTAAAAATAAACCAGAAAATTTGTAAGTAGCAATTTTTTTTGTTTCGAAATCATGCTGATTTATCGCAATAAAATTTGCCACAGACTTTTATCAGTGATTAGTATGACGGTAACTAAACTTGTCCGTTTATACTTTTTGTCAATTTTTAGGCTGATCCTTCAATAGTATTTTTCTCTGGAATGATATTATAATGTAACTATTTCATTTGAAAAATCAAACCAGTTTGGAAAATAAAAATCCAGTGAATGCAATTTACAATCAAGAAAAAGTCACTCTAAATGGTGTAGCCTCTCAGTTTTTAGAGTAGAATCAAGAGCATGAAGATATATAGCAATACACACTTATATTCTTTAATCTTGTGGACAGATAGTAATGATACTTTGTGAAAAGATGCTTCAAAGGTAAAGAATCCTGTTCTGTTAATGTTAAAATTTTTCCGGTTACACCCGTAATGCTTTAATTCATCACAACAATGACGATACATGCACAATCTTTTTATCAAATTGATGAATTCCTATATTTCAGTGGTAGAAATGTAATAAAATGGATGCTTATGGAATAATCGTGATGAGGAAGTTATGCACAGGCATCAACACTGACCTTTCAAAAAATTTGATAAACTATGAAATGAAAGTGATTCTGATCAGACTGCCGTCACTAATGTATTTATGTATAACATCTAAATGTTCGCTACACCTTTGTTCTCCCTCAAAACCTAATTGTTCTAACTTCAACGTCAATACAACACAGGGGTAATACATTTAACATATGTTCAAATTTTAATCAGGTATAGATCTAATTATATCATTTTGGAAGAAACAACTCCCATTACATGCATGTTAAACCAAAGACAAGATCAGTCAGGTAAATTGACTTATACAAGTATTGATTGATTAACATTAGGTTCAATGGCATCGACTAAAACTATACTAACTATAGCCAGTATACATGTAGTTGCTTCTATATGAAACACTCCTACTATATCCAGCATCAGCTAAAACAATATATTCTCTACTTATTCTGAGGACATAAATTTTAAGAATTTTTTATGGGAATAAACATGGAAATTTTCTGTTAGTCATACTGAGAAAATCAATAAAGGTATGTAGAATTTTGGCAATAACATTGGACACACCATTTGTTATGTACACTTATAGGGCTTAACTACTAAACATGATGGAAGATGTTCAAAATTCCAAGTAGCTAAAATCATCTGACAAAAATTTTTTGAAGCTTCATTCAGCATCTGTCAGGGACACTGATCTACTTTCCATCTGGTCTAGTATAGCTCCGGCAACCTAACAGCTCCCTCGTACTCATATGATGAAGTGAACAGTCATCTCCAAAGTCATCAAAATCATATCTGTTTTTATGTTTAGTCTGATCATAGCAGATACATCTTCATGTTGGTAATCCTGAACAATACATTCGCAGAGATACGTTTTTCACTGTGCTATATACATGAATACATTGAATTTATCATTTTGTCAAAAATTCCACATTAAGGAATCCGATTGTATTGAAAACCATCTAAACAGTCGATTAGAGTTACTTTTACATGTCATACAACAGAGGGCTATCTGTAGGGTTATCTTATAGAACATTGGGTTATCTCTAAAGTTACCCCATAAGAAAGATGTATATCTCCAGGGTTACCGCAAAAGACAAATGGATATCAATAGGGTTACCTTATAACACAGACAGTTACCTCCAGGGTTATCTAGACATAGGGATATCTATTGTATTATCCCATAACATAGTGAAATATCTATCGGGTTACTACATCAGATATATACAGATAGGGCTACTACATACGGCAAAGGGATATCTGTAGGGTTACAGCATAAGACAAAGGGATATCTGTAGGGTTACAGCATAATACAAAGGGATATCTGTAGGGTTACAGCATAAGACAAAGGGATATCTGTAGGATGACAGAATAATGCATAGGGATATCTGTAGGGTTACAGCATAAGACAAAGGGATATCTGTAGGATTACAGCATAATGCATAGGGATGTCTGTAGGGTTACAGCATAAGGCATTGGGATATCTGTAGGGTTACAGCATAAGGCATTGGGATATCTGGAGGGTTATCATATAAGACAGAGATTTATCATAGTAATCCCATAAGACAGCATTACAGTGACATTGACTTTCAATGGCCAGTATACAAAGTGACATTGTCCTTCAATGGTCAGTGTATACAATGATAATTTTTCTTCAATGGTCAGCATACACACTGACAATCTCTTCCACCTATGGTCAGTATATAAAGTGACTCTCCATCTATGGTCAGTATACACAGTGACTCTCCATCTATGGTCAGTATACACAGTGACTCTCCTTTAATGGTCAGTATACAGAGTGACTCTCCTTTAATGGTCAGTATACACAGTGACTCTCCTTTAATGGTCAGTATACACAGTGACTCTCCTTTAATGATCAGTATACACAGTGATTCTCCATCTTTGGTCAGTATACACAGTGACTCTCCATCTATGGTCGGTATACACAGTGATTCCCCATCTTTGGTCAGTATACACAGTGACTCTCCATCTATGGTCAGTATACACAGTGATTCTCCATCTATGGTCAGTATACACAGTGACTCTCCTTTAATGGTCAGTATACACAGTGATTCTCCATATTTGGTCAGTATACACAGTGACTCTCCATCTATGGTCAGTATACACAGTGACTCTCCTTTAATGGTCAGTATACACAGTGATTCTCCATCTTTGGTCAGTATACACAGTGACTCTCCATCAATGGTCAGTATACACAGTGACTCTCCATCTATGGTCAGTATACACAGTGACTCTCCTTTAATGGTCAGTATACACAGTGACTCTCCTTTAATGGTCAGTATACACAGTGACTCTCCTTTAATGATCAGTATACACAGTGATTCTCCATCTTTGGTCAGTATACACAGTGACTCTCCATCTATGGTCAGTATACACAGTGATTCTTCATCTATGGTCAGTATACACAGTGACTCTCCTTTAATGGTCAGTATACACAGTGATTCTCCATCTTTGGTCAGTATACACAGTGACTCTCCATCTATGGTCAGTATACAGTGATTCTCCTTCAATGGTCAGTATACATAGTGACTCTTTTTCAATGGTCAGTATACACAGTGACTCTTCTTCAATGGTCAGTATACACAGTGACTCTCCATCAATGGTCAGTATACACAGTGACTCTCCATCAATGGTCAGTATACACAGTGACTCTCCATCTATGGTCAGTATACACAGTGACTCTCCTTAAATGGTCAGTATACACAGTGACTCTCCATCTATGGTCAGTATACACAGTGACTCTCCTTCAATGGTCAGTATACAGTGTGACTCTCCTTCAATGATCAGTATACACAGTGACTCTCAATCAATGGTCAGTATACACAGTGACTCTCCTTCAATGGTCAGTATACATAGTGACTCTCCTTCAATGGTCAGTATACACAGTGACTCTCCATCTATGGTCAGTATACACAGTGATTCCCCATCTTTGGTCAGTATACACAGTGACTCTCCATCTATGGTCAGTGTACACAGTGATTCTCCATCTATGGTCAGTATACACAGTGACTCTCCTTTAATGGTCAGTATACACAGTGATTCTCCATTTTTGGTCAGTATACACAGTGACTCTCCATCTATGGTCAGTATACACAGTGATTCTCCATCTTTGGTCAGTATACACAGTGACTCTCCATCTATGGTCAGTATACAGTGATTCTCCTTCAATGGTCAGTATACATAGTGACTCTTTTTCAATGGTCAGTATACACAGTGACTCTTCTTCAATGGTCAGTATACACAGTGACTCTCCATCAATGGTCAGTATACACAGTGACTCTCCATCAATGGTCAGTATACACAGTGACTCTCCATCTATGGTCAGTATACACAGTGACTCTCCTTAAATGGTCAGTATACACAGTGACTCTCTATCTATGGTCAGTATACACAGTGACTCTCCTTCAATGGTCAGTATACAGTGTGACTCTCCTTCAATGATCAGTATACAGAGTGACTCTCAATCAATGGTCAGTATACACAGTGACTCTCCTTCAATGGTCAGTATACAGTGTGACTCTCCTTCAATGGTCAGTATACACAGTGACTCTCCTTTAATGGTTTGTATGCAGAGTGACTCTCCTTCAACGGTCAGTATACACAGTGACTCTCCTTCAATGGTTAGTATACACAGTGACTCTCCTTCAATGGTCAGTATACATAGTGACTCTCCTTCAATGGTCAGTATACACAGCGACCTTCCCCTTTAATTGTCATTATACAGAGTGACATTCACCGTAAATGTTCACTATACACAGTGATATTCACCTTAAATGTTCAGTATACACAGTGACATTTGCCTTAAATGTTTACTATACAAAGTGACATTTGCCTTAAATGTTCAGTATACACAGTGACATTTGCCTTAAATGGTCAGTTTACACAGTGACATTTGCCTTAAATGGTCAGTTTACACAGTGACATTTGCCTTAAATGGTCAGTTTACACAGTGACATTTGCCTTAAATGGTCAGTTTACACAGTGACATTTGCCTTAAATGGTCAGTTTACACAGTGACATTTGCCTTAAATGGTCAGTTTACACAGTGACATTTGCCTTAAATGGTCAGTTTACACAGTGACATTTGCCTTAAATGTTTACTATTCACAGTGATATTTGCCTTAAATGGTCAGTATACACAGTTGAGCTCACCTAAAAAGGTCAGTTTACACAGTGACATTTGCCTTAAATGGTCAGTTTACACAGTGACATTTGCCTTAAATGGTCAGTTTACACAGTGACATTTGCCTTAAATGGTCAGATTACACAGTGACATTTGCCTTAAATGGTCAGTTTACACAGTGATATTTGCCTTAAATGGTCAGTTTACACAGTGACATTTGCCTTAAATGGTCAGTTTACACAGTGATATTTGCCTTAAATGGTCAGTTTACACAGTGACATTTCATTTTAATTGCAGACAAACAATGAAAATGAAAATGCATCAATTTTTTTACCTTTTCATCAAAATCTTACAGAATGTAAACCAGAGAAGCCCATGTTGGACTATAATATTATAATGATTTCATTAAACAAGCCTGTTTTGATCAATTAAAGGTGTGTATCAAAACTAGTTTTCTTTATTATTATAATGGTTTTACATGCTCTGTAAAAACATTTATTTCTTGGTTTTATTTTCCAGAACTTGTTAACTTTTATTCCACTTCACCAAAATGTTTCCTCAATTAAAATTGTAATTTATTTAAAAACTCCTTCCATTGTACCTTTCCAATGGTCCCTAATACTGGTACTGGTTAACAGTCAATTTCTACCAAACTCAGTCCCTGTAACTAGCACTAATACATGCATTTAAAAATATACACTCATGAAAATAACTGAAAAATACGCACAAAAGGGATAAAGAAATTGGGAAAACTGTTCTTAAAAATTTGATAGTATAACAAAACAGCAATATGTAAAAAACATTTATATATAACCAAAATAATATCTTTGTCAAGCTGATTTTTTTTTAAATCTTTCTCTTCAACCATTTATTGATTATAATGAATATATAATATGTAGATTTCATGACTACACTCAGCACTCTCAGACTCCATTCAACATTTCTGTTTGATCATTCTAAATTTACAAAGTAAAAAAATGCACTATTTGGAAATAGTCTCATCTTCCAGATGGGGAAACATTTAATCTTAATACAAATCAAATGATCGATGTACAAAACAAATGAAAATTAAAATAAAAGGCTTCAAAATATCTTAGGAGTATTGACAATCACAACAATACTGACAGATAAAAATTATACTTACTTTGGTCACAGAACTCGCCCTCAAAGTCGGTAAAGGAACAGTTGCAGGACACGCCTTCATCATGGGTCACACAGATTCCACCATGCAGGCACGGATCACTGACTACACACATGTCATTTTCTGAAACGATGCCTCGATAATCCAACAACTCTGGTCGTACAAGGGGACCACCACAGTTACTATATAAAATGTTGCGGATTGACCCTGTAAACCTTGGCTCTAGGTATATTGAAGGCTGTGTCAATGATGATGTTTTATCTTCATATTCATTAGAGATACCTCCAACAAAAACAGGACTATTTGATGCATAATATCCAAAATCAAGATCATTGCTATGGTAAGTACGAGTGTACGACTTTGAGTCAACAGTTAACGTAATATTTTTTCGATTTCTTTTGATTGAAACTCTATGCCATTGGTTGTCATTTAGACGTTGTCCAACACTTATCCTCATTGGAGCACTTCCAAGGCTAAATCTGAGATGTAGAGATCCTGTGAGAAGTTTTAATTCAAAATAATCTGAATGACCTCCATCATCCATATACAAGATCAACACACTCATGTCTCGAGTTCTGAACTCTAGCTGTATAGAACCATTTTGGCATGGGTTCCATTTCTGATATTTGGCAAATGAATCTGTTGGACTATTTAAATCAAAGGATGAAACTAGAGATAAATAAAATAGATAGAAAACACCAAAAAGATTGATGTCCGCAGCAAACCTGTGCATCTTCATGATGGTGAGACTGGAGAGGTGGTGATGAGGAAGCTTGGAAAGGCGCTAGCTTTACAACAATGGCAGGGGAATCAATACCGCACCCCGTATCAATATCTCACACATGTTGAGTCGGGGATATCTACAATACAGCCTAAAACAGTGTCGACTTTTTATGTATCCGTCACCAAGCCTACAGTTACAGCACATTACCTGTGCCCAAGACGTCACACGTTTGCTATGAATTGGTTAATCTACACAGTCCAGCAGCATATCACGACTGTCACTACCTAGCAGTAAATTTCCTACATCATGTCACAGTGCAGTAGTGCTCTAATATCCAGTAGTTCCACTGGTCAAATGAAGAAAGATGAACTGTATTATCCCTTCCAAAGCTTGGCTGGTGGTTCTGTGATATTCTGAATGACCGCTACGTAAGTAATCCAGCGTTTGTCGTAGTGGTAGACAGAGAGCTGCTTCTCTTGTCACACACACAGTCTGAATGTCAGAGCGGAGTTTGGTGTAGCACTGCCATGCAAGGAGAGGCCTATAGGAGTTTATTTGAGTGAAGCAGCAGCACTTACAACAGTTCTATTGATCAGGCTTCTCCTTGTCATCTCAGTCCCAGAGCCTAGCTCGTCCCTGTAGCACAAACAAACCCAGTGTCAGTACAGTCACCTCCTTGCCACCCTAACACATTGTAAATCTCTTACTACACATATCTACATCTTCTGTCCATCTACAAAATAAAACAATATATCATAAGTATCTTAATATACAACACATCTCAAAACACAGCTTATCAAATGTCTAACACATGTGTCTGTCCATCTGTCTGTCCATCTAAAATACACAATAATATGTCATGTGTCTGTCCATCTACAATATATAATAATATGCCATGTGTCTGTCCATCTACAATATATAATAATATGCCATGTGTCTGTCCATCTACAATACATAATAATATGCCATGTGTCTGTCCATCTACAATATATAATAATATGCCATGTGTCTGTCCATCTACAATACATAATAATATGCCATGTGTCTGTCCATCTACAATATATAATATGTCATATGTCTGTCCATCTACAATATATATTAATATGCCATGTGTCTGTCCATCTATGTATATAATAATATGTCATGTGTCTGTCCATCTATGTATATAATAATATGTCATGTGTCTGTCCATCAACAATATATAATATTATGTCATGTGTCTGTCCATCTACAATATATAATAATATGTCATGTGTCTGTCCATCTACAATATATAATAATATGTCATGTGTCTGTCCATCTACAATATTTCATAATATGCCATGTGTCTGTCCATCTATGTATATAATAATATGTCATGTGTCTGTCCATCTACAATATATAATAATATGTCATGTGTCTGTCCATCTACAATATATAATATGTCCTGTGTCTGTCCATCTACAATATATCATAATATGTCATGTGTTTGTCCATCTACAATATATAATATGTCCTGTGTCTGTCCATCTACAATATATAATGATATGTCATATGTCTGTCCATCTACAATATTTCATAATATATCCATCTATGTATATAATAATATGTCATATGTCTGTCCATCTACAATATATAATAATATGTCATGTGTCTGTCCATCTACAATATACAATATGTCCTGTGTCTGTCCATCTACAATATATCATAATATGTCAAGTGTTTGTCCATCTACAATATATACATGTGTAGGATCTTTCATGAGTTTCCAATTGCTATGTGAAAACATGAAATAAGTCAAAGAATACTTCATTTTGGCGAGCTGAAAGCAAAATTATGACATAGGTTTATTAACTGAATAACAAGGTATATACAATATATAACAACACATTTAATGTCTGTGAAAACATCTCATTTATCTGTCCATCTATAATATACAGTAATACATCAAGACACATTTACCAATGAGTAGAAAGCTTACTAAAGTATAATATAGTTTTGGTATCACATTCATTAAATGAAGTTAAATGTGTATATTGTTCGTGATCCAGAAAAGTTGCAACAATAGAAATTCCCACAGTAAAGTTTATTCAGGATTCATTATATACAAAATGACATAATTGTTCTAAGAATATTTAAAAAAAAAAAAAAATGGTTTGACCACTTGGCAGGTAATTTTAACAGCTACATGATGTACTTCTGAAGCTAACAGTCTTCAAACAGACCCAGCCAGGCTGCCTTCAGGTACTCTGAACTGACCGTCTATAGACAGACACAGACGGGGTCACACCAGGTACTCCTGGCTGAAAATCTATAGACAGACCCAGACAGGGTCATACCAGGTACTCCTGGCTGAAAATCTATAGACAGACCCAGCCAGACTGCCTACAGGTACTCTGGACTCACTGTCTATGCACATTAGGCACTTTGGGCTAACTGTCAGACACAGACAGGTCATACCAGATACTCTGGACTGACAGTCTACTGACAGATGAACCCATCAGGTACTCTGGGCTGACCAACTACAGACAGACCCAGCCAGAATACTACCAGGTACTCTAGACTTACTGTTCAAAGACAGACAGGCCAACCAGGTAGTCTTGACTGACAGTCTATAGACAGACAAAGACGGGGTCATACCAGATACTCCAGACTGACAGTCTACTGATGTACCTACCAGATAAACTAGCCTGACAGTCTACAGATGTACCTACCAGATACACTAGACTGACAGATGTACCTACCAGATACACTAGACTGACAGATGTACCTACCAGATACACTAGACTGACAGATGTACCTACCAGATACAATAGACTGACAGATGTACTTACCAGATACACTAGACTGACAGATGTACCTACCAGATACACTAGACTGACAGATGTACCTACCAGATACACTAGACTGACAGTCTACAGATGTACCTACCAGATACACTAGCCTGACAGTCTACAGATGTACCTACCAGATACACTAGACTGACAGTCTACAGATGTACCTACCAGATACACTAGACTGGCAGATGTACCTACCAGATACACTAGACTGACAGATGTACCTACCAGATACAATAGACTGACAGATGTACCTACCAGATATACTAGACTGGCAGATGTACCTACCAGATACACTAGCCTGACAGTCTCCTGATGTACCTACCAGAAACACTAGACTGACAGATGTACCTACCAGATACACTAGCCTGACAGTCTCCTGATGTACCTACCAGAAACACTAGACTGACAGATGTACCTACCAGATACACTAGACTGACAGATGTATCTACCAGATACACTAGACTGACAGTCTACTGATGTACCTACCAGATACACTAGACTGACAGTCTACTGATGTACCTACCAGATACACTAGACTGACAGATGTACCTACCAGATACACAAGACTGACAGATGTACCTACCAGATACACTAGACTGACAGATGTACCTACCAGATACACAAGACTGACAGATGTACCTACCAGATACACTAGACTGACAGTCTACTGATGTACCTACCAGATACACTAGACTGGCAGATGTACCTACCAGATACACTAGACTGACAGATGTACCTACCAGATACAATAGACTGACAGATGTACCTACCAGGTACCTACCAGATACACTAGACTGACAGTCAACTGATGTACCTACCAGATACACTAGACTGACAGATGTACCTACCAGATACACTAGACTGGCAGATGTACCTACCAGATACACTAGACTGACAGTCAACTGATGTACCTACCAGATACACTAGCCTGACAGTCTACAGATGTACCTACCAGATACACTAGACTGACAGATGTACCTACCAGATACACTATAGTGACAGTCTACTGATGTACCTACCAGATACACTAGACTGACAGATGTACCTACCAGATACACTAGACTGACAGTCTACAGATGTACCTACCAAATACACTAGACTGACAGATGTACCTACCAGATACACTAGACTGACAGATGTACCTACCAGATACACTAGACTGACAGATGTACCTACCAGATACACTAGACTGACAGATGTACCTACCAGATACACTAGACTGACAGTCTACTGATGTACCTACCAGATACACTAGACTGGCAGATGTATCTACCAGATACACTAGCCTGACAGTCTACTGATGTACCTACCAGATACACTAGACTGACAGATGTACCTACCAGATACACTAGACTGACAGATGTACCTACCAGATACACTAGACTGACAGATATACCTACCAGATACACTAGACTGACAGATGTACCTACCAGATACACTAGACTGACAGTCTACTGATGTACCTACCAGATACACTAGACTGACAGTCTACTGATGTACCTACCAGATACACTAGACTGACAGATGTACCTACCAGATACACTAGACTGACAGTCTACTGATGTACCTACCAGATACACTAGACTGACAGATGTACCTACCAGATACACTAGACTGACAGATGTACCTACCAGATACACTAGACTGACAGATATACCTACCAGATACACTAGACTGACAGTCTACTGATGTACCTACCAGATACACTAGACTGACAGATGTACCTACCAGATACACAAGACTGACAGATGTACCTACCAGATACACTAGACTGACAGTCTACAGATGTACCTACCAGATACAGTAGACTGACAGATGTACCTACCAGATACACTAGACTGACAGTCTACTGATGTACCTACCAGATACACTAGACAGACAGGCTACTGGTGTACCTGCCTGGCCTCCACCAGTTACACTGGACTGACAATCTACTAACAGACACATCCACCAAGTATTCTGGACTGACATTCTATAGACAGACCAACTGGGCTGCAGCCAGTGAGTCTGGACTGACAGTCTAGACAGACAAGGTATCAAGTTCTGTATATAGTTAAGATCTTCCATAATGCAACTCTGACAGTGGTTGACAAAACAGTAGAGCTTAGAATGTTGGAGAACTCCCTATGACTTTGTGAAGCCAGTAACAAACCTGTGTAATACAACTCATCAGCTTCAATGCAATACCATTAGCTTTCACATTTCCTGTACCCGAATACATCCTGATCTTACCCAAGATAGGTATTCCTTGCATTAGTCTGTACCCCAGTCCTACCTTCTGAGCTGTACCTGGTACATTCATCAATGAACCAGACAGGTAAAATTTCTCCTGTCAATGGAATTCTCTGACCGTTAAAATGTACAGGTATGAACTGGCGATGGAGACCACCACATGATTCCATAGCCTGGCAGATCAATACTTGTCTATTGTCAGGAATACATACACCCAATCGCTAATTTACTTTCAGCATTGTCGGCATACTACAAACACACACACATTTGTGGACTGTTTTTGTCCTTCATCCCACTACAGACATTTATTGTTTTACCAATTCTGTCCCTCCACCATTTTCAACAAGCTACATATAATATAAATATAGAAGCAATACAACATCACCAGGTGATAATGCCTGCTGTTATTTGTGTTGATGCTGCTGTACCTGGACTGTCTCCAGTGTATGGTAATTATCAGCGGTGTTTTCCTCGCCATCGCTACACAAACACATTAATCTACTGATTAGAGGAATCTGTCTATCAGAACCTTCAGTCTAAATTACTCCAGGCTACTACTCACCTATAACGACTTAAGTTTGATATCACCTGACATTTAAAACTGGTGTAATGAAGGAAAATTTTACATGAACTTTAAACAATGACCTTAAAGTACAGTTATTATTTTCTAAGTGATTTAGGATGAAACAGATTAAACAAAAAGTAAGATGAAGAGGTGTATTTAATTGAATATTCCATTATTTATTTTTATCTTTTTCTACCATAACTCTTTTGACTACTTTTTTTAAAATTCAATGATTACACCACTAATTCAGATGGCCTTTATTTGGTTTTTGAAAAGTTTTAATATTCTTTTTAACAATTTAAGTCAATTAGGACAAAGATTTAATTATAAAGTAAATATAGCAGTATAGTTTTGGTTAGTGATAATCCATTTATCAAAAATTTACACATCAAGTAGTAAGTCTAATTTAACTAATAGTGTTTGATCAAATCTGACAGTAAGATAATCCAAAGACAAAATAATTTGAAAGTTAATCAACTAAAGTTAACAAATACACTGTAGGGATTAAAAGGACTGATTAATTGTTTCAGAATCATACATTTTTCTCCATGCTTATAATTAACATAGTTAAATAACCTCTGTAGCATTATTTCTTGTTTGAGATAGCTATTGGATTTGTTTTCACATCTACGCTTCTCTCCACCGATTCTGTCCTTCTGTTGGCACGGCCACAAGGACTACAGGATGCACACTTGATCCCACCAGCATCATGCATGGCCAACAATCCTACGTTTATAATTTCTTCTTCTGCAGTTTTTGTTATTAAGGTTTGCAGTGTTGATTACATATAAAGATTTATGAGCCTTTGACAACAAAGAGTTCTCTTCAGCTTCCCAATCAATAACCAGAATTTGTTTTAAAGGAATGAAAATCCTTCTTTTTTTTTATTAAAAAACTGTGATGGAGTACACATGGATTCCAATGAACTGTAAATATATCGGAAAAGGGAAATAAATCTCCAGCAGTGCATTTAACAAACTGAATATATGTTCATCTACCAATAGCTAATCCTCTATGGCATAGAATGCAAGTAATTTGTTTTTAGTGTAAAGTATAAGGAATGTATTACAACTGGCTAAAAAAAGGATTTATTTCTGTGAATCTCAATATAAGATCTAATTCTGTGTTAAATTTACACTGTTTCACTGAATAAGAGTTTTCATGTTAACAAAATGTTCAAAATGAATGTTATATGTGAAAAGAAAATTTAATGTTACATGTAAGAAATTTACTGAAAGACAACAAGCAAAAGATTATCTGACAAACGCATATTGTCAAAATTATAATATCCATTGTCACTTCTTGAAAAGCAATGCATCAAAATACTAAAGCCCTATTTCATAACTGGGGATCCTGCAAAAGGACCAGGGGACCAGTACAAAAACTTTGACTCAAAGTAAACAAACAGATACTCCAGCATGTGTGTAGGTGGGTTGCTAGGCATCAGCTTGTTGTGGATAAACAGTACTTCTATCAATTGGTTAAATGAAAACAGATTTCAATATTTTGAAATTAAAACATTTCCAAATTAAAGATGAAAATAAAATTGATATATATAAAGAAGTAAGTAGAAGTTTCAATTCTCTTTAGATTCAAATGCCAACTTATTACTGAAATATATACACTATAGCTAAATCTCACTGGAAAGACAAGCCAAACCTTCGTAGTTCTGTTAACCAAGACATCCATGATATCTAAATAGCATGTACACATTATTTCAAAAAAACAAAAAACAAAAAAAAAACACAAATAGCTGGAGCCAGACTTTTGTTGGGTAAAATCAGGGGAGGTAATTCTGGCAGATACTAATTCAAAGTCTGAAGACAAGAACCACAGCATCATGTTAAATGGTGTTATATGAATATCAGGTAAATGTTTGTGTTATGTATGACAGACCAGTATAATGATGCTGATTGTCTTGTATTGATCTCCATGCTTGCATGTATAACACAAATAAAAAAATGAGGACCAGATATCACGCACAAACATACTAAGATACATACATCATTATCGTAAATCCATGTAATTCTATCATCTCTCCTCAACATGCCATGCTTTTCATGCAGCTAAGTAGCAACATTCATCAAATTTGTAAAAATTGCTTCTATTAAATGTATATGTTTTGAAGTATCTCATTTTTCAAATTTTATCACAAATTTCCATACAATTTTAAGAAATATATCATATGTCAAATTCTGTTACAAAGTTCTTCTATAAATGTAAAACATTAGGACTTAATATGCGTTTGTCAAATTTTAGAGATATTGTGTCTATTTGTAAGATATCCAGAGTCCTTTGTCAGGTAAAAATTTTACATTAACAACATTTAAAACAAACAGCTTATATAAACATTGCTGTTCTCTCTTGCTACATATTATTGACAAACTATTTAAGAAATCGATTATTTAAAGGTTACAGGCAAAAGTGGCAATTAAGAAATATTCCACATAATATATAATCAGCCAAAGTCAGCACCACACTATTTATAGCTCCTATAAACGAGCAACAAGGAAGCCAAATGCCAGAACATGTTAATGCACTGTATATCACAATATCTGTTTCACTTCTAACCAATGGGAAAGTTGAAACAGGATCTCTCCAATATCAACATAATATACCAAACAAGGAAGGGGATCCTGGTGAAGGGAGACTGTAATGAACGGGATCCTGATGAAGGACGACACTGATGAAAGGGACTGTGATGTTCTTTCCTTTACTTTCAGTAACATACCAACAGATCATCATAACTTATTCAATATAATACTGATTATAAAACCACTCTCTGGAAACAGGGAAATGATACTGATTATAAAGCCACTCTCTAGAAACAGGGAAATGACACAGATTGTAAAGCCACTCTCTGGAAACAGGGAAATGACACAGATTGTAAAGCCACTCTCTGGAAACAGGGAAATGACACTGTTTATAAAGCCACTCTCTGGAAACAGGGAAATGACACTGATTATAATGCCACTCTCTAGAAACAGGGAAATGACACAGCTTCTGATGACATAATCTGGAAACAGGGAAATGACACAGCTTCTGATGACATAATCTGGAAAAAGGGAAATGACATACCAACTAATGACGCTCTCTAGAGGGAAGTGGCTAAGCTTATAGAAACCTGGCAAAGGCATAAAGCTTTAAACGGCATAATCAAACATCAAATACTAGGAAATGGCTGATTACTGTTACAAAAACAAGACAATGATGTAACTTCAAATGACAACATCTTAATTTGCAACATGGAACCTTCATTGTATCAAGACAGGACAAGGCCACCAGATGAATTACATAACTTTATCTACAGAGCAGGCAGTTAGCCTACTCTTCACTAACACAACTGCCAGATCAAATACACACACATTAAGCTTATCCACACAAATAAATATTTAAGTACAAGCATATATATCATTTTAGCTAACTGTTAACTTATAATGGTGGTTCTTCTGTATGATATATCCTATATGGTTAACCAAACTATTCTGCTTAATTTTATATTTTTTTAACACTATTGAATTACAATGTATCCAAACAAAACTCAAACTTTGCAACAATCTCTATTCATCAACTATCAAGCCTTCAACATGGCATTTGTTAAATGGGCGACTACCATCAAACAGATCCCAAGTGTGTTTCTATTTATAGAACAAGGGCGGAGTTTCACCAAGAAGTCTCCATAGAACGCCAGTGTATTCTACACTAATTTAAGATCATCCTGTGTTTATTCAATTTTAAATAAATAATTCAAAGAAATCATGCATTTTGATCTTGAAGTTTCTAAAATGATGCGATTTGTTTGGGAATTTAGTAGGCGGACGTCCTTATCCTTACTCTATCTACATTTATATCAACAGTTTATACGATTAACTTCAAAGCAGCCGACGTTCACAACAGCATCCTGGTCTTCTGCAGTCGCACACAATATGTTGTCTCCAACCTACCACACACAGTGGGTCATCAGGTGCATGAACTCCAAAGAAATTTACCCCCATAGAAAAGCACAGCAGTTTTTATGGATAATAAGTAAACATTCAAAAATACGTAATTTCTCTAAAAAAAGAAACATTGATCTACATTTGTATACAGCTTTAAGTACAGACGTACCTTAGGCCTGACCTTCTAATACTGCCAAAGATGGCCCTCCAAAACACGCTATGCTCTTTGACCTACTAATACTGCCAAAAGTGGCCCTCCAAAACATGTTACATACCTCAGACCTAATAATGTTGCCAAAAATGGCCCGCCAAAACATGCTCATAGTTTGGCATTTGTGCAATGAAGACACTCAAAGAAACTGATACTATAAAAGGAAAATGAGATCTTGTAATATATATCTATCACAAATGTAGTGAGATACAAGAGTATTTCTCCTTTATAAGAAGTCATTAAAACAATGTAAGACAGGAAAAACAGGAGTTTTGTTGTTCAGAATTGAACTGGTATGGTCATGTGGTTAGTAAAGTCAACAGATGATTGGTCCAATGGTAAACACTTTTATAGTGTCATCAGAATGAAATGTCATTACCTGGACATGGTAGCTAGTCACACAATCCCATTACACTAAATAACAAAACAAGCTCAACATTCCTTACTGCTTATCCAAAGATTTTGTATTAAAGAGAGGGTTGTTTGGTCTGTGGTCAAATTTATATCTGCATCATGGGTTTTTGATATTATTCTTTGTGAAATGTCAGAGAAAAATCAAAACTCAAAATACCTATAAAATTATCTTTAAGGCTTATTTCTCCAAAGGCTAGAACCTGTACAATTATTATTACAGTCAGTGCTCCAAAAACTAGAAATACCTGTATAAGTGTCATGAGAATTAACTGTCCAAAAACTAGACGGAATATTTATAACATTTAATTATAATCACTGGGTTTCTATTTACACAGTACCTGAACTTACACAGTACCTGAACTTCAGATTATCAGTTTGTTTCTGTAATTACACAGCACCTGAACTTCTGACCATCAGTTGGTTTCTGTAATTACACAGTACCTGAACTTCAGGTTATCAGTTGGTTTCTGTAATTACACAGTACCTGAACTTCAGATTATCAGTTGGTTTCTGTAATTACACAGTACCTGAACTTCAGGTTATCAGTTGGTTTCTGTAATTACACAGTACCTGAACTTCTGACCATCAGTTGGTTTCTGTAATTACACAGTACCTGAACTTCTGACCATCAGTTGGTTTCTGTAATTACACAGTACCTGAACTTCTGACCATCAGTTGGTTTCTGTAATTACACAGTACCTGAACTTCTGACCATCAGTTGGTTTCTGTAATTACACAGTACCTGAACTTCTGACCATCAGTTGGTTTCTGTAATTACACAGTACCTGAACTTCTGACCATCAGTTGGTTTCTGTAATTACACAGTACCTGAACTTCTGACCATCAGTTGGTTTCTGTAATTACACAGTACCTGAACTTCTGACCATCAATTGGTTTCTGTAATTACACAGTACCTGAACTTCTGACCATCAGTTGGTTTCTGTAATTACACAATACCTGAACTTCTGACCATCAATTGGTTTCTGTAATTACAAAATACTGAACTTCTGACCATCAAAGAGTTTCTACACAAAACTTATGATACCTACAATAAACAGTGGCCTTAGTTACTTGTCAAGGAAGTGATGAGATAGAATATTTTGTACAACAGTTGTACAAAATGCATTGCATCCAAGACTTTTTGAAATGTAGCTCAGATATTTGTAAAATAAACCTCAAAACATCACTCAAGAATTTCCAACATATTATAATTCATACATATATCTCCAATTTTTCGTTCTCTAAGACATGATGAAATAACAAGGAAAATACAAAAAAAAATAATAAGTTCATTTAAAAAATGACCATGAGCCTTAATATCTAGAGACACAAACAGTAAAGAAATATGTTCATACCCATTTCTACAATTGTGTGATATCTGTGTATGACCATGGTAAAGATTATATTGTTGTCAGAAAGTAGCATTTATTGTCTGTGACAACTTAATTCAAATATTGATGCAAAATTGAGCTGGAATTGTGATCCAATAAACATTTTATCTATATCCAGACATAAAAACATCAAGCCAATTGTCACTTAGCCTTCTCTACCACAGTAGTCAATTTACATAGGAATCAGTGAAAACATAAATGTTATACAACCAAATTTCGGTACACATTGGTAAAATGGAAGCCAACACAGCTTATCAGGCAACAGAGAAGCATGAAAACGCCACACAGGAAAAGGAAATAACAATCAAGTTATCTGCAGTGTGATTGGTGGATATGGAATTTGAAGCCAGCAAGAACCCAACGTATAAAACAGATATGAATTGTGTCCTTCTTCTACCATGTTTGTCTAAATAAATCACTATTCTAATCAACTTGCCCCTGGGAATTTTGTAATCAAACTCAGAAATGAAATATAAAATGATTCCATTGATGAGAACTTCAATATTGATCCTCATCAATGTCATCTTGAATTTCAAAATCTATACTGTACCAGGGTGGGTGTGATTGGTGCTGCAAACCAGCTTCCCAAAAATCTGATACACAATGTAGTATATGTGATATTGACAAGCTGTGTTTGGCTGGTGATTCCAGCAAACTTACATATAAATAATGCAATATAAAGTAGAGGAAATAACAAACGAGTTATCAGAAACCTTCAAGGAAAAAGAAAAAAAAGGGAAAAAAAATATCATATGAAGAAATGATGGAGAAAGCTCCTAGAGCTGAATAAGCTCCTAACAACATTGAAAGCTCCTTAAAACAGGGAAAGCTCCTTACAAACGAGAAAGCTCTATACAACAGAGAAAACTCCTAACAACAGTGAAAACTCCTAACCACAGTGAAAGCTCCTGACAAACCAGAAAGCTCTATACAACAGCGAAAGCTCCTGACAACAGTGAAAGCTCCGAACAACTTAGAAAACTCTTTAAAACAAGGAAAGCTCCTTAAAACAGGGAAAGCTCCTTACAAACAAGAAAGCTCTATACAACAGGGAAAACTCCTAACAACAGTGAAAACTCCTAACAACAGTGAAAACTCCTAACCACAGTGAAAGCTCCTAACAACTGTGAAAGCTCTATACAACAGGGAAAACTCCTAACAACAGTGAAAGCTCCTAACAACTGGGAAAGCTCTATACAACAGGGAAAGCTCCTAATAACTGGGAAAGCTCTATACAACAAGGAAAGCTCTATACAACAGGGAAAGCTCCTAATAACTGGGAAAGCTCTATACAACAAGGAAAGCTCTATACAACTAAGAAAGCTCCTTAAAACAAGGAAAGCTCCTTAAAACAAGGAAGTTCTATACAACAGGGAAAACTCCTAACAAATATCCTAACAACCAGAGGGATCAATTTTGTTTCTCTCAAACTGAAGACTGCACAACTAGGCATAAAAGGAAACCTTGACATGAAATGAGGTATTCCTCAACAAATTAGTATTCAAAAGTCAAAATCACAAGTGGAAACTGTGATCTATCCAGTGCTTCTAGAAATTTATAAATATCAAACAAATTGTTGCTGGTGGCTATCTTGAATGTCCAATAAAATTCACAGTGTTACATGCACAATTAGGACCTAAAATAACCTTATCCCTAAAGTTTCAAGAAGACCCTACAGTAGTTCTTATGAAATAGCAGTAACAAACTTTAAATGGCACAAGAGATCCCAGACAGATTATTTGATCTATAATTGTTCTGTAGAAGTTGGACCTTTTCTCTTCTCTCCTATGTTTTTGCTCATAATGATAAAACATTCTAACATTCCTTTGCAGTAAAAGAGACAATAATCTCTCTAATTTCATTTACTGATTATTTTTCAATATTATGATGATCAAAACATAACATACTCATCTAGAAATCACAATGTCCTTATCCTTACATTTTCAAAGTTCATGCAGATCCTTTCAGTAGTTCTAAAGAAATGATGATAACAATCATTCAGTGGCAAAATTCAAAATGGCCACTGGCAGCCATCTTGAAAATCCAATGTATCTAAAATGTTACACAATGAAAACCCATTGCGAACATGTCAACATCAATGAAATCCCTTCTTTAAAGGATGGACTAATGAATGTATGGACAGACAGCTCAACCGACAGACTGATGGATTGATGGACCATAAATGAAAGCGATTGAAAATGCCATCGCATGAAGGTGGGCTAACAATCAGTGAAAATGACATAAAAATGCTTGAAACATCTGTAAAGAACATTCAGACAAGGGAGTGTGCCCAAAACAGTTCAGGGATTGACTGGATGGTATTCATCATACTGGTCAATTAGCTGCCTAAAATGAGTAAGGAATAGATATCAGCTATTTGTTTAAGGAAAGAGCAGACTGACAAGCAGAGATACTAACATAGACACCACGGCAAGTATATCTATTGTTATTCCAAGGCTTGTTTACAAACTATCCTGTAACATCTCTCAGTAGCTTATAATAAAGAGTGAAGTTTTCCCAGCGTATCTGTGAATTCACCACAATATAGTGGCTGGCTCTACACAAAAAACGTTATAATTGCATCATATATAATGTTTGATTCAATTGCACTATTGAGATAAGTCTGATAATGTTATCAGAATATTAATGGGGAAACCATGGAGAAATCAAAAAAAAAAAAAAAACGGGAACCAGTGTGCTTCCCGGCGTAGTTCCAGTCATCAATATTGGTCTACCAGATTTACCATAACAATCACAGCAAAACTGTTAAACAGTAGTATAGCAAAGTAAAACTCGGTTGGCAGAACATCAGATTTAAGAGCATCGGTTGGAAAATATAGGTGAAAGGTGTTTCTCTAGAATTTGAAACCATGATTCCTCCTCTGCTGTTGTAGTGGTGTCCTAAAGTAAGATACTCAACATGGAAGCATGCAGCAGGCCTTTCACATGTTGTTCAGTGAACACTTGAAGGAGATCCTACCTCAAATGACTCACTCAATTCATAGTGCAATAGTTCACTCCAAACAAACAAGAAATAACAAAGTGTAAACAAAGTCTAGTTGGTCACCTATCAACAATATTATTATTACTAATCAGTTTCAAAATTCAATATGCATAACAGGAACCATGGGTTCCTCTATAAACAACTTTTCCAGGGCTTGATAAAATAATCATTATTTAAAGACAAGTGAACAGATTGACCAATGACCTGATACAAAGGATGATCAGGCCATCCCATGATGAAGGTGTGCTTAAGAGGCAACACTCATTTGCAGTAGAATAGGCTGTGGACTGGGAGATGTTATGTAGTCTAGACTTCTACTGAAGGCTGTGGACTGGGAGACTTGTATTGAAGGCTGTGGACTGGGAGATGTTATGTAGTCTAGACTTCTACTGAAGGCTGTGGACTGGGAGACTTGTATTGAAGGCTGTGGACTGGGAGACTTTCCATAGGTTAGACTTCTACTGAAGGCTGTGGACTGGGAGACTTCTACTGAAGGCTGTGGACTGGGAGACTTTCCATAGGTTAGACTTCTACTGAAGGCTGTGGACTGGGAGACTTCTATTGAAGGCTGTGGACTGGGAGACTTCTACTGAAGGCTGTGGACTGGGAGACTTTCCATAGGTTAGACTTCTACTGAAGGCTGTGGACAGGGAGATATTCTGTTAGCTAGACGTCTACTGAAGACTGTGGACTGGGATATGTTCTGTAAGCTAGACTTCTACTGAAGGCTGTAGACTGGGAGATATTTTGTTAGCAAGACTTCTACTGAAGACTGTAGACTGGGAGATATTCTGTAAGCTAGACATATTCTGTAAGCTAGACATCAACTTGTGGTCCAGTAAATATTATGAAGGATATTCACTTCCCTTGTATGACTTAGACTAAGATATGTTTTGCAGGTTATATTTCCACTTTAATTTGAGGACCATGAGATATTTTACAGAAGTTGTTATGCAATGGACCATGAAACGTTAAGTGGCAGCACCATGCTGTGTCATGGTGCATACTTAAAATTTCTACTTTGACAATATCTGCTGATATTATCGACACACAACTGCAACCATGCTGAGTGATAAAGTATAACTTGGTGCAGTAAATATCCCAAACTACCTACAATAAACAGACTACTATTCATCTAATCAGTCCATCTTTCATGTGAATTCTTAGAGATGATACTTTATCTATAACCTTTAGAACAGGTAAATACCAGAGATTCTCCAACTGCTAACAACAAATATGAAAAGGTCTCAAATATTTTGATGCTACTACTTTACTGCAACAGCAACAATATACAATGTAGTCAGTTTATCGGCTACTATTGTACCACCAATATCCTATGTGGTCAGTCCATCGGCTACTATTGTACCATCAATATCCTATGTGGTCAGTCAATCGGCTACTATTGTACCATCAATATCTAATGTGGTCAGTCCATCACTTGTACCACCACTCGTACTACCAATATCTAATGTGGTCAGTCCATCGGCTACTATTGTACCACCAATATCCAATGTGGTCAGTCCATCACTTGTACCACCAATATCCAATGTGGTCAGTCCATCACTTGTACCACCAATATCTAATGTGGTCAGTCCATCACTTGTACCACCAATATCTAATGTGGTCAGTCCATTAGCTGTACCACCAATATCTAATGTGGTCAGTCCATTAGCTGTACCACCAATATCCAATGTGGTCAGTCCATCGGCTACTATTGTACCACCAATATCCAATGTGGTCAGTCCATCACTTGTACCACCAATATCTAATGTGGTCAGTCCATCACTTGTACCACCAATATCTAATGTGGTCAGTCCATCAGTTGTACCACCAATACCCAATGTGGTCAGTCCATCAGTACACCTATAGTCAGGCAGACTTTAAGTAAGATCTAAAGTAGTATATCAACCAAAACCAAAACTAATTGAATGCTTAATTAGCAGATTTTAGCAGTGTCCTTTTAGGGACAAGACTTTTATACATTTAGTTAACCAAATTATTGCCTACTTCATCTAAAACTATACAATTTCATAACAAAGGGTTAAGAGATACAAAATTTGCTTGTCCATTGGTCAGACTATTTGGTTAATTTTTATCAAATTTCTCCCTATGTGATATTTTGACCAGCATCATATGAGGGCTGATTGATAAGTTGTGAGCTTTGTTTTCAAGGGTTTGACTTTTGGCCGACATATTGCATTATTGTTCAGCATAATCCCATTCAGTATCTTTACACTTTTGTCAGCAATATTTAAGGGTCTCAATGCCTCTTTTACCGACCATTTAGATGTCCTCTATGTAAAACGTCACCATCTGACTAAAAGTGGGTACCGGAAACATTTTTTTTTCAAGTTTGGAAACAGATGAAAGTCTCATGGAGCAAGATTAGGCAAATAAGGCAGATACACAGTCAATTCCTGGCCACAATCATTAATGGCAGCCATGGCAATGAGAGACTTGTGAATAGGGACATTGTCCTGGTGGCATAAAATACCTTTACTGAGTTCTCCACAACACTAGAGTTTTTCTCTTAACAGCTTAACAAGTGATGCAAAATATGTGCCATTGATTGTGTGTACTTTATGCATATAATCTACCATCAGAATACCATCAACATCCCAGAAGACCAAGGCCAGATAGAACAGTCTTTGCCTTTTTTGGCAGGGGTGAACTAGGGTGCTAGACTGGTGTTTGGCCTCTAGGGTGAAATGATGGAACCACATTCGTCCATCATCACAAACCTCTGCAGAAATTTAGCAGGATCTGCCTGTAAAAGGCTCAGATCAGCATGCGACAAAGTCCTCCTGGTGTGCTTCTGATCAACTGTCAGAAGTCTTGGTAACCAACATCATCCCTAAGAATGGAATGTACTCTTTTCTGTGAAATCCCAACTGTACTGGCTATATATCTGTCTGTAACTTGCCTGTCAGCCATAACAATATCATGGACTTTATTGACTATTTCTGGGGTTGCAACAGTGAAATGCCTCCCCGGATGGGCATCATCCCCATGGCTCTGCCTGCCAAGTTTAAATTCCACCACCCACCTTTTCACTATAGCATATGAAGGGACATCATTCCCTAGTGTTGCAGTATGTATATCCTTAGGTGCTAGACTTTTCCTATGAACATATTGAATCACTGCTCTTTCAGCAATTTTGTCCATTATGAAAAAGTCACTTGCCTTGTTTACTTTAGAGTGCTACCTCTTTGACATAAACTGAATAAATGACACCAGTCTTTGGGTACACTTCCTTAAACAGTAAGCGAAAAGTAGAAGTGGAAAAAGTACATCCCTGCTGAACTTCTTCATTACAAGGCTCTCAACTTATCAATCAGCCCTCATATGTAAAAGAGAAAATTACCTTTGAATAATAACCTTAATAATGTTGGATAGTAAAGAAAAAGACCCCCAAATACACTTCATTACTTCACAATTTTGACCAAATAAGCATATTATGTGCTTACAAAAAATCCAAAGGGGCGTGTTTAAAAGATGTATTGATATGAGAAAACATGTGAACTTAATCAGAATCCAGACTCAAATTCAATAAAACTAGTGCCAAATACAAACAAGGAGCCACAAAGCATGGCATTATCCCTCGCACCAAGCTGTTGGTGTAAAATCCAAATACGATATAAATATATCTTATGTATCAACCTTAGAGCCAGAGTTTATATCTTGATGTAGATCCTGTGTATTTGACTTTTGATATTTGAATGGAGATTGGTATTGTGAACAAATACATGCAACACTCTAAAAGCTCTGGAGTAATTCAAGATGGTTACAGAAAAAAGATAAATGATAAAATGTCCTCAAAATGGCACAACTAGGGCACTAACCTAATATATACAGAAAATTATGTGGATTTGAGTGGTACAGTTTTGACGTTATAAAGTTGAAGTAAACACTAATTTTGTGTTTTTTGATTATGTTTCAATGGTAACACAAAAAATACAAAAAAAAATGAAATGTCGCCAGTAGCAAAATGCACAACTAGGGCACTAACCTAATATATATAGAAAGTTTTGTGAAGTAGAGTGAAACGGTGTTGAAGTTGTAACCGGGAAAGGAACGTAAACACTAATTTTGTGTTTATTGGCTGTATTTCCATGGTAACACAAAAAGGATAAATGATAAAAAGTCCTCAATAGCAAAAGGCATAGCAAAGGCACTAACCTAATACATACAAAAAGTTTTGTTGAGTTGCATGGAATGGTTTTTGAAGTTGTAGCCTGGAAAGGAAAGTAAACACTAATTGTGTTTTTTGGCTATGTTTCCATGGTAACACAAAAAAAGTATAAAATGAAATGTTGTCAATAGCAAAAGGCCCAACTAGGGCACTGATCTAATAAATACAGCAAACTTTGTGAAGTTGAGTTGAATGGTTATGAAGTTATAGCCCAGAAAAACAATAGAAAAATTTAAACAAGAACTCCAGAAAAATAACAAAGAGTAATCATCTCCTCCTTCTAAGACAACACTGCCAGGTAAATCTTGTTCAATCCAAGTACTGTATTTGATCCAATAAATACACATGTCCCTATAAGTGCCCCTCCCCCTATTTTTTTGGATTCTGATGTTCAGATTTATTGACTTGTTTTACTCAATTCAAATTTCGTGGTCGCTACCCTGAGGTGACTTTAAGGGTGGTCCTTTGCGAATGATGTATATCAGAGCACATGGCTGTATTGCAAGCTGTAATAAAATGGAAATGGAAATGCAAACTAACTATACAGTAAAATGACAGGAATAATGAGAAGAATTTCCTTATTATACCTATATTATCGTACTCAACAATGACTAAAAGGTCACAAATTGAAGGGAAAAAAAAGAGAATAAAACATCAGCTGTTTTCACCTTTGGTAATTTCTATTCAAAATCTTTAGTGATTACGGTGTAGGACATATCTGTACCAGCAACTACACAGGAGTCCACAAATGCCATGTATTAACACTTCATATGATACACACTATCTAGTGTCATGTAAATATTTTTCCAAACTCATAATCATATTCACTTCATTACCATATTAAGAATATCTTACCATTTGTAAAAAGGGACCCAAGAGTCATATTCAGGCTAAATATTTTTGTGAAACACAAGATTTCAGAAACTTGTCATTAAGTCTGCATTAGTGATATGGTCTGATTCAATATGGCTTTTCAAACCAAAAAAAGAAAAGAAAGAAACTTGCAAATAACAAAATTACATAATCTTAAACTGAATAACCCATAATTTCCACTTGCATTAAAAATGTTTTTACATTAATCCAATCTTTTTAGAACGCAAATCATTTTAATTGAAAATTTAATTGTTTTGACTAGATTTAAATTCAATAAAATTCTAGGAAGATCAAATCTTGATCAAGGTCGCTCATGCAGTTTGCCTCAGTATGGTAACAACTTCAGCCAGACTTTCCTTGCATATGAGTAAAAGGAGCAGACATGGTGAATCAGAAGGACAAAATGCCCTGGCAACCCAGATGATTCAACTGTCATGGTATACAGTCAATATTTCAGCATCTGCAACACACACCTCTACGACAGTGTAACAGAGGTCATTTTTCATCGCAAAGCTGCTGCTAGGAATCGAACCCGGGATCCCTGGCTTACTAGTCTGATGCTCAACCAGTTGAGATAAAGAGTAGTTTTCTCTAGCCGAGTGGTATATTGCGGCTAGTATTTTAACAGGGTTACATACTCCCCCTCCAGGAATTAACTCGTCCTTGAGTTTCCAGGGGTCAAAGCAATGCCGGTGGGGCATGGCTAAGTACTATTCCCGGGTCCCTATGTGGGCGCCAATGTAACAGGTCATTTTTCATCTCAATGCTTCTGCTAGGAATCGAACCCGGGACCTCTGGCTTACTAGTCTGATGCTCAACCAATCGAGCTAAAGAGAAGTTCTCTCTAGCCGAGTGGTATATTGCGGCTAGTATTTTACCAGGGTTACATTATCATAGTTTTGCTTTTAACACATAAAACTATCCATCAGAAAACTGACCCTTCCTTATTTGCATAGTGAAGATGGCCAGTCAAAAACTGTCACAGACTGTCCCTGGTGTACTGTCCTCAGGAGTGCAAGTGACATAACACAAGAGAGGTTGACAAGATTACCAAACAAACACAGACATCTTCAGGACAATAATGACCAGGGTGATCTTTATCACAACAGGGTCTTTAAGAACAACATCAGATGACAAATGCTTATGACCTTGAGACAACTTTTCTTTTGATTAAGCAACAAGGCAGTAATCTGAAGCACACAAGTACAAATTAACAGTCTCCTATTTCTATCTCACTCAAAACATTTTGTTTATTATTTCATATTATTTTTGCGAAAATACATTATCACTGTTATACATTTACACATACACTGAGAATACATGGTCATTTTCCGTAAATATAAGCTGTATTTTGCCAAGGGTGAAGAAATTGAGACACATATTGTGAGCCTTTGGCTAGCCACTTTCGCCTTTCTGTCCTGAGCCAAAATGCAGCTTATATTTCAAGACAATGAACATAAGATCTTACAGACTTTACCAAAACTTTTTTGTTTACCTGACGTTGATGTTACTCTTAATTGTGTCTGATGATGCATGAAAATATCGCTCTGCATGGAAATATAGTTCCACACTTCAATGGCTATGAAAAGTTTTTTTATAAATTTTAGTAAATAAACTTATTTGTTACAACATATAATAAGACAGCTTGTTTAAACAGTTATTTATATTCTTAAATGAAATATTTAAGTAAATCATAAAGTAATCCTGTTAAATTAATGAACAAGCTAAAATACATTGACATACCATTCATAAAAACAACATGCAATATACAACATACTGAAGTGTGGATACTGGACAAAGTTTACATATCCAACATACTAGAAAATCCAAATAAGAGAAAACTGACCAGTGTATATATAAGGTTATACAAAAGATAGACACTAGTACATACTCTACATCGACCAGAAGGCCACACCTAACAGGACAAATATTATACTTAATTAGTATACAGATCAACCAAGTGATACATTATAATGTAAGTCAGGCAGGCCAAATATCTCCTATTTCTTCTTATGGTGTGGTACAGCTGCTGACCATTTTATGACTTTATCAATATGCAGTGTTTATGACTTATTTACATTATGTACACCACCTTCCCACATCATCTCATTAACCTCTATTCCAGTCATCTAGTCACTCCATCCCAGGCGAAAACTGTCCTCCTGGTGATAACTTACTCTGCCCCATCCCCTGAGCATTTACAATGTAGTACAAAGTCTATTGGCCTTACACAAAAACATGTATATAAGTGACCCAGTTACCAAGGAAACACTAATATTTTGCAAAAAATTATAAAGAAAAAAAAAAACTCACGCCAACACATCTACAGCATATAGCCCATAATACATCTGCATTTTTTTTCACAGAAGTCTAGAAAGGGCCCTCTAATCATAGGTTTTAGTTGGATGTTATGGCAACCAAATGACATAGGACGTGCTGGAAAATAGTACCATTGTTATAACTAATAACCATTTTTCAAAAACTTTATGTATCAATATTTAGCATAATCGTACAATATCTTAATTTTGACCAATCACAAGCCTTCAGTATGTAATGATTCTGGAAACACTTGATGTGTCAAATTATAGGCTTTGATATGTTACACCATTTGACCAAGTTTCATTAATATTCATCTAAGGACTGATGAGCTATGAACCATTACACAAAAACCTGTGTATATTGACAACCAAACATTCTGCTGAAAAAAAAAACTGCATGCACATCTATGCATGGTTCCTAACATTCCTGTGTAGTGCCATGGAAGTTAATTCACAAGTTAAGAAGGAGTTGTCAGGACAATTTTTTTCAGACAGACAGACAAACAGACTGACAGACAAGTGAATTCCAGTATAACATTGTTAGGAAAGGAAGAGTACATCACAAAACACATTAGGGTCATCCTGTCTGCACACAAAATCATTCTGATAATGCTGTAAATTCTCTCTACATGATCAAAATATTGCAATCTTCATTTTACTGTTCACTTTCTCTTTTATCTTAAATTCATCATACCTAACAGTAACCTTTACAAAAAACCACTGTAAATATCCGCCATATGCACCCATGTTTGTTTTACACAGAGTTTTACAGAGAGTAAATTTTGCCAACTTGTGTAGTCTTTCGGTTTGATCAAACCAGGTGTCTGCTGATCAGAAAACAACATTTTGTTCACAAAGTTTTCTCAAGAAAAAAAAAATACCTACCAGGAATGCACTTGCTGAATTTCCCTATCCCGATCCGTCATGACTGACGAGGTCCACGATGGAAAAATCATTTGGAATCAAAGGTAAATCAGGTAAATGTGCCAATAAAGCCTACTGGTACTTGTTTCCTTTCAAATATCAATGATCTCCATAAAATGTATGACTAACATACTTAACAAAGATGCAATTTATACTTGAAGAAACATCTAGCATCTTACAACAAATATTGTCATAGCCTATGAACCAATCAAATTTTCCGTCGTGCCTCATTCCAGGCAAATCTAAATACACCTATATGGAATACCAATAGGAATATCAGAGCTAATTCACACCAGTCACTTAATTCTTACAGCATGGATTAATACTGTTCCATATTAGAAAAGTCTTAATTTGTCCTGAATGTCTCACTTCAGATCCAATGGACCACAAAACTATGACATTTTGTAAAATGAGGAAACTGTTTTACCCCTAATAATGGACCTGACAAAGACTCCCAATGAAGGATGATTGGACAAGTTTCTGCAATAACAATGTCACTACTGTGATTTAAAATGATTCAACAACATTGTTCAATACCTATACAACAACATATAATTCTAATGATTTTCAACTCAATATGTATCATTTTGATCAAGCAATTATGTGGAGAACCAAAATTAGAACAGGCAATCACAAACTGTAAGTACCTCCAAGCTTCTTCAGTAAATAAAGGATATTTCAAATATTACGTTTAGTGCTTAATTAAATTTGGACATATATTTACTGACTATAGGATACAGTGCTTTAATTCTCTGTTGCTTAGGTTTATTTGAATACTTGATACTCATGGGGACTAATTTGCAATGTTCTATAATTGAGATGAAACCAAAGTACATTAAACCAGAAAAAATTGAATTCTTTGTGAATGTTTTGCACTGACAGCCTCGTACAGACATCTTTGATATGGAAAGCCATCAAACAGTATATGGACCTAAGTATGAGCACCAATATGCCTTGTCTATGTGTAAAATGTGCATCACGTTTACGAAAAACAATAATTTCCTAAATAAGTGTGCATTATACACACATAATTATCATATTTATAGATCGCACCTTTGGGGCACACACACCTAAGTTTATCTACAACTCATTCATTTTTAGCATTAAAATTCTTAAAGAATTTTTCCCCAATTATCTTATCTTAAATTTTCTTTATATACATAGATTTTATATTATTTTGTATGTTGTAACTGATATTTAGATGTCTTGCATAGACCAATCTTCTCCAGGGCCAGTTTTTGAGTCAGCTTATTTCTGAAAAGATATTTCAGAGTCAAGGGATTTCTCATGCCATTTTCAAGTCTAGTCACTTCTCATGACTTATTCAGAGCCAAGGGATTTCTCATGCAGTTTTCAAGTCTAGTCACTTCTCATGACTTATTCAGAACCAAGGGATTTCTCATGCCATTTTCAAGCCTAGTCACTTCTCATGACTTATTCAGAACCAAGGGATTTCTCATGCCATTTTCAAGTCTAGTCACTTCTCATGACTTATTCAGAGCCAAGGGATTTCTCATGCCATTTTCAAGTCTAGTCACTTCTCATGACTTATTCAGAGCCAAGGGATTTCTCATGCCATTTTCAAGTCTAGTCACTTCTCATGACTTATTCAGAATCAAGGGATTTCTCATGCAGTTTTCAAGTCTAGTCACTTCTCATGACTTATTCAGAACCAAGGGATTTCTCATGCAGTTTTCAAGTCTAGTCACTTCTCATGACTTATTCAGAATCAAGGGATTTCTCATGCCATTTTCAAGTCTAGTCACTTCTCATGACTTATTCAGAACCAAGGGATTTCTCATGCCATTTTCAAGTCTAGTCACTTCTCATGACTTATTCAGAACCAAGGGATTTCTCATGCCATTTTCAAGTCTAGTCACTTCTCATGACTTATTCAGAGTCAAGGGATCTCTCATTATTGTTTATGAGTGTGTAGCCCCTGACACACCAAAGAAATTGTGTTGTTGTTTTGTGGTGTGCATTTGCATCAGTAATCAGTTTAAACATGCGTATTTATGTTATTTACTGATGGCATCGACACTAACTGTGTTTTGACAATGACTTCCCCCACAGGAACTGTAATTTATAGAGCAATATCTGGAGGAGTGGGAGGCATTCTGATAAATCTATCAATAAATTTCTGCTTCTAAAAATAGAATCATATATTTTAAATATTTAAGGTTACTAAGCACACTCAATAGCATTCTAATGGTGCTATAACTGTAAAGTTATACAGCCATCTCATACATAATAATTCTGGTATATTTTTCTGCTGAACAATTCAAGTGTCAATAGAATTATCTAAACCTTTGAAAATTTCTTTCTCAATGAAAGCACAGATAATCAAAAAAAATTGCTTTACATCAAATTTACGAATGTTTACTTAAGTAAATAAAAAACAGAATAGATGTTTACAATGTATTCAAAACATTATCACATCTGTCCATTAAAACCTCTTCTGCATAAAGTTATTCAAGCACCTGCCCATACAGTCCACAGGTTTACAAAAGTGTATATATTTACTTTGTCTATAAAGTCAATCTATCTATGATGACTGAATGTTCATAAATTCTGTCTGCTCTATGAGCACTTGTCTTAAGAGAACCTGTCTATAAAGTTCAATAACTACAATGTCAGTAGGTACCTGTTGATGAATATCACACATGTTGTAATGGTCTATCTAGACAGGTTGTCATTATATTATGTTGGTCTCAGGATCACTAGACAGGTTGTCAGACTATACTGGACTCTCTAGACAGGTTTTCAGACTATACTGGTCTCTCTAGAAAGGTTGTAAGACCATACTAGACTCTCTAGAAAGGTTGTCAGACTATACTGGTCTCTCTAGAAAGGTTGTCAGACTATACTGGTCTCTCTAGAAAGGTTGTCAGAATATACTGGTCTCTCTAGAAAGGTTGTAAGACCATACTAGTCTCTCTAGACAGGTTTTCAGACTGTACTAATCTCTCTAGACAGGTTTTCAGACTGTACTAATCTCTCTAGACAGGTTTTCAGACTGTACTAATCTCTCTAGAAAAGTTGTCAGACTATACTGGTCTCTCTTGACTGGTTGTTTGACCATACTGGTCTCTCTAGACAGGTTGTTATATTAAAACATTTATCTCACTAGACATGTTGTGAGACTATAGGTTTCTCAAAGAACAGGTTGTCAGACTATATCTGTCTCTCTTGACAGGTTGTCAGACTACATTGGTCTCTATAGACAGATAGTATGACAAGAATGTCTCTTAATAGGATGTCACAGTACGATTTTGGTTCTGTTGCTATAGTAAGATATTGGTCTCTTTAAACAGGTTGTCAGACTACATTGGTCTCTATAGACAGATAGTATGACAAGAATGTCTCTTAATAGGATGTCACAGTACGATTTTGGTTGTGTTGCTATAGTAAGATATTGGTCTCTTTAGACAGGTTATCAGACTACATTGATCTCACTGGTCAGGTTGCCAGACTATATCTGTTTCTCTTGACAGGTTGTCATACTAATTGGTCTCTTAGACAGTTTGTTATAGTATGACATGAATGTCTCTAAATAGGTTGTCATAGAAAGAGATTGGTCTCTGTAGACATTTTGTCAGACTACATTGATCTCTCTGGACAGGTTGTCAGACTGTTTTGGTCTCTCTAGACAAGTTATTTAACTAACCAGTGATGAAACCATTATTATAGATTTCAGTTTCAAATGTGTAGGTATAAACTAATTCTTCAAACGCATGTTTTAATTTCATTTTGTTTCCAGACACCATTTCTACCACACTGAAAGCTGTGGAACACTCATATTCATTGCTTTAACAAAGTGAAATAAATACTTCCTCATGTATATTTCTGTTTCTTTACTCTTATTTTTTATTGATTTTCAGCAAACATGCTTATCAGTTACAACTTGCTGCAAGGCCTGTGACCTTTCAAGCCCCAAGGGAACCACCATAGAATGCCCCACTTCATCGGCTCCATGTCTTCTTGTGTGAGTCGTAGAATCTAATTATTAGAGCTCAATAGTATAAAACCTGATTAGCATGGAAACAACCAAAATTTTCCCTGGCATATTTCATGAAATTCTAAACCTAAACAGCAGAATTTTGGATTCAAATCCATAGCTTCAGGACATGAAATGCGAACACTTATCAATTTGGAGATTGGAACTCCAAAGTACATTTAGATTTAAGCAGCTATGGAAGCCTTTACCAACCTTGTAGGACATTACATGGACAAACAGTAAAGCATAAAAGACTGACCTCCAGCAAGTCTGTGGGACAGAATATTGTCTGAGTGAGAGACCAATGTATATTTCCCAGGGGACAACACTTCTTAACCACAAACACCACACTACCAATACACACTCGTCATATTTCCTATATCAATCAACTACTGACAAGTAACTTGATTTATTGAAAGTCTTATGTTGGTGATTATATCTCCCACACTCTAGAGTTTTCTATTAATGTAATTTAACTTTTCTTATTGTCTTCAGAGACATAGGCAAAAATTTGTAACTTTTTTTCTTTTGTTTGAATAAGACAGCTATTCCAAATTACCCTCAAATGATGGTGTCTTGTTATTGAAGAAATGAAAGGCAACATAAAATTTGGAGAAATACTTTATTCTGCATTACTATAGGTAATTTCTAAAATCTTTTTATGTCCATAATCTAATTCAAATCCCATAGTTTTGCTACTTTAACATAACAACCTGCCACACAACTTATAAGTTACCCATAACAACTTGCCACACAATTTATAAATTATCCATAGCAACCTGCCACACAACTTTTAAGTTAACTGTAGCAACATTTCATACCAACTATAAGTTACCCATAACAACCTGCCATAGTTACCCGTTACAACTGCCAAACAACTGTCACACAAGTTATTGGGTTCCCATAACATGCCACACAAGTTTTAAGTTACCCATAACAACATGTCTCAAAAGGGACAAGTTACCATAGCAACCTGCCAAATAAGTTATAAGTTACCTATACCAATTTGGCACCAAAATGGGTTACAATGTTATGTAACCCCTATGATACTGATATACTATAATGTGAATCACCATTATGAATTCACCCTTACCAACCTGCATGAAATAGAAGTCACCCTTCCAATTTGTTATGAAAGTTAAAATACTGTCTAACAGTACTTACACAACTTTACACATGATAAAATTGTAAGATTCCTCTATCTACTGCTGATACACCCCAGATAAACTATACCAATTTATCAGACAACAGACTCCCAACATAACAGTTACATATATGAGACATTTGTGTTAGTTTGTCATTTAGTCATTCAATCCATGTTCCCAGTTAACACCCAATGTTCAAATGTGTCAAAATAGTTGAAGGCCGAGGTTAGAAGTTTTGCTTACAATGTCAAAAATGTTACAGTTTTCATATGTGAATTGTGCAGTTGGCCAGATAACTAGTATATATAGTTCCACAGCCATATCTAGACTGATAGGATAGGTTTAAAGGTTTCTGTGTTAGTAGGTTTATATTAAGTTTACATGTGATACTGTATAGTGTGTAGTCACAACACCACCTTAGACCAATAACAGAAACAACAAAATCCATTATTTCTGTAGATATCAATATAATAAACAGATTACTAGTATATATAGTTCCACAGCCATATCTAGTCTGATAGGATAGGTTGAAAGGTTTCTGTGTTAGTAGGTTTATATCAAGTTTACATATGATACTGTATAGCATGTAGTCACAACACCACCTTAGACCAATAACAGAAACAACAAAATCCACAATTCCTGTAGATATCAATATAATAAACAGTAGAATCTGTGCTAGGAAACGACTAGAATTTTACCAAGGAAACAGTAAAATGTCTATAACAAACTGCTATCAGTTTACCTAAGAAAGAACTGGATTTTGTGCCAAGATAACAGAAAATAACAAAGTCTTTATGGCCAGGAAGGACTCTTGTTATGTACTAAGAATTTTTTAATGTACAGGTTTGGGTTCAGGAAAAACAAAACCAGGATGCCATAACTCTGTCAGGTAACATGGGAATGGAGTTGGATTTGGATCATGAAAAGAATAAGATTTCAATGAGAAAACTTGGACAAGGAAGTCTCTTGACTTTGGGTTAACAAACAACTGAAGTTTGGAATATGGCCAAAGCAGTTTGGTATACAAAGCAAGATACTTCGGACACAAGGGAGATAACTTTGGTGCATAACACACATTTAGCATCTCCATGACTGGTTTTGAAATGTCATTTGAAGTTTCAGAAATTCTATTTGCAATAAATATACACTCCGACAAAATTGCCTACCATAAAGAGCATATCTAAAATAAAGGCCAGAATGTTTTTGTTCTTAAATAAGTAGTTGTATAGTTTATCACAAGCATTAAACAAGTACAACAAGACAGAAGTCTGTTTGTGGAATTAAATCAATCTTACTTCACACAAAACCAACACTAAATTAGTCTGGGTTGTTGTGATGGATTATATGCATTAGCGGGTACACTAATCAATGACGCTTGTAATGACTGTATCAAATAATAGTAAAAAACACACAAAGAAATTGCATATCCACGTCACATTTGCCAGACATGGGAATGTATATATTCTCTTCCCCGGAAGGGAACTAAAGACTGAATCTAGCAATAGGCCCATGGGGTAGTAAGACATTTTACATCGCATACCTATTCCTACTTCAGTTTTACCATGTTTTCTATCACAGTTCCCCAGGCAATGTACATTAAACTCAAGCAACATCTTCAGCTAGTGTAGAGGTTGCCTAACAAATGTACATAAATCCCCATGCACTGCCCTTCAACTTCAGACAGTGTCCTACATTCTATGACAATGTCCTTGATCTCCAAATCCTGATATTGATCCTCAGGCATTGTCCTTGATCCCCAGACAATATTCTTGATCCAAAGAAGTGTATTTAATTTGCAGAAAATGGACTTAATTCCCAGAGTGCTTTGATCTGATAAAGTGTCCTTGACCTCTCAAGGCAGTGCCCTTGACCCCTTTTATTTACCTCAAACATTGTCATTTATCTTTTTTGCCTTTATCCTCAGACAATGTCCTTTATCCTTTTACAGTGTCTCTGACATCAAGACAGAGTCTTTAATCCTTATACAGTGTCCTTAATCTCCAGATAGGTTTTGATCTCCAGAACGTGTCCTTGACAGAACAGAAGTTCTTATACAACAACCAGTAGAAGAAGTGTGATGTTTTGATGACTACACAGGCACCTTCTTCAGACAAATGACCAGTGTGAAGCACACTGATGTATGTAGTGTATGACTTGTATCTAGTGTGTATGATCTACAGTTAGTGCCACAGTTCTTTGTCTTTACAGATTATAAAAAAGCTGAACTGTACTATGATTTAGAGGTCAGTTTCACTGTTTGCATAGTCATCTTTTTAGAGGGAGACAACCTTAACAGGTGTACTGCTCTTTCCGCCATACACAGCGTTTCTAATCATCAGGCTTAAAAATTACATCTCAACTGAAAAACAGGTCATGTGGCATCCTTAATCTGACATTAAAGTGAGGTCATGGATTTCAGGTGACAAAGTCATGTGACATCTAGAGTTATTCAAGATAATTACTGATTCTGACCCAAACATGATAATGTAAGTGTCATATTATTACAGGCAACTCTACCTGACAAAGATGTCACTGTCGTCATTTTGGTAAGTGATCCTTTACTGTAATTGCTACCTTTGTATAATACATTTTAACAATGCCTGCATGGGTAGCTTTACCTGCAAGACATGTGAAAGTAGGTAGCTACAGATACTAGTCATTGGTGTGTAGGTAAGTAGCTATAGATACCAGTCAATGGTGTGTAGGTAGCTACAGATACCAGTCAATAGTGTGTAGGTAGGTAGCTATAGATACCAGTCAATGGTGTGAAGGTAGCTACAGATACCAGTCAATTGTTTGTAGGAAGGTAGCTATAGATACCAGTCAATGGTGTGTAGGTAGGTAGCTATAGATACCAGTCAATGGTGTGTAGGTAGGTAGCTATAGATACCAGTCAATGGTGTGTAGGTAAGTAGCTATAGATACCAGTCAATGGTGTGTAGGTAAGTAGCTATAGATACCAGTCATTGGTGTATAGGTAGGTAGCTATAGATACCAGTCCATGGTGTGTAGGTAGGTAGCTATAGATACCAGTCAATGGTGTGTGTGTAGGTAGCTATAGATACCAGTCATTGGTGTGTAGGTAGGTAGCTATAGATACCAGTCATTGGTGTGTAGGTAGGCATCTACAGATACCAGTCATTGGTATGTAGGTAGGTAGCTATAGATACCAGTCATTGGTATGTAGGTAGGTAGCTATAGATACCAGTCATTGGTGTGTAGGTAGGTAGCTATAGATACCAGTCATTGGTATGTAGGTAGGTAGCTATAGATACCAGTCATTGGTATGTAGGTAGGTAGCTATAGATACCAGTCATTGGTATGTAGGTAGGTAGCTATAGATACCAGTCATTGGTATGTAGGTAGGTAGCTATAGATACCAGTCAATTGTTTGTAGGTAGGTAGCTATAACTTCCTTCACTAATTTAATGAATATGCTGATGGATCAGAAATACTGAAATGTAAGTATACCAATTTGAGAATATGTTATTTAAACCATTGTGTATGAAATCCAGAACAGACTCTATCCTTGTGTCAGCTATAGACGTCCTCAGACATAACAGAACAATAAACAATACTAATTGATACTAGTTATC
Organism: Ylistrum balloti; assembly: GCF_031769215.1. Lineage (NCBI taxonomy): Eukaryota > Metazoa > Mollusca > Bivalvia > Pectinida > Pectinidae > Ylistrum > Ylistrum balloti. The sequence continues at coordinate 2,412,034 of NW_026782484.1, forward strand.
TTATTGTCCTGATGCAGTTCTGATATACTGATATACAGATTTAATCCAGAAAAGCATAAATTTTCACAGACAAGCTACCAGGTACTTTGTTTCAAGCATCATCCTTGATTTACTAAATTTACTGATGAGGGGGTGTCTTTTATATGTACATTTTTTGTGTATGTTCATTTTGTTTTCAAAATGGGACAACTTTTTTAATTGAATACCTAACTGATATCAATACATAATTGTCAGAAATGTAAAGTAAGAACATAAAGTAAAGTCTAGATAGAAATGTGCAGACATTTCCGTTCTCAATGTTGAGCCAACCTCTTCATAGGTTTTCTTTAAAAGCAAGACACAACAGCATTGCAAATATACTCCTCAGGCCATACATATATGAAATGAAAATGAAATATTGTAAACTTGAAAAAGAATATGGCATTTTTTCAATTACACGAGCAAAGATGAAAGATTTTGTGGAATCCAAATAAAAAGATTTCCATTAGACTGCATAAAAAATAAATGAAAGAAAGAAATCCAATGTTTCCAGACCTATCATAGAAGGCGGATTGGTGACTTTGTTACATAACCAGTCATGCCAGAGGGAGACTTGTCCAAGGGCCGCCACTCCATCACCAGGAAGCCATATATCCAACTACATACGAACAGACGCCAAGCCCTGCCCAGACAAGCCTTTTGGCTAGTCACAATTGAGATAGAAACAGGAAATATTGGGATACACATATGGTTTTGCTAGCATGTATTTTTCTACAGAGCCATTTTGTCGCTGATATAAGGTCAGAGGTCAACATAGTCACTGACAAGCCAACTTTCAACTACTTAAATCAATGAGTTGCACAAGTTGCTTCGTCATGAATATAAACATGGAGTGGGCTTGTGGTGACATGTCCACTTCTTATGGAAATTAATATTTTAGTGTCCCATGTCAGTGCCCAGTAAGCTTTGTTTCCATCCAAAATATCCCGTTCTGGTATAGACATGACTGTGATGTTGTCTCCACTACATTGTCACTAAACAGACAAATAAGTCTGATCAACATTAGACAGAGAGTAAATTACTAATACATTATGTAAAGGGAATTGTGATCACTGGAAAGTGATCACACTAGCCATGACTGTTGCTTGTCTTCTCTGTTTAAACAATGTAGACTGAAGAAGATAGCAAAGACTACACATTCTTTCTAGTACAGTATATACCTGGAGTTTGGCTGCATAGACTGTGCATTTCCTCTAGTAGGTACATGAAATTGGACGATATAGACTGGACATTCCCTCTAGTAGGTTCATGAAATTGGACGACATAGACTGGACATTCCCTCCAGTAGGTTCATGAAATTGGACGAGATAGACTGGACATTCCCTCTAGTAGGTTCATGAAATTGGACGACATAGACTGGACATTCCCTCCAGTAGGTTCATGAAATTGGACGACATAGACTGGTCAGTCCCTCCAGTAGGTACATGAAATAGGACCTCTAAACCAGTGATCTTGTGTTAAAGAACTGACTTATGTAAATATGATATTCAGAGGTCAAGTAATTACTGTCATATTGACTTTGCATAGTTGTCATTCTCACAAGCTCACATAATTCTGAATCTTAGTGTTAGCCATATACACTTCAACACATGGCCCCATATACCATTACAACACAAGGAACCATATACCACAACAACACAAGGAACCATGTATCACAACAACACAAGGAACCATACACTATTACAACACAAGGAACCATATACCACAACAACACAAGGAACCATATATCACAACAACATAAGGAACCATATACCACAACAACACAAGGAACCATATATCACAACAACACAAGGAACCATATACCACAACAACACAAGGAACCATACACTATTACAACACAAGGAACCATATAACACAACAACACAAGGAACCATATACCACAACAACACAGGGAACCATACACTATTACAAGACAAGGAACCATATACCACAACAACACAAGGAAACATATACACAACAACATAAGGAACCATATACCACAACAACACAGGGAACCATACACTATTACAACACAAGGAACCATATACCACAACAACACAGGGAACCATACACTATTACAACACAATGAACCATATACCACAACAACACAAGAAACCATATACCACAACAACACAGGGAACCATATATCATTACATCACAATGAACCATATACCACAACAACACAAGGAACCATATACCACAACAACACAGGGAACCATATACCACAACAACACAAGGAACCATATACCACAACAACACAAGGAACCATATACCACAACAACACAAGGAACCATATACCATTACATCACAAGGTACCATATACCATTACATCACAAGGTACCAAATCCTATGGGTCCTACATCGCTCACCTGGCTAATTCAGCTATTCTGTCAGATAGATAATTTCTTAAATAATTTCTTTATTGGGTCCCAGTCCTAGAGTCATACAGAAGTCAGATTTGCAATTTCTGAAAATTGCTTCAGACCAAACAACATCTTTGTACTCAAGAAGGATTTTAAAAATCTTACATATTCCAAATTTGACCCCGCCTCTCCTGCCCCAGGGGGGCAGAGATTTAACATTTATACAGAACAAATTAATCTTCACCCAAGAATACTTCAGCCTTGATTTGGGCAAAATTCAATCATTCCTACAAAAGGAGTAGGATTTTAAAGAATATGCTCTCTTTAAACCTTGCTGGACCCTGTTCCTCTGGCCTCAGGGGGCCAAGACCCAGCGTCTATACAAGATTAATTCCCCTTATCCTAAGAATGCTTTACACCAAGTTTGGCAGTATCCATTCATTCCTACAGGAGGAGTAGTATTTAAAAGGATTCATTCTTCTTTCCCTATTGGGCCTGCCCCTCCTGCTTCAGGAGGCAGAGACCTACCGTTTATACAAAACTGATTCCTTTTCATCCACAAATGCTTCAGACCAATATCCATTCATACCTGCAAGGCCCCACCCCTCAGGCCCCTGAGGGTTGAGAACTGATACTTACACAAACTTGGTTCCTCTTCACCAAAGGATGCTTCTGAACAATTTTTTGGAAAATCAATTCCTATTGGAGAATTTGCTATATCAAAAGGCTTGGGCCCTGCCACACCCTCCCAAATACAATGCCATGCAACATCAATACAACACAATGTAACACAACTACAACACAATGTCACACCACTACAACACAATGTAACACCACAACAACACAATGTTACACCACTACAACACGATGTTACACCACAACAACACAATGTTACACCACTACAACACAATGTTACACCACTACAACACAATGTTACACCACAACACAATGTCACACCACCACAACACAATGTTACACCACAACAACACAATGTTACACCACAACAACACAATGTAACCTTACTACAACACAATGTAACACCACAACAACACAATGTTACACCACTACAACACAATGTAACCTTACTACAACACAATGTAACACCACTACAACACAATGTAACACTACTACAACACCATGTTACACCACTACAACACAATGTTACACCACTACAACACAATGTCACACAACTACAACACAATGTTACACCACAACAACACAATGTTACACCACTACAACACAATGTTACACCACAACAACACAATGTTACACCACAACAACACAATGTAACCTTACTACAATGCAATGTTACACCACAACAACACAATGTTACACCACTACAACACAATGTTACACCACTACAACACAATGTAACACCACTACAACACAATGTTACACCACTACAACACAATGTTACACCACAACAACACAATGTTACACCACAACAACACAATGTTACACCACAACAACACAATGTTACACCACAACAACACAATGTTACACCACTACAACACAATGTTACACCACTACAACACAATGTTACACCACTGCAACACAATGTAATACCACTACAACACAATGTAACCTCACTACAACACAATGTCACACCATTACAACACAATATTACACCACAACAACACAATGTTACACCACAACAACACAATGTTACACCACTACAACACAATGTAACACTACTACAACACAATGTAACACCACTACAACACAATGTACACACAACACAATGTACACCACTACAACACAATGTTACACCAATACAACACAATGTTACACCACTACAACACAATGTTACACCACTACAACACAATGTTACACCACTACAACACAATGTAACACCACTGCAACATAATGTAACACCACAACAACACAATGTAACCTTACTACAACACAATGTTACACCACTATAACACAATGTAACACCACTAAAACACAACGTAACACTACTACAACACAATGTAACATCAATACAACACAATGTTACACCACTATAACACAATGTAACACTACTACAACACAATGTAACCTTACTACAACACAATGTTACACCACTATAACACAATGTAACACCACTAAAACACAACGTAACACTACTACAACACAATGTAACACCACTGCAACAAGTCCTATTACCTCCTTTTCCCATACCACTACTCCTGCAAAATTTAATCCATCACTTGACTGCAACTCTACAGGTTTATGGTATAAAATTTGAAACAGATCAATATTTATTACATACATTGGCTTATAAATATCTCAGCATTGTTATCAGTAGGACGTTTGGCATGTTATGTAATACATTTGTCCTCTGAGATATGTACACCAATAGATTACTCCAGCAAGCAACTTCAATTTACGTATAAAACCAAACGTCACTTTCACATTTTATTTGCATGAAGTCCTACCCGATTAATTCAATGCTCTGTTATAATTCTCTTTATGCCACTGAAGCATTTATATATAATGTCTTTTTCTGATACTTTACTACTCCGACCTTCCATCAAACATCCCCAGAATCAGCGAATTGCAAAAATATAATGCTTTCCACTGTATTGAAGCAGTAAATTTGACTTTTATAAGTCTTCGATTCTCTGAAATATCACTTCTTTAATACTGCATACACTAGTGGAAAACAATGCATGAAATAAGAAAAGTGAAGGACCAAAACAGTAAAAACATACAAGTTTAAGATAACACGGATCTGAGCACATTAGCTTAAATGGATTGAAATGAACCGTTTCTCTTTTTAGAATAGAACTGCTAGACCCTGTGTACTCTTACTAGATATATGATGAAGGCTTTAATTCAATTGCAACGAACTCCCATAGGCCACATCTATCAATGATTTACTATAATTTTTTTTTGTCAACAACAGCAACAAAAAATTTTATACCACAAGGAAATAGGTATACGTAAGTAACTTATACAACTATGACAAGACAATACCCATTGTTACAGATATGTCATACAACAAGACAATACCCATTGTTACAGATATGTCATACAACAAGACAATACCCATTGTTACAGATATGTCATACAAGACAATACCCATGGTTAGAGATATGTCATACAACAAGACAATACCCATTGTTACAGATATGTCATACAACAAGACAGTACCCATTGTTACAGATATGTCATACAAGACAATACCCATGGTTAGAGATATGTCATACAACAAGACAATACCCAGTGTTACAGATATGTCATACAACAAGACAGTACCCATTGTTACAGATATGTCATACAACAAGACATGCCCATTGTTAGAGATATGTCATACAACATGACAATACATGTTGTTAGAGATATGTCATACAAGACAATACCCATTGTTACAGATATGTCATACAACAAAACAATACCCATTGTTACAGATATGTCATACAACATGACAATACCCATTGTTACAGATATGTCATACAACAAGGCATACCCATTGTTACAGATATGTCATACAACAAGACAATACCCATTGCTAGAGATATGTCATACAACATGACAATACATGTTGTTAGAGATATGTCATACAAGACAATACCCATTGTTACAGATATGTCATACAACAAGACAATACCCATTGTTAGAGATATGTCATACAACATGACAATACCCATTGTTACAGATATGTCATACAACAAGGCATACCCATTGTTACAGATATGTCATACAACATGACAATACCCATTGCTAGAGATATGTCATACAACATGACAATACCCATTGTAAAAGATATGTCATACAACATGACAATACCCATTGTTATAAAAAGTCATAAAACATGACACTTTCCATTGTTTAAACAAAGTCATAAAACAAGACAATAACCAATGTTAAAACAAAGTCATAAAACAAAGCAATATCTATTGTTACAACAAAGTCTTAAAAGAAGACAATAGCCATTGTTAAAACAAATTCATAAAACAAGACAATATTCAATGTTAAAGCAAAGTCATAAAACAAGACAATAGCCATTGTTAAAACAAAGTCATAAAAAAAGAAAATATTCAATGTTAAAACAAAGTCATAAAACAAAGCAATATCTATTGTTACAACAGAGTCAGAAAACAAGAAAATAACCAATGTTATAACAAAGGTCATGCACTCTGATATGAAATCAAGCAGTACTGTTACCACATAATTTATTTGAAAGCAGTTTTTTTCTTGAACATCACATTCTTATCCAACTCTACTGGAACTAGAAATTAGGAGACTGTAATTCAATGATGCTTACTCCACTTACAATCCTGAAGACTCCAGTGAAAAGATACAGTATTAAATTTACATTTACTCCTTAACAGTATACCACAAGATATATAAAACAAAAACGTCTACATACAAGTTTTAAGCCACAGACAGACTTAATACCGAAAAACACAGCTCTCACTTGAAACAAATATCTAGAAAATAAATCTATAATTTTTTTATTTTTAGAAACAATGACCTTCGTGTTCTCCTTTGGAACTTTTTAACCCCTCAAAACAAATTAATATATATTGTAATTCTGAAATTTTGTATTCCTGTCACATTCTCCCACACCACATCATAGAAAATAGACAAAACAGAATGACAACTTCACTGTAGTGTCCATAGATTAACCAACAATACAAACATTCTCCCATGCAACACCATATGACACCGACAAACAGACAGACACCTTCACTACAATTAGACACCTAATCAGGCACCCAATCACAAAGGTATGGTCCATAGATTATCCCACAAAACTGACATTCACCCTTATCACACCATACAATGTTCACAAACAGTCAAACCATATAATATTCACAGACAGACATCTTGACATAGTTATACTCCATCATAGCTCAATACATTAATCCCAAATATTGTTTCTGGTGTTAGAATGCAAAAAAAAAAAGGAACAAAAACAAGAAGAAAAAACTTTATTCAATTCTTCAGACATCAGGAGACTGACAGCCATCGGTCATGTTAAAGTCTGATATATAACGACATACTGTTTTAGGTACATTGCAAAGTTCTATCTCTGTTGACCTATGTTCACTTCCAATCAGCAAATTTAAAAATTAAGATTCACAATGTCATGATACAGAATTTATCGTTGAAAATTTTATCTGATACATGTAATTACAGTATTGAAATATAATATTGGATTTTTATGAAAGAATAGTTTCAGGTCATGGTTAAAAGGCAATGGAAATAAATAAAGCCAACTTTTGTCACATATTTGACACAAAATCAATGATACTGTTTGTTGAACTCTTGACCAAATGACCTGTTGACCAAAGAAATACATACTGACCATTAGATGACCATAGTATCAAACATGCTGTTGGGGCCTGAAATCAATGGTGGCCATGGATGGTAAATACAAGTACAGAGATACCACAATATTGAAACAAACAGACACTTGACAATGTCATACATCTACCAACAATGGTCTGACTGGCAAATACACAAAGCACCTTCAACCATATTTACATAAACCAAAAACAAAAGGGCTTATCCAACTTCAAAGTCGCATTTCTCCTGAGTAAATATTTGTAATTTTAGCTTTAGATTGTGACTGCAGCATTTCCTACATCAGGATTACTAAATCACAGCACAGAATATTTTAGCCACAGCAGGGAAGGTGTCATATAGATTTTATATCAATATTGAATGACGTCTTCTGTAGGACCAGGGGAGACAACCTCATTTGAAACTACTCCACAACTCATACTAATGCCAGAGCAAACAAAAACACTATTTCAATTAACCTTCATTCATCTAGAATATAATGTTGACTTCTAAAAACTACTAAATTCTATCAATCTGATATTCACTGATACAGCTAGAAAAAACATAACAAGATGAAAATAACCTATAAAATAGTTTAAAGAATTCACACAGAAGATTTTAATCAGCATTATATACATCACTTTTTTAATTATCTTCCTCAGATGTTGAACTATCAAATTACCTCCCTAAATACATACCATGTAATTGTGTGTTATCTCCCTTATTTGATACCACAGGCTTGTGAAAGATTGTTCTTTGTTAATTACCTCAACTACACTTATACCATGGATTTGTATGCAGATATTTATCAAGGAATACCAGACTGATATTTTGTGTCACAGTGATTTATGACTGAGTTATCTCCCTTACACTTTGTTATCTCCCTTACTTATTATTGCTTTAAGATGATTTTTTCCCTGCCAAGTTAAGGCTATACAAAAGATGCACAAGAGAATAACACATCATGCAGTTTTAACAGGTTGTCTGTGGTCAGTTACCTAAAGACAATATCTGCCCACAGGTCTGACCTCTAAAACATAGTGTTAGGTCAAAGGAACACTAGACAAGAAGACACTATCTCTATTCAACCCCCTTTCTTGTACTATTTACTTTCTCTTATTGCTTTTCCGATCCCATTCTACTCACCTTCCTATCATTTCCAATCTGCTGAGAGCCTGTTATTGCAAATATTAAGCCTATTAAAAAATAGCACCTTTTAATAAACAATAAATATGATACAACTTAAACTGCATATTACATATGCTACAGATATCACACAACTTCAAAACAAGTTAATGTGTTAATCATTATATATTGATAGTAAATAACTGTCCTTTTGAAAAAACAAATTAGTGAAGTTTCCCTTTACCCTTAATTATAGGTCAGATATTTTTTTGTGATCCCATGAGATAAAAATTCAACTTCAGGTTGTAAGTCCCTACTAAGGAAAATTTCATTGGATAGTCTATATAGCAAAAAACTTAATTTTACTCTCACAACCTATTAACTACAAAACAAAAGAGAAACTAAATTTACTTCATTACCTAATCTTGCAAATTAGCATGTAACAAGCAACAGACATCCTACACCATTAACTTACTGGCTTTCCTTCACATCATAAACAAAGTGCACTTTTATCGTACATAAAGAATACATATCCTCTGAAAGTTCAACTCTGTACAACATCAGACTGAAACATAAAATGACTTTATGGTACAAATGGAAACTCTTACGGGACCAATCTGGGACTAGAAGTACACTGTCTACTACCTCTTAAGTACCTGTGGTCACATTGTCTGCCAGAATAACCCCACCTTATGCAAGTGTGGACATAATCATAGAAGACTGTTAGAGCACACCAAGCTTACATTTGCTTGTTTGTTTGCTGGGTTTATCAATCCATCAACAGCTATGGTCACCTTGTAATAGCTGATAGCTGACTCAATGAATAACATAGGGGAGGCCCATCACATTCCATCCAAAGCAACTAGGACAAAGATTTTTTCGCAAGGAGACCAGCATGTCAGCACAAAATGGTGCATTTCTCATCTTCTTAAAAAAAATCCACAGGGATTGGAAGTATTGAACCACGCATCTCAGATCTTCATCCGCTTCATACTCTAACCAACTGAGCTATCGTGGACTGTCCCCAGTTTACAAGTGGGTACAATCTATTACTTATCATACAAGTCCATCAGAACACATCTAGTTTACAAGTGAGTACATATTTTACAAGTCTGTCAGAACACACCAAGCTCACAAGAGGGTACTCTGCTAGAAAACAACCAGTTTTAACGTGGGTAAATGTCATACCATACATGTATGTCAGTGCACACCCACCTTACAAGAGGGAACAACAGCAGCCCTATCAGACCTCTTAGCACCCCATCAGACCCCTTAGCACCCCTATCAAACCCCTTACCACTAATAACAGACCCCTAGCACCAACATCAGACCAAATAGCACCAACATCAGATCAAATAGCACCAACAACATATCCCTTGGCACTAACATCAAGCCTCTGAGCACCAACATCAGACCTCTTAGCACCCCAATCAGATTTGCCCTTACCACCAATATCAGACCCCTAGCACCAACATCAGACCAAATAGCACCAACATTAGACCAAATAGCACCAACAACATATCCCTTGGCACTAACATCAGACCTCTTATCACTCCAATCAGATCCCTAAGCACCCCCTATTAGACCCTTTAGCATCAACATCTGACCTCTAGAAACCCCCATCAGATCCCTTATCACCACCATAAGACCCCTTCGCACCAACATCAGACCCCCTAACACCAGAAGAAGAATATCTCTACCAGTTCTTCGAGAGTTTGATCTTTCTTTTATTTTCTGTTACAGCAGTAGCCATCTTGAATACTGATCAAAATTTGAAATTTGTAACCAGAACCAGCACTGCATATGTTTCAAGAGAATCCTTAATGTAGTCCTTAAGAAATGGTGATAACAAATAACAAAACTGTAACGACAAGTGTCAAATTCCAAGATGTCAGTGCCATCAATTCACACATAAGATTTCAACATTATTAAAGTTGTTAGAGAATTTAAAACATCGCTTGAATTCTTTCTGATATAATGCACACCAGCATGTCAGTGTTGAAAAGCTGGAATGACAACAACTACAGAAAGATATATCTGTATTGCATTCACAACACAGTTGCCAAGCAATATCATGAGTACCTCTTGGTTAATTATCTGCTCCACGTTTAACAATTTTTCCTAAAATTCCAACAAATAACCACAAACACAACAAGTTTTCCATAGCCATTGCATCACTGTATAATGTTCTAAAATATGTTTGCACTAATTGCACTTTCTCTAATATTATTTATATAACAATCATGGTGGATGCACGACTTCATCATCATGTTAATTACTAAAATTGACAACCTGCTAAATATTTTATTGCAACAAATTAAGTATGTTTAAAGTACTCAATTTTAAAAATTCAAATTAATCAAATGCAATCAATTATGTTTTTTTTTTAGTTGGTAAAGCATGGAAATGAAAATGTTAGCATGTTAAACAGCAAGTAGAGAAAGCATAAAACGAATGTGAACAGAAGGGAAAAAGAAGAAAGAAAGCACAAGGAAAGGAAGAAGATATGAGAAGCCAAAGAAAAATGAGAACAGTAAGAATAGGAGTTAAAAAGGGAAGAGCAGTTAAGGAGAAAGAATGATGAGAGGAGTAAAAAGTGAAGACAATGAAAGTATTAATGATATAACTTAAAATGATGTCTAGCTTTACCATGCTAAATCAAAATCTATGTAACAAAGGATAAACCACAAAACTGTCACTTTCATTTCTCCCAACTTATTCACTGTAGAGCATCACACAGGGATAATTTAATGAAAATGAATACAAAATACAATGAAAAAACATAAATAACAAGTTTTCTGGTCTTCTTACGTCTTTCATCACCAGCAACAGTCATAACCAGCTGGGTAGAGTAAGAGCTTATGTATCCAATCACAGTAAACAAATCTCCAAGGTGGGTTGTAGCGATGGTAGCAACAATATCCATATTTGATTTCTGATGATTGAGAAATGCCCTTGACTTGTCAACCACCTCCTGTAAAACTATGTAACTGCCCAATAAAGCTGTAACTAATGAACAATACCAGAGACAGATATTTCTTACACACATCAGAACATGATGATCCAAATACAGGATGTCCAGATACATATAGAAAGGCAAGAGGTCAGCAGATGTTCAATGATAGAGAAGGGCGCTAACTGAGGTGCTATTGATTATGTGATTATCACCGAACTTCCATAACTGGAACCCACCACTTTCAGCCCACTTTAAACCGATAAAATGTGTAAATGATTGTCCTAAGACGTTGTGGATGAACATGAATTATTTAAAACATGCCCGGACCAGCACTGGCCCGCGACCATCTTCCTCTATTACTGACAATGCAAATTAGGTTTTCTGAGCCAGAATTTAATTTTGTTTTTCTCCAGCAGTGTATTTGAGCGAAAGAGTACATCACATGTAGGTTCTAATGGGATATTCAGATGGTTAAGCAGCAACTTGGGATTGTCATAATGGAAGCAATAGTACCAAGAGGTTGTGCAGGTGTAATTAGAGGATGTACAGGTGTTTAAGGTAACTAGTTGTGCAGATGTATAAGGTAACTAGAGACTGTGCAAATGTTTACAGTTACTAGATGTGCAAATGTTTACAGTTACTAGATGTTGTACAAGTATTAAAGGTATTTAGAGGCTGTACAGTTATTAAGGTAATTAAGGTACCTAGAACTTGTACAGGTGCTTAAGATACCTAGAGGTTGTACAAACTTTTTATGAGCAATATATACCTTGGACTATACAAGTGTTTAAGGTACTTTAGACTATAATGAAGTCAAATGTGCCATAGTGCTGTGTAGGTGTTTATGTACCTCTGTGCTTGTGTGGGTGCGTAATACTTGTGTAGGTACTTATGTACCTTAGTGCTTGTGTAGGTATTTATGTACCTTAGTGCTTGTGTAGGTATTTATGTACCTTAGTGCTTGTGTAGGTATTTATGTACCTCAGTGCTTGTGTAGGTATTTATGTACTTGTGTAGTGCTTGTGTAGTGCTTGTGTATTTATGTACCTTAGTGCTTGTGTAGGTATTTATGTACCTTAGTACTTGTGTAGAAATTTATGTACCTCAGTGCTTGTGTAGGTATTTATGTGCCTTAGTGCTTGTGTAGGTACTTATGTACCTTAGTGCTTGTGTAGGTATTTATGTACCTTAGTGCTTGTGTAGGTATTTATGTACCTTAGTGCTTGTGTAGGTACTTATGTACCTTTGTGCTTGTGAAGGTACTTATGCATCTTAGTGCTTGTGTAGGTATTTATGTACCTTAGTGCTTGTGTAGGTATTTATGTACCTTAGTGCTTGTGTAGGTATTTATATACCTAAGTACTTGTGTAGGTATTTATGTACCTTAGTGCTTGAGTAGGTACTTATGTACCTTAGTGCTTGTGTAGGTATTTATGTACCTTAGTGCTTGTGTAGGTATTTATGTACCCGAGTGCTTGTGTAGGTACTTATCTACCTTAGTGCTTGTGAAGGTATTTATGTACCTTAGTGCTTGTGTAGGTATTTATGTACCTTAGTGCTTGTGTAGGTATTTATGTACCTTAGTGCTTGTGTAGGTATTTATGTACCTTAGTGCTTGTGTAGGTATTTATGTACCTTAGTGCTTGTGTAAGTACTTATGTAACTTAGTGCTTTCATATGTACTTATGTAGCTTAGTGCTTGTGTAGGTGTGTAATACTTGTGTAGGTATTTATGTACCTTAGTGCTTGTTTAGGTACTTATGTACCTCAGTGCCTGTGTAGGTATTTATGTACCTTAGTGCTTATGTAGGTGTGTAATACTTGTGTAGGTGATTTATGTAGCTTAGTGCTTGTGTAGGTTTGTATGTACCTTAGTGCTTGTGTAGGTACTTAAGTACCTTAGTGCTTGTGTAGGTGTGTAATACTTGTGTAGGTGATTTATGTAGCTTAGTGCTTAAGAAGGTGTAGCTAGGGAATTTCCTTAAGGCAAGATTTTGTCAGTATGTATTTTTGCACAAATGTTTCAGGTTCTCCCTGGTAGTGTAACACAATTGTGAAGAACCTATAGGGGCTGTAAATAGCAGAAGTGGTTTTATTGTTTAGAATACAGCAGCTTGGCTCTAGCAATGACATTTAACTAGTTTAATTTCTCATTACACACTAATTAGAAAGTACTATGTTTGTCGCACTATTTCTTCCAGCAAATGTGAGCTAATCACCCTGTTAATGAAAAAAATCTAAGCAGCTATGTTTTAATGTATGTTTCCTCTCCCTAATTTATTGATACATCATTTTGGATAAATAAAATGGAAATTTTAATAGAAAACAGGATTGGTTTGCTTAATTTCTCCTCATAAAATTCTACCGAAATCAAAGGTTGATTTTTACAAGGATATTAGGGGCTTATTTTCTCTAAAAGTAAATTTAAGATTAGTAAATAAACGCACTATTAAACAAAGTATTGTCTTTCAAGAGCAGATATTGGAAAGGTTAATTTGACTTAAAGACATGAAGGGGAGTAACAGCAAGTAAGGTGACTGCTTGATGTTGTGTGAGGATAGATTTTATGGTCTTTATATCATTGTTTTAAATCACAAGGATTATTTTCAAAAAAAGTTGGTACCTTAGTATACAATTGTGTAGGTGTTGTAGGAAGGAATATGTAGATGTTGGCTACAGAGATATTCTGAAAATTGTGGCCCTTTGATTAAGATTAATCAAGGAGGACACCATCAGATCAGCCATTAAAATATTTCACTGTGTGGTAAGCTGTGGATGCTGTAAACAAAACATCAAAAAGCTGTATTTGTTTTTAGTAATACATGCATTGGTTAAAGTCAAATTGTCATTTTTCCACTAAAATTGAAGATTAACTATTATGGTAACACATTTCACATTCGTTTACCTAATAGAAAGGTTACATAGTCATTACAACCATCACTGACTAATAATTTCTCCAACTTTTAAAAAAGCTGACATTTAGAAATCTTGCAAATACAAAATACATGTCCCTTCAGGTGTTGATAATTTCTGGACTACTAAGAGAGACTCACATATGCATATATTGGAAATGGTGTCCACAATTCAGAGCCATCCAGGATAATTACCAAGACATTTTCCATCTTAATGTAAATGTCAACGTTGTAATCAATACAAATACGGCTATATCTGTATGTATTACCATTTCCACTATCTTCCAAAGTCACCCAAAAAAACTTACAACTGTATACCATTCCAAAAAATAGCCACTAATACAATGAAATACCACTTCCTCCACTAACTACTCATAAAATAAAGTACCACTTCCACCAGCAACTACTCCTAAAATAAAGTACCACTTCCACCAGCAACTACTCCTAAAATAAAGTACCACTTCCACCAGCAACTACTCCTAAAATAAAGTACCACTTCCTCCACTAACTACTCCTAAAATAAAGTACCACAACAACATCCCCACCGACAACATCCCAACAACAACAGCCCTACCAACAACAGCCCTACCAACAACAGCCCTACCAACAACAACCCTACCAACAACACCACCACCAACAACAGCTCCACCAACAACAGCCCTACCAACAACAACCCTACCAACAACATCCCCACCAACAACAGCCCCACCAACAACAGCCCCACCAACAACAACCCTACCAACAACAGCCCTACCAACAACAGCCCCACCAACATCCCTACCAACAACAACCCTACCAACAACAGCCCTACCAACAACATCCCAACAACATCCCCATCAACAACATCCCTACTTACAACAGCCCTACCAACAACAGCCCTGCCAACAACATCCCATCAACAACATCCCAACAACATCCCCACCAACGAAAGCCCTACCAACAACATCCCCACCAACAACATCACCACCAACAACAGCCCTACCAACAACAGCCCTACCAACAACAACCCCACCAACAACATCCCCACCAACAACATCACCACCAACAACAGCCCTACCAACAACAGCCCTACCAACAACAACCCTACCAACAACAACCCCACCAACAACATCCCCACCAACAACATCACCACCATCAACAGCCCTACCAACAACAGCCCTACCAACAACAATCCCACAAACAACAACCCCACCAACAACATCCCCACCAACAACATCACCACCAACAACAGCCCTACCAACAGCCCTACCAACAACAACCCTACCAACAACATCACCACCAACAACAGCTCCACCAACAACAGCCCTACCAACAACAACCCCACCAACAACATCCCCACCAACAACAGCCCCACCAACAACAGCCCTACCAACAACAACCCTACCAACAACAGCCCTACCAACAACATCCCAACAACAGCCCCACCAACAACATCCCTACCAACAACAACTCTACCAACAACAGCCCTACCAACAACATCCCAACAACAGCCCCACCAACAACATCCCTACCAACAACAACCCTACCAACAACAGCCCTACCAACAACATCCCAACAACATCCCCATCAACAACAGCCCCACCAACAACAGCCCTACCAACAACATCCCAACAACATCCCCACCAACAACAGCCCCACCAACAACAGCCCTACCAACAACAACCCTACCAACAACAGCCCTACCAACAACATCCCAACAACAGCCCCACCAACAACATCCCTACCAACAACAACTCTACCAACAACAGCCCTACCAACAACATCCCAACAACAGCCCCACCAACAACATCCCTACCTACAACAGCCCTACCAACAAAGCCCTACCAACAACATCCCTACCAACACCATCTCTACCAACAATATCCCCACCAACAACACCCCTACAAACTTCAACCTTATCAGCACAAGACTTACCAGTACTCCAATAAATTACATTCCTCCTACAACATCACTCTTACAAGAGACTGTGATTTTGAAACATTAATATCACCTTTTCCACAACATCTCCCGTCCTCTCCATCCTTATATTAAATCGAAATCCAATCAATTTATCAGAGAAATGATGCTTTCAAAGCAAATACTGTAATATTCGCTATCTAGTTACGATGTTATACAACACTGTACACATACTTATTTTGGCGCAATATAAATTTTGGACAAATAAGCGAAATGATGAATTTGCACATTCGCAGTTACAGCTATATCAAAAACAAACAGAAACTGTAATTAGCACAAACATATTTTATCACCATATCTTTAACAAAAACGGCTGTAAAGTATTTACCATTGAAATATGTTTGTTTACAATATGAAATATTATGTTCGTATGCAAATTTATCAAGTATTTTTATGTACACTTGACATAATAGAATTTGTAATGATTTACAGCTGTCATGTAAGTTTGTTATACAATAAAACAAAATCTATAACAATATTTTTTATCTAAGTTAATTTCACACTCAACAACAGAACTAAGTTATTCACAAGCAAGAAACAAAACAAAACAAAAGAAGATTATCTCACCGTGTTCGGAATGCAATCATTGTGATTCCAAGATCTGCCACTTTGTATGGCATTACATTGTATGTGACCAGAATTCCGGAGAAAATTCTGAATGTTGAACACTGAGGACTGACTCTTCACTGATGTGGCTATCTTTTACTGACACCATTCCCAAGAGTTAGACATTTCGGCAATGCTAATTCACCACAGAATCAATAAAGTCACACAATCAAGTTTTACACATATCCTAATGCAATGAATGAATATCAGTCTCACCAATACTAGAGGAAGACAAAAAAAAAATTTCACAAAACAAAATTCCCTTACAGGAAATCTAATTGTTCTTTAGCATCCCAAACTGCAATAACTCAACACAGATGTGATCAGGAATTTTAATTTAATTTAGAGTAATAATTTATGGGAAAGAAAAAAGATATTTATTGAATAAATGAATGAAAACAATTAAAACAGAGAAAGAAGTCACACCATATCATCGTTAGGTGTACAAGCAGAATCATTATAGCTCCGTAACTCCATTAACTTTGAGAGGGCATGCAAAACACTCCCTTGCAAAACAATAAAACAAAAATATGGACAGATAATCCTGCTTTGTGCAAATTAGAATTGTTCAAACCCCCAAAGAAATTTCTGTGGCAGATAATATATCACAAATATAACAATTAATGTATTATCAATGAATTAAGAAATTTTAAGAAGAGTATGTAAGGTATAGGATAGGCCTACTAAGTAGAAAAGATCCTGATTCTGTACCCCTGCTATGGATTAAACTCTGGTTAAGATTTATCATAAAAAAATAAATCACTATCTAATCACAATCTAAATTGACATTTATATATAGCCTGTTCTACAGCTTCTGTTTGTCTATAACTATCACCTGTCTAAAACTATTATCTGTTCTGTAGCTACTGTCTGTCTATAACTATCACCTGTTTAAAGATATGACCTGTTCTGTAGCTACTGTCTGTCTATGGTTATCTTCTATATAAAGATATGACCAGTTCTGTAGCTACTGTCTGTCTATGGTTATCATCTATATAAAGATATGACCTGTTCTGTAGCTACTGTCTGTCTATGGTTATCATCTATATAAAGATATGACCTGTTCTGTAGCTACTGTCTGTCTATATTTATCATCTTGCTATATCTTCAGTCGGTCATTCCATCTTTGAATGTCTTCATAAACACATTCTATATGGGTTCTAGTTATGCATATTACATTTTCAGGTTGATCAGATATTCAAGATGGCCACTAGCAGCTATGATAGATTTTCACATCTTAAGTTTGATCCCTTTTTCATAATGCAGAAGATGTTTTTGAAATCTAAAGAACATATTTATCACAGGTCCTGTAGGTGTGAATTTGATCAGATGTTTAAAATGGCAACCATCATCTATAGTCATATAAAAATTGTTAGTACCACTAAAAATGTTTGGTGTATATATTTACGAATAGTTTCATACAATATGTATATATAAAATATGTAATACTAATATACACCTCATATATGTATATAGATAACACAACTTTGTGTTTTCTTTAATTATATCATCCTTCTTAAGGTAAGATATAAAGTCTGATTAATGTTGTTTATGCATTATATGGTAAGTTAACACATGCAGTCTTTGTTCAATAATAGTGTTGAAAAAGACTCTAGATAACCACATACAGTCTCTGTTAAATAAAAGTGTAGAAACATATTCGTGATGACTACGTTCAGTCACTGTTAAATAATAGTGTAGAAAGACTCATGATAACCATGTTCAGTCTCTGTTAAATAATAGTGTAGAAAGACTCATGATAACCATGTTCGGTCTTCTTAAATATTGTGTATGAACTGACTCGAGATAACTACGTTCAGTCATTGTTGAATCATTGTACAGAAACAGAGTCATGATAACCACATTCAGTCTCTGTTAAATAATAGTGTATAAAATAGCTTGTGATAACCACGTTCAGTGTGTTAAATAATAGTGTGGGAATATTCAGAGACAAAAAAGTGTTGGTGGTATACTGGAATATCATGTGTGAATATCTACACAAAAAAGTGTTGGTGGTATACTGGAAAGTCAGGTTGTGGGAATGTCCACACAAAAAGTGTTGGTGGTATACTGGAATATCATGTGTGAATATCTACACAAAAAAGTGTTGGTGGTATACTGTTGGTGGTATACTGGAATATCATGTGTGAATATCTACACAAAAAAGTGTTGGTGGTATACTGGAATATCATGTGTGAATATCTACACAAAAAAGTGTTGGTGGTATACTGGAATATCATGTGTGAATATCTACACAAAAAAGTGTTGGTGGTATACTGGAATATCATGTGTGAATATCTACACAAAAAGTGTTGGTGGTATACTGGAATATCATGTGTGAATATCTACACAAAAAAGTGTTGGTGGTATACTGGAATATCATGTGTGAATATCTACACAAAAAAGTGTTGGTGGTATACTGGAAAGTCAGGTTGTGGGAATGTCCACACAAAAAGTGTTGGTGGTATACTGGAAAGTCAGGTTGTGGGAATGTCCACACAAAAAGTGTTGGCGGTATACTGGAATGTCAGGTTGTGGGAATGTCCACACAAAAAGTGTTGGTGGTATACTGGAAAGTCAGGTTGTGGGAATATCCACACAAAAAGTGTTGGTGGTATACTGGAATGTCAGGTTGTGGGAATGTCCACAAAAAAGTGTTGGCGGTATACTGGAATGTCAGGTTGTGGGAATGTCCACACAAAAAGTGTTGGTGGTATACTGGAATGTCAGGTTGTGGGAATGTCCACACAAAAAGTGTTGGTGGTATACTGGAATGTCAGGTTGTGGGAATGTCCACACAAAAAGTGTTGGTGGTATACTGGAAAGTCAGGTTGTGGGAATGTCCACACAAAAAGTGTTGGTGGTATACTGGAAAGTCAGGTTGTGGGAATGTCCACACAAAAAGTGTTGGTGGTATACTGGAAAGTCAGGTTGTGGGAATGTCCACACAAAAAGTGTTGGTGGTATACTGGAAAGTCAGGTTGTGGGAATGTCCACACAAAAAGTGTTGGTGGTATACTGGAATGTCAGGTTGTGGGAATGTCCACACAAAAAGTGTTGGTGGTATACTGGAATGTCAGGTTGTGGGAATGTCCACACAAAAAGTGTTGGTGGTATACTGGAATGTCAGGTTGTGGGAATGTCCACACAAAAAGTGTTGGTGGTATACTGGAATGTCAGGTTGTGGGAATGTCCACACAAAAAGTGTTGGTGGTATACTGGAATGTTGTTTTCTGGGAATACGAGACGAAAAGCGTAGGTGTATACTGGATGTTGTGTTGTAGGAAAATTCAGAGACAAGAAGTGTTAGAAGTATAAAGGTATATTTTGTTATCTAGTAATAACAGATTGTTACATCATCAGACAGGGGAGTCAATATTCACCTAGAAACAAAGGCAAGTCAATATTTACACAGAAAGCAAAGGTAGACAAATTGCTCAATGATTACAGGTATGTCAATATTCAAAATAGTTCATTGGCATGAGTTTGACAGGCTCAAGGAGAATTCTAAGAAAGAATTATCTATAATACGATACTGTATACAATGTGTGGTTGATTGGCTAAACTAAGGCAACTAATCAAATTATTGAAGAAATCTGCTAGTCTGTAGCCTGGTGAATTTGTTACACAATGTCAACAGTGTGTGTGCATAATCTGCACATGCTGTGAAATGATATTTCAATAATGAGCGAGCGAGCGAGCGAGCGAGTGAGTGAGTGAGTGAGTGAGTGAGTGAGTGAGAGAGTGAGTGCAGAGTGAGTGAGTGTAGAGTAAGTGAGTGAGTGAGTGAGTGAGTGAGTGAGTGAGTGAGTGAGTGAGTGAGTGAGTGAGTGAGTGAGTGAGTGAGTGAGTGAGTGAGTGAGTGAGTGAGTGAGTGAGTGAGTGAGTGAGTGAGTGAGTGAGTGAGTGAGTGAGTGAGTGAGTGAGTGAGTGAGTGAGTGAGTGAGTGAGAGAGTGAGTGAGTGAGTGAGTGAGTGAGTGAGTGAGTGAGTGAGTGAGTGAGTGAGTGAGAGAGTGAGTGCAGAGTGAGTGAGTGTAGAGTAAGTGAGTGAGTGAGTGAGTGAGAGAGTGAGACGTGTGCATGTCAGTCCAGTCCCCTCATTCTGCACCTGACTGGCACCAAGCACAAACCTGATTTGCATATTTTCATCGTAATGTTCATAAATGTATCTGATCAGTCTTGTGCAAAATATAAGCAATACAAATGTATTGCAAGTTCCAGTTAGTTGTCTCAGTGTATTGTAATAAATGTGTGGAAAAAACTGCCTTTCGACTTATCTGACCTATTGGTGACAATTTTTATTAAAACTGTTTTAACCATCCCAAACGTGGACTTTAGATGAGAATTCAGTGTATGGAGACTGGGGTGGATTATCCAACAAGAAAACAGCTGTTGTGTGCAAATACTGGCTTAACATTTATCCATATAGTAAGTGTCCTTGACTTTGACCTTCACACCTAAAATTGTAAGCATGTATGTGTCATTCACTAATGAACTATGAAGTACTCAGTAAGTTTGAGGATAACTTTCCCTGGTCATGGAACAAATCAAATTTTTGTACATAAACAAATTTCTATTTATAATACAGTGGATACCACTTGAAATATCGTATATTATCCTGCAACTGGCACTGCCATTGTCGGAATACAGCTGTCACATATATTTCTGCAGTATTCACAGTGACGGAAAACAGCTGTATTTTAGCATGTGCGTAATTTCAACGGAATAACTTTCTGAATTTACTTAAATATTACGTTAAGAGATATAAATAGTTGTTGAAATAAGCGATTTCACATGTTGTATTGAACATCCAGAAAATTCATTAAATCACAGTTATATCCGATGAAGTTTGGAACTATATTTCCGTACAGTGCAATTACTTTGGCATCCAACATCGGGCAAAATTCAGCGTAACGTCAACATCAGGTAAACACAGACTGAACAACAAACGTTTCAATAGTCTTACTTTTAATGTGTTGCAGCATTACAGCATTGTCAGAGGTGCAACACTTTTGTCTTTCTGCACCCTCACCAAAGCTTATAAATTAAGCAATGACCATGTATTCTCTGTTTATAATCTCCTACTTATTATGAATTTTTTCCATGTTCCAAATATTCTTTATAGAAATTAAATAAAGAACATATTTATCCATAACCAAACTCACTGGATTTCAGACTTCAAAGGATTCCCAAGTAAACATTAATATCACTGAATTACTACAAAGATGGTCCACACTGGAGCTAAAGTTATGAAAAACAGATTTGTTTAAACAAAAGATCCAACAAAGAATGACAACTCCAACTTGGCAATCCTGTCTAGCAGATTGAACAAAAGTCCATTGTTTATGGGTCTTCACAGATCCATATTTTCTAAACTAACACAACAATTCAAGTAAATTTCACTTAAATAATTAACCAGCTTACATGATTGCATAAAAGTTAAATTATGAAGGACATGAATCATCTATCTTATGCTATTAAATAGTTTAAAACACACAAAATGTAAAACCATTTAATCTTTCTCCTCTTCCATATATGGAAGAAAGGTTAAACTCATAATAACAACCCACTGGTATTGTTCTTAAAAGATTGAGGACAAGTTCCTCCCCAAAATGAAAAAGGTGAATTAATCACTTCAGTAATTAACCCTATGGTCCTAATTAGTTTTCCTTGGCAGGACTTTAATCTCCAAGAAAGAAGTTCACAATGTTACCAGGTACAACGGTGTGCGACAACTGACATCTGGCAAAAGTTGTTCAAAGCTTGGGTAGAGCTGAGCAGGGGTTAGTGAAAATTTCAATATGAATTGAGCAAAGTTTGTGATTTTTTTACCTTTTCACAGCTTTAGATTGATGGAGGCAAGTCAAATTGATATTCTTTCAATTTTCCTTAGAAGGTCCTTGCATTTACACTAACCAAGCTTTGAGCAACTGGGATCAGGAATGAAATGCTAGAATCCTCATGATAGTATCAAACTCAGAGGCCTTTCTTTCAGCAACATTTCGACCACATCTGTTTCCCAGATGACAGGTGTGGGTGATATTAAAATTTTTATTCCAACCTCATTTCTTCACAAACTTCCTGGTATTTACATACAAATTATTTTGATTCACAAACAACAAATCATCTTGATGAAACCCTGAAATAAACTGGCAAAATATTGCCTTGAAAATAAAATAATGAAAAGGATTTCTTCAGATCATTAATCTAATATCATAAATTCCTGAATACCTAGTATGATGTGAGACTTACCAAACACTCTAGAGTAAAAACCTATCCCCAGAACAGCACTCAGCAGCCTCCGTATCCAAATTGTCAGACAAGGATGGTAGTTAGTCCATAGAAAGGTTTTAATTAATCTATAACACAGACATCATTAGAGACGTACTCCTCTCCTACTCTTTATTAAAACTGTAAAATAACACAGCATCAAGGTAGCAGCACACAAAGATTTACCCCATCCATTGTATTGTGTACTGTGTATCAAAGCCAGCTAGATATAGACATCTGTAAACTTGGATTTAATAAAGGATTCAAAAAAACGAAACTCTAGTAACTTACTGAATCTCTTCTGTCAGCCAGAATCCAACCAAAACCTTGAAATCTGAGCAACTACTTCTGAATAACAACACCACATGTTGATGGAATGCAACCAATATATGACAAAACTAAACAAAAATTTCTCTTAAACGGGTCGAAAAGGTTCTTGGGATTGTACATTTTATTATGTAACCAGTACTAGACATAACAACATTCTCTGTGGGAAAATTTGACATTCGTACCAAATGTATCGCAACAGCAGTGGAGGATACAAGCCGTTAACAAGATATTTATAGCTAACAATATTTATTTACTTAACGATTTATAGATATGGTAATGAAACTTTAAGTGGGTGATGGAAAAAAGCCACACACCCATATGTGAGGAATTTACTTAAACGTGCAACAAGTCATGTTTTATGTGTGTACAGGCAGTGAGAACATGAGATTTCACTTAATATTCTTTTTTCTTACATTATAGACAATGTGTTTCTGTTGACAACCATACCCTATGGTCATTTTTTGTTTTTTCTGCATGCTGTATGCTGGATTTCTGAGGTCTGATTCATTCATCAACTTATTTCAATTCAACAAATCTGAAGACTCAATTACAGCTGATTCTAGTTGTGATTTTGATGTAATGAAAAACATTCCACATTCATGAACAAAAACATTTTACCATCTCTCATAATACTTAACATTCATACAAATGTCTCTGAAGTGACCTCCACAGAATGAGTACTTGGAACTGAAGAGACCATAAGACATCAATACTTTATCTCCAGCATATCAATAACCTTAGAAATTGAAATTTACTATCTCCAGTTAAACAAACACTCACCAGGAGGACTACACACCTGCAGTAGGATATCAGAGAATCATGGAGCTTAAGGTATCAACTGACTAAACCACAGCAGGGAGAGGTTAAAGGTCAAAATCCATGGTCAAACCATGATATCACAATCAATGGAGGTCAATCATTATTAGAAAATTCAATATAAGTTACACAAATCACAAAGAGATATCAGACTCCAGGCAAATATAGGTTGCACAAAACACAAAGACTGCGTCAGATTCATGTCAAATATTGGTCACAAAAATCACAAAAATTGTATCAAACTCAAGTCAAATACTGGTCACACATATCACAAAGATGGTACAAGTATTAGATTCATGTCAAACATAAGTCACACTTATCACAAGTAATGATCTTTATAACAGATAGGATCCGGAATCTCTGGTTCCCTAGCCATCAAGTTACTTAGAACAACAGAAGAGGCAGTTTGGTGAAGATACAACAAAGACATATGATGAATAACACTGAAATACCAGACTTATAACATATTAAAAGATGTTGCAGTTCAAACAATAATCATTAATATTCCTATATTTGACAATTCCCTAATGTACTATAAGGCCAAGGGTCCAAGGCCACAAATATACAACTAAGAAGGATTTGTGTATACTTGTGCAGAGAGATACTGGGCGACAGATCATTTACTAGATAAGATATAAATCTCCTTCCCATGTCAATCATCCTCATCCAAAACACCAACATGGAGAAAGGTCAGGTCTTTAGGGACTTCAAGTACACCATTTATCATTGCTCCATATTTCTAGCCCATTTATCAGCCTTCCCAAACAGCCCCTGTTAAAAGCCATCATAACATTTCATATCCATTCATAAGTATCACATTAACGTTTCCTGTTTTTTTTTTTTTTTTTTAAGCTACAATCCGTTCAATTTTCCCAGTTCACTTATCAGGTTCTTAAAACATTTCCTGTTTGTTTTATCAGTTCCCTCAAAATTTCCAGTTCTTTTATCAGTTCCCTCAACCATTTCCAGTTCTTTTATCGATTCCCTCAAACATTTCCAGTTCTTTTATCAGTTCCCTCAAACATTTCCAGTTCTTTTATCGATTCCCTCAAACATTTCATGTCCTTTTATCAGTTCTCTCAAACATTTTCTGTTAATTTATCAGTTCCTTCAAACATTTCCTGTTCATTTATCAGTTCTCTCAAACATTTCCTGTTCATTTATCGATTCACTCAAACATTTCCTGTTAATTTATCAATTCCCTCATTCATTTCCTGTTAAGTTATCAGTTCTCTCATTCATTTCCTGTTAATTTATCAGTTCTCTCAAACATTTCCTGTTCATTTATCAGTTCCCTCAAACATTTCCTGTTCATTTATCAGTTCCCTCAAACATTTCCTGTTCATTTATCAGTTCCCTCAAACATTTCCTGTTCATTTATCAGTTCTCTCATTCATTTCCTGTTAAGTTATCAGTTCTCTCAAACATTTCCTGTTCATTTATCAGTCCTCTCAAACATTTCCTGTTAATTTATCAGTTCTCTCAAACATTTCCTGTTCATTTATCAGTCCTCTCAAACATTTCCTGTTAATTTATCAGTTCTCTCAAACATTTCCTGTTCATTTATCAGTTCTCTCAAACATTTCCTGTTAATTTATCAGTTCCCTCAAACATTTCCTGTTAATTTATCAATTCCCTCAAACATTTCCTGTTAATTTATCAGTTCCCTCAAACATTTCCTGTTCATTTATCAGTCCTCTCAAACATTTCCTGTTCATTTATCAGTTCCCTCAAACATCTCCTGTTCATTTATCAGTTCCCTCAAACATCTCCTGTTCATTTCATTTGTTTCATCAAAGATCTCCTTTTAATTGATCAATACCCTCAAATATTTCCTGTTAATTCATTAGTTACCTCAAACATCTGTTCACTTTATTAGCTTCTTCAAACATCTCCTGTTCATTTATCAGTTCCCTAACCACATTAACAAGCTTTCATTGAAATGTTTTTGTTCATTTACCAGCCCTCCAAAATGTTTTCTGTTCTTATATCTGATATTTGTATTTTTTCATGTTGTTTTATCAGCCTTCCCAAACATTGGCAGAACGTTATAAATATTCATACCCATTTTACTTTTGAACAGTTCCAGAAATGCTTTGCTTTTATTGTTACGACCAAGCTGTGACTCTTACCATTAGATGTGTTCTGACTCGACCAAGAACCCAAATCACAAAATCAAATAAATACCACTAGATAAAACTTTCTTTCTGTAATCAAAGAAGATGGGGGCTTATTAAGCCTAAAACAATGACCTTCAACTCTCCAGAGGGAAACCATTAAAAAATTCAAACTTTTAACATTTAACACCTGGAAAGCAATAAAAAAAAACCTAGTTCAAAGTAGACTGTAATCCTATCAAAGTATTCAGCTTATTCTCAAAGTATTTGTAATATCACAATGCCTTATGAAGAAAACCAATTCCTGAAATCATTTTCAAATTAACATCAATTTAAATAAGTAGAACATAGGGGTGAGATATAACATAGCAGTGAAGTACAATATAGGGCTGAGGCATAAAACAGGGATCAGGATAAAATAGGAGATAGGTGTAACACATGGAAAAGGATAGCACAGGAGTGATGTACAACACAGGAGTGATATACAACACAGGTGTAAGGTAGGTATGACACAGGGCTGAGGTATGTCACAGGGATGAGATATAACACAGGGTTGAGGTATGACACAGGGTTGAGGAATAAAACTGGCAATAGGTATAATATAGGGATGAGGTATGACACATGGCTGTGGTATAACACAGGGCTGAGGTATAACACAGGGCTGTGGTATAACACAGGGCTGAGGTATAACACAGCGTGAGGTATAACACAGGGATGAGATATAACACAGGGTTGAGGTATAACACAGGGGTGAGGTATAACACAGGGTTGAGGTATAACACAGGGGTGAGGTATAACACAGGGGCGAGATATAACACAAGGGTAAGGTATAACATAGGGATGAGGTATAACACAGGGGTGAGATATAACACAGGGATGAGGTATAACACAGGGGTGAGGTATTAACACAGGGGTCAGGTATAACACAGGGGTCAGGTATAACACAGGGGTGAGATATAACACAGGGGTCAGGTATAACACAGGGGTCAGGTATAACACAGGGGTGAGATATAACACAGGGGTCAGGTATAACACAGGGGTCAGGTATAATATAGAGGCTAGGTATTAGGTATGGGTCAAACAATGCTCCTCAGATATTCACCTTAGGTTAAATAGACCAAGGCTCTAATCCACTAAGCTATCACAGACCCTTAATTTCCTTTCCACACTATCCAGATAAATTATTGGTTAACAATGTTAAGGTATGTGAATTTTTGTGGTTAAATACTGTTATTTTGCATTATATTCTTGTAGATGAAATCTATATTTTAGATTTAATGATACAAAACATCACTCTA
Source organism: Ylistrum balloti (assembly GCF_031769215.1). NCBI lineage: Eukaryota > Metazoa > Mollusca > Bivalvia > Pectinida > Pectinidae > Ylistrum > Ylistrum balloti. The sequence goes on from NW_026782484.1 coordinate 2,440,079, forward strand.
AGATTTCTGTAAATCTATGAATATTTTGAAAAAGAAATATTCACACAGCCTTTTCCATATACCATCATGGTTCTTCTATACCATACATTATTTACATAAATCCTTCATCCCTAAGCATGGCACTGTTACCAACTCCTCTGGTGACATCAAATGAATGGATTAATCCACTTTTTAATCCTGTTACTACCAGGTGACTTACACCAGGTGTTATCCTGAACAGGAAATTGGATAGAGATCTAAGAGATTGCCTTATCCAATTAACTCCCTATACTAATAACATTTCTTGAAACGAAAGTATCATGTAAGTATTATTTGTCAACTGACCTGTTGAATTAAAATATTGACTTCTTGACCTCTACATGAATCTCAGTTTTAACAATCCCTTTACAATGATTGAACTTTAGAAAAATTCCTCAGTGACAATCAATATCTATGGCTACTACACAACTCCAGTAGTAAGCCTGTAGAAAATGTCACCTACCTTACAATCTCAATTCAGGTGTCTACAGAGTTTGTGGACTGTTGTAAAATGAGATTGATTTCACCTGTGTACAATGGCAGAAAACAACAGATCAAATCAAATTTCACACTTAGACTTGCAGTTCTGGACTGACTAATATATCTTATCTCAAAACTCAAACCATTCAGGAATGCAGCTACTATATACACTGAAGTATTACAGGATATTTAATCAATCTTGTTTTGTTTTCCAATTTCTCAAAGGAAAATAACAAAACATAAAATTTCAGAATAAAACATCTGCTGGCCATGGTATTAAATCATTGTTATAACTGAATGTCTACTTTTTGGGGGAAGATTTATTCCAAGATGTTATAAAAAGTTTTTAAAAAATCATATATCTATTAAAGGCTAAAGGTGATATTTCCAGTAGTATCATACCAATTAAATAAAAAAGATAATAGATATAATGATATTAACTAGTAGAGAACACACTGACACTAAAAAAAAAAACATAATACAGGTTCTCTTAAAAAGGTTCTCATCTGCTAGTACAAAACATATGTACCCCATAAAGATGACCTCTATAGAAGGGTTCTAATATACTAGTATACAATACTCTCTAGAAAGATGACCTTAATAGAAGGGTTCTTATATACTAGAATATAATACTATCTAGAATGATGACCTTTATAGAGGGGTTCAAATATACTAGTATACAACACTCTCTTGAAAGATGACCTTTATAGAAGGGTTCTAATATACTAGTATACAATACTCTATAGAGAGATGACCTTTATAGAAGGGTTCTAATATACTAGTATACAATACTCTATAGAGAGATGACCTTTATAGAAGGGTTCTAATATACTAGTATACAATACTCTATATAGAGATGACCTTAATAGAGGGGTTCTAATATACTAGTATACAATACTCTCTAGAAAGATGACCTTTATAGAAGGGTTCTAATATACTAGTATACAATACTCTACAGAGAGATGACCTTTATAGAAGGGTTCTAATTAAGAGAGGAGTGTTCCAGTATATGGGTTACAGAATATGTATGTAAACATAGAAACTTTTCTGTCTGGTCACATTCCAGATACATCACATATATAACCCTAAAAAATGAGACCAGGATATATTTGCATTCTGTTAGTAATTATTCACCAACAGCAAAAGTTTAACATTTCAAATAGTAAGCCTAGATATCAAACAGAAGTATACTATATATTACAACAAAGACTCACCTTGGTCAATATAAGACATAAATTGCTGGCTGAGCAATGCCCAATAGAGATGGTCAAGTTGTAGGAGAATATTAGACTTATAGTTTACATATTCCAGTGAATGTCACTTCTATACTCCACATTGTCCAGATTGCGATGTCAAACTCGTAAATGATCACATTAGCCGTCCCTAAAACCAACAGAATCCTGATGATTAGGCACTTGATGCCTCCTGTTCACAGCAGGAAAGACTCTTAAGATTACAGATATTTCAGAATTTTATAATTTTTTTCCTCAAATTACCGCATAGAGGCCTGGTATTTCTATGATAAACACACAATGAAGACTTCTACAAGCAGAATATATTTCTTACATAAAATCTCCGTCTGTTAACCGACAAAATGTAGCAGTTATCAATGAAGCCGTTACATGTCTTCCATAAATTATGTCCTAAAATTATGATTTTGCAAGTAACAAAAAATAAAAATACTCGAGGAAAGTCATTGACAAAGGTAAGATATGAGTATACACTAACCTGAACTTCCAGATTCCTCGTCTATTGACACAATGGATTACAACAAATCATTCATTATTATTCCCCAATGGCTTTCAGCAAAATATTTTCTCCAAATAATTACATATCCATTAATTTCACTATGCAAATATATCTTATAACTTTGGTGGAATTAGTTTCATCCAGGTGACAATGTGCTTACAAGTCTCCATCCCAGGTAAAAATCTCTCAATGTGATAACCACAATGCCGATGTTTTGTATAGCTGTCCGCGAGGTCCTCACTGACCGACAGACTATACTGAAGTACCTCAACTTTTGTGCTAATATAAAAAGTGTACTCACCTTGATATTAGATTAGTGGATTCTGTCCCCCAGGGAGCTAGCTTAATACGTGACCCTGGCCCCGTCAGATTTTAAGGAGTAGGGTACTATAGAGGGACCCTGAATACACAAAGCTGATCTCCAGATAGATAGCTCTCTCAAATAAACACTGTTACAGCTATCAAAACTGTCTTGTTATATTTTCACTCCAAACCAATATTTATCTTTGTGACAAAGCAGACAAGGTCGAATATGTTGAATGTGACGACAGAGGTATCCGATATCAATCTGTCCAGTATCAAATCATCTTCACGGGTGAAAGGCTCCACGCACCCCTCACACACACCCTTACCCCACAGGCGGTGCCAAGAAAGCACCACTGGCCCTTTCGAGGAGACATTTGTCTTGGTGTATTGATAAGGTCTTTACACATAATTAACCCTATTACAGGGTTGGTGCCCCCATACAATATCCCTTCAGTTCCATACCACACCAATACAACCTGGCAGCTCCACTTCTATACCAACCTGTAAAACAGCATTGTCATCTTAATAATATGTTGTAAAAGTTAAATTTGAAAAAGGAATATCTATTCAAAAACATAAAAATGTTTGGTGAGAATAACAACATTGTCCCTTGAGGGCCGTATAAAGGTGTAAGTTATATTTAAAAACTTCAAATACAAATTATTATTTGTAAGTCTTGATATTAAAGTAAGCTGTTTGTGTTAAGCTGTGGATGCTTTGAAAATAAGTTCACCTGGAAGATTTAATAACCCAATATTTTACATAAGAAATTTATTATACATTTCTTTTTTTACTCATATATCAGTGATTGACGTAAAATAGGATTTTAGTTATGACAATCACATAAGTCATGGAAGCAATCTGTTTTAAATTATATCCAATTTCAAAAGAATTTAAAAATGAAAATAATTTGAAACATGTTTATTGTAAGCTAACCCTTTAACACCATCATTTTGTGGGATGTTGGTTTATTTATGTAACAGGTATAATCAGAGAGAAAACACGAACTGAACCCTATACAGTAACACACCTGCCTATTTGTAGCATTTTACCTGCTGATCCTAGCAGCTTTGTCCCGAACAAATTGTCAGGTTTAGTAGAGTAACCTGTGGGCTATGTAATGTAATAGGCTTGATGAAGATAGCTATAGGGACTGCACTGTTTACTTACAAATGAGACCTGTTTCAATTTGTCTTCAAAAGAATTCAGCATTTAAATAAATTATATCAAATACATTTCAAAGTGACAGTATTGGCATTAAAATGTCCATGTGTTTCACTGCAGAATACATCACGAACTTAAATTTGGGGCCAAAGAGCATCAATTAATCAACATATGTATTCCTGTCTGGTTCTACATATACAATGAATGCATTACACACCTTTATGTACATGTAACAAAAAATACCCTTACCTGACCTGGTAAATACATATATACTCAAGCACACGTTGTTACCCCAAAACAGATCAAACTGCTCCTCCTTGTTGCCATCTAGTGAAATTTTTTTTCTTTTCTGCCATCCAGACAAAATGTTTCCTTTCTGCCATTCAGAGAAAACAACTTTTCCTTTCTATAATCCAGACATAACAAAATTAACTGTCTGCCATCTTGACAAGAAAAAAACCTTTCATCATCCAGAAAAAAAACATTTTCTCACCACCATCCAGAAAGAATAATCCTTTCTGCAATCATGACAAAACAACTTTTCCTTTATACCATCCTGACAAAACAAAAATAATTCTGCCATCGACACAAGACAAAAATAACTCTGCCATCAAGACAAATAAAAAATAACTGTCTGCCATCAAGACAAATAAAAAATAACTGTCTGCCATCAAGGCAAAATAAAAATAACTGTCTGCCATCAAGACAAAACAAAAATAACTTTGCCATCGAGACAAAACAAAAATAACTCTGCCATTGAGACAAAACAAAAATAACTATCTGCCATCGAGACAAAACAAAAATAACTCTGCCATCAAGACAAAACAAAAATAACTGTCTGCCATCAAGACAAAACAAAAATAACTCTGCCATCAAGACAAAACAAAAATAACTGTCTGCCATCAAGAAAAAACAAAAATAACTGTCTGCCATCAACAAAAAACAAAAATAACTCTGCCATCAAGACAAAACAAAAATAACTGTCTGCCATCAAGACAAAACAAAAATAACTGTCTGCCATCAAGACAAATAAAAAATAACTGTCTGCCATCTAGAAAAGAAAAAAATCCTTTCTGCCATCAATACAAAACGACCTTTCTTTTCCATTAACTACACAAAACAATATTCTGTTTTTGACATCTCGACAAAACAACTTTTCCTTTCTACCATCCAGACAAAACGACCATTTGTTTCTGTCATCCAGACTAAATAACTTTTCCTTTCGACCATTGAAACCATCCAGACAAATTAACTACCGTAAATAAATTCTATTTCTTGTGGTATTTATTTAATATGCAAGGAGAGCTAATCATGAATTCAAATCTCTCACACTTATTTGGACAAATCTCTCGATGACATCCTTGTTATTTATTATGTTATTAACTTACTTTTATGACCGTTTACATTTCCTTGAATCGATACATCCCTTATATTATCACAAACAAATCTGCTAGACAGATATTACTGTCAACTTTAAACATCTGTGAAACTGTGTACTTTTAAACATCATTCCTGTATTGCTGACTGTCACAAAATTGAAGTTTTTGCAAGTTAAACCAATTTTCATGATGTAATACTTACCATAACTTTAGTATGCAGTGCCTGCACCCATCTTTGTAACCAAAAGTCAAAAAGATTAAAAAAAGTCCTGCCCTCCCTACAGTCTCATGAGCCATTACGACAGAGATACAGAATGATCTCCTTTCCTTGTAAACCTTTATGCAGTCCAAAAAAGGGGCAGGGAGGCAGAGAAGGAAAGGGGAGGATACCATAAAGTTATTGTAAGGATTACATCATGAAGTATTCCTGCCACACAGGAAGGAAGCAGACATGACCTCCTGAAAGGAGGACCTATTCAATCTCACCGGAGCCTGATAATCTGAATGCTAGTAAGCATACCTGATGGCAGACCCTCAGAATGAGAATCCAAGGACCTAAGATAAAGATCTGTGAAAGTATTCCTGCCACACAGGAAGGAAGCAGACATGACCTTCTGAAAGGAGGACCTATTGAGGAGGACCTAAATGATGCAGCAAAGGTCCTAACCTAATAAGCTTGCATGTTCAATCCGAGTCTGATCATCTAAATGCTCGTAAGCATACCTGATGACCTGAGAGATATTCCTATGACTCTGTTTGATGGGCAAATACAGACTGGAACCAGAGACACGAAAGCTTGCAGCTGATTGTTCAGAGAAGTGGCCAACAGGTCTATGAAAGGCACACCTGACAAATTCTCCTAAAAATCAAGCGACTCAGCTGCCATGTCGTCAACACCACTTGATGGCGCCTGAAGAGAGTGTGCAGAGAAGAAGAATGTGGATGGCAAGGGCATACAGAACATAAGACCTGGTGCCCAACTGTCTCTCCAGATATGCGATAACTCTAGAGTAGTCCATAGCCACGCAAATCACCTTGGGATGCAGAATCCTCCGAAAAGACTGCAGATCCAACAGAAAAGACCTCACATCGACCACATTCAAGTGCTCCAAGAACTGAACCTCAGATCACTTCCCTGAGCATCACTCACCGCCGAGGTTAGATCCCCAACCTGTCATGGAAGCATCCGAGAACAGAGTCTTAGAGAGAACCAGCTTGGACAAAGGAAGTCATCAGAGCACGTTCTTCTGAAAGGTCCACCACTGGATGATCTCCTTAACTGACTGGTTAAGAGAAAGCTATGCTTCCCAATACCTGGAAGAAGGGACCCAGTTGGCCAGGAGAAACATTTAGAGAGATCTGATGTGAAGTCTCCCTAAAGGGACCACATCTGACAGGGAATTGAGATAACTCAGGAAACTGAGAAACCAATGCACCTGGATCTATCAAAGTGGCCAACATTCCGTTTCTCACAGAGGCAATGATGCTCCAGGGAGTCTCCATCTTGAAGTGAAGAGAATCTATGTGCCTGTTGAAGGCATTTAGATCTATGATCAGACACCAAGAACCAGACTTCTTCTGAACCAGAAACACCCTGGAATAGAAGCAGGGTGTGCAGTCTGCCACAGGAACCTGTTCAACCACATCCTTTGTAAGAATGGTACCTACTTCCTCCTGGAGTGCCAGAACCTTTTCTGGATTCCCAAGAGGAGGAAAGAACATTTGCTGGGAAGCCAAGGATGGATCATGAAAAAGTAGCCTGACCACAGACAATGTCCAAGCATCCTCCATATACTATACTCCTATACTCAGATAATTACAATTCTGTATGGATACATGTGTCACATGACTACTAAATCACTTTTCAGGTATAGTTTCATGACTCAACAAAATGGTGGCCAAATGAAGCTATTGGTTGCTGATATATGAGCTTTCCAGATTCCACATCTTTAATAGAACGTCATTCAAAAATTCAAATTCATTTCTATATCAGCATTGATGAAATCATGTATTTGCAAATATATGTCTGCTGAAATGAGTTCGGGGGGAAATAAAACATTCATGAAATCTAAAGGATTTACAGTAATATGCCTTTCTACTATCGAGACAAAACAACTAACGTTCATTTGCATCATTCAGATAAAAAAAACACTGTTTCCAGAATGCACACAAAACAATCCTTCATTTCCACCATCCAAACAGAACAATACTCTCTATTTCCATTATCCAGACAAAACCATTTATCTTTTATTTCAACCATGTACACATGACAATACTCTCTATTTCCATTATCCAGACAAAACCATTTATCTTTTATTTCAACCATGTACACATGACAATACTCTCTATTTCCATTATCCAGACAAAACCATTTATCTTTTATTTCAACCATGTACACATGACAATACTCTCTATTTCCATTATCCAGACAAAACCATTTATCTTTTATTTCAACCATGTACACATGACAATACTCTCTATTTCCATTATCCAGACAAAACCATTTATCTTTTATTTCAACCATGTACACATGACAATACTCTCTATTTCCATTATCCAGACAAAACCATTTATCTTTTATTTCAACCATGTACACATGACAATACTCTCTATTTCCAAGACAAAACAACCACCTTAAACCAATGAGGTAGCACTTTGGTCAAATCTGACACAAGGTTCAAGACAAAATTGTTTGAAGGACAAAATTTTAACAAATTTGACCCATGTGACTATGAATACAGGTCAAGGTCATTTCTTTTCACAAATTTTGTCAGGATTCATCCAAGACACCAACTAGTTACATATCCTTTTAGGGTAGGCCTTGTGGTTAATAAAGAAGAATTTGTTAGAAAGTTTCAACAATTTGGCCACTGTGACTTTGAGTGTGAGTCAAACAATAATTTCCTTTTGGAATCATTGTCAGGCTTTATCCGAGGAACCTATAAAAACAAATATCCTGACTCTTGGCCATTTGAAATAAGTTGATGCCAGGGGGACAACTTACAGATGGATGACAGACAAGGCACCAGGGCATTAGCTCACTGGGCCCTTCTGCCAGGTGAGGTAATAAGAGCTGAAATTTTTTTCCCATTGGATCACACTTTCAGGAAACTTTATAGATCAGAAATGTCTAACAAACTGAATTTTCATTGATTTGGATTTTACAATGGGAGACTAATTTGCCCTTCTCCTGACCAACTCATCACAGCCATGTCCATTTATATTCTTCAATGGATCGGCAACAGTAAAATTCAATTACATCTCCACTAAAGTTCAATTACTTTTTTATATGGGACAGTTAACATGTCAAAGTTTCACCAAAATGTACATTTCTTTGATAACAGTATATGCATGTGACATATTAGAATATATTTCCCATAATTCAGTAAAATAAGAATTCCAAATTGACTGACATAAAACTCTGTTAGCAAGATTCCATAGGTAATTCATTGGGAGGCAATGGCCAGGTCTCCAGTTTTTGTGATTGTTTGTATGAAATCTGATTCAAATAGACATACACAACACTACTGTTTATTGGTTTTCAAACATAGGTATGAGTACATACATACTTCACAACATGTACCTGTACAAGGCCTCAAGGCAGCTTAGACTGACGAAATCCCCTTTATCCAAAGATGCTCTAGATTAAGTTTGATTAAAAAGAAGACTTTGCCTCTAACTCATCTCAGCTCCTCATCCTTAGAGTCCTACCCCTCTACCGAGAAGGAGGTCTTGCACATAGTTTATGCAAAATACAGGATGCACTCGGTTATATTTTCAGAAGAAAGATTTCAAAGGTTTATACAAATTTCAATGCACTTCACCTAAGGATACTTCTAACCAAATTCAGTCAAAACACTTCATCCCAACACAAAAAGAAGGATATTAAAGATTTTCTTCAATTTCAAACTACTAGACCCCATCCCATCTGGCACAGTCTCAAGAAGGGAAGGGGGAAAGCAGCCTTGATATTTATACAAAATTAAGTGGGATTTCCTTTCGTCAAATCTTCATCTCAAGTTTAGGTGAATATAAAATATATTGAGTCCGATGATTGATTGTGTTGCTTGTAATCAATTAATTAGTCAAATTTTAGAAATATCTGTACGTTTCACCCCATGTCGGTTTCCGTTATTCATGTGTATAAAGGGAGATCACTTGCTATTTAAGTTTGACAAATATTGTAGCTAAAGAACTATTTGTCTAAAGGGTTCTGACTATCTGCGATTTTAATTTTGTCTCGGTCATGGCCATAAGTCAGAATTACAAAACACCAAATCCTAGCGATCCTGCAAGGGTCGGCATTCAGGCAATGTTATTCATAGTTTACAATAACGTGATAGTAAATTATATATTGATGGAAAGATAATACATTTTTCTACCAACTTGTACATATGTCAAAGTAATTAAATGTAAACTCATTCCACTCATTTCCCCAACAACTTTACTTTCCAACATGTTTACAATGGCTGCCACAACACAAAATCTCTCCAGAGTTGTGACTATAAACCAACCAAACAATAAATTCTTGTGATATTGGCAGCAATGGTAGATTTATAACTATAATTCTAGAGCAGGTCTGTATAGTGGCAGGCATTGTAAATATGCTGGAATGTAAACAAGGAATGAAACCACACAAACAAAAGCAATTACAGTAGGACAAGGATACTGAAATTGAAATTTACTGAACTGATTATTATTGTCAAAATCACAAAGGAAAGATTAACTGATTCCAACTAATTAATCAATTATATCTACAACTGAAGTTCCACAGATATTAAAGTCATTCCTCTATGTCTCCTATTTGGCCCAATCCCTTTCTCCCCAGGGGGTCAGACCTTTCAAGCTAAGAATGCTTCTTATCAAATTTGGAGAAAATACCTTCAGCCACAGAGAAGAAGGCAAAATCCAAGCATTCCAACAGAAGAAGTAGGATTTTTTTAATTTGCTCCAATTTTCCCTATTGGACCCCGCTCCTCCTGCCCAAGGAGGTCATGACCCAAAGTTCACACAAAATTGGTTCCCCTTCACCAAGGAATGGTTCAGACCAAACAAAATCTTATCATTACTACAGGAGGAGTAGAATTGTAAAGAATTTGCTCTATTTTGCATATTTGGCCCATCCTCCTGTCCCAGGGGGCTGAGAACCGATATTTGTACAAACTTGATTTCCCTTCCCCCAAAGATGCTGTAGAATAAATTGATACAAAATCCATTCAGCTGTTTATAACTAGTAATGACTTTTATCAAAAAGTTGACTGATGACTGATGACTGATGACAGATGACGGATGACAGACAACGGACACTGCACCATGGCACAAGTTCAATTCATTGTCAATTCAAAAGCTATGCTCCTGACAAGAACGAAACTCCTGCATATACTTGATCATTGACATTGGGATGAAGGACACATTATCCTAATGTAAGTGCACTTATGCTTGTGGGTGATACAGCTGTTTCATCTTTATTCCAGATCTTTTACCTTAGGCGAAGGCTATTGTGCAGAGACCTAATATTGGTACATTGCACACTGTGGGTATTGGAATTCCATGATGATGTTTCTCACAGTTCAAGAATTATGGCCTTAACAAGACTGTCACAGAAGAACAATAAAAACCAGTAATAACACGACATATATGTCTCTTCAGTTAAAGTCAAGTTATGTATAGAGATTTACAGAATGATGACAAGGAAGAGAAATAACCATGAACAGACACACAGAAAGACAGATGGAGAAACACAGAGTATAGTCACCAAAGACAACCAGTTGAAAACAGAAGCAGGCTTGGTGTATTGACCTAATTTGTCAAGAGATAGTATTTGCATTTTATGTAAACTAGTGTCACCTACATAACCATTGATAGAAGGATTAAAGCTTTACCACACTGATATAGGCCGATTGATACAGGTATAATCACAGGTCCTACCTAATAGATTTCTTTAGGGATTCACCAAATGGAACATCTTGCTATATGTTACATTGATCTTGGCTTCATCTCCTGCTAATGTAAATAATAAGTTGTATACAGGTGTCAATCCTCACACAGGTATGTATGCAGGTGTTAGCTACAGGTGTAATCAGCGAGTGTCTTAAAAATGTATGAGTAGGGTCTTCATTACAGCTGTTATCTCACCTATTATCAGAGAGCATACTTGGCCATGTATTGTTTATGCTTGAGTGGCTAAATTCAGTATCATCAACTGTTCACCTACACTTTATCAGATAACAACTTGTATAAACAGGTATAAATGTGTGGTGATCAAACGAAGGTTTGTGGTAGTTATTTCTATGATAAAAGATAAACTGTTGTACATGTACATGTTCATGTAGTATGGAAATTTATATACAGAATGAATATGATTCTACAAAAAGAACCTGTCTGGTTTTGAGTTTGTGATTCAAATTCAGGATCAATTAGCAAAAATTCTGCCTACTATTTTTTAACCTACATCTGCAGTAAGGGATTTTGGTTATTTCCATACAAGCCTATGTAGACACACAGAAGAGATACAGATGATGTAGTGTACTATGTAGACATATAGGAGAGATACAGATGATGTAGTGTACTTTGTAGACACACAGAAGAGATAGAGATGATGAAGTGTACTATGTAGACACACAGAAGAGATACAGATGTAGTGTACTATGTAGACACACAGAAGAGATACAGGTGATGTAGTGTACTATGTAGAAACACAGAAGTGATACAGATGTAGTGTACTATGTAGACACACAAGAGAGATACAGATGTAGTGTACTATGTAGACACACAGAAGAGATAGAGATCATGTAGTGTACTATGTAGACACACAGAAGAGATTCAGATGTAGTGTACTATGTAGACACACAGAAGTGATACAGATGGAGTGTACTATGTAGACACACAGAAGAGATACAGATGTAGTGTACTTTGTAGACACACAGAAGAGATACAGATGATGTAGTGTACTATGTAGACACACAGAAGAGATTCAGATGTAGTGTACTTTGTAGACACACAGAAGTGATACAGATGTAGTGTACTATGTAGACACACAGAAGTGATACAGATGTAGTGTACTATGTAGACACACCGAAGTGATACAGAAGTAGTGTACTATGTAGACACACAGGAGAGATACAGATGATGTAGTGTACTTTGTAGACACAAAGAAGAGATTCAGATGTAGTGTACTATGTAGACACACAGAAGTGATACAGATGTAGTGTACTATGTAGACACACAGAAGTGATACAGATGATGTAGTGTACTATGTAGACACACAGAAGAGATACGGATGATGTAGTGTACTATGTAGACACACATAAGAGGTACAGGTGATGTAGTGTACTATGTAGACACACTGAAGAGATACAGGTGATGTAGTGTATTATGTAGACACACAGAAGTGATACAGATGATGTAGTGTACTATGTAGACACACAGAAGAGATTCAGATGTAGTGTACTATGTAGACACACAGAAGTGATACAGATGTAGTGTACTATGTAGACACACAGAAGTGATACAGATGTGGTGTACTATGTAGACACACAGAAGAGATACGGATGATGTAGTGTACTATGTAGACACACAGAAGTGATACGGATGTAGTGTACTATGTAGACACACATAAGAGATACAGGTGATGTAGTGTACTATGTAGACACACAGAAGAGATTCAGATGTAGTGTACTATGTAGACACACAGAAGTGATACAGATGTATTGTACTATGTAGACACACAGAAGAGATTCAGATGTAGTGTACTATGTAGACACACAGAAGTGATACAGATGTAGTGTACTATGTAGACACACAGAAGTGATACAGATGTAGTGTACTATGTAGACACACAGAAGAGATACAGATGATGTAGTGTACTATGTAGACATCCAGGAGAGATACAGATGTAGTGTACTATGTAGACACACAGAAGTGATACAGATGTATTGTACTATGTAGACACACAGAAGTGATACAGATGTAGTGTACTATGTAGACACACAGAAGAGATACAGATGATGTAGTTTACTATGTAGACATCCAGGAGAGATACAGATGATGTAGTGTACTTTGTAGACACACAGAAGAGATACAGATGATGTAGTGTACTATGTAGACACACAGAAGAGATACAGATGTAGTGTACTATGTAGACACACAGAAGAGATACAGATGTAGTGTACTATGTAGACACACAGAAGAGATACAGATGTAGATGTAGTGTACTATGTAGACACACAGAAGAGATACAGATGTAGTGTACTATGTAGACACACAGAGAGATCCAGATGATGTAGTGTACTATGTAGACACACAGAAGTGATACAGATGTAGTCTACTATGTAGACACACAGAAGAGATACAGATGATGTAGTGTACTATGTAGACACACACAGAAGAGATATGTAGTGTACTATGTAGACACACAGAATGATATGATGTAGTGTACAGATGATGTAGTGTATGTAGACACACAGAAGAGATACAGATGATGTAGTGTACTATGTAGACACACAGAAGAGATACAGATGTAGTGTACTATGTAGACACACAGAAGAGATATAGATGTAGTATACTATGTGGACACACAGAAGAGATACAGTATAGTGGACTATGTAGACACACAGAAGAGATACAGATGTAGTGTACTATGTAGACACACAGAAGAGATACAGATGTAGTGTACTATGTAGACACACAGAAGAGATACAGATGTAGTGTACTATGTAGACACACAGAAGAGATACAGATGTAGTGTACTATGTAGACACACAAGAGAGATACAGATGATGTAGTGTACTATGTAGACACACAGAAGTGATACAGATGTAGTGTACTATGTAGACACACAGAAGAGATACAGATGATGTAGTGTACTATGTAGACACACAGAAGAGATACAGATGTAGTGTACTTTGTAGACACACAGAAGTGATAAAGATAACCTGGTGTACTATGTAGACACACAGCTGAGATAATGCAGTTCTATTGTGTTGTTGACACAAAGAAGGGAGGACTACCCCGAATTTACGTACTGTAATCTTCATTCCTGTCGTTTTTGTTGAGATGACATATACTTTCTGAGAGCAAAAAAATATGCACTGCATCCTATCATTTTTCCCCCATAACTGACTAGTGTAATCTAAGTCTGTGGACGGAGTCTATTAAATAACTACGTTATGTCTGCGAATTACTCGGAGACAAATTGGGACGGTGTGTAAGGCATAGATAACACATTTAATTAAATAGAAATGTAAAGCCTAAAAAAGCTTATTGAAGTCCAATTTTTATCCTTCCATCAAATTGTACAAAGAAACCACTGTGCATCAAAAGACCTGCAAAGCCAGTAGCGAATCCAGGATTTTTGGAAAAGAGGTCCCAAAAAAATCCACCGGCTCAATAAGAAATGACGGTAGTTAGATTGATGTAGTTTTTCATCAATACACACGTGAGTTGTATATAATTAGATATATACCTTATAACTTATCGTCTTGTCGTGTCGCCTGTAGCCATGATGAACCATTTACCGTTTGATGTGTAAAGGGAGTTAACTCTAACAACCTTACGTGCCTTACATTTATATCTGAAATGACTACCTGTGACTGGTAAAATGTGTGCATGGTCTAAAACTTGTAAGTAAATAACACACTCGAGACTCGCGATCATTTCAACATGATATTTTGCAAACCGTGTTTTGCGACCTTCAACTTTTTAATCAAATAAATAAGTGATAAATCCTGTCTGTTATTTTATTTCTTTTTTTTCTTCACTTAAACCCAATCCGTTCAGTGGACAATAAGATTAGGGTGCATAGTTCTTTTTTTCTTTTCTTTCTTTTTTAAGGTTGATCAGTTGGAAGTTTAAATAAGATTATTGAAAGCATGAAACAATAAAATTTGCTGTTACTTGTTTACACTGTACAGATTATAAACTTACAACGGATGATTCTGAAAATTTTAAGCATAACATGACCTATGTTAAAAGTTACACAGCGGTCACATTTAAAATTCAAACAAGTATAAAAAATCGTTATCGAGTTTAAACCCTAAGCCTTCAACTGGCTGTTAGTGTATGTGGTTATACTGATATCACCCTATCAGCTGTCGAGTTTTTACGTCACGATTTGTATAAATTGTAGTACGGCACCTAACTTGAAAAAGAGACACCTTGTGTCTTCATAAGTCTCCTGCAAGGTATCAATTCAAGTTAATTAAATATATTTGCGGCCTGAATAAATACTCATACTCTCATGGCCTGTGACCTATTCACAAAACGACATACATGCACGCGAGAGAGAGAGAGAGGTGGGTGGGGTGGGGGGGGTAGCATACGCTACGTTGTGAGGAACTCTCAGCAGTCTTAGGACCAACGTTATGGGGTTCGTTCAGTTTGTGGGGAATTTTCTAGTTCCCCATACATAGGGTATATTTTCGTGATCCTGGTGTAAATCTGAACAAAATGAGGCCAAACATGGAAAATTCCTTATAATACGTATCATGGACTATCACTTCACCGTAAACCGACTGTCTAGGAATCATGGGTAATTTCCCATTCGGTACCTCTTTGCCACTTTCGTAGATGCTGTATTTCTTGGCGGGAAAAAATAGCGGGAAAATATATATCGCTTTATGGGGAAGAGTTACAAAAAAGTCTCACTGCTATCAAGTTATCTTTCTATATAAAATACATGTACCTATAAGTAAGAATAAACAAAATACAAATTTCAAAATAGTATATATCCGGATTTTGAAGTAATTTAATCAGTAATTGATATAACAATTAAATAGTAAATGGGTAGTAAGAAGGATGGGTTGGATCAACAATTCCATAATAATCCTCCAGAGACCCAATAACGTCTCTCTTCAACTTATATTTGTTCCCTTCCAATCCTTCTGGTTATAATTCCAAGTACTTATCATGGCTGATGTTATTTCACTCAGTACACGTTTCGGTTTATTTTGCATATACATGTCTTCACAATACAATTTTCAAATCTTCTTTTCTGCTTTCTCGCAGCCATAAGTGTTATTGTGTTACTATTTTTTTTTTTTTTTCGTTCATACTTGGTATCAGCAGTTCGATATCGTCATCTTTTCATCGTCACATGCATATAAACTTATAACATACTCCTGTTCTTTTCCCTGTAGTTCCTAATATGGTAATAGCAATGTATTTGAAAATATTATCAAGTGGTTATGACCCCAGTTCCCTTTATCTACGTACTCTGAAGAAATTTCCGTTTTTAGAGTCATACATCTCCTTCATGAACGTTGATATTCAGAGCTTCTTGCCAAAAATGACGGGACTTTCACGGTCATTATCACCACTGTAGATCCGATAGATTTGGATATGGAATATCAGGGGCACGATTGTGCCCCCACCTTGCACTGAAAGCAAGACCTGTTCTAGAAATGGGACAGACGGATGGATGGAGGGACGGAAAGTGATACCGCATTAGAAATCCATTTTTCCATGGTTTTATGCTCAGCTATGTTATTCACGAGTTATTATTACATACAGTGCGCTTTGTTGAGAACAGAGACGTATGTAACACGCGTATGTTTCTGCTGAGAAGCACGTGGTGTATATTGGACAAGTTTGACAGGTGTGTTACTGTGCACGTGCTGAATTCTGGCAGGTGTTCTGAGTAAAGCATTATTCGTACGACGTGATGTATACAAATTGTATCGGCGACAGAGAGTTGTACAATTTTTGAGCTAAGTATAAATCGTTACCGGTACAATCGAACCAAACAACGGGAAAAGGGAGGAAGAATGGTGGGAACAAGGGAGTGAAGGAGGAGAAAGAGAATATCGGTTGGAGATACATTTCATCTGAAGCTTGCTGCTGGCACGCTCTCTAAATTGACAGATTGTGTGGCGATTGAAACAACTGTCGGCATTTTTATACCAGTTACAGTAACTATAAAACGCCACATGTACTTGGGAATGCATACAACATTTCGAGGATATTTGTTACAAGTCTCTTGCTCAAATCGGAGTCTTATATCACTGATTTAAATGTATTAGTTGACAAACTTCTATTTCTCGATACGTGTAAATCGTCACTGAATGCCATCTACTGGAAAGGTCGTCTGAAAACTTTTTGGAAAACTAGAAAATGAAAACGGTTTTTGTTAAGAATGATTCAATCAAACTACAATCACATAAAATTCCAACATTTAAATATATTAGATATATATATCCTTTCCATATCCTATCGTATTTATATATCATGAACACACAGAAATCGTAATGTTAAAGATATCCAAAGACATTATAGAATATACATGTATCATTTTAATGTATAATAATGCGTTATAAAAAAACATATCTAACCAAACAGTGACTAGTGGCTTATTAGACATGATGATTAAATATATAATGATTAGCTAAGTGTCAAAGGAGCAGTGAGGAGAGGGATGGGGCAGGGGTTAGGGTTGGGGTGGGGATCTGTTATTATACCAATCTGACAACAGTGCAGTATGCTTTATAATAACTTATTCAAATTATTAATCTACAAAGTAGATTGATAAATCATAGGTATTTTGTTATGTACAAACAAGACTCACTGACGGACTGGGAAAGATGTGTAGACAGATTCTTTACACACATACCAAATTGAAAGAAGCACGACGAGGTTGAAACTAGTTTTTAAAATGTTTCAGTCGACATATTGTGTATACCACACATATAACATGTAACTGAAAATCGGTGACATCTACTCATAATTTCTCCAAGCACACTCTCACACACACATATGTAATACATATAGTGCGGATTACAATTTGAAGTCTTTGTGTTCTTTTAGTTACAAACATGTACTCTGTAACTGTCTCTTTATTTTCACCATATATATAGATTATATTGGTATCGCATATTTAGCCAAATATATTGCTTAATATAAGGAACTATATTGTGTCCAGAATTTAAACAGTGTCCATTCCTTTGTTATATACACAAACGTATATTATATATCTATATACCGAGTAGGAATATCTTGGTCATTTTATCACAATGACCAATGAAATCGTTCGTACATAGGGACAGCCAATCAGATACATATAAAAATTGCACGTTTTGCTGCAGTGAAAAAATTGGGCGCATTTTTCATTAGCGAAAAAATGTCCGGACGAGCTGCCTCTCGATAAGGTCTGTGTCAAATTTGTTACTTCTCAGCAACTTACACATGTATTACGTATTTAATTATTATAAAGATTGATATAAATGTTGTTGTGAACGTCGTATTTTCAGCAAATTCACATTTTGAAAGTATTGAAATGGGTTCCGAAAAAAACAGAAATATGTACAATCTGTAAAACCTTCATCAATCAATGTCATTCACACGTAAGCAGTGGCGTAGCCAGGATCTAAAGTTGGGGGGGGGGAATCTGATTCCTTTACCTGAGCTGAGTGTAGTTTGTGTGGTGTTAGTTTCGAAGGAATGCAAGTAGAATCGATAAAATCACTGAAATATAGATATGAAAAATGCAGAAAACTGAAAAATGGAACCCGCACCCCCCACCCCCCCCCACCCCCGCCCCATTAAAAAACTCAACTAGTACTTGTTCCTACTTGTTACTTTTTTTCAGATACTTTCCCGATTTTCTGTCACTACTTGTTGGTTAACTTCGTTGATTTTCCAGTATATCATGCTACTACTTGTCGTTCCACTTTCAGTTACTCCCCTTTATTGATTACTACTACTTGTTACTCAACTTTCAGTTTTTCTTTCATTTAGTGGCTGTTACTACTTGTTATTCTTTCCAGTTACTTTGCATTTCTTTATTGCTGTAAAAACTATTTTTACTCTACTTTCAGCTTATTTATTTTACTGTCTGTACTACTTGTGAACTTTGTTACTTTCCTATATCACATTTTACTACTTGATACTCCCCTTTCAGGTTCTTCTCTATATTGCCTGTCACTGCTTGATACTGAACTTTCAGTTGTTCCTATTATTGCTCATTTTTACTTACTTTACTTTTAGTTACCTTCCTTTTATCGCCTGTTACTGCTTGTTACTCTTTCCAGTTACTTTGTTTCTCTTTATTACTGTAAGAACTTGTTACTCTAATTTTTTAGAAATAATCCATTATTGCTTGTTGCTACTCGTCGACTTTCATTCACTTCCCTTTATTGCCCGTTACTTCCTGTTACTTAGCTTTCTGATACTTTCCTATATTGCTTTTTACTACTAATTTTTCCCTTCGGTTGCACTCCTTTTATTGCCTTTTAATAATTGTTTTTCTTTCCAGTTTCATTTTCTCTTAATTCTGTAAGAACTGTTTACCCTTTTTGCCTGTTACTACTAGTTGATCCACACTCAGTTACTTTCCTAATTGCATGTACTACTTGTTCCTTAACTTTGTTATTTCCCTGTATTGCATGTTACTACTTGTTAATACATTTTCAGTTACTAGTAGTTACTTGATTATCAATTTTTCATATTATTGCATGTCACTACTTGTTAATCTATTTTCAGTTACAACTAGTTACTTGATTTTCAGTTCTTCCTATTATTGCTCGTTACCACTTGTTACGTAACTTTTCTTATTTCCCTGTATTGCATGTTACTACTTGGTAATCTATTTTCAGTTACAACTTGTTACTTGATTTTCAGTTCTTCCTATTATTGCTCGTTACCACTTGTTCCTTAACTTTGTTATTTCCCTGTATTGCATGTTACTACTTGTTAATCTATTTTCAGTTACTACTAGTTACTTGATTTTCAGTTCTTCCTATTATTGCTTGTTACTACTTGTTATTTAACTTTGTTATCTCTCTGTATTGCTTGTTGCTACTTGTTATTTAACTTTGTTATTTCCCTGTATTGCATGTCACTACTTGTTAATCCATTTCCAGTTACTACTAGTTTCTTGATTTTCAGTTCTTCCTATTATTGCTTGTTACTACTTGTTAATCCATTTCCAGTTACTACTAGTTACTTGATTTTCAGTTCTTCCTATTATTGCTTGTTACTACTTGTTAATCCATTTCCAGTTACTACTAATTACTTGATTTTCAGTTCTTCCTATCATTGTTTGTTACTACTTGTAACTTTACTTTTAGTTTGCTTCCTTTATTGCATACAAGTATTTGCCACTTTTTCCAGTTACTCAACTTCTCTAATCTGAAAAGACTTGTTACCATACATTAAGTAACTTTCCTTATCACTGTCAGTACTTGTAACTTGAGTTGTATGTGTTACTTTTCTTTATTGCCTGTACTACTTGTTTGTTAACTTTATTATTTTCCTGTATATCATGTTACTACTTGTTGCTCCATTTTACTCCCATTTATTGACTGTTTCTATTTGTTACTCAACGTTCAGTGTTTCTTTCATTTATTGCCTGTTACTACTTGTGATTCGTTCCAGTTACTTTGCATATCTTTATTGCTGTAAAAACTTTACTCTACACTTCAGGTTATTTCCTTTATTGTCTGTACTACTTTGTTTCTTAATTTTGTGACTTTGCTGTAACTACTTGATACTCCTCTTTCAGTTACTTCTCTTTCTTGGCTGGCACTACTTGTTACTTGTCTTTCAGTTCCTCCTATTATTGATTGTTACTATGTTACTATATTGATTGTTACTTTCCTTTCTTGCCTGTTACTGCTTGTTACTATTTCCAGTTACATTGCTTTCATTTATTGTTGTCAGAAGTTTTTGCACTACTTTCCTTTATTGGCGGTTAATACTTGTTACTCCACTTTAAGCTTTATGTTAATTCCCTTTTTGCCTGTTGCTACTTGTAACTTTTAGTAACTTTTCTTTACTGCCTGTTACTACTTGTTACCTTACTTTCTGTTACTTTCATTGATCACATGGTATTACTTACTTAATTGTCAGTCACATTACTTTGTTGCCTGTTACTACTTGTTACTCTACTTTCAGTGTTTCCCTTTAATGAATGTTACTATTTGTTCCTTAGCTTTCAGTTATTTTCCTTTTATTACCTCTAACTAATTGCTCCACTTTCAGGTTATTTCCTTTGTCTTTATTACTTGTTCTTTAACTTCATAACTTTCCTGTATTGCATGTAACTACTTGTTACTCCACTTTCAGTTACTTTCCTCTTTTATACCTGCTGCTACTTGTAACTCCACTTTCAGCTGAGTTCATATATTTCCCACTTGTTACTGCATTTTCAGTGACATTTATTTATCAACTGTTACTACTTGATACTCTACTTTCACTCTTACTTTCTGTTGTTGCCTGTTACTACCCGTTACATTACTCTGTAACAGTAAATTACCTTTATTTCATTTTCTTTTGAATTACAGATTATATAACTAGGAAACTGATTGAAAAAAACAGGAAGAAAGTCTGAGTAAGTTTGCCTGCATGTCCCCACTGCCCCAAGAAACATGTACATCTGTTTGTATTTACTTAAATAGATTTTACATTTAACATTTTTTAATATATTGTAATCTGTATGGAAACTTAAAAAAGGAGATCATTCCATATAACTACAATTTGTTTTAGAATTTTCATTAATGCATTATCATTGACTTCTGATCCATTAAATCAATATAAAATTACCCATTTTATTTATTGTATTTAGAGAAAAATGCCTGAAGATGTACATATTTCATTCTTGTTGGATCTTTATTTTGACAATATCACTTTCCCCCAGCCCCACCCCTGCCCATTCTTCTTTCATCAAAATGAAGAGAAAAAGAGAAGATTGCCAAAAAACCAGTATCATTGTAAGTATATATTGTCAATTGCTTTGATTTTATTCGATTTTCATTGTGTTTTGAAATCTATGGAATAAAAGAATGGAATTGTGTGTATGTTATGTTGATTCAAAACGCGTTAATTTTTCAAGTGCCAGACACAAGACAGACTACCGTAAGTATGCAGCATGCACCCGCTATCCATTTCCACTTGACTAACATTTCTGTTCTCTCATTTAGTCTAACCATCATTTATTTGAAAGACTAGGACAGTCATTGTTTATTAAGGTAAAACAAGTAATATCCTACGACAAAACTATCATCAACATTATACTGATGATCATAACACTTTAAAAACGACTGAAATGACACCAACCGACCTTTGTTCCGAAAACTGACAAGACACCAACCGACCTACATACAGAGGACTGACACAACACCTACTGACCTACATACAGAGGACTGACACGACACCTAACCGACGACAGACGGACACCTACCGACTGACATACCGACGACAGACGCGACACCTACCGACCTACGTACCGACGACAGACACGACACTTACCGACCTATGTAGCGAAAACTGACACGACATCTACAGACCTACATACAGAGGACTGACACGACACCTGCCGACAGACTTACCAACAACAGAAACCTACCGACCTACGTACCCTTAGTCTGTAGGTGTCTGACCTACGACTGACGACTGGAACATTGGTCAGTAGGTGTCTGCCATATGTAAAGACGAATTACGCGACATAATCTGACCTACAAACAAACGACTGACACAACGCCTACCGACCGACTGACTGACATCGGACACGACGCCTATCGACCGACTGACCGACAACGGACTCGACGCCTACCGACCGACTGACCGACTACTGACTGACCGACGACTCGACCCCTACCGACCGACTGACCGACTACGGACTGGACGCCTACCGACCGACTACTGACTCGACGCCTACTGACCGACGACGGACTTGACGCCAACTGACCGACGACAGACTCAACACCTACCAACCAACTGAAAAACGACGGACTGGAAGCCTACTGACCGACTGACCGACGACGGACACGACGGCTACCGACCAACTGACCGACGACAGACACGACGGCTACCGACCGACTGACCGATGACACTCACGACACCTACCGACCAACTTACCAATGACTTACACGACACCTACTGACCAATTTACCAACGACAGACACGACACCTACTGACTGACATACACACAACAGACATGACAGCTACCAACCAACATACCAACGACAGACACGACACCTATCAACAGACGAGCATGAAACGTATCATTATCAAAATTATAATGAAAAAATAAAAGATAAAAACTAAATGAAATATATCCTTATATTACTTTTAGATTGTTTACATGAATAAGTTGTGAAGATATTACCTTTTTTTGCAGGTTGTTAAGTATTAAAGTAGATTAAAATGTGAATTAAATCTAGTTTCTTTTCCTGTAGAAGAAACATGGAGTAGCTAGTGATGTCAATGAACCTGATTGTGATGTGGACACAAGCAGCAGTGACCTCATGATATTTGGGAGGACTAATTAACTGACAATCATTGAAAAACAAGAGGACAGGGAACCAAGGAGGATTTTGTATACACATATGTGACTCTATGGATTATATTTAACATTTTCAACATCAGTTACGTGCAGGTTTTAATAGTAACACTGAAGAACATTTATATTCTTGATATTACCTACCAGGTAGTTATATTCCAAAAGGCATCATTTCATAATTCCTTTCATAAAACAAATAAAATTATCTGTAAATTTTACCTGTTCATTATTCGAAAAGAATGTATGTAGATCCCATAAAAATCATAGCAGCCATAAGGCATTTGTATATTTTGTTTATTAAATTTGTTAAATTCAAATTATTGTTGTTTTTTTTAATTGTTTCTATTGTCATTGATTCTTTCAATCTCTACCTACATTGCTTCCCTGCTACATTTGCTTCTATGTTGTACGTTACCGTTTGAAAAATTATTTAAAAAAATACATTCATGGCTGTATAACAAAATAACAGTTCCATGATTGTTCTAATCCAGCTAACTGTGTAGGTAGATTATGTAACAATGCCATGATTGTTCTAATCCAGCTAGCTGTATAAGTAGATAATGTAACAATTCCATGATTGTTCTAATCCAGCTAGCTGTACAAGTAGATAAGATGTTGATTCCATGATTGTTCTAATCCAGCTAGCTGTACAGGTATATAATGAAACAATTCCATGATTGTTCTAATCCAGCTAGCTGTAACAATTCCATAAAGTTCATCCAGTAGATAATGTAACAATTCCATGATTGTTCTAATCCAGCTAACTGCATAGGTAGATAATGTAACAATACCATGATTGTTCTATCCAGCTAGCTGCATTGTAGATAATGTAACAATACCATCCAGCTACTGTATAGTTAGATAGATGATGAATGATTGTTCCATCCAGCTAACTGTAGGTAGATAATTAACAATTCCATGATTGTTCTAATCCAGCTAGCTGTATAAGTAGATAATGTAACAATACCATGATTGTTCTAATCCAGCTAGCTGTATAAGTTGACAATGTAACAATACCATGATTGTTCTAATCCAGCTAGCTGTATAAGTAGATAAGATGATGATTCTGTGATTGTTCCAGTCCAGCTAGCTGCATAGGTAGATAATGTAACAATACCATGATTGTTCTAATCCAGCTAGCTGTATAAGTTGACAATGTAACAATACCATGATTGTTCTAATCCAGCTCGCTGTATAAGTGGATAAGATGATGATTCCATGATTGTTCTAATCCAGCTAACTGTATAGGTATATAACAACACAATTCCATGGTTGCATTAGTCCAACTAGCTGTAAAAACACTCCTCTAACCTTACAATTACATGAAGGTTGGCTATGATACACTTGTACATAGATGGATAATTATATATACAGGAAATGTAGTAAGTTGCCATTGATTGCTTCCTCAGAAACAATCACATATCATGAGGAAATGAAACCAAATTAATGAAACATCTTCAACATCCAAGAGTGTTGCATTCAATATTAGGTGAATTGTGTACTCTGTATCTTTGGAATATGTAAAGCAAAAAGTAACATTAAATTATTATAGCTGGTGACCAGCTTACAAAACAATTTAAGAAAGGTCCATCACATTTCATTTAGAGCAACTTGGAGGAAATTGTAAACTTCTTACCTAATGACACAGGATGTTCAATGATAATTGGAACCACCCCAGGAACCTTGGGTCTTCAACTGAGGTGTATAGCACCAGATAAATTTAATGATCAACTGGAGACACCACAGCGAAAAAACTACCATATCATGACTGTACATTAGCACATATGTCTATCTTTACTCCAACATTACCACAAACTCACAAAAATACATGTGGTACATTTCAAAATCATGTGAAGACATTACATTTAGGTAGAATTCACTACTAATACTTATTTGTAAATCAACACAAAAATGTCAATTTTCTTCAACAGAAAAATCAAGGACAAAATTTATTACTGTGGCATAAATGAACTTGTACAAATTTTACACATTAATTCCACTCAAAAGAACTACATACAGACTGTACCAACTTACAAATTGCAAAATGCACAAGTTCATCCACACTCAGACCACTCCAAAAGAAAATCATACAAAATCTTTAATATGATTTGTATTGTTTTAGACCATTCCCTACCCCGTGGTACACAAAGATACTACAGCATTATTTTATCAAGATTGGAGACATAGTACCCAAATAATCAAAATTGTAGGCAGAAATTTGTTTGCAAAAATTTCAAACCATTAGTTTCTGATAGTGTTTTAAAATTATTACAATTAAGAAAACATTTCATGCATTAATACAATATTCATATTTACACAAATATTTGTTATAAACAGAATCATCTAATTATAATCCACAATGGTAATTTCCATATTGAAAAAAAAAAAAATTATGACCGATATTTTGTTTCAGCATATTTCACTTATATATCAAAATGATAGTGTAGCCTTTCATTTAATTTCTATAGCATAAAAACATTTCAAATGATATCTTCTCTCTAATATAAAACAATAAAAAACATAAACACACCTACACACAGCTTTGTCTTCCTATATCTGTAAAATAAATTTGTTAAAGTTTTACTTGCATTTCTAAATACATTTCACATATCTTCTAATACTAATACTTCATTCCATTAAGGCTGTATGCTGCCTTACATAGATAATTAAAAGCAGATTTATCTCCCTTCTCATCAGTCTTTTGTTTTGTTATTGCAAATATGTCATTATTCCACAAGAAATGTTATGAAGTTATTCACACCAGAGACAGAAGAGTATAAAAGCCTTCAGACTATTTTGTTCTTTTAAACAGAAAACTGAAGTTGGTTTGTGTCATTACACAATAATTCTAACCTGCCATTGTCTCGTTTATTTGATTTGGAATAGGAGCGAATAGATTCTTTTTTAAATACTGATGGCAATTTCTACTCCAATCATCCTTGTAAAGAATCTTTGTAGGTGGACATCACATATAGTACATATATACTACATTGTACAGCTGCTGCTGATGTATTATTGCATATAAATTTCTTGCTTTTAGTGTGGGATAATGTTATATTGATATTAAGGAATTATTCTATTCAGATTTAAATTTATAAGGTTAAAGGTTACAAGTATATTTTGACTTTAATTGAAAAAGAAATAGATTTATCTCCCCTTACAGAAATAATGGAGAAACTAACCAAATATAACTAAATGCATACTAGTAAAATACAATATGAATATTTGTTTGATAGTGAAGTATTTTTGTTCAAAGAAAAAAAAATTTCAGAAGGTTAAAATATTTGTAAAAATGTCAATCAATAAATCAAAGCATATTTGTAAAAATATTTTTTAAAATGCTGGTAATAAAACCAGACAGTAGTAATAAATTGATTAAAAAACAAAAGTAGACAATACCATTTGCAACTTCAGTGAAATTCAACATTTTTAAAGTTCAACTTGCTATAATTTTTTTTAAGATTTAGAGGCAATACGAACAATATCAACAGCTAAAAGCCCCTGTTAGACACGCCTGTCAGCACAGAACAAATTCATCCTTCAATTTTTTTATGGTGTAATGGCCTGAATATATTTATTTCATCTTAACAGTTAACATGTGTACATTACTTATAAAAAACTGGAAAAGGCTAAAAAGATTTTTACATAACATTACACAATATAAAATTACCATGAACCACTGTAATTCATACTTTCAAAACAATAAAGTATATCTGTTCAACATGATAATGAATCAAACATTTACTTCATAGCACAAAAGCAAACTTCAAACTGAAAAACAAACCTAGATTGTATTGTTCTGCTGAAAATGAATGTGCCTTTCACCAATTTGGTTTAGATTACTCTATTTGAAGACATGGCAATGATGTCAACTTTCCCAACTGCGATCTCAGATGCACA